>NC_052148.1:180583934-181201208 GCF_902713615.1 Scyliorhinus canicula
TGTCCCAATTTAAATTTAATGGCTTTTATAGCACTCTCGTCTTTGAGTCAAGAAGTTTCAACTACATTCATGTCCCCTCCAGGACTGAGAAGAACAATAAAATCTGACACTCCAGAATCATTCAGATGAGATATCAGTCCAAGGTCGCATCTACCTGCTTGGCTGGATGCAAAAGATCCCATTGCACTCTTTCAAAGAAGAGCAAGGGAGCTAGAATCATAGAATCACTCCAGTGCAGAAGGAGGCCATTCAGCCCATCGTGTCTCCACCAACCCTTTGAAAGAGCACCCTACCAAGGCCCATGTCCCCCCCCCCCCCCCCACCCTATCCCTGTAACCCCACCTGACCATTTGGAAACAAGGAAGCAATTTAGCCTGGCCAATCCACCTAATCTGCACACCTTTGGACTGTGGGAGGAAACCGGAGCACCCGGAGGAAACCCACACACAGACAGTGACCCAAGTCCGGAATTGACCCCATGTCCCTGGCTCGGTGAGCCAGCAGTGCTAACCACTGTGCCACCGTACCGCCCTGGTGTCGCTGGTGTCCTGGCCAACTATTATTCCTCAGTCAACATCACTAAAACAGATTATCTGGTCATTATAAAAACAGAACACACTGGAAATACTGAGCAGGTAGGCAACATCTGTCCACAGAAGCTGCCTGACCTTCTGAGTATTTCCAGAATTTTGTTTTTATTTCAGTTTTCCGGCATTTGCAGTATTTTGCTTGTGTGTCATCTGGTCATTGTCACCTTGCTGTGCATGTGTTTCCTGTGTGCATATTAGCTGCTGCGCATCCTACGTTACAACAGTGGCTGCACTTCAAAAGTACTTTCTTGGCTGTAGCACTTTGAGACAGTCTTGAAAAGCACTATATAAAGGCAAGTTTTCTTTCTTTTAAATAGTCTGGGGGGGTGCGGGTCCGAGCCCTCTATTTGTCACAGGTGCAAATCCTGTTATGGCCGCTAACTCCCGTGAGAGAGTCATAATGGGTTTTGCGTTGGGGAGACCTCACAATAATCTTCCCACCCACCCGTCCGTGATGTAATTAGGTTCATACCCAGCAAAGGCATGAACCTGATTACCATCAATTTGCACACATTTAAATATTCTGAAATGGCATAACTCCGTTTCTTCCAGGGGCATGAGATGTGTGTGTATCCCTCCCACCGCCCCAACGGCCTCATGTCACCATGGCGGGAAAACCCTACTCCTGTCCAGTAGCATGGAGGCTCCAGGTGGTCAAGAACATGGCAGGGCAGTGCCTTGGCACTTCCCCCTTGCACCCTGGCAGTGCCAACTGCCAGTCTTGCACTACTGGAGGCAGAGCCAGGGGTGGAGACTCCAGGGAATGCCATTAGGGGTGTTCCCACTTTGTGGGGATACCGGTGATGGTGGATGGTTGGGGGAGAGCACTGAAACCCCGATGATAGTGATGATGGTGGGTGGGGGGGGGGGGGGGGGGGGGAGAGGAAGGGCCTTTACTTTTCCTTTGAAATCAGGGTGTGCTTTAGAAATGGCGTCCCAATCACTTCAGAGCTGGGCTCGGCGCCCTATCAGGCAACATCCTTCCAGAGTGACAGCACAAAACTCGCTTTTTTTGACAGAGTGTCAAGAGATCGAGAGAGAAAACTTGGCTGTTTCTCTGAGGAAAACATGCCAGTATTCAGTAAGAAAGTGACACTCTGCCATTTTTTGGGTAGATAACTTGAATCCATTTATTAATCATTTCCATCCATTCCAAAAGGGACAAAGACATCGACCTAAAATTAGTTCTGTAGCATTTCTTCAAAGTGGTGCTATATGCAGACGAATGTTGATTCCCTGGGGGACATTATCATTGAAGAAACTCACATGGGCCACACAGGTCGCTGCCAGCAGTGCTGTCCACCCCCAGGGGATCAACAAAGCTTTGAAGCAACTATACAAACTTTCAGCCCAATATATATTGCAACAGATCTGTCCTGAAGTTGCATATCAAGCCATTTGCACTGTCAAGGAATATAAGTAAAATTTAAGATTGAACTTTTGATGAAAAGATCTGTGATCAAAACCAAATTTTCGGTTGGATCGAAGCAACTCAAGCATTCAGCCCAACAGCTGAGTCAATATCAACTATCATACAATTCATCTCAAATAACAGGCGTACAGAAGATGTAGATGTCAGAAGTGCCGTGTGTGATTGTGATTCTGGGATGTATGCTGGAAATTATCCCATATGTGCGGTAAGCTTTGTGCAATCACTGTCAATTCACATTTGGCTTTTCAGTTTGTGAACGTAATGTTTGAGCAGACTATGGATAAAGATTCCAAAACGTTTCATCTGGGACTCAGATTCCACCTCAAAATCCATGCTCTCATTTTTTTGAAGTTTTTACAGCGAAAACATTAACACAAAACAAACAGCGACAACATTGACGTGCATAATGTACTTCGTTCATCATAGGATGAAATTATACCAAAAGGGCAAGGGGGTGTGATTTTCAACCGTCACTGTTTACACTGGTCAAGCAGGGCTGGGAGTTTTTATTTTAAATTGGCCACTTGGGTCCTAACCATTGTGATTTATAAGTTACACCTGCCCAAAATTTGACACGGGCTTCGACACCTATTAGCGAACCTTGTTTGCAAGTGCCAATATGCAGAACTTACATTCCTTAAAATAGCACAAGCCACTCATAAGACTGACACAAACAGGAAGACCTGTGCTACGTCTAGCCCCTCAACCATCTTGGCTAATTCTGTTCCCAAAATGATATCAGTCAACCTTTTAAATGTCGTTTTATGGCAGCCTCTTTAAACATTAAATAAGAAAGTTTTTGATTTTGGTCTTAACTTATTCTATCCGTATGACAGCGACTGGCTGAGCAGTTGCTTCACCAGAGCCTAGATGCTAACCGTAGCATCGCAGCTGTGTCAGTGTATCTTCATCAATGCCAACGTTTGGTTTTCATACAGCTGCATGAGCTGTCTACTAAAATGGGGAGTGAGCAGAACAATATACTACATGGAGTTAAATTATACTGTGGCTGATTTAATGAGACATGGTTGATTATTTTACTTACGCTGATTAGAATTGGGCCCCTAGCTAGACGAATAAGAATTTATATGAGGAGCTTCGACTAGCTGGTACTTAATGATACAGTGCTTTAATTTCAGAAGGAATTTAACTAACTGCACAAGAATTAAGCAAATAAATATGCAATCGGAGTTATGCAATGTGTCCAAAAAATTTTAATGAGTTGGTTAAACAAAGTCAAAGCTGCAAAAATGTCAAACAGAATCTGCTCTGAGAAACAGAGATTAGTCATTTCTTCAGGTCTTTGCTAAAATTCTATTGAAATGATACAAGTCACTTGTGCGGTTTAGTGAAGTTACGTCTAATGCCTTGGCATTTATTTCAAAGTTGTAGTTCATCTTTAATCAATGAAAGGCTTTTCACTAATGTCAATCATACAGCACTTTGTTACCAGCCTATTTTCACTGTAATTTGAAATGACAAAATTCAAATTTGCTACAGACATTCTAAATTATGCTTCCAATAAAAATATACAATGCGAGCAAAATCATTGGCCACTCACAACAAGATGTCTTCCCATACCCAAAAGATAACAGTGATTTTCTTCAGTAGATACGAGGGCAGGGATTCTCCATTGCAGGACTGTCATATGAGGAGAGACTAAATTGGTTAGGATTATATTCAATGGAGTTTAGAAAGGTGAGAGGGGATCTCATAGAAACTTGTAAAATTCTAACAGGATTAGACAGGGTAGATTCAGAAAAAATATTCCCAATGGTGGGGGAGTCCAGAACTAGGGGTCATAGTTGAAGTTAAGAGGTAAACCTTTTAGGACTGAGGTGAGGAGACATTTCTTCACCCAGAGAGTGGTGAACCTATGGAATTCACTACCACAGAAAGTAGTTGAGGTGAAAACATTGTGAAATTTCAAAAGGGAATTAGACATAATTCTTGGGGCTAAAGGATCAAGGGATATGGGCAGAAGGATGGACCAGGTTAATGAACTGATGATCAGCCATGATCGTAATGAATGGCAAAGCAGGTTTGAAGGGCTGAATGGCCTCCTCCTGCTTCTATTTGCTCTGTATGAGTCCACCCCGCTACCACTTCGAGCAAGGACAGAGAATTTGGCCGCACCTTTGCTGGCACTGGGATTCTGTAGTCCCGGTGCTTTTCAATGGGATTTCCCACTGAAGCTACCCTATTCCGCGGGGAAACACACGGGCAGTGTGACCAAAGATTCCCACAGCCAATGAACGACCAAAGAATTCCAGCCAGATCTCTAGTAAAGTTGTGCCTGTGTACTCTGTTTCATGTTGCTTGACTTAATCTATGATGAATCTTTTGTTCAATATTCTTACAATAAGAGGCCTTCCAGAATATTAACTCTTTTGGGATAAATTAAACTGTGACAGAGATACAAGGTAGAGAATACAGGTAGAGAGACTGGGAGAGGCCAAATACACTGCAGTGTTTTTTCCCAATCCTATAAATTATCATCTTCTTATAAAATATCAATTAATATCAAATGAAACAATTACTTTCTACATTGAATTGGCTAAAATTGGGGGTGGTTCTCAGCAGCACTCTCGCTTAGTGTTTTTAAATGAGGGAGCCCCATTGGAGACCATTAGCAACCTGCACAAATTTGCTTATCGTGTTCAACAAGTGGCAGCAGGGCAGTCCACCATGTCATTGGCAATGGAATAAAGTCCTTAAGTGATCATTAATTGCCCACTTGAGGGCCTCAATTGGTGGTTGGGTATAGTCTGACCACGGCCTTCCCGCCCTGGATTTAGCTAATTAAATGCCTGTGTTGTTCTCTTCTGCTTTACCTGGGGGGCTTTGTTTCAGAGAAAAACGCCTGGTACCATGTGTTGTTCTCTGCTTTGCTTTGCTTTACCTGGATGGCTTGGATGCGTAGTGTTGAACAAAGAATAACAAGCTTTGTTAACTAACAAAACTAATTTATTGACATTACTAAATAAGATTTGTACGTATTCCTGAAGTATAAGGGGTGGGATTCTCTCAGCCCGGAACCGGGCTGGAGAATCCCCCCAACCGGGCCACGCCACTCTGACGCCGGCACACGATTCTCTGCAGAGCGGAGAATCAGCGCCATTGGCGTCAGCGTGTTTGGCGCAGCGCCAGCCGCGGGCCACTCTACGCGGCCGGCCTGCTGATTCTCGGACCGAGTGGCCGTCATGGAAACGCTGAGTCCCGCCAGCGCATCCACACCTGCTCTCATCTGGCAGGAACTCAGCGTGGAAGGGTCGGGTGGCGGCCTGTGGGGGGGGGGGGGCCGACCCCGGGGACAACCTTGCCCGAGATCAGGGCCCACCAGTCAGCGGGCCGGCCTCTCTGGCTGGGGGCTTCCTTTCCTACGCGCCGGCTATTGTACTCCTGCGCCATGTTGCGTCGGGGCCGGCGTGTTCAAGGAGGCCACTACGCATGCAGACGTTGGTGCTGGCGCCACTGCGCATGCGCGGATCCCGTGGCGCCCAGTTCACGCTGGGATCGGCAGCTGGAGTGGCATGAACCGCTCCAGCGCTGTGCTGGCCCCCTCGACACTCTGCCGCAGGATGAGAGAGTCCCGCCCACTGTTACTAAATTAAACTATGCTATCTCTAACTGCGGAACTCTCAAATGTACAAATAATTTAACTCATGCCTAACAACCTTCTACCCAGAATCCCAGAAGTCACATGATATTTATATGTCTGCTCCTTATCTCTATCTGGTGGTGAGAAGTATTAACATCAAATTGTTAACCCTTTGTATTCCTTACACTATACATATTGTTACAATGCACACCCCACCTCCAAACACACGAGAGAGGGCGTAAGATTCCTCCCTGAGTAAATGTCCTGTATTACAAAATATGTTGGATGCAAGTCCATCGAAAACTGTTATATGTTTCAAGACAGAAATCAATACTATGCCGCCATTTTTTAAAAAAATGTCCATCGGACAATCAAATAATAAGCATGTTTGTAACACAATCGCTGAGTAATATATTTGCCAGCACCTTGCAGCAGCTTCCACTAAGCAAAAGTGTTGATGTCATCTTATATTTAAAATTTTGCTTGTGTTTGCTTAACATGGACTGCATTTTGAATAGCTTTGTTTTGTCCTGGTGTTTTACTGCATAGAGCAACATTTCCTTTTTTTGCAGTTCAAATGCAGAGTTTGCATCAGCTTAACAACTACAGTAAATTTATCTATAGGTAAAGAACATGACCAGTTCAAATACTGCTGGCATGACACTTGTGGCAATTTGATGAATGTTATCTTCCTGGCTTATTCCATACAATTGATTTAACCATTTTTTAATCACTTTAACACACCCTCTTAACATCTTGAACTCTAGGCCTTTTTATGTTTAATTTGTGAGGAAAATTACAACAGTTAATTACATGTTTCAATCTTCAATGGCTCAAGCACTTAGCGTTTATAGGTTCATGATGTGGCACACAGTGGAAAATGAAACCAAAGTTGATTTGCACAACACATTTTTGGTTAAAGTCACTTCAGCTGAGTGGATGGAACATTTCTGGCCCAGCAAATGAAGGGGTTTTATGAGTAACACAATAATAATTGCTTATTGTAGGCTTCAATGAAGTTACTGTGAAAAGCCCCTAGTCGCCACAATCCGCCACCTGTTCAGGGAAGCCTGTACAGGAATCGAACCCACGCTGCTGGCATTGTTCTGCATTACAAGCCAGCTATCTAGCCCACTGTGCTAAACCAGCCCCTTTGTCCATCCGAAGGCCCAGGCTGAACTCAAATGAACAACTCGCATTTAGCTGGGTAAGGGGTAGGCTTGTTTCAGTCTTAAATATTATTGAACTCAAAGGGCTAAGTGTAGGTATAGGTTAGTCAGAAATCTTTTAAAGGAACTTAATTGTAAAAAAATGGCTGCCAAGTTGATATTTTTTTCTACATTTGTTAGGACACAGCCATTGTATATAAGAGCATTTGAAGGTGGTTAGCACTGCTGTTGTCTATGGCGCTGACGACCCAGGTTCAATCCAGGCCCTGGGTCACTGTCTATGTGGAATTTGCGCATTCTCCCCACGTCTACATGGGTTTCACCCCCACAACCCAAAGATGTGCAGCGTAGGTGAATTGGCCACGCTAAATTGGCCCTTTAATTTAAAAAATACATATTTGAACATTTGACAATAAAACAAAACATCTTTACTAATAAAGTTGTTGATTATAAGGAATACATTCCAGAATAAAGCTGTGGAACATTTAGACTATAGTATATCAGAATAACACAGGTCCAATATAAAATGTCAAAACATAAATATATATCAGAAACTTCCAGGCCAAGGATTGAATACAGAGTCAAGATACTTCTTCACTATTCTAATGATGTGCCTTAATCTCAACCACAGAAAAGCAGCAGTGTATGAGTTTTATTTTCCATTTCACTAGATAGTTAATTTTAGCATCAACTCGTATCTATGAGCAATTTCACTGCACACTCATAGCTATAACCAACTGGGTAGACACTTGATAGCTTCCGCACATGCCTTTAAAGCCAGCAAAGAAAGAAGTGAATTCTGTCTTGAATATCAGGGGTGGAATTTAATGGAGCCTGCCATTAGGTTATGGAGGTTTGCAGCAGGGAAACAGGCCCTTCGGCCCAACTTGTCCATGCTGCCCATTTTTTACCACTTAGCTAGTGCTGCCAGAGGGGGCACGATAGCAAACGGGTCAGGGGAATAAGGCAGGACTACTCGGGTTGGTGGTCTTGTGGCATGGTAGGTAACAAACCTGCCTCTGAGCCAAAAGCTCCAGGTTTGTATTCCACCCCAGGGTTGATGGTCAAGAAAGGTGCTTTCATAACATAGACAAAATCCTTCCAACGTGCCACTGGCAGATGGTAAGAGTGGAAGAGACTCCTGGTCAGCTATGCTTGGTTTGGAGTGATGCCCACTCATGCCCATCTGGGAACAGGCTAGCGACCAGTTCCAGAAAAGATTTGTTACGGGAACAGATGCAAGTCTGCCTTGTGCACCACTAGGTGTCAGAACTGATACAACGACATCAACAACCCTCATCAGATTCCTGCCATTGGAAAATATTTCCCCAATTAAGCTACAGGTGGGACAGGCCCAACCCAGGATTCCCACTCACCTGCAGAAGAATGACAGCTTGGCTAATTAATGAGCCACTTGAGAGAAATTATCCCTGAACCCATCAGAATTTTGTGATGGCTCAGGGATTTAATGGGAGTTTCACAGCTCTCCCTTGGCTCCCAGGCCTGTGGCCTCAGCGTAGACAGATTGGTTGTCCCTTGTTGTCAGTCATTCAGGGCCCAACCAATAGATTATCAGAAAGGGAAGAGATGCTGAAAAATACACCCGTACACTTGTATTCCACCCCTCTGTAACCACATTCCCCTTCCTCCATGACCCTCTTCGCACGATCCCCATTGGGACCGATCCCTTGTATATAGAGCGTCTGGCAGAAGACTTCAGTTGGGCCGAGGGACATTGCTGACAGCAGCCACTGCCCCTAATGGTGCTGCCAATAATAGAGGGCTGCTGGCTTCTGATTGCCGGGCAGCTCTCAGAGGAGGCTAATTTCCACCCCACTGGGGGTTTGGTTGCATAGTAGCCCTGACCCTGTCCAGCTGAGTGCCTGAGGACACTTAAATAGTGCCAACTATCTCCCCCCACCTCCCCCCCCAGGAGGTGACGTGTAGTTCTCAGCGATTCTCCAATGGATTGGGGTACCCCTATCAAGGTTTCTGATGGAAAAGGACCATATTCTGTTGTGGAAATTAGGCCTTTATTGGTAACACTCTTACCTCCGAACACTCTTGGGGCAGCATGGTAGCACACTGGTTATCGGAGTTGCTTCACAGCTCCAGGGTCCCAGGTTTGATTCCCGGCTTGGGTCACTGTCTGTGCGGAGTCTGCAAGTTCTCCCCGCGTCTACCTGGGTTTCCTCCGGGTGCTCAGTTAGGACCCCCTAATTGGTAAGTTGAGGTGTTGAGAGATCTGTAGGCCGGGTTGGGGGTCCGGAGATCAGGGCAAATAGCACCCGATCTCTTCCCGCACTGACAAGCTGAGCTCATCAGTGTAGGAAATTAAAGTAAGTGCGGCTTCACCAGAGCCAGAAAAAATCCGAGAGTCCCATTTGTTCTCGGCGCTACAGGCACCAAGAAAGACCCCACTAAATGCACCCAAATCTGGACTCTGGTTTTTCCCATTAAATTGTGCCCATAAGATCCTGATGGAACTTTTTGGGATGGATGCTGAAAGGACATTGCCCTTGTGGGAGAGACAAGAACTCGGGGACTCAGTTTAAAAATAAGGGGGCGCGATTCTCCACTCCGACAGCAGAGTGCCAGCGCCGGCACCGAAACGAGAGTGTTTCACTCCGCGGTCGGCACCCGTTCCCGGACCCCATTTTGCGCCGTACAAGGGGGCCAGCCCCCCCCAGCGAGAGCATACCCGAACCGGAGGCGGTGAATGTCACCATACATGAGCAGAGGGCACTGGACATAGCTGGTGCACCCGAGGACCTGGAGATTGCCCGTGCTGAGATCGGGGGCGCGCCACCAAGTGAGATCCCCCCCCCCCCCCCCCCCCCCCCCCCGGCCTGGCCCCTTTCCCAGTAAGAAGTCTTACAACACCAGGTTGTAAGACTTCTTACTGTGCTCACCCCAGTCCAATGCCGGCATCTCCACATCATGGACCCTTTCCCCTCAGCCTTCTCCCCTCAGCCCTCTCTCCTCAGCACTTTCCCCTCAGCTCTCTCCCCTCAGCACTTTCCCCTCAGCCCTCTCCCCTCAGCCCTCTCCCCTCAGCCCTCTCCCCTCAGCACTTTCCCCTCAGCACTCTCCCCTCAGCCCTCTCCCCTCAGCCCTCTCCCCTCAGCCCTCTCCCCTCAGCACTCTCCCCTCAGCCCTCTCCCCTCAGCACTTTTCCCTCAGCCCTCCCCCTCAATCCTCTCCCCTCAGCCCTCTCCCCTCAGCCCTCTCCCCTCAGCACTTTCCCCTCAGCCCTCTCCCCGCAGCACTTTTCCCTCAGCCCTCCCCCTCAATCCTCTCCCTCAGCCCTCTCCCCTCAGCCCTCTCCCCTCAGCACTTTCCCCTCAGCCCTCTCCCCTCAGCACTTTCCCCTCAGCACTCTCCCCTCAACCCTCTCCCCTCAGCCCTCTCTCCTCAGCCCTCTCCCCTCAGCACTTTCCCCTCAGCCCTCTCCCCTCAGCACTTTCCCCTCAGCACTCTCCCCTCAACCCTCTCCCCTCAGCCCTCTCTCCTCAGCCCTCTCCCCTCAGCACTTTCCCCTCAGCCCTCTCCCCTCAGCCCTCTCCCCTCAGCCCTCTCCCCTCAGCACTCTCCCCTCAGCACTTTCCCCTCAGCACTTCCCCTCAGCCCTCTCCCCTCAGCACTTTCCCCTCAGCCCTCTCCCCTCAGCCTGCTCCCCTCAGCTCTTTCCCCTCAGCCCTTTCCCCTCAGCCATCTCCCCTCAGCACTTTTCCCTCAGCCCTCCCCCTCAATCCTCTCCCCTCAGCACTCTCCCCTCAGCACTCTCCCCTCAGCCCTCTTCCCTCAGCACACTACCCCCAGCACTATCCCCTCAGTCCTCTCCCCTCAGCCCTCTCCCCTCAGCCCTCTCCCCTCAGCCCTCTTCCCTCAGCACACTACCCCCAGCACTATCCCCTCAGTCCTCTCCCCTCAGCCCTCTCCCCTCAGCCCTCTCCCCTCAGCCCTCTTCCCTCAGCACACTACCCCCCAGCACTATCCCCTCAGCCCTCTCCCCTCAGCCCTCTTCCCTCAGCCCTCTTCCCTCAGCACACTACCCCCAGCACTATCCCCTCAGCATTCTCTCCTTAGCACTCTCCCCTCAACCCTTCTCCCTCAGCACTCTACCCCCAGCCATTTCCCCTCAGCACTGTCCCATCAGCACTCCTCCCCTCACCCCATACTGCAACCCACACCCCTGTCCACCTGCCTAACCACGTTGGTGTATTGTGTGTCGCAGGGACACACGGTGACCGATCCAGAGCACCTGGCAGACACCGCCCGCATCCAGCGCCTGGATGGCCAGCCGACGCAGACCAACCGGGCCCATCAGGCTTACGCCGCCCCCGGCCAGCGCCTGGGCGGCCAGCCCGCAGGGACTCTAGCACCGATGGGGAGGGCAGCTCCAACAACAGCCCTCCAGCCCAGTCCAGTGATGATACAACGACACAGACACCAGCACACAGGGCACAGACAGGCATGACATGACATAAGAACATAAGAACTAGGAGCAGGAGTAGGCCATCTGGCCCCTCGAGCCTGCTCCGCCATTCAATGAGATCATGGCTGATCTTTTGTGGACTCAGCTCCACTTTCCGGCCCGAACACCATAACCCTTAATCCCTTTATTCTTCAAAAAACTATATATCTTTACCTTAAAAACATGTAATGAAGGAGCCTCAACTGCTTCACTGGGCAAGGAATTCCATAGATTCACAACCCTTTGGGTGAAGAAGTTCCTCCTAAACTCAGTTCTAAATCTACTTCCCCTTATTTTGAGGCTATGCCCCCTAGTTCTGCTGTCACCCGCCAGTGGAAACAACCTGCCCGCATCTATCCTATCTATTCCCTTCATAATTTTAAATGTTTCTATAAGATCCCCCCCTCATCCTTCTAAATTCCAACGAGTACAGTCCCAGTCTACTCAACCTCTCCTCATAATCCAACCCCTTCAGCTCTGGGATTAACCTAGTGAATCTCCTCTGCACACCCTCCAGCGCCAGTACGTCCTTTCTCAAGTAAGGAGAGCAAAACTGAACACAATACTCCAGGTGTGGCCGCACTAACACCTTATACAATTGCAACATAACCTCCCTAGTCTTAAACTCCATCCCTCTAGCAATGAAGGACAAAATTCCATTTGCCTTCTTAATCACCTGTTGCACTTGTAAACCAACCTTCTGTGACTCATGCACTAGCACACCCAAGTCTCTCTGAACAGCGGCATGCTTTAATATTTTATTGTTTAAATAATAATCCCGTTTGCTGTTATTCCTACCAAAATGGATAACCTCACATTTGTCAACATTGTATTCCATCTGCCAGACCCGAGCCCATTCACTTAACCTATCCAAATCCCTCTGCAGACTTCCAGTATCCTCTGCACTTTTCGCTTTACCACTCATCTTAGTGTCATCTGCAAACTTGGACACATTGCCCTTGGTCCCCAACTCCAAATCATTGATGTAAATTGTGAACAATTGTGGGCCCAACACGGATCCCTGAGGGACACCACTAGCTACTGATTGCCAACCAGAGAAACACCCATTTATCCCAACTCTTTGCTTTCTATTAATTAACCAATCTTCTATCCATGCTACTACTTTACCCTTAATGCCATGCATCTTTATCTTATGCAGCAACCTTTTGTGTGGCACCTTGTCAAAGGCTTTCTGGAAATCCAGATATACCACATCCATCGGCTCCCCGTTATCTACTGCACTGGTAATGTCCTCAAAAAATTCCACTAAATTAGTTAGGCACGACCTGCCTTTTACGAACCCATGCTGCGTCTGCCCAATGGGACAATTTCTATCCAGATGCCTCGCAATTTCTTCCTTGATGATAGATTCCAGCATCTTCCCGATTACCGAAGTTAAACTCTCTGGCCTATAATTTCCTGCTTTCTGCCTACCTCCTTTTTTAAACAGTGGCGTCACGTTTGCTAATTTCCAATCCACCGGGACCACCCCAGAGTCTAGTGAATTTCGGTAAATTATCACTAGTGCATCTGCAATTTCCCTAGCCATCTCTTTTAGCACTCTGGGATGCATTCCATCAGGGTCAGGAGACTTGTCTACCTTTAGCCCCATTAGCTTGCCCATCACTCCCTCCTTAGTGATAACAATCGTCTCAAGGTCCTCACCTGTCATAGCCTCATTTCTATCAGTCACTGGCATGTTATTTGTGTCTTCCACTGTGAAGACCGACCCAAAAAACCTGTTCAGTTCCTCAGCCATTTCCTCATTTCCCATTATTAAAACTCCCTTCTCATCCTCTAAAGGACCAATATTTACCTTAGCCACTCTTTTTTGTCTTATATATTTGTAAAACCTTTTACTGTCTGTTTTTATATTCTGAGCAAGTTTACTCTCATACTCTATCTTACTCTTCTTTATAGCTTTTTTAGTAGCTTTCTGTTGCCCCCTAAAGATTTCCCAGTCCTCTAATCTCCCAGCAATCTTTGCCACTTTATATGCTTTTTCCTTCAATTTGATACTCTCCCTTATTTCCTTAGATATCCACGGTCGATTTTCCCTCTTTCTTCCGTCCTTCCTTTTTGTTGGTATAAACCTTTGCTGAGCACTGTGAAAAATCGCTTGGAAGGTTCTCCACTGTTCCTCAACTGTTCCACCATAAAGTCTTAGCTCCCAGTCTACCTTAGCTAGTTCTTCTCTCATCCCCTTGTAATCTCCTTTGTTTAAACACAAAACACTAGTATTTGATTTTACTTTCTCACCCTCCATCTGTATTTTAAATTCCACCATATTGTGATCGCTCCTTCCGAGAGGATCCCTAACTATGAGATCATGAATCAATCCTGTCTCATTAAACAGGACAAGATCTAGGACCACTTGTTCCCTCGTAGGTTCCATTACATACTGTTCTAGGAAACTATCGCAGATACATTCTATAAACTCCTCCTCACGGTTGCCTTGACCGACCTGGTTAAACCAATCGACATGTAGATTAAAATCCCCCATGATAACTGCTGTACCATTTCTACATGCATCAGTTATTTCTTTGTTTATTGCCTGCCCCACCATCTCGTTACTATTTGGTGGCCGATAGACTACTCCTATCAGTGACTTTTACGCCTTACTATTCCTGATTTCCACCCAAATGGATTCAACCTTATCCTCCATAGCACCGATGTCATCCCTTACTATTGCCCGGATGTCATCCTTAAATAACAGAGCAACACCACCTCCCTTACCATCCACTCTGTCCTTCCGAATAGTTTGATACCCTCGGATATTTAACTCCCAGTCGTGACCATCCTTTAACCATGTTTCATGACGACACAGGACACAAATACACAGGGCACAGACAGGCATGACATGACAACACAGGACACAAGCACACAGGGCACAGACAGGCATGACACGACGACACAGGACACAGGCACACAGGGGACCGACAGGCCTGAAAGAACACAACACGACACCACCATGGAGGGGGCGGACATACGGGACATGGCACCCCAGGGTACCCTTGACCGCAAGTCCGATAAAGAAACCGAAGTTGCATCACAGCTGTCCCCTGCACCCTCTGCCACCGCAGATACTCTCACCTCGGTTGGCCATTTTAGTGATGAGGCTTCTGGACACTAACTGGTGCGCACCATGATGTGTTAGGCAGGTTGGTTCGATGTGGACTGCACTTGATGCAGTGTGGCGAGAGACAGGCCTCTAACACTGGAGAAGATCCAACACAATTTTATTCAACGTTATAACTAATAGACATGATCAGCTGTGGGTTGACACTATACTGAACTGATTGGAGACCTAGTAGTAGCCTGACCAAACTTACTAGCTACTGCATGGTGCTTGCACTGCTAGCTCGTGGACTCTGACTGTCTCGGTGGCTGCGTCTAGAGAGCGGGAAACCTAGTGCCCTCTGGCTTTGTAGTGGTAGTGTCCTGTCTGGTGATTGGCTGCACTGTGCTGTGTGCTTATTGGTCATCCTATGTGTCAATCACTGCCTGTCTGCACTTCATTATACACAGGAGTGGTTAAAATGATACACCACACAGCTGATCCAGTACAGCAGGTGGAGGTAGAACAAAGAACAAAGAACAAAGAAAATTACAGAACAGGAACAGGCCCTTCGGCCCTCCCAGCCTGAGCCGATCCAGATCCTTTATCTAAACCTGTCTCCTATTTTCCATCTGTTCTCGCCCGTTCATATACCTGACTAGATACCTCTTAAATGATGCTATCGTGCCATCCCCCTCATCTGGAGAAGAGTTCCCCCTCATCCTGGCCATCCTTCTCCTCCTCCTCCTCCAGCACATCGCCCCTCTGCTGGTCTATATTGTGCAGGACGCAGCAGACCACAATGATGCGGCCGACCCTCTCCAACGGGTACTGGAGGGCCCCCCCAGAGTGGTCCAGGTACCTGAAGCGCATCTTCAGCAGCCCAATGCTCCTCTCAACCACACTCCTGGTTGCTGCATGGGCATCATTGTAGCGGCGCTCTGCGTCGGTCTGTGGCCTCCAGATAGGCGTCATCAGCCATGACCGCAACGGATAAACCCCTGTCACCCAGCAACCAGCCCCGCAGGTGGGGACATGGTGGGGATAAACGATTGGGCCAGTATAAAGGAGTCATGCACACTGCCAGGGTACCTGGCGCAGGTGGGCAGGATCGTCATCCTGTAGTCACAGACCACCTGCATGTTCTTTGAATATGTACCCTTCCTGTTCAGTCACACGACCCTTTCCTCCGATGTGGGCCACATGGCGATGAACACTCCATCGATCGCCCACTGCACCATGGGTATCCGGGCAACAGTGGCGAAACCCGCTGTGCGGGCATCCTGGTGGCGCGGTCCTCAGGGAACTGTGCGTATCAGTCCGCGATGTCGTACAGTGTGTCGGTGACGGCCCGGATGCACCTGTGCACTGATAGCTGGGAGATGCCGGACAGGTCCCCACTTGGCGACTGGAACGCCCCCGTCGCGAAGATGTTGAGGGCGACCATCACCTTGACGGCACCTGAGAGGGCATGTCACCCCGGCTCCCACGTGGTGCCAGGTGTGCCATCAGGTGGCAGATGTGGGCGACGGTCTCCTGGCTCAGCAGGAGTCTCCTCCTGCACGCCCTGTCCGGGTGGTCCTCGAAGGACATGCGGGGCCGGTACACACGTTGTTGCACTGGATGCCTCCGTGGCTGTGGCACACCCTCCTCCTCGTCATCCTCCTGCTGTGGCTCCCGCACAGCGTGGTGCTCCTCCTGCACCTCTCAGACATGTGGCCCTGCGGCCTGGACGGCTTGCATGTGTCCCACTGCAGCCCGCTGCTCTACAGCAGGCTCTGCCACCTCCCTGTCACGCCTGTGCTCCAGCCTCATGCAGGGCAGCAGCCTCCGCTACGGCGGCCAACAATGCTGGAAGATGGCCAAACATTGTACTATCTGTAGGGAGTGGGAATGGACAGGGATTGATATACACCCCGCCGCAACCAGGTGCCATGGTCTACATGGCCGGTCCGGTTGCCAGCACACACCCCACCCCTGCCCTCTCAGTGCCCTCAGACCTGTCGACCATCCCCTCTGCCAGGGCCACCGTCTGGTGGCTCCCGTGTGCGCCGCCCTGGACATACCCACTGGTGGGTGCCGCCAGTTTGGTGGGGGGTGCAGGTGTCTGGCTCATGTCAGGACGGCTGATCCTCCTGCGCCGCAACAGCGAACGGGTTGGGTGGACAGCCGCGTGTTCGCCGTCATGGGGTCTGGCCGTTAGATCCGCCCTGCCATGGCGGGCCATGGCCGTCTGCAGCCTTTGTCGCCCCCATCGCTCCTTCCCCAACCCCACCCCACCCCTGGATGTGTGGGCCCCCCACCCCCGGATGTGTGGGCCACTCCCCACCCCCACCCACACCCGCGGATGTGTGGGCCCCCTCCATCAAAACCCCCGGATGTGAGCCCCCTCCCCCCTCACCCCCACCCCCGGAAAATCCCTGCTCCAGCGGAGAATCGCCGCTGCGACCATTTTCGGCGATTTTCCGAGCGGCCAGGTGCCATGCGCGGGCACCCGTTTTGCCACGCATCAGACCGTCCCAGTGTCGGAGAGCAGCGACACACGATTCGTGCGGTGCCACGGCGATTCTCCAGGTCGGAGAGTTCCGCCCAGGGTTCTTCCACTAAGGCGGAGATGAGGAGACTTTTTTCTCTCTCAGCAATTTTCAGTCTTTGAAACGCTCTTCCCCAGAGACCAGTGGAGGCAAGGTCGTTGAATATTGTTAGATATCTTCTTGACTAACCAGGAATTCAAAGGTCACCGAGGGTAGGCAGGAATATGGAGTTGAGGCCACAATCAGGTCAACCAAGACCTTTTTGAAGGTGAGTCCATATATTTGTATGTATTGAAAACAGTTTTATTATTTGACCATCAAAGATGTTCACCAAAAAGGTTGCTGCTGCTTTAACAAAGTAATCCTCAGCTCCTCGTGCTGAAATGTATTTGTGATTTTGACTTCATGTATTACCTCGGCTACTTTCTGGCAATGTGTGCAACCTGCATAAGCTGCTTGTTGGTTTATGAGGGTATATCCCTCGGCAGGACTCGACAGAGGCATTTGAAATTTCCCCTTTGGAATTCAATTCAGAAAGTTTATGTTTAGTTAGTGTAATGTGATTTGAAAGTGAACCTTCCTGTGTCCAAAGTTCCCTATTGATTCAGGACTGTTTGAACATGAGCCAGTCCTGCAGGAGTTCCTCAAACTACAGAAATTGAATTTCGTAGATGGGATGTCATGCAGTGATTCCCGATAATGGAAACGCAGGAAGAGGAAATAATAACATTCTTCAAGCTTCACTGACAAGACTTTTTCCATAAACTGTTGCACATCGTGAATCTGGCCTATGAACTGTTAAATAACATGCATTCAATAGATGATATTTAGAATTTCTTAAAGTTCAATGATGCACCGTAGCAAAACTTTAAAAAAATATTTTTATTGGTTTTGTATTTATTTATAACAACATGCTGGGAATGTCACACAAAAAATCAACTAATCTACAACCCCCATTGAGCCCCTCTACTCTTGCCATTTCTCTTATCTTTACCCAACCCCTGTTGCTTCCCCACCATACCTCCTCCACTTTACCCTCCGTGCCCCCTTCCCCCAGTTTGTTGTTTTGTTCCCCCCTTCTGCCAGGTGCTCCCTCCATTTCAGGAGCTGCACTGCAGCCCCGACTCCTCTTACTTCCATACTCGTCAGTGTGGTTGCTCCCCCTTGGAAGCAGCTCCCTCTGCCCTCCGCCCTTTTTGTTCTCTGCTCCCCCATTTCTCGATTCGGTGTACTTCTTCTTTGTAATAATAATCGCTTATTGTCACAAGTAGGCTTCAAATGAAGTTACTGTGAAAAGCCTGTCGTCGCCACATTCCGACGCCTCTTCGGGAAGGCTGGTACGGGAATTGAACCTGCACTGCTGGCATTGTTCTGCATTGCAAGCCAGCTATTTAGCCCACTGTGCTACACCAGCTCCACAAGTCCACCCACCCACTCCATCCCCAGGTCGTGCAAATGTTCAGTCCACTTAATGGAGACCCTGAGTTTTTGGAGCTCTGTTGAAAGAAGCTCCATTCATTATTCGGCCAGTGGAGAGCTGTCATTCACGTTGGCGATTCCGTCTGATTCGCCATACTCTGCCCTGCTTCACTCCGCGTACCTATTCGCTCTGAGGCCTGGATCTTTCCCGACTTTTACTCTTGCTATTTTTCCGGCTTCATGGCTGGTTTGAAGACATTTCCTCGGATGGTTGTTTGTTTAGGGTGAGGATGTTTTTTTTCTTGTTATTTTGGTGTCCAAATTCCGGATTTAAGAGGCCTAAGTTCCAAGGGAGAGCCACCTTTCATGCAATCGCATATTTTACAAATGAAGTAACTAGTCCAACAAAACATAATGAAGATTTGTGTCTAAATTTGTATTTGTTTACCGATACTTTGATGGAATAAATAAAATCCCCATGTGACATGCTCTGGATTATAGAATACTTCCAAGATCCCTTGCATGAATAAGAATTTAATCCTCTATTTACTTGTTAATGAGAAGCCCATTTTGTGCAGCGTACACCACTCACATCTCAGGAAGTTTAATGTTTGTCCCATGTGTTATAAAAAAATTTCATTCCATCTGAATAGAATAAAATAAGCAATTTGCATTTTAAAACAAGAAGGTACAGTGAAATACCGCCTTACTAAATTTATTAATCATGTAGCAAGTCTTATCAGTATCATTGAAACCGTTGAAATGAGAGATATTTGAAAAGCTACTAGATGCAACGCTAAATGTGGTTGATGTCAGCAGTGTCTGAGCTTATGTCTTTGGGGCCACATAACTGTGAGTCATGGATTCTTGGGTGATCAGGGATCATTTAATTTTGCTAGCCCACAAAAAGTGAATAATCTGTCTCATTTACTTCCTGAAAGGAATAATGGGTTGGAAATGGTGGCCAGAACCAGACGCCAGGATTCCTGACTGCATTCCCAGGGTTTCCTTCTGACTTAACTTGGCAATGGGGAGGCATGAGGGGCCAAAGTGGGTTGGTAGGTTCATGCAGTGGCATGAGGGTTCATGAAGAGTATGTAAGGGGATGTTGAAGTGCGAGGGGTGAGGTTTGGAGGCCTTACCTTTTTCATTATAACTGGAATGAAGGTCCATCACACCAATTTAACAGCCCACCCAAGCACCCATCAGCCCCTGTAGCTGCCTCCAAATTATTTCCCGGGCCGGCTCGCCACTATCTACGCGCCCCCCCCCCCCCCCCACCACTCCCGCAATGGCAATCCCATCTTTGCTGGAACTTCTCCCAAGGAGGTGGGGTGGGGCTGAGCCGAGGGTTTTCTCTACTACCTGCCTCAAGGATGAAAATCCAATCAATTAATTTATTAGTACGGCGCTCTTCCCGAAATGATTTAACTGCAACATTTTTAATAAAAATTACTATAAGCATGTTGGCACATCCTAAACTCACAGATTCCCACCTCCCTTCACCCTGTCCACAGGTCAAGTGGAGTGACAGACACAAAATTTAATCTGTGGCTGTACCTCACGTTGCCAAGAGCAATAGTTCAGCCTCAGCTGTGTGGGAATGAATAGCTGCACTCCACTGCTAACATGAGGATTGGAACAAAACAGCAGGGGTGCCAGTTCTCTCCTATTGCTGTTTGCATTTCATACTGAGACGATAGTTATGAAATAAATCTGTGCTGGCGAATAGAACATTTCTCTCTCTGAAGAATCTAGTGTCTTCATGAGCCCCCCCGCCCCCACCCCCCACTCCCCATCAAGTATACCACAGGCAGAGGCAGTTTTAAGCTCCCTCTGTTACTTACAATAATTCTGGCTCTCAAATTATGCTCTGTGATAATTACATAAATACACTTAATGAATTTTCCTGAAGTTCCTCATTATACTATTGGCGGAAGTGTTGGCCTGTTTTAAGTGAACAGGCAAGCACCTGCACCAACATAACATACAAAAGAATTTCAGATAAATGCAGTAAGCATTCATGCACTGTTAATCCACAGTATAATTTCAAGGCCAGCGGGGATGATTTTCATTTACTGATGTAATTCAGTCCTCAATGCCTCAGAACAAGTGCGAAACAAGCTAGAAGCATAAGGTGCTCACAATAGCAGCAGCACACAATTTCTCTAGGTTATTTCCTTTGTCTAATGTTTGACAGTTCCTGGTGTAGCTTGCAGCCTGGTCGGGAGAGACAGAAAACTGAAATGTAATTGCAATTTTAAAAAATGTGTGAGATACCTTCCTATTAATGGAATACCTGTGGCATTGATCATAGAATCACTACAGTACAGAAGGAAGCCATTCAGCCCATCAAGGCTGCACCAACCCCACCCCACCCCCCCAAAAGAGCACCCTATCGCAGCCCAATCCCCCACCCTAACCTCATAACCCCACCTAAGGGCAATTTTAGTGCAGCCAATCCACCTAACCTGCACATCTTTGGGCTGTGGGAGGAAACTAGAGAACCCAGAGGAAACCCATGTAGGCACAGGAAGAATGTGCAAGCACCACAGAGTCACCTGAGGTTTGAATTCAACGCGGGTCTCTGGTCCTGTGAGGCAGCAGTGCTAACCACTGAGTGCTAACTACAATGGAACAAAAATCAAGTGACTTCCACAGCAGGTGAGTGATCCACATTATTCACCACATTATTTCACATTCTGTGCAGTTGAAAATTATCCCCATGGACAATTTACAGGGTGTCTTGAATGGGATTTTATATATATATATGTGTGGATGGTGTAGTAGAGAATTAAATATCTGTAGGCACAATTTAATAGAAAAATTTTGAACCGTAATTTTGAGTGCGATTGGCAGGGTGTTTCCCGATGGCCATGTTGGTGAGATTGTAGCCCATATTTAACAGCATTGAGTGCCGAAAATGAGCACCCACAAGCATCTCACCATTACTGGCTATCTCACTGTCCGATTCGCCAGATTCGTGCCTCAGCTTCTTGTTGCTAACAAGGAGGAGTTGTTTTTCAAAGCTCCCTCAGCATTCACTCAGTTAACACAGAAGCATGGGAGCGCGCAGACCTGCTCCTCGCTTTGAAGATGCCGACATGGCCAGGCTTCTGGATGTTGTGGAGGCGAGATGGTACATCCTTTTCCCCTGAGGAGGTCAGAGAACCAGCAGCAGTGCCAGCAATACCACATGGGAGGCAGTGGCAGCAGCTCGGGCAACATAACAAGGAGGACCACCATCCAATGTCGGAAGAGGACTAATGATCTCCACGGAGCTGCAAGGGCAAGTTACCATCTCTCGCTTGGCATCAATTCCACCTGCTACCTCTCAAATTCCTAAATCCCCCTAAATTACTGACTGACACCTCGCACCCTCACCAGATCCAATTTTCGTGCGTGTTCCTCAGTACACCGGGGCACCTACCAGCCCAACTCTTTTATGTCCAGTTGCGGTGCCCACACATGCCACCTGCTATAGACTCCCTGCTCCATCAAGCGTGCGGCTCACGATGCCCTTTTTTTGTCCCCACATGAGAAGATAACCCATAATAGGAGTGAAAGGGTCAAGATGGAGTCAGGGTACCTGGGATCCGAGGCCTCACCTCCTATCAAAAATGGACCCTGGAGAGCTGGGTTGAGAGAGGAGAGAGCAGTCACTGACAGCGAGGATGGCCTGTGCCGCAGCGGTGAGGATCCACTGCCCCTTCAGTCAGATGACCTGTCTCAAGTAAGTTATTTATGTCAAAATTGAAGAACCCGAATGGGAGAGACAACAGGAACACATGTTAGGGTAGACATGAACAACTGGTTTATTGCGGTATATGCAAAATCACAAAACTACTACTCCTCTCCCCGAAGGGCTACCCTCCCTGACCTGCACCCAGGTCAGGGATTTTACACAGAATAGTTTCCCCTTGATAAGGGAAAACCCGCCCCCAATTACCGGGGCGTTCATACTCAGCTGCTCAAGGGGGAAATCGAATGGGGCATGGTCCTTGGGCCTCAAGGGGGTCACAATATCTCTCCCCACCCCTACCCCTCCCAAGTTTGCAGAAACATCAATGTCTTCAGGCTGTTGCCCTCTTGCTTGTTTGGGGAGTGGACGGCAGTCCGGTGTTGACGGGGTGGTCTGGGAGGTGTGTAACACACCGGTGACCAATGTTTTCAGGCAGAATGTCGGGAAGGGGGCAGTGTGGCTGGCAATGTTGCCAGTGATGAAGCAGGTTGGATGGCCACGGCGGGCAGTCCTGTGTCCATGTCCAAGTCGGGTGTCAGAGCCTTCTGATGTGGGATCAGGTATCTCAGCTTCTTGGGCTTCGACGAGTGGAGGTGACGTCGACCGATGTGGCGACCTAAGCGGCGGCAACTACCATGGGCGGGCGTGGACTGGTGTATCCAGAGTCTGTTCTGGAGGCTCCCGCATGCGGCGGTGGATGTGGTCCAGATGGCAGCTGGGTTCATGTCCTGTGTCTGGATCGTATAGGAAACCGGGCCAGTGGCCTGGAACATCACGCCTGGGACCCATGTGGCACTGACGCCCAAAATTGCACAAGTTTACAGCGTCCCCCAGTTTGAATTCATGCCACTGCAAGTGTCGACCTGTGTCCGCCTCGGAGCGATCCTCTCGCTGGCGGATCCGAGCACCTATCACTGGAATGAACAGGCTGTTGTGGGTCCAGAGCTGACGTCCCATCAGCAATCCGGCTGGTGCATGAGGGGTCGTCCGATAACAGAATAAAAAACGGGCCAGCCATACCTCCCAAGACCCTGAGGTCTGTTTTCTCCTAGCCTTTTTGAATATTTGGACCACCCTCTCAGCCAAACTGTTTGAGGCTGGGTGATCCATACTTGCCGAATTCCATTCGATACCATGAACGACACCAACACTTCAGGTGTTCCGTACTGAATGTGTGCCACAGCCTATCTACTGCTGTCTTTATGGTCACAGTTTGCACCTTGTGCACGTCGAGCCACTTCAAGTGGGTGTCCACATTTTAAACATTTATTTTTTAAACATTTTCAAATAAGGGGCAATTTAGCGTGGCCAATTCACCTACCCGGCACATCTTTGGGTTGTGGGGTGAGACCTATGCAGACATGGGCAGTGACCTGGGGTTGGGATCAAACCCGGGTCCCCAACGCCGTAGGCAGTAGTGCGAACCATTGCGCCATTGTGCTGCCCCTAAGTGGGCATCTACAGTCACGAGAAATGTCACCCCCTGAAATCGGCTGGCAAAGTCTATGTGGACGCGGAACCTCGGTTTTCCGGCCCATTCCCAAGGTTGTAGTGGCACAGCTGATGGGGCCTTCTGGTTTTCCCGGCACAGGCCGCAGTGCTGGGCAACCTTCTGGATGTTGGGGTCTACCAGACATAGCTGCAGGCGAGTATCTTCATTTTTGATATCCCCAGGTTGGAGGTCTTGTAACATGAGTGCCTGACCGTATTCCGGGATGACCACCCGTGGCCCCCCACAGTATGACGCTATCCTCCACGCTCAGCACAGGGAGCTTTGACATATACACCCACAGGTCGTCAGGCAAAGCTCTGTGTTGGCCCCCATACTGGACCATGTGTCGGACCCGGGATAGCTGTGGGTCCATCTGGATCCATTCGGTTACGAGAGCCGCCGTGACCGGCAAGGAATCCATAAAGTGGAGGACCACTACTATTCCTGCGGCAGAGGCTGGGCTGGGAGTCTTGTGGAGAGGGGCAGATGGCTCAATGCATCGGCATGTGGATTCCACATGCCAGGGCGGTGTTCCAACGTGTACCTGTATGCTGCTAGGGGCAATGCCCATTGTTGGACCCTGCCAGATGGGATCAGGGCAATCACTTGATCCTCATTGAGTAGCCCAAGTAAAGGTTTGTGGTCTGTATAGACTGTAAATGCATGGCCATAGACATACTGATGGAACTTCCTTATAGCAAATACAACAGCCAGGCCCTCCTTCTCAATTTGGGCACAGTCCCGTTGGGCATCGGCCAGTGTGCGCGATGCGGATACTGTTGGTCGCTCTGACCCGTCGGGCATCCAGTGTACGAGAACGGCTTCTACGCCACAGGGGGAAGTGTCACACATCGTGCTTCTCTGGGTCGAAGTGTGTCAGTAGCTTCTTGGATGACAACCGCCTTTTTACCTCTTGGAATGCCTTCTGGTGTGGAAGATTCCATTTCCACTGGTGCCCTATTCTTAACAATGTGTTGATTGTAGCGTACCTCCAAGAGTCCAGGTCCAAGACCAGCTGCAGGTACGCATGGCTCATGTCGAGCTTCATGAATGTGGTACCACCGTTGAGTTTTGTGCATAGGTCGTCAATGTACGGGAAAGGAAACAGTCAAGGTGAGAGACCTGGTTCACCGTCAACTTGTAATCCCCGCACAGACATATGGACCCGCCGGGTTTTAGCACTGGGACCACAGCAAAATGGACAGGGCGGAAGGTGCGCAAGCGTTCCAAACGAACCAACTCGGCATCGACCTTGGGTCACACACAATTCAGATGGGTGTGACCCTGGGGGCTGTACTGCAGAGCAACAGCTGGTACTCTTCCTCTTGGTCTTCCCCACAGTATGCATGGCCTCTAGGGGGGCAGTAATGCCTGTGGTGCAAGTGGGAATGGGGTCTTCCCGGGCTTGTCCAGCATCCCAGCCCTGTTCGCGGAGCCCAGCCCGTGGCCTGCCATCGCCATCTTGGTGTTCCATTTTAGTACACTTCTTCTGGTCGCGCCTGTGTACGCCATAGTAACAGCCTTGGGTCCTGCGGTCACTCCCGCTTCACGAATGCTCACGTCATTTGGGCCCGGGAGTAGTCGTTTGGCGGTCACTCCAGCGACCGAAGGTAAGGGCCAACAATCCTGCACCTCTTGAACCCCATGCCCCATGCTCTCCAGGGAAATGGTGATGCCCACTGCCCTCTGGAGGATTAAGCCAGTCTCTGTAAGCAGTCTTCTTTTAGTATTGGCGTCTCGGACAGTGCAGCCTCGAACTCACATGCGGGGGCAACCATCCTTAACCGCATTAAAAAGTTACCATTTTATTCTCCTTCGGCCTGCGAGACCATGTGGAATGGGACCAGCGGACCATTATTGGGGCCGCGGTTAAGATCTGCCTTGAGCATCGACGTGCAAAAGGCTTGGAGTCAGGTCTGTGTGGATGTGTGAGCCTCTTGATGAGCGCATGGGTGGGTCTGCTGACTGCCTCCAGCAGGATAACAGTCTGTCGTTCATCTCCAACGATTCCATTTAACCATAAAAATATTGCACCAGCCATCGGTACCCGTGTTGATTGATCACATTTCCTGATCTGCGGCAACTCACCGTTCAGAGTGAAGGGCTCTGTGGGCAAGAACAAAGCAGATCAGCAGTATAATGCACAGCGGCTGTGGCAGCTCCACTTCACCCTCGTCGCCAGTGTAGCACCCTAACACATCTGACAGTCAGAGACTGTTTCCCCGGGTGGAACAAACCATTACAAGGGGACATAAATTTAAGGTAAATGGTGGAAGATATAGAGGGGATGTCAGAGGTAGGTTCTTTACCCAGAGAGTAGTGGGGGCATGGAATGCACTGCCTGTGGTAGTAGTTGAGTTGGAAACGTTAGGGACCTTCAAGCGGCTATTGGATAGGTACATGGATTAGGATAGAATAATGGAGTGTAGATTAATTTTTTCTTAAGGGCAGCACGGTAGCATTGTGGATAGCACAATTGCTTCACAGCTCAAGGGTCCCAGGTTTGATTTTGACTTGGGTCACTGTCTGTGTGGAGTCTGCACATCCTCCCCGTGTGTGCGTGGGTTTCCTCCGGGTGCTCCGGTTTCCTCCCACAGTCCAAAGATGTGCAGGTTGGGTGGATTGGCCATGATAAATTGCCCTCAGTGTCCAAAATTCTATGATTAACCTAGGACAAAAGTTCGGCACATCATCGTGGGCCGAAGGGCCTGTTCTGTGCTGTATTTCTCTATCTCTATCTCTAACGGGAGAGACAACAGGGACACGCGGTACAGTAGAAAAGAACGACTGGTTTATTACGGTATACACAGAATAACAAAACTAATACTCCTCCCCCAAGGGCGACACTTTTTGACCTTCACCAAGAGTAGTTTCCCGTTGTTAGGTGAGACTCCGTCCTCAATTGCCAGGGGGTTCATACTCAGCTGTGTAAGGGGAAAATCGAATGGAGTACAGTCCTTGGCCCCCCAAGGGGTCAGAACATAAATGATCCTTCCCTCTCACTGACCACATGTCCATTCGTTCGATGGATCTCCACCTGATGGGGCCAGGCCATCTAGAGCCATTTCCCCCTGCCACCCAAGAAAACAGCTTGGAGGAAAGATCCGAGGAGACTATCATTGAGGTGTCACCTCCACCTTCCACCAATGCAGATGGACATACCTCGGTGGGTGACATTAGTGGACAGTTTTCTGAGGCGCAATCTGGTGAGCACAACACAGTTGCTGATGCAACTGGGGTGGGGTAGGAACATCCAAGGGAGTCAGCAGGCGGAGGTCTGCTTGATCCGAGGACACAGCCGGATCCCAGCCAGATGTCGAACCTCTGGACAAGGTTATCCCAGAGCTGATGGAGATGCTAGGACATGGCTGTGAGATTCAGGAGGGGATGTCAGTGACATTCTGGTGAGGGCATAACTCATTGTAGGAGTCTCAAAGGCTACAGGTGCAGGAGATGATGCTGACAACGTGTGGCCCTATTGCCAACGCTCTTAGGGTGGTGACCGCAGTGGAAAGCCTGCAGCGCGAGGTCAGCATCTTGAGTGGTGGTGCCCAAGGCAATGCTCAGTCTGTGACCGCCATGGCTGAGGGCCTCGACATCATGTACCAGTCGCTGAGAGATGTGCCTCAGATGTAGGTATTCATTGCTGAGGCACTGCAGAGCATCACTAAGGATGTCAACACCATGGTGCAGACAATGGGGAGGCTCCAGGAACGGTGGAGTTAGATGATGCAGGGGCCAATGGAGTTCACCCCAACTGCCTCCCTGTCCCATGGAATCCCCCAGGGCTCTACAGACACTATCAGGGAGGAGGAAGTGCTGGAGGCCATCCAGGGGTTTGCCATCAAGGAGACAACGGGCGGTCTTCTGTTCCTCTGAATTCCCCCTCCTCTCCTGAAACTGCCACATCACAAGGGCAGTGGGTAGAACAGGGTGGCACAGCGATGCCATTGGCAAGACGTCCGGAGAACTCCAGCTCCAGGCCTTGCAGAGGACGTTCACCATGAGCATCTAAGGCCACAGGGTGCAAAAAGCAGAAAGCTGCCTCCACCTCTTTTTCTTTAAATGTTTTTATTGGTTTTCACATTTTTATGTTACCATTTCAGTTTCTACGTAAAATTACAAGTGTCTTAACTGTGCATAATATCAAACAAAAGCAACCAAGGTGAAATTAAAATTACAAAAGAGAGATGGACCAAAGAACAAGAAAAACAAAACACAAACAAACGAAGATCGATATAAATATTTGCATCCACATACCCCCCCCCCCCCACCCCCCCCCCCCCCCACCAATGTTGGCCCTACCGTGTATTTGCTCCCTCTGGTTCTCCGCTTGCCCTTGGGCCTGTCCCTGCGGCTATGCCCCTTTTTCCCACAGTTCTTTTATGGGTGTTTACCCCTCCTTCCCCCTACCCCTCCGCCCCCTTCCATTCCCCCGCCCCCTTCCCTTTCCTGTATGATCTATGGCTCGTCTGTGCCCCCTCTTCCCCCGCCCCTTCCGCTCTATTGGTTGCTGGCTACGAACATGTCATGGAACAAGTTGGTGAACGTCTTCCACGTCCTGTGGACGCCCTCTTCTGACCCACGGATGGTGAATTTTATCTTCTCCATTTGGAGGAATTCCGACAAGTCGCACAGCTCTAGCTGGTGCTGCTGATTGCCATCCGAGCAGTTTTCTTTGACGAACAAGTAGGGAGGCAAATGCTAGGGCGTCGGTCCCCCTCCCCATCAAGAGTTCTGACTGATCTGAAACCACATTTGGGCATGGCTCCTCATTCACACCCACAGCCTTCGACATTGCCTCAAAGAAGGTTGTCCAGAACCCGAACAGTCTGGGGGAGGCTCAGAACATGTGGGTGTGGTTGGCCGGGCCTTCCTGTCACCATTCGCATTTGTCCTCCACCTCTGGGAAGAACCTACTCATTCAGATTCAGGTTCGGTTCGCTCAGTGCACCACCTTTAGCTACGTTGGCTCAGCCCTGCGCATGTGGGGTTGTAGTGCACCCTGGTTTCTGGGGGTACGTCCAATGGAGGAAGTTCTTCAGCTGGATATACCTCATTTTGTTCCCTTTAGGTAGTTGGAACCTCTCTGTGAGTTCTTCCAGAGTCGCTAATCTGCCGACTGCGTACATGTCGCTAACCGTCAGTGTCTCGTCATCCTCTCTCCAATTTTTTAAGGTGGCTTCCATGGTTGTGGGAAAGAGCCTGCAGTGTTACAGATAGTTTGGCCGAAGTGTTGTCTCATTTAATACCACATTCGGAGCGAGGCTACCCCCAATGGACTTATCAAGTACTTGGTCGGGAGGGGATGGGAGTGTGGTTGTGACTGGGGTTTGGAGGACGTCCCTTTCCAGGAACTCTCCTCAATCCTCACCCATTCCACTCCTGGCTCCCTCACCCATCCCCTCACTCTTTTTGCTCTGGCTGCCCAGTGGTAAACGGTAGGTTTGGGGGGGGGCAGGCCTCCCGTACTTCTTTTCTTTTCCTTTGTAGAACCCTTTTTGGATCATCGGGTTATCCCCCCCCCCCCCCCCCCCCCCCCCCCCAGCCCCCGCTCCACCACCACCACCCACACAAACACCATTATTAATTTGTCTTCTGTGTCCATGAAGGCCTTGAGGATGGAGGTCGGGAGGGATCTGACCAGGAAGAGGGATCAGGGCAGCACGTTCATTTTGATTGTCTGCCCTCTCCCTGCCAGCGAGAGTGGGAGTGGGACCCACTTCTGCAGGTCCTTTTTTTTACTTCCTCAACCAAACTCGTCAGGTTCTATTTGTGGATCCATTTCCAGTCATGGACTATTTGGATCCCCAGGTCGCGGAATTTGTTTCAGGCTTGATTGAATGGTGGTCCCTCCAGCTCTAGACTTCTCTCTTGCTCAGGTTTAATTGGAAAAAGCTCCAAACTCCTTTAAGAGCTTCATGAGCCCTTCTATCCTGGCCTGGGGGGGTCTGAGATATAGAGGAGCAGATCATTTGCATAGAGTGAGACACCATGCTCTCTGCCACAACCCCCCCCCCCCCCCCCCCCCCCCCCCAGATATCTCTCCAGCCTTTCGCCATTCGGAGGGTGATCGCCAGTGTTTGATTACCAAGGCAAACAGCAGCGGGACAGTGGGCATCACTGCCTCGTGCCTATGTGCAGCTGGAAGTACTTAGAGCTGGTGGTGTTTGTAAGCTCGCCACGGGAACACTGTACAGTAGTTTCACCCAGGCAGTGAACCCTGGCCCACTCGGCTCAGTCAAAGGCCTTTTCTGCTTCCAGGGAGATGATCACTTCTGGTGTTCTCGCCCTGGATGGGATCATTATCACATTCAGCAGGTGTCTGATGGACTGCCTCCACCTCTGACCTCTGATGTGCATTCTGGGGACAATCCTAGACCTAGCAGTAGACCACAAAAGATCAAGAAGATTGTGGATCACAAAGTGGGCACTGGTGGGGGGAGGGGGGGGGGGGGGGGGGGTCACTATCTGTAGCTCTGGGGAATGGAAATGTTCAATATTCACGATTAAAATATATTACACCAGATACATGTGAAGCTTCTGTCATGATAATCTTCACGACGGGCCAGCTTCCATCCCCAACCCTGTTACCCTCGTTCCCCCCACCTCCTGGGCACAGTGGTCAAGATCAAGAGCCATCAATGCAGACCCCACTCAGAGGATGGGTGTGAGCTCGCTGTCAACAGAAGGCGAGGAGTCAGACAATGGCATAAAGTGAGGAGCACCAGAGCTTAACCTCACAGTGAGTGATCATCATTCTCCTGCCTTGTACATTGACCCGCTGACAGTGCCGATACAGGTCCATCACCCTTCAGTGATGTTGCACTGACATTGCAGTGTGTGCCAGGGTGGTTATGGGTAGGAGGGGGAAGCTAGCAGTTCGAAGAATGGGTGGGAGTGTCTGGGAATGGGTGGGAGTGTTGGGGAATGGGAGGGAAGCAGAGGAATTGGGGAGGGGTGAGGGGTAGCTGACGGACAAAGCCTCGTCCTCTAAGAATCGGGCGATGATGAGGACCTCCCTTGTCCTCCGGGCATGCCGGGCCCTTAACAGCGCCTGACCTCCATCCTCTGGCTCCTCCTACTGGTCCTTCCCAGGCTCATGCACCATCCCCACCTGGTTCACCATCTCCATCTCAGATGAGGCCGCATGTCCTTCCTCCCACTACTGTGTCAGGTTGTGGAGGGCACAGCAGACCACCACAAAGCGAGAGACCCTCTGGGGTTGTACTGTGGTGCACCACCAGAGCGGTCCAGGCTTCGGAACCACATTTTGAGCAGTCAGATGCACCGCTCAACGACAGTACAGGAGGCAGCATGGGCTTCGTTATGGCGGGTTTCTGCCTCAGTCATCAGTCTCTGCACTGGCATTAGCCAGGAACTCAGTGGATATTCCTCATCCCCTAAGAGCCAACACATCATCCTGGTGTGGCACTCGAAGATGCTGGGGATCTTCAAATGTTCCAAGATGTAGTTGTCATGTACACTCACTGTGCATGATCCAGAGGTGGTGATCGCACACGGGTTGAACATCCAGGGAGTGGAATCCCGTCCTGTTAATCACTCCCCGGTGCCCCGGTGTGTGCAAGGTGACATGCATGCCATCAAATACCCTCTGGACCCAGGGCATCACAGGCATTTTGATGGGCTTTGTCCAGTTCAATGTTGATATAATCTGCTGTCCAGGCATACAGGGCTCTTGGATGCACGCCTGGGATGTAGCTTGTGAAATGGGGCATGAGTCCACACTCAAACCCTGGAATTAACCCATTACATAAACGTTCAGGGCTGTGGTGAACCTCACAGCCCCCAGGAGCGGGTGTCCTCATCCTCCGTGGGGTACCAAGTCTGCAAGGACATGGAACAGGTGCCACACTGTCTGTTTCTTGAGATAGAGTCTCCTGCAGCACATGCTGTCCACCCTCTCCTCAAAAGACCAATGGCACCTGTGCACCTTGGGCCGTCACTGGCATCCCCTTCTGTCTTCCTACTCAGCCTTATGAGTAGCCGAGTCTTCAGGGTGTATGGCGGCTTGACACCTCCAGCATGTGTCAACCTTTCAGCCTTCTCCAGCATCTGGCCGACTGGGCTGCCACCAGCACCATGAGAGCATCGTCTGCGGGATCAATACCACCATCCATTTTGCGATCTGTAAGGAATTGACAATCAGTTCGGGCTTCCACCCAGGACTCTCAAATCCCCCAAGCCTACCCCACCCTTACATAACCCGCATTCTCTCAGAGTGACATCCAGCGAGCCACTGTGCTGGAAAACCTCGCTCTGCACACTCACCCCCGACCACAGCAGGAGCCCCTAGACCCCAGACCCTAGACCCCTGCCAGGCTGCTGCCTCTGTGGGGCTGATGCTTCTAGAGGTCAGTCAAAGTGTTCAGGATTCAAAATTTGATTGCAATGCAATATTCATCATCTGAGACTTGCCACGAGAGGCACTTGAGAATTTTTTGTTTATTAAATGGTCAACAGCAACGAAGATTTGAAAATCAACTGCAAAACATTCCACATATCACACTAAACATTAAACAACAAGGAAACATCACCATTCCATATTTGTACCAATAAAATGCCAAATCGGCTCATTTTCACAAAACAAAACAATCAATATCACCCATTGCAGGTTCCGCAACAGAAATGGAGGATAAGCCTGAGAATGTGATATCATGAACAGAACTTTAGGGCAGCACGGTAGCATGGTGGTTAGCATAAATGCTTCACAGCTCCAGGGTCCCAGGTTCGATTCCCGGCTGGGTCACTGTCTGTGCGGAGTCTGCACGTCCTCCCCATGTGTGCGTGGGTTTCCTCCGGGTGCTCCGGTTTCCTCCCACAGTCCAAAGATGTGCGGGTTAGGTGGATTGGCCATGCTAAATTGCCCGTAGTGTCCTAAAAAGTAAGGTTAAGGAGGGGGTTGTTGGGTTACGGGTATAGGGTGGATACGTGGGTTTGAGTGGGGTGATCATGGCTCGGCACAACATCGAGGGCCGAAGGGCCTGTTCTGTGCTGTACTGTTCTATGTTCAACTTGGTCATAGAAATGATCTGTCCATCAATGTGTGACTTGTTCCACGTATCAGTGCCACTCTCCATCCAGGAGCTGCAGCTGTGGAGGCCCTCCACACAGCCCAATCTCACCGGAACCAAATCCTGGCATCCACATATTCCACTGGCGCTCAAGGTGCAGTGAACATCCTTGACTTCCAGCGTGTTTAACCCACGGTGACATGCCAGTTACATGCAGCACTCAACACACAAACAGCAAAAGCACCAGCAATCTGCAAAAGCATTTCTTCAACGGTGTCATCAGGTGGCCGATTCAGATCAATGTCATGCACCAGATCACGCAGCGTCTTCTTGCTTCAAACCTTCTGGACTCTTATGACCCCCTGAGCCCGGTGTTCCAGGACCCAGTCATCTTAGAAAAAATTGTCCTTCTTTCCTGCGAAAGAAAATGAAGGAAACAGCAACAGCAGCCTCCAGGCATTTGCAGCCACCAGCAGGAGCAAGCAGCAAACACAACCTACAGCTATGAAGTGCCTTCACAACTAACAAGGCCAATTCCTTATTAGCAATGGCCTTAAACTGTGAAGATAGAGACTGCTCACAGTCAAAGGGAGTTAAAGTGACCTTCAGCAAATAACCCAGAACAAGCTCTGTCCTGGAATGTCTGGTAGGACTGACAAGCAGCAGCTGTAGTTGCCCCTGTTATGGGTGTCCCCAATTTTTAAAGATGGCTTGCAGGCCTCACGGATGACAAGCCTCCCCATCCACCCCCCCCCCCAACCAGGGGAGACCCCGACCTGGAATGCATCAGCCCCCCCTACCAGACCCAACCTCCCTAAGAGGTTCCTCCCCCCCGAACCCTGGGGCAGCAGCTCCAATGCCCTTGGACTGCGTGCCCAAAAAAAAGGAAGTGACCACTCACCTCCTCAGTTCCCTCAGCAGCTATTACACCATTTAACATTTTTTAAAACGAGTATTAAACAACGCCCACGTGATTTCTCACTGGGAGCCAGTTAATTCTCAGGAGGCCGTTACATTCAACTTCAGTCTCACTAATGAGATGGTAATTGGTGCTAATTGGGGTTAATGATAAATTGTATGCTTGCCATATTTGGACAGTAATCTGGACCTTGTCATTGGGAGTCGTCAAGTTAGATGGCAAACTGATTTGTCTCTGGCCCGAAGCTCGATTTTGGCCTTTCCCACTATTTAACCGGCACGTCCAGATCTACGCCAGGCTCAAGTCGGTGGTTAAATCGCACGCTATATTTGCAGATTGCACAACATAACTAATAATCTTTATAATAGTAATAATCTTTATTGTCATAAGTCGGCTTATAGTAACACTGCAATGAAGTTCCCTAGCCTTTACATTTCGGTGCCTGTTCGGGTACACAGAGGCAGAATTCAGAATGTCCGAATTACCTAACGCCTTTTGTGACTTGTGGGAGAAAACCGGAGCACCCGGAGGAAACCCACGCAGACACAGGGGGAGAACGTGTAGACTCCACACAGACAGTGACCCACCCCGGGAATCGAACCTGGGACCCTGGAGCTGTGAAGCAACAGTGCTACCCACTGTGCTACCGTGCTGCCCTTTAACATTAAGAAGCACATTGTGATGGATCGGAACAGGAAGTTACATAGGAAGGGACATGATTCACAAAATCGGGCTCTGCAGTCCAGTGGTGCCGAAGCTACAGAAGCCCCGAAGTGATCGTTGCATCTAAGTGGTGACAGAAGTGCAACCCCCCCCCGGACCCATGCTCCCCTCCCCTCCAACGCATTGCATTAAGTGACAGGGCTAATGATGGATGCATGAGATAGATATCTGCACCCTCACGGGGCACCTCAAATAATTTTCTGGTCATGACTTGTCATGGAGTAAGTGATAATAGATTTCACCATGATGCCTTGCTTTGGAGTTCAAATCAGTGCATCCTGTGTGATGTAAACTTGATTGAGCATTGAGGTTCAATTATTTCGATTGAACCAAATTTTAAAAATTAAATAAAATGAGGAACAAATTAAAAGGGGCAGCCCCCTCAAGGGATATTGCAGCAAACAAAAACAAATACGAGATAAACTTAAGAGAACAAACTAAAATGTGATTAAAAGGATCAATAAAACAACCCCCACCCCCGCGGCGCCCATGAACATGGAAGGCCGGAATGGTGCCAGTGGACACCGCATGCTCCATCTCCAGGGACACCCAGCAGGAAATGTAGCCATGATAGAGGGGCAGACAGTCGGGTCAGAAGACCCTCTCAGTTGCCTGCTGCCTGGACCTGTTTATGTGAAGCTTTGCCAGGCCTGGGAGCAGAATCATGAGGAGGTAATCCTCTCTACCCGCGCTGGTAACCCGTAGATCAGGAGCATGGGGCTGGAGTGAAAATAAAACTGTAACGAAAGGTTTGTCAAAAAGCTAAAAACGGGGTACAGTCTGAAGCAACTTACATTCGCCTGGTCCTCAGACTCCAATAGGCTCCAAAAAGGCATCTTGGGAGTCAGTGAACAGATGCAGTCGATAGTTGTTTGGGTCTGCTACAAGAAACACCCTCCACCCCAGGTCCCTGAGTTGAAGGGGGAGGAATCCTCGATAGAGGGACCACCAGTGGGGCAGTTGGGCTCCAACTATTTTGATTCAACCAAACAAAATAAATTAAATAAACTGAGGGACAAGTTAAAAGGGGAAGCCCCTTAAAGAGATACTGTGCCTTAAACAAAAAACAAATCTCAAATGAAAATTAAAAACATCAAACTAAAATATGATTAAAAGGGTCAATAAGGCTCCCCAGTCCAAACAGTACTCTATCTTTTCACTAAGTTTCCAGTAACATACCTATTGCAAAGTATAATGCGCATTAGTCAAAATGGTTTCACATGTAACTTAATCTATAAAATTGTTGGATAATTTGAGGTATTTTATAAATGATTGTGCAATTTACTATGTGCTTTTTAAAGTCAAAATAATACATATTAAACAAATATTGACTTGAAACCTCTGAATACAGGGTATCTTTCACTGAAAGTATGATTGTCTAATTTCCCTTTTGTACAAGTAAAGCAAGATCTGATACTGATCCATCCAACATGGAGAAGCGGAATCAGGTAAAATAAAAGTTTGTTAAATTGGCTTTTGTACATGTGCAACCCTTTTTTATCCAACATCCATCATACTAAGTACAAAGCTCAGTATACGTATTTTTGTTAATTGCACGATTCCGTGTATAATGTTCAACTGAATTAGTTTAAAATAAAAGGTGGTTCAATTACTATAAGTGCATATGCAACCTCATAGTTTGATGACATTCCAATCCATCACGTTATGAAGGACAAGGCGTTGTTTATTTAGCCTGTGTGCATGATTTTGCAGAACACAATCAAAACTTGTAAAAGTCACTTAAAACTGTCCAAAATATTGCTATAGTTTCTCAATCAATATTTTCCTGACTAATTGAACAATGGGAAAGGTACATTCTTTATGTTCAGCATGATGCTTTGGAATATTTAGCACCGTAATAAAACTCAGGCGCAACAGTGAGGAAAGAATTGCTTCTAGCATCATTTACAGCATGGTGCAAACATGGGGTAAACCTTATGGTTCCCATAATATTGGGCGTCAGGGCCTCATAGAGAGTGATGAATGATCACTTAGTTATAGGCAGCGTGCCAGCAATACTGTGAGCCCCATTCACTCTGTGGCAACAGCGGCTCTCATGAAATTTACTCATAATGTCCTTTTTGTTGGCACTTATAATGTCATTAGGTATGTAAGCAGATTTTCCCCAGTATGATTGAATAAATGGATTGGAAGATGGTACAGTTTTCATTTAACCAGCATTAACTTTCAACGTTTTCCAGTGATGGATTTCTGTATCAGAGAGTGAATAATCTTATGAGTCATGAACCTATCGTTACCATCAACTATATCTGTCACCTCTGGCACAGGTACCTGACAATGACTGAAGGGAACTGCCTCTGTGGATTTTAGTCAGCAGTGAGACATTTTAGCAATTTGCTGTGAGAATATTTCCATCCAAATTACAACAGCAATGGCAGTGGCAATTAAAGTTACTTCCTCTCTTGACCTTCCTATGCTCTCTCCATCTATCTCCATCCATCTCCCAGAAGTCAATGAAGCATGTGATATTTATATGGTTGCTCTATAGCACCATCTATAGTGACTAGAGTAGTAACATTACATTAACCCTTTATGTGCTTTACAATATCCACATATTGTGACACCTCATTTAAATGGACCCCCCCCCCCCCCCCCCCCTCCGGCGCCCCCCCGAGAACTCTGCAGGCCACCCGCAGAGCCAGGTCCCGCTGGTACGAACCTGGTTTGATTTACGCCGGCGAGACCGGCTGAAAATGGCCGACCGCTCAGCCCATCGCGGGGCGGAGAATCGCCGGGGGGGCCACTGCCAACAGCCCCTGACCGGCGCGTCGCAATTCCCGCCCCCGCCGAAAACTGGCTCCGGAGAATTTGGCAGCCGGCGTCAGAGCTGCGGGGCAGGATTCACGCCGCCTCCCGGCAATTCTCCGACCCGCTGGGGGGTCGGAGAATCCCGCCCCACTACTTTCCAAATGCTGTGCTACGAAATACTTGATTGTGGACTACCAACGTTAGGCTGACTGGACTATAGTTCCCTGTTTTCTCTCGAACTGCCTTTTTGAATAGCGGGGTTACATTCGCTATTCTCCAATCTGTAAGAACCATTCCAAACTCCAAAGAATTTTGGAAAATGACCACCAATGGATCTACTATTTCTAGGGCCACTTCATTAAGTACTCTGGGATGAAGATTATCAGGCCCTAGAGATTTGTCCGTCTTCAATCCCATTAATTTCCCCCAAACCATTTCCTTACTACTACTAATTTCCATCAGCTCCTCACTAAACTTGTGTTTCTCAGAATTTCCGATACTTTATTCATGTCTTCATTTGTGAAGACAGAAGCAAAGTACAAATTTAGTTCCTCAGCCATTTCTGTGTTCCTTGTTATGAATCCTCATGTTTCTGACTGTAAGGGGTTTACATAAGTTTTTATCAATCTTTTTCTCTTTACATACCAATTGAAACTTTTACAGTCAGTTTTTATGTTCCCTGCTAGTTTACTTTCAAATTGTATTTTCCCCTTCTTTATCAATTCTTTATCACCTTTGCTGAATTTTAAATTGTTCCTAATCCTCACGTCTATTGCTTTTTCTTACTAATTTGTGTGCCTGTTCTTTGAATCTCATACTAACTCGAATTTCCCTTGTAAGCCTTGGTTTGGCCACAGTTCCCTTTCTACTCTTGCGCCAAATAGGAATAAACAACTTTTGGAGTTCACCTATTCATAACTTGAATACCTGCCACTGTCTGTCTGCTGTCCTTCCTTTCAGTAATGTTTCCCAGTCCATCATAGCCAGCTCATGCTTCATACCATCATAGTTACCTTTATTGAGGTTCAGGACCCTGGTCTCAGAATCAACTGACTCACTATCCACCTTGATGAAGAATTCTACGATATTCTGGTCACTGATCCCCAAGGGTTCTCTCACAACTAGATTGCCAACTAATCCTTTCTCATTACACAACAGCCAGTCCAAGATGGCCTGTTCTCTTGTTGATTCCTCAACACACTGGTCCAGAAAACCATCCCATGTACACTCCAGACATTCCTCCTCCATTGTGACTAATTTGAATCACCCAATCTATATGAAGATTAAAGTCACCTATAACCACAGATTTTCCTTTATCACATATATCTCTGATTTCCTGTCTAACGCTATTACAAACATTACCACAGCAATTTAGTGGTCTGTATACCATTCCTACAAATGTATTTTGTCCCTTGGTGTTTTGTAACTCCATCCAGATAGATTGCACATCATCTGTACTAATATTTTTCCTCTATATTGTATCAATATCTTCTTTAATCAACAATGCAGCTCCACCACCTTTTCCTTTCTGTCTGTCCTTCCTAAAAACTGAACAGCCTCAATGTTTAGTTCCCATCCTTGGTCACCTTGGAGCCGCGTCTCTGTAATCCCAACTATAACATATCCCTTCACATCTATCTGCAAAACTAAATCATCCATTTTATTTTGTTATGGTTGATAAATTTTGCTTGGTAAATTTGGTTATTATGGTTTACAGTTTCCCACAGGGATAATAACTATTTCAATCCAATATCTGTGATGATGATTCATATACTGTTTCCACTGGCTGAGGAATGATTGTTACCTGAATCTCTGATCTTTATACAATGGCAAGCAAATATTACTATAAAAATGGTAACCATATTTGTGTGAATCTTTTTCATCTGTTATTTTAAATGAGCTTACAAATCTTTAAAATAGTTGAAAATGAATTTCATAGGGATATGTTAAGTGCTCACATGCTAAAACTCTCACAATGTACTAAAATACCTCTATATCTTACCTGCAGAAGTTCAAACATACTAAACAGGCAATGTTGCATTTTTATTATGCAGCATATCTCGGATATATCTGAGGGCACTTCACATTATATACACCCTGAACTGCTATGGACAAGCAAACACAGCAGGAAATATGGTGCTGTTAACCGAGGAAATACTGATACTCAGCAAAGGCCCCATTCTTCTTCAAGGATTGCAATTGGGTACCTGAAGCAGTTCAATACAGCGGCCGCAATTCTCCCGAAAGATTTCTAAGTGTTGTTTCGAGCAGGAATTGCCACAAGCTCCCCACCCCTCGGCCCAGCAATGCCGGCAATGCTATTCAGCGATAATTGGTTCATTTAAAGAGGCCTCATGGACTTCTCACCACAAATGAAGGCTCACCAGCTGATTCGCCAGCATCGCACTCGCCAGCCCCCCGCTAACAAAGTCAAGCAGCAGTTGCTCAGCCAACCCCATCCAGCTTGCAACAATGGTGCCCAGAAGATCAGCCCCAAGATACGGGGATGCTGACCTGCAGCGCCGGCCCTAGGGTTGCTGGCGCCCCGGGCAAGCTGAACTTCGGCGCCCTTGGGGGGGCGGGTCGGGGGGGGGGGGGGGGGGGTCGGGGGGGCGGGGGGTGGGTCGGGTCGGTGGGGGGGGTCGGGTCGGCGGGGGGGTCGGGTCGGCGGGGGGGGAGGGTCGGGTTGGCGGGGGGGGGTTGGGTCGGCGGGGGGGGTCGGGGTCGGGGGGGTCGGGTCGGGGGGGTCGGGTCGGGGTCGGGTCGGGGTCGGGGGGGTCGGGTCGGGGTCGGGGGGGGTCGGGGGGGAGGTCGGGTCGGGGGCGGGGGGGTCGGGTCGGGGGGGGGGCCGGAGTGACCTGGTATATGATCGGGACTCACCGATCGGCGGGCCGGTCTCTCTGTCGGCAGGTCTCTGACGCCGGTCACGCACTCGTTGATGGCGCCCCCTAGCACATGGCGCCCCAGGCGACTGCCCGAGTTGCCGGTACCTTGAGCCGGCCCTGCTGACCTGGGGAGGCTGCTAGATGCAATTGGAGGCCAGGAGGGCTGTCCTGTTCCCCTGAGGTCTAGGAGGATAAGCCATAGAGCAGCCTATGCTGCCTTGGACGAGGTGGGCGGTGTATGTGAGTTCGGGGAGTGTGACCAGGAGGTGCCTCCAGTGCAGGAAGAAGGTCAATGACCTAAATCGGGCAGCACAACTGAGTAGACACCATAGAGCCCCTCACCCCCGAGACCTTTCCACCCCCACGGGAGGATCTACCTCTTCCGCCTTCAACCCCCCCCAACCCTTCCTCCACCCCTTCCCCCTTCAACCCGCCTAACCCCTCCTTCACACCCTCCGCCTCCCACCAGGGTGAACCACGCATGTGGCTTTCGATGCCCTCTCTGTGTCTCATCAGGAAATGCTCTCCCACAATCGCCGGGAAAGGGCCCCGACTTGCAATGGCATGCCAGACATAAGAATCCTCACCACCTTCGAGGAGCATGTACTGGAGGTGACGGCTGTGGCTAAGGACAGAGCGGTCACCAACCTGGAGGCTGGTGGATGCCACAGAGCTGAGGAACCACCAGGTCTCACCCAGAGGACCTGTCAAACATTGTCTTACTGACTGACCCCTCCCTCCCACTGACCACATGTCCATTCTCCCGTGATGGCCATGGCTGAGGGTCTCAACAGAAAGTCCTCTCTCTTTGGGGATGTCACCCAGTACCAGGCTGATCTTGATGAGGTTCTGCGTGACATGTCCCGCTCTCAGGTGGGCATGGCCGAGGAGATGCTGAGCTTTTCCCAGACACAGGTGGGTATTGCCGAGGCACTGCGGAGCATGTCCCAGTCACTGAGGAGCATTACCCAGGGCATCCACACGATGGTACGGACCGTGGGAAACTGCCAGGGCTGACAGAGCCAGATGTGCCGGATCAGCTGGGGCTCGAACCACCTGCCCCTCCCAAGGTGAACCCCAGGGTCCTGTGGGCACCGAGCGGGAGGAAGGAGCACTGGATGCCAACCTGTGAGATGGTGGCCATTTGCTCCCCTGAGGTCCACCGCTCTGATGGGTGCAGCCAGCACACGGAACAGGGCGGCAAGGCTGTGCATGTGCCACCAACAAGTGAGCCGGGGCCTTCCGGACTCAGAGCCTCCAGAGGACACCTGCCAGTGGCATCGAAGGACACGGGACGAGGTAACCAGTGACTGCCCCACCTCTGATGTGCATCTTGGGGACACACCTAGACGTAGTGGAAGAGCTAGGAGGTCAAGGCACATCGAGGATCACTGAGCGCACCGGGAGAGTTGGAAGGGTGAGGAGGAGATGGCAGCACCATTGGGAGGGTTGGGAATTATTAAATCGAATAAACACCTTTGTGCACAACCAGTATGATGCCTCTGTCACTTTCTTCCGCAATGTGGCCCATCTGATCAGGCATCTCCCCCTTTCCATGGCAGCCACCCACACTCCGGCCTGGACATGTCCCCAGAGCTGAGTCCCATCCTCTGGCTGTTTGGATGTTGGCTGCTGCGTGTGTGTTGTTGCCTCCCGCAATATTCAAGTACAGCGTCCAGGCATCAAGGTTTGACTGGGAGGCTTGGCAATGACTACCACATGCCACATGGCCCACCAACCCCCAGGAATCCACTTATGAAGTACTCATTCAACCTCGATTGCCAATTCCCTATTAGTGGTAGCCTTCAGCCATGCGGCCAGATGCCTAGGCAGTCAGTGGGGGTTATGGGTGATCGGTGGGACAGTGGGCAGGGACAAGGGTTGCCCCCAGGATGGGTACACATGATCCAGGAGTTCGCATGGTGGTGCCACGAGCAGCTGCCTCTCAGTTGCCCCCCCAGTGCACCCTCACACCCTCCCATGATGGCGCATCCTGGAGAGGTTCTCCCACCCCCAGGCAAGGGTTCTCCCCCTAACGAACACTGGGTTGGCAAGCCCAGTGCCCCCGGGCTCCTTGCCTGTGAGCAAAGCTGGTTACTCCCCTCCTCGGCACCCCACAGAAGCTCTTCCACCAGGTTCACGTTTTATCAGTACTAATCAGAGCCAGCGTGACCACTTGCTGGGGAGGCTGGTTAATGACGGGAGGCTGTTGGATATGGGCTGGCTCTCGTTAATTGTATGGAAATGGGGCTTAAGTGGTGATAATTAGTTTCTTGCCAATTCCAATTCGGCAAGATCCCGATTTCGCCAACGGGAGCAGGTTGGTTGCATTGAAACTGTTTGCCGCCTGCCGTGGTTCTCGTTTTTGGCCTCTCCCGCTAGTCATCGGCCTTGTTTCGCTTGAGCAAGAGCGTAATGAGGCCAGGGAATCATTCCCTTCATTAATACACTGAAGTGAAGATCTAAACTGGGAAATAAATGGCCAGCGTTTGATAAGGTTCCCCACGGTAGGCTATTGCAGAAAATACGTAAGTATGGGATTGAAGGTGATTTAGCGGTTTGGATCAGTAATTGGCTAGCTGAAAGAAGACAGAGGGTTGTGGTTGATGGCAAATGTTCATCCTGGAGTTCAGTTACTAGTGGTGTACCGCAAGGATCTGTTTTGGGGCCACTGCTGTTTGTCATTTTTATAAATGACCTGGAAGAGGGTGTAGAAGGATGGGTTAGTAAATTTGCAGATGACACGAAGGTCGGTGGAGTTGTGGATAGTGCTGAAGGATGTTATAGGATACAGAGGGACATAGATAAGCTGCAGAACTGGGCTGAGATGTGGCAGATGGAGTTTAATGCGGAAAAGTGTGAGGTGGTTCACTTTGGAAGGAGTAACAGGAATGCAGAGTACTGGGCTAATGGCAAGATTCTTGGTAGTGTAGATGAACAGAGAGATCTCGGCATCCAGGTACATAAATCCCTGAAAGTTGACACCCAGGTTAATAGGGCTGTTAAGAAGGCATATGGTGTGCTAGCCTTTATAAGCAGGGGGATTGAGTTTCGGAACCACAAGGTCATGCTGCAGCTGTACATAACTCTGGTGCGGCCGCATCTGGAGTACTGCATGCAGTTCTGGTCACCACATTATAGGAAGGATGTGGAAGCTTTGGAAAGGGTTCAGAGGAGATTTACTAGGATGTTGCCTGGTATGGAGGGAAGGTCTTACGAGGAAAGGCTCAGGGAATTGAGGTTGTTTTCGTTAGAGAGGAGAAGGCTGAGAGGTGACTTAATAGAGACATATAAGATAGTCAGAGGGTTAGATAGGGTGGACAGTGAGAGTCTTTTTCCTCGGATGGTGACGACCAACACGAGGGGACATAGCTTTAAATTGAGGGGTGATAGATATAGGACAGATGTCAGAGGCAGTTTCTTTACTCAGAGAGTAGTAGGGGTGTGGAACGCCCTGCCTGCAACAGTAGTAGACTCGCCAACTTTAAGGGCATTTAAGTGGTCACTGGATAGACATATGGATGAAAATGGAATAGTGTAGGTCAGATAGGCTTCAGATGGTTTCACAGGTCGGCGCAACATCGAGGGCTGAAGGGCCCGTACTGCGCTGTAGTGTTCTATGTTCTATTTAGCTTTCAGTGATGTTGAAGGAACTCAGTACAGAGTTATCAGATCTTTTAGATACAACTGAACAGGGTGAAATAGTCAACTGAATGGCAGCATGTCCAACAATGCTGCATGCTCCCAGCACTACACTGAACTGCCAATTTAGATTATATCCTCAAGCCATAGAGTTGGATGGGAACTCAAAACCTTCTACGTTACAGAGTTATCAATTGAATCAAGCTGACAAAGTCTCTGGCTAGTACAAAATCAAGATTGTTTTTTTTTGACAAAGTAAGTAAGATTTTCACCCCATGACAAATTGGTGATATTTGATCCTTACTGCAAAATCCATAATATTTGAATTAAAGCGGTAGACATAGCACTAAACTGGACTTTCCCTATTGCCACCCACTTAAAGATGTGTTCTTATAGCTCAAAGCAGTGAAAGATGAAAGGTGATTCAGTTTTGGCAACACTAGCCTTGCATCATTGAAACATAAATCAGACAGCATCAGACTTGTAAAACTGAATAACAATGCTTCTGTAAAAGTGTTAAAACCTTCCCTCGTGTCCTTTCAACTGTATTTTGCCTCTAATTCTACTTTGAGCCATTTTCTTTTAAAAACCAAGAAACCGTAAACATTTGGGGCTGAGAGAATTCTATTATTTATTTAACTCAGCAGAATTGTTGACGGTCTTGTGGATAAATATGGAACTCTTTGCAACAGAGTCAATGTGAGTGAAAATGAAGCGAGATCAGGCCAGGTCAACTGAGTGCAGATTTACCCACCTCCCACCAACCCTTTGAAAATGTCCCTCTGTAAGTTCAAGGTTCACTATACCTGTGACCCCGTGACCTCATGACCTGTTAGAGCAGTGGATCTGAATGCTAAAAGGATGTTTTGCACTGGTAAACTATAGCAAACTGAAAATAAAAATGTTAACATTTTGTTTCTCTGTGGGATTAATGACTTGTTATTTGAAGGAACTTAATCTTCAGAGAAGTAGGACTATTTTTATGCCCTAAGGAAAGGATTTTCTTGACAGCTGTACTGTTGGATTATTTATTACAGCAAATAGATTTTATCCTTTTTGTTGTTCCAACAGGCTTTTGAAAACAAACAGCGATGTTTTCCATAACAGTGATTAGTTTGTCATAAAGGTACAAGATTTATATTGCATGTTTGTTCATTCGAGAGAGCCTTTCATTATGTTATCATTTATAGAGGTGTTGATGTCTGAATCACAGGCCCAGTAACACCTAGGCTTGAGGATTTTTCATTTATAAAATACATTCTGCCCTCAGCTGCCCTTCTCCACTCACAAAGTAGTGAACATTGAGAGTAACACTCTAAAATGGCATTTATACTACTGATCATCCATCAATATTGCTTCAGATCCATTACAACTGCCCTGTGTAATAATAATGCCATTTTAAGTAAGTTATATCTAACTTTCTGGACACAACAACTGATTTCCTGTGAAGGTGAATGCAATTTTCTAATAACATCCTAATTTTAGAAATCCATTGTTAATTTTTCGCAATTTTAATGTTTTAACTAATAAATCTATAGAAAATAATCCCTTTTAGGAGGTTATGGAGAGGACAAATGTCAAGGAGCAATGTTTTACTGACAAGGCACTGATTAGCATCAAGGAGCACATTAGGCACATAGGTTAGTTACTTCACGATATCATGGACTGATGTACCTTCTCATGGAACATCACTCCAGAGACATTACCTGATTTATAGCTCCTTAATGAGGATTGGGAACAAAGGTACATTGAATTCATAAATTTTGGATTATGGCCATCTTCATGACAACAGGTCACTTAAGTTCAAAGAGCTAACCAATGGGCAGGGAATAAATGGTAAAAACAAAGTCTATGACTGCACAGGCCACGAATATGGGACAAATATGCTACTAAATGTATTCGGAGAAATCCAGAGACAAAACAAGAATATTTGTTACTTTATTTTAACTACTGATTATGTCATGTGGCCAAGCCGGGTCTCCTTGGCTTCAGAAGTCAGAGCATGTATTAGTCCACTGTTCAGGCTATAAACTGGCAAATAGAACTATTTAGCAGTAAGTGAATATGTAATCAAAGCAATTACCCTGTAGAATTGCACAGAATATACAACACAGGAATAAGTCGCCTGGCCCAACAACCAGTCTTTCTTAGAACCATAGAATTCTTACAGTACAGAAGGAGGCAATTCGGCCCATCGAGTCCGCACTGACTCTTGGAAATAGTTTTCTACCTAGCCCCACAAGCCCACCCTATCCCGGTCACTCAGTAATCCCACCTATCCTTTTGCACACAAAGGGGCAATTTGGCATCTTTGAACTGTGGGATGGAACTGCAGCACCTGGAGGAAACGCACACAGACACAGGAAGAATGTGCAAATGCCATTCAGACAGTCACCCAATACTGGAATTGAACCCGGGTCCCTGGAGCTGCGAAGCAACGGTTCTAACCACTGTTCTACTGTGCAACTGTGCTAACCACTGTGATTGTCGTCACTTGTCAGAAAGAACAAAGCTAGATGCCACGAGCATAAGATAGTCACCAAGAAATCAAATACGAAACTGGAAAGCAACTTCTTTAGCCAGAGAATGGTGAGAATATGGTACTCGATACGACAGGGGGTGGTTGAAGCATGGAGTGCAGGTGCATTTAAGGTAGGCATATGAGAAGAAGGGAATGTGGGAAGATGCTAAGAGAATTAAATGAAGAAAGATAGGAGGAGGCTCGAGAGGAGCACATATGCCATATGGCTGGCGGCACAGTGGCAGAGTGGTTACCACAGCTCCAGGGTCCCGGGTTCAATTCCAGTATTAGGTGACTGTCTGAGTGGCATTTGCACATTCTCTCTGTGTCTGGGTGGGTTTCCTCCAGGTGTGTGCAAAAGGATAGGTGGGATTACTCCCTGCTCCCTGCAAACGTGACACCACTGTTTAAAAAAGGAGGTAGGCGGAGAGCAGGAAATTATAGGCCAGTGAGCTTAACGTCAGTAGTAGGGAAGATGCTGGAATCTATCATCAAGGAAGAAATAGCGAGGCATCTGGATAGAAATTGTCCCATTGGGCAGATGCAGCATGGGTTCATAAAGGGCAGGTCGTGCCTAACTAATTTAGTGGAATTTTTTGAGGACATTACCAGTGCAGTAGATAACGGGGAGCCAATAGATGTGGTAGAACATAGAACATAGAACAGTACAGCACAGAACATGGTATATCTGGATTTCCAGAAAGCTTTTGACAAGGTGCCACACAAAAGGCTGCTGCATCAGATAAAGATGCATGGCATTAAGAGTAAAGTAGTAGCATGGATAGAGGATTGGTTAATTAATAGAAAGCAGAGTGGGGATTAATGGGTGCTTCTCTGGTTGGCGATCAGTAGCTAGTGGTGTCCCTCAGGGTTCCGTGTTGGGCCCACAATTGTTCACAATCTACATAGATGATTTACAGTTGGGGACCAAGGGCAATGTGTCCAAGTTTTCAGATGACACTAAGATGAGTGGTAAAGCAAAAAGTGCAGAGGATACTGGAAGTCTGCAGAGGGATTTGGATAGGTTAAGTGAATGGGCTAGGGTCTGGCAGATGGAATACAATGTTGACAAATGTGAGGTTATCCATTTTGGTAGGAATAACAGCAAACGGGATTATTATTTAAATAATAAAATATAAAAGCATGCTGCTGTGCAGAGAGACCTGGGTGTGCTAGTGCATGAGTCACAGAAAGTTGGTTTACAGGTGCAACAGGTGATTAAGAAGGCAAATGGAAATTTGTCCTTCATTGCTATAGGGATGGAGTTTAAGACTAGGGAGGTTATGCTGCAATTGTATAAGGTGTTAGTGAGGCCACACCTGGAGTATTGTGTTCAGTTTTGGTCTCCTTACTTGAGAAAGGACGTACTGGCACTGGAGGGTGTGCAGAGGAGATTCACAAGGTTAATCCCAGAGCTGAAGGGGTTGGATTACGAGGAGAGGTTGAGTAGACTGGGACTGTACTCGTTGGAATTTAGAAGGATGAGGGGGGATCTTATAGAAACATTTAAAATTATGAAGGGAATAGATAGGATGGATGTGGGCAGGTTGTTTCCACTGGCAGGTGAAAGCCTCAAAATAAGGGGAAGTAGATTTAGGACTAAGTTTAGGAGGAACTTCTTCACCCAAAGGGTTGTGAATCTATGGAATTCCTTGCCCAGTGAAGCAGTTGAGGCTCCTTCATTAAATGTTTTTCAGATAAAGATAGATAGTTTTTTGAAGAAAAAAGGGATTAAGGGTTATGGTGTTCCGGCCGGAAAGTGGAGCTGAGTCCACAAAAGATCAGCCATGATCTAATTGAATGGCGGAGCAGGCTCGAGGGGCCAGATGGCCTACTCCTGCTCCTAGTTCTTATGTTCTTATGTTCAACCACCCCCTGTTGTACAATAGTTAGCACAGTAGTTAACAACAGTGGTTAGCACAGTTGCACAGTAGCACAGGAATGGTATAGGAGGGAGGGCTTCAGGTATTTGGATAATTGGAGCGCATTCTGGGGAAGGTGGGACCTGTACAAGCAGGACGGGTTGCATCCGAATCAGAGGGGCAGCAATATCCTGGGAGGGAGGTTTTTCTAGTACGCTTCGGGAGGGTTTAAGCTAATTTGGCAGGGGAATGGGAACCGGATTTGTAGTCCAGCCACTGAGGAAGCCGATATTCATCACGCCAAAGCACGTAGTGATGCAGTGGGGAAGGTAACACTGACAAAGGCGAGGACTTGCAGGCAAGGAGATGGGTTGAAGTGTGTATACTTCAACGCAAGAAGCATCAGGAATAAGGTGGGTGAACTTAAGGCATGGATCGGTACTTGGGACTACGATGTGGTGGCCATCACGGAAACTTGGATAGAAGAGGGGCAGAAATGGTTGTTGGAGGACCCTGGTTATAGATGTTTCAACAAGATTATGGAGGATGGTAAAAGAGGTGGGGAGGTGGCATTGTTAATTAGAGATAGTGTAACAGCTGCAGAAAGGCAGTTCGAGGAGGATCTGCCTACTGAGGTAGTATGGGTTGAAGTCAGAAATAAGAAAGGAGCAGTCACCTTGTTGGGAGTTTTCTAGGTTCCCCAATAGCAGCAGAGATGTGGAGGAAAAGATTGGGAAACAGATTTTGGAAAGGTGCAGAAGTCCCAGGGTAGTAGTCATGGGTGACTTCAACTTCCCAAACATTGAGTGGAAACTCTTTAGATCAAATAGTTTGGATGGGGTGGTGTTTGTGCACTGTGTTTAGGAAGCTTTTCTAACACAGTATGTAGATTGTCCGACCAGAGGGGAGGCCATATTGGATTTGGTACTTGGTAATGAACCAGGGCAGGTGATAGATTTGTTAGTTGCCGAGCATTTTGGAGGTAGTGACCACAATTCTGTGACTTTCACTTTAGTAATGGAGAGGGATAGGTGCGAGCAACAGGGTAAGGTTTACAATTGGGGGAAGGGTAAATACAATGCTGTCAGACAGGAATTGAATTGGATAAATTGGGAACATAGGCTGTCAGGGAAGGACACAAGTGAAATGTGGAACTTGTTCAAGGAACAGGTACTACGTGTCTTTGATATGTATGTCCCTGTCAGGCAGAGAAGAGATGGTCAAGTGAGGGAACCATGGTTGACAAGAGAGATTGAATGTCTTGTTAAGAGGAAGAAGGAGACTCATGTAAGGCTCAGGAAACAAGGTTCAGACAGGGCGCTGGAAGGATACAAGATAGCCAGGAGGGAACTGAAGAAAGGGATTAGGAGAGCTAAGAGAGGGCATGAAAAATCTTTGGCAAGTAGGATCAAGGAAAACCCCAAGGCCTTTTACACATATGTGAGAAATATGAGAATGACGAGAGCGAGGGTAGGTCCGATCTAGGACAGTAGCGGGAGATTGTGTATTGAGTCTGAAGAGATAGGAGAGGTCTTGAATGACTACTTTTCTTCAGTATTTATAAATGAGAGGGGCCATATTGTTGGAGAGGACAGTGTGAAACAGATTGGTCAGCTCGAGAAGTAAGATGTGTTGGGCGTTTTGAAAAACTTGAGGATAGACAAGTCCCCCGGGCCTGACGGGATATATCCAAGGATTCTATGGGAAGTAATAAATGAAATTGCAGAGCTGTTGGCAATGATCTTTTGCGTCCTCACTGTCAACAGGGGTGGTACCAGGGGATTGGAGAGTGCCGAATGTCGTGCCCCTGTTCAAAAAAGGGAATAGGGATAACCCTGGGAATTTCAGGCCAGTTAGTCGTACTTCGGTGGTAGGCAAAGTAATGGAAAGGGTACTGAGGGATAGGATTTCTGAGCATCTGGAAAGACACTGCTTGATTAGGGATAGTCAGCACGGATTTGTGAGGGGTAGGTCTTGCCTTACAAGTCTTATTGAATTGTTTGAGCAGGTGACCAAGCATGTGGATGAAGGTAAAGCAGTGGATGTAGTGTACATGGATTTTAGTAAGGCATTTGTAAGGTTCCCCATGGTAGGCTTATGCAGAAAGTACGGAGACATGGGATAGCAGGAAATTTGGCCAGTTGGATAACGAACTGGCTAACGAATAGAAGTCAGAGTGGTGTGGATGGCAAATATTCAGCCTAGAGCCCAGTTACGAGTGGTGTATCGCAGGGATCAGTTCTGGGTCCTCTGCTGTTTGTGATTTTCATTAACGACTTGGATGAGGGAGTTGAAGGGTGGGTCAGTAAATTTGCAGATGATGAAAATGAAATGAAAATGAAAATCGCTTATTGTCACGAGTAGGCTTCAAATGAAGTTACTGTGAAAAGCCCCTAGTCGCCACATTCCGGCGCCTGTCCGGGGAGGCTGGCACGGGAATCGAACCGCGCTGCTGGCCTGCTTGGTCTGCTTTAAAAGCCAGCGATTTAGCCTGGTGAGCTAAACCAGCCCCAGATACGAAGATTGGTGGAGTTGTGGATAGTGAGGAGGGCTGTTGTCGGCTGCAAAGAGACATAGATAGGATGCAGAGCTGGGCTGAGAAGTGGCAGATGGAGTTTAACCCTGACAAGTGTGAGGTTGTCCATTTTGGAAGGATAAATATGAATGCGGAATATAGGGTTAACGGTAGGGTTCTTGGCAATGTAGAGGAGCAGCGAGATCTTGGGGTCTATGTTCATAGATCTTTGAAAGTTGCCACTCAAGTGGATTAAGCTGTGACGAAGGCCTATGGTGTGCGAGCGTTCATTATCAAGGGGATTGAGTTTAAGAGCCGTGAGTTGATGATGCAGCTGTACCAAACCTTGGTAAGGCCACATTTGGAGTACTGTGTGCAGTTCTGGTCACCTCATATTAGGAAGGCTGTGGAAGCTTTGGAAAAGGTGCAAAGGAGATTTACCAGGATGTTGCCCGGAATGGAGAGTAGGTCTTACGAGGAAAGGTTGAGGGTGCTAGGCCTTTTCTCATTAGAACAGAGAAGGATGAGGGCGACTTGATAGAGGTTTATAAGATGATCAGGGGAATAGATAGATTAGACAGTCAGAGACCTTTTCCCCGGGTGGAACAAACCATTACAAGGGGACATAAATTTAAGGTGAATGGTGGAAGATATAGGGGGTATGTCAGAGGTAGGTTCTTTACCCAGGGAGTAGTGGGGGCATGGAATGCACTGCCTGTGGAAGTAGTTGAGTCAGAAACATTAGGGACCTTCAAGCGGCTATTGGATAGGTACATGGATTATGGTAGAATAATGGAGTGTAGATTAATTTGTTCTTAAGGGCAGCATGGTAGCATTGTGGATAGCACAATTGCTTCACAGCTCCAGGGTCCCAGGTTCGATTCCGGCTTGGGTCACTGTCTGTGTGGAGTCTGCACATCCTCCCCGTGTGTGCGTGGGTTTCCACCGGGTGCTCTGATTTCCTCCCACAGTCCAAAGATGTGCAGTTTGGGTGGATTGGCCATGATAAATTGCCCTTAGTGGCCAAAATTCTATGATAATCTATGATTAACCTAGGGCAAAAGTTCGGTACAACATCGTGGGCCGAAAGGCCTGTTCTGTGCTGTATTTCTCTATGTTCTATGTTGCTTCACAGCGCCAGGGTCCCAGGTTCGATTCCCAGCTTGGGTCAGTGTCTGTGCTTGTACGTTCTCCCCGCATCTGCGTGGATTTCCTCCGGTTGCTGCGGTTTCCTCTCACAAGTCCTCAAAGACGTGCTGTTAAGTGAATTGAATATTTTGAATTCTCCTCTGTGTACCCGAACAGGCGCCAGAATTTGGCAACTAGGAGCTTTTCACAGTAACTTCATTGCAGTGTTAATGTAAGCCTACTTGTGACAATAATAAAAGATTATTCTCTCTCTATATATTTGTGGTCTGCAGTGGTTACGGCAGGTCAGAGACTGGGAATCCTGTGGCGAGTAATTCACCACTCAATTCCCCAAAGCCTGTCCATCATCTACAAGGTACAAGTTCACATAATCACAGAAGGAGGCCATTTAACCCATCGTGTCTGCAGCATCTCTCCAAACAAGCTAGTGCAGACACGATGTTAGAAGTGTGATGGAACATTCTCACTTGTCTGGGTGCATGCAGCTCCAATGACACTCAAGGAGCTCAACACCATTCAGGACCAAGTAACCTGCATGATTGACTACCCCTCCACAACCCTTAAACATTCACCGCCTCCACTACCAACACACAACGTGTACACCATCCACAAGATGCACAACAGAACTTTCCAAACCTCTTTTGACAGCACCTTCTTAAATTATGACTATCATCTGGAAGAATGAGGGCAGCAGGCACATGGGAACATCACTACTTGCAACTTTTCATCAAAGATACACGCCATCCTGTGGTATTAACATAATTGTAAGAACTACAAGGGTTAATGAAGTGCCCAGAGTAGCCACTAGAGAGAGCTACAGTTATAAGTATGTAAGGCAGTGATGCTAAGCCTCGTTGGAGAGTGCATGCAGGAGTTAGCCATTGAGAGTCAGAAGTACAAGTAGTGTGAGTGAGAGCAGATCATAGTTTATATCAGTATAAAAATGATTACATAGAATTTACAGTGCAGAAGGAGGCCATTCGGCCCATCGAGTCTGCACCGGCTCCTGGAAAGAGCACCCTACTCAAGGTTAACACCTCCACCCTATCCCCATAACCCAGCAACCCCACCCAACACTAAGGGCAATTTTGGACACTAAGGGCAATTTATCATGGCCAATCAACCTAACCTGCACATCTTTGGACTGTGGGAGGAAACGGAGCACCCGGAGGAAACCCACGCACACACGGGGAGGATGTGCAGACTCCGCACAGACAGTGACCCAAGCCGGAATCAAACTTGGGACCCTGGAGCTGTGAAGCGATTGTGCTATCCATAATGCTACCGTGCTGCCCTTAGCTGTAGATAAGTGTAGTTTAAATGTTAATAATCAACTGTGTATTATTTAGGAGTATGTATCGAATCCAAATTAGTAGTGTTAATAAATGTATAGCTTTGTTTAAGTTCAAGCCATTTTGTGGATTTGTGAACACTACGCCAACCATCCTGAATTAAGCAACACAAAGGACACCACACATCCAGACTTGGAAATACAGCACCATGACTTCACTGTTACAGGATCAAACACCTGGAAAGTTCTTCTTAACAGCACTGTGTGTACCTACACAATTAGTCCAAGAAGACACATCACAGTCACCTTCTCAAGGGCAACTAGTGATGAGTTATAAACGTTGGTCTTTTCATGAACAAATCTAACAGCAACTTTCATAATTTTAAAGACTTCTATCATACCTCAACCTTCTCTTTTCAAGAGAAAATAGTCTGTTCATTTTTTTTCTGATAGATTACCTTGCACTCCTGGTGGCTATAGTCTTATTTATGCTCTCTGGAGCCCTTACTTCTTTTTGAAATTCGGTTAGCAGAATTGTCACTTTGCAGTAGTTGCAGACTGACATACCTCTCCTTGAATTCTCTCAGAGAGAAAAGTAACAGCGGTATTCGCTGTGCTAGTCTCAACGTAAACTGAGTGCTAATCCTGAATTATAATCACTGGTGAGCAACTTGTTAGCAGAAGTCATGTGTGTCTCTCTGGCCTGTAGTTCACTAATGACTTGAGATTGACTGCTTAATTTAACCAAGGCAGGCTTGAGAAATACATTTCAGGGAATAAATGGCCAAGAGAAAAGGAAATTAGACATGTGTATCTTTAGTGCACAAAGAGCTTCCAATCAAATGTATAACGGTAAAAATTGAATCTTTTTGCACCTGTTTCATGAATGTAGAATAGGTGCAGTGAGGCCCAATTTTGGGGACCAGGGTCCTGTGTCCTCAGGAAGGCTGAAAAATACTTCACCTTAAGATTAGTTTGGGCTACTTATCAGGTATCTCTCTTGACCAGTTAAAACTGGCGTTAGGGGGCAGCACGGTGGCCTAGTGGTTAGCACAACCGCCTCACGGCGCTGAGGTCCCAGGTTCGATCCCGGCTCTGGGTCACTGTCCGTGTGGAGTTTGCACATTCTCCCCGTGTCTGCATAGGTTTCGCCCCCACAACCCAAAAATGTGCAGAGTAGGTGGATTGGCCACGCTAAATTGCCCCTTAATTGGAAAAAATAATTGGGTAATCTAAAAAATTTTTTAAAAACTGGCGTTAGGAGCCTTACGTATTTAAATGAGAAGCTTAATGCCTATTTTAGACATTCTTGCAGAAATTAATATCACTGTGGAGTGATCAACAGCTTAAGTGCCTACTGTGGTGATATGCATCACTGTAAATACACAAGGGGCGGTATTCTCCCGTACCCAGCGGGGGGACCCGGCATACCGGAGTGGCGCCAACCACTCCGGCGCCGGGCCTCCCCAAAGGTGCGGATTTCTCCGCACCTTTAGGGGCTAGGCCCGCGCCAGAGGGATTTGGCGCCCCGCCGGCCGGCGCGAGCGGCCTTTGGCTCCCCGCCGGCTGCTGCGAATGGCCTTTCCGCCTCGCCAGCCGCGCGAACGGCTGGCCAAAAGGCTTTTGCCGGCCGGCGTGAGGCCGCGCATGCGCCGGAGCATCAGCGGCCGCTGACGTCATCCTGACCCATGCGCGGTAGGGGGGTCTCTTCCGCCTCCGCCATGGTGGAGGCCTTGGTGGTGGTAGAAGAAAAAGACTGCCCCCATGGCACTGGCCCGCCCACCGGTTGGTGGGCCCCGATCATGGGCCAGGCCACCGTGAAGGCACCCCCCGGGATCCGATTGCTCCACGCCCCCCCAGGACCCCGTGGCCCGCTCCCGCCGCCTGCTCCCGTTGCCACCAGAGGTGTTTTAAACCACGTCGGCGGGAGAGGCCTGACAGCGGTGGGACTTTGGCCCATCGCGGTCTGGAGAATCGCAACGGGAGGTTCACCGACCGGCGCGCCGTGACTCCCGCCCCCGCAGATTCCCGGGTGGCGGAGAATTCCGGCCATGGCGGGGGCGGGATTTACGAAGGCCCCAGGCGATTCCCCGACCCTGCGAGGGGTCGGAGAATTCCGCCCAAGGGGTTAATGTAAATACACTAGGACTGAGTAAACACCAGAGGGAGCACCAGAGATATCATGACATGCAGACATACAGCTAATGAACACATAGAATAGGACATGACCAATGGGCAGTCAAGATACCCAGAGGTGACACTAACACAAGGGTGCAACCCATATAAACGGACAGGGCACACATGCTCTTTCTCTTTCCGCAGGCGACACTCAGAGAGTATGACAGGGACAGATCAGAAGCATCCACCGCATGGCTTAGAGCAGACTGGTTAGTTAAACTGAGTTACTATAGCAGATTATCAGGAGAGTCGAACTCAAGTAGGAAAATTGTTAACTGTTCAATAAATGTGTTAAACCTATCTCCAATTCTTAACATTCCTTTGTCAGAGTATATATCAAGGAAGCAGCTTATGCTGCATGAAGAAGCATAACACCACATGGTACCAGGAGTACCCTGTCAAATCTATATAGTTCAACTCAACATTGTCAGAGCATACATCAAGGAAGCAGCTTATGTTACATGAGGAAACATCACACAACACCTACCACCAATGATATAAGAAGTACACATATTGGAATTATTTTTATAATCCTTGTTGTGGAGCCAGAAATCGTAAAGTTGATGGCAGGATTGCTTCCCTGACTCTGCACAATACTGATATTTACTCTCAACAAGGTAGAGTAGGTAAGGGGGTTAAGATCTTAATGACTACAGGTGCAAATCAACCTTTTAAAAAAATATTTGTATTCAAATAAGGAATGTACGTAACAATACATAAACAATCAATCAATAATAAAATAAACAAAATACAATCCACCTAATTTGAGATTTTTCTTTCTTTATATTAACCATTCCCTTTTTCTTCCCTTCTTTTCCCACCTCCCCTTCCCCCTCCCTTTACCTGTTGGCAACAATAGAGACAAGAATAACTTCCAACTCGTCCAGAATTCCTCATCAGAGCCACAAAGGGCAAACTTAATTTTCTCAAGTTTAAGGAACTCCACAAGATCTCCCAACTATGTCAATATTTTTGGCTGATCTTCTTACTTCCATTCAAATAAAATTTGCCTTCAGGCAGTCAATGTGGCAAAGTTCCTTTCCCTTCTATTAGTCCCAGTATTTCTGACACCTAATGAGGTAAGATGACCACTTAAATTGATTAAGGAGAAATTGGTGAGTCAGCATTTTTGGACTACCTTGTTGAACAATGTGTCAAATTTCAGGGAGATATTGAATAGGGCTGGTGAGTTAGCTGGAAAGTGGTTAAAAAAAGAGGCAGATCAGAAATCAAAAACTCACACTTTTGTTAGTTGTGCATCAGTATTAGTATTATTACCAGTGGTAGGTGAACAATTTAAAACAAGATCTAGTGGGCTTTATCAAATAGAAAGGAAATTGAGTGAGGTGATTTATTTTACAAGAACGCCAGACAGAAGGAAAACTCAGAGTGTGTCTTGTTAATATGCTCACAGGGTTTTTTGATAATGAAGGAAAGAAGGAGGAATTTGTAACTCAGGGAGCAGAGATAAATCCAGATGATTCTGAAGTTGACATTCCTCAAATTACATGGGACAATGAGGAAGCAATAAGAAATTTGGACAAATTACTGAGTTACCTACTGGAGGAAAATCAAAGTGACCATAAAGAGCTATTACAAACTAGGAAGTACAAAAGTAATAACACATGATGTAAGAAATTCTATTCTAATTAAGCAACATCCATAAAACTTAATCTACTTCAGTTGGCACATGTTCAAAAGGAGATAGAAACAATGCTTAAGAATTATATAATTGAAGTGAGTTCCAGCGATTGGAGCTCACCTGTTGTGATGGTACCAAAACCAGATGGAAGAAATGACTGTGTGTGGAGTATCAGAAAGTCAATGCAGTTACAAAGTCAGATTCTTATCCTATTTCTTGTTTTGAAAACTGTATTGAAAGGTAAGATAAGCAAATTGTATTACAGAAATTGATTTACTAAAATGGTCCTGGAATGTACCTTTACCAGAAAGGCTTTTAAAGCCAAATGGTCTGTATCAGTTTAAAGTTATGCCATTTGGAGTGAAGAATGTGACAGCTACTCCCTTAAGCCTAACTGGACTAAAGAATTGTGCCGCGCATATAGACGATCTGGTGGTGTTTAGTCTAATGTGGGAAGAGTATTTGGAACATCCTAAGTATTTGTTCAATCACCTACAGGAGGCTGGCTTGGTGGTAAACTTGACTAACAGTGAAAAACAAAGTCACATTCTTAGACCATACTGTTGGACATGATCAGATGTGGGTGACCCGGTAGCACAGTGATTAGCACTGTTGCTTCACAGCTCCAGGGTCCCAGGTTCGATTCCCGGCTTGGATCACTGTCTGTGCGGAGTCTGCATTTTTTCCCCATGTCTGTGTGGGTTTCCTCCGGGTGCTTTGGTTTCCTCCCACAAGTGCTGAAAGACAGGCTGTTAGACATTCTGAATTCTCCTTCTGTGTACCCGAACAGGGACCTGAACAAAGCATAAACTAACGAGGATCGGCATACATATTTGCATTTGTCTCTTTTGACCCCCCTTTGGCCGCATTGGGTCCGTTTGGCTGGTCTGCCTCGGTTGCCTTGCCTGATATTGGCCCTAGCTTGTGTTTCCCTTTGTGTTGCTGCTCTCTCTGGTCTTCTGTTTGCTCTTTGGCCTGTCCCCTGTGGCTGTGCCCCTTGTGTCCCGTGGTCTTTTTATGGGTTTTCGCCCCTCCCTCTCCCGCTCCACCCCCTCCCCCTCCCTCCCCTCTACTTTACGAACTGTGGCTCAGCTGTGCCTCCCTTCTTCTTCTTCCACCACGACCCAACACTTCCCCCTCAGCTCTATTGGCTGTTAGCCACAAACAGGTCCTGGAACAAGTTGGTGAATAGTTCCCACATCTTGTGGAAGCCCTCTTCTGACACCGAGATGGTGAATTTGATTTTTTTCCAGTTGGAGGTCGGACAGCCAGTCTGCAGCATTGGGTGGTGCTGCTGATCGCCAGCCCAGCAGGACTCTTCAGCAGGAGAATAGGGAGGCAAAGACTAGGATGTCAACCCCCCTCCTCATGAACATTTTTGGCTGATCTGATGCCTCGAAGACGACCACTTTATATAATCTTTATTGTCACAAGTAGGCTTACATTGACACTGCAATGAAGTTGCTGTGAAAATCCCCCAATGGCCACATTCCGTTGCCTGTTCGGGTACACGGAGGGAGGATTCAGAATGTCCAATTCACCTAATAGCACATCATTGGGGACTTGTGGGAGCAAACCGGAGCACCCGGAGGAGCATGGAGAATGTGCAGACTCCACACAGACAGTGACACAAGCCAGGAATCGAATCTGGGAACCTGATGCTGTGAAGCAACAGTGCTAACCACTGTGCTTCCGTGCCGCCCTTTGGGCTTGGCTCCACCCTCACCCCCACAGCCTTGGACATCGCCTCAAAGAAGGCTGTCCAGAACCCGACACGTCTGGGGCATGTCCAGAACATGTGGGTGTGGTTGGCCGGGTCTCTCTGGCACTATTCACATTTGTCCTGCATCTGCTCATTCGGGTTCTGGTCAGGTGCGCTCTGTGCCACGCCTTTAGCTGCATTAGGCTTAGCCTTTCGCATGCGGAGGTGGAGTTTGTCCTGTTCAGTGCTTCGATCCAGAGTCCCCACCCTACTTCTATCCCTAGTTCTTCCTCCCATTTATAATATAATAATAACAAATGAAGTTACTGTGAAAAGCCCCTAATCGCCACATTCCGGCGCCGGTTCGGGTACACAGGGAGAATTCAGAATGTCCAAATTACCTAACAGCACGTCTTTCGTGACTTGTGGGAGGAAACCGGAGCACCCGGAGGAAACCCACACAGACACGAGGAGAACATGCAGACTCCGCACAGACAATGACCCAAGTCGGGAATCGAACCCTGGCACTTTGAAGCAATAATGCAACCCACTGTTCTACCGTGTTGCCCAAGGGCATTTTGCCCTTGTCATGTCCAGAGGGGAGTGTGCCTCCTCCAACAGTCGGCCATACAGTTCCCCGCAGTTCCCCCTCCCTAAGTTGCCCATGTCCAACAACCCCTCTATTAGCGAGTGTCCTGGCACCCGTGGGTATGTTGTGATTTCTTCACGGAAGAAGTTTTTGATTTGTAAGTATCGTAGTTCATTCCCTTTGGGCAGTTGGAACCTCTCCGTCAGCTCACCTAGTGTCACTGGTCTATCGTCCATGTCAAAGTCGGTATCTGTCAGTGTCCTTCAATCTTGTCTCCACCTTTTAAAGGTGACATTGTTTGTGGCTAGCACAAACCTGTGATTGTTGCAGGTGGGGGCCATGGTGGACATTTCAGTCAGGCCCAAGTATTGCCTTAGCTGGTCCCATGTCCGGATCCGGCGTGGCTATTACCACTGGGCTGTTTAGAGGCTTGGCTGGCAGGGATGGGAGCGTTGCTGTGGCCAGGGCCCAGAGTGATGTCCCTATGCTAGAGGTTTCCTCCATCCTTACCCATTCTGTTTCCATCTCCCTTACCCATCCCCTCACTCCTCCTGCTGTGGCCAGGCCTCCCATGCATCGTTTTCTTTGCAAGACCTTTTTGAGGTTCCTTGGATTCTTCCCCCTCACCCACCCCTCCCCCTCATTCCCCCCCCCCCCCCCCCCCCCCCCCCCCCACACCCCACACAAACGCCATGATAATTTTGTCTACGGTGTTTTTAAAAAAGGCCTTGGGGATGCAGATCGGTATGGATCTGAGCAGGAAGATGAACCTGGGTAGCACGTTCATCTTGATCATCTGCACCATCCACGCCAGGGAGAGTGGGAGCGTGTCACACCTCTACAGAACCTTCTTTCCCTCCTCCACCAGACTGGTCAGGTTCCACTTGTGGGTCCCTGTCGAATAGTGGGCGAATTGGATCCCCAGGTATCAGAATTTGTTTGGGCTTGTTTAAACAGCATTCCCTCCAGCTCTGCCCCTCTCCCTCGTGGATTCACCGGGATGATTTCACTTTTGCTCAGGTTGAGCTTGTAGCCCGAGAAGACTTCAAACTCTTTCAGGGGCATCGTGATCCCCTCTATGCTGCTTTGGGGGTCCGAGACAGAAAGGAGCAGGTCATCCGCATAGAGTAAAACTGTGATCTCTGTCCCCTCTCTTGATCCCCTTCAAATTCTTTGCCATTCTGAGGGCACAGTAAGAAGTCTTACAACACCAGGTTAAAAGTCCAACATGTTTGTTTCAAACACTAGCTTTCAGAGCACTGATCCTTCCTCAGGGCATTCTGAGGGCAATCACCAGTGGCTCGATTGCCAGGGCAAATAGAAGCGAGGACAGCAGCCATCACTGCCTTGTGCCCATGCCTTGAACGCTCTACAGAAGTTTCACCCATGCGGTTAACCCTGCTCTAAGTGTGAACCGCTCCAGTACCTCTATGAGGCACTTCCACTCGACTCTGTCAAAAGGCTATTTCTGCGTCCAGGGAGATGATCACCTCTGGTGTTCTGTCCCCGGATGGGGTCATTATCATGCTCAGCAGGTGACTGATGTTCGATGTTAGCAGCCAACCCTTAATAAAGTCCGTCTGGTCCCCTGCGAGCACCTCTGGTCTGCAGTTCTTCAGTCACCAGGCCAGGATTTTGTCCAGTATTTTCACATCTACATTGAGCAGCGAGATGTGTCTGTAGGACCTGCATTCGGTCAGATCTTTGTCTTTCCTGAGTATCAGTGTGATTGAGGCTTGTGCTAGCGTTGGAGGCAGAGTACCTCTTGCTAGCAAGTCTGTGAATAGCTTCCGCAGGTGCGGGGCCTGTGCTGTCGCAAATTTTTTATAGAGTTCTGCCGGGAATCCATCTGGTCCCGGTGTCTTCCCCGCCTGCATGGAGTTAATGCTCTCCCTGGCTTCTCCCAGTTCTAATGGTGCTTCCAGCCCCCGTTTTCTATCTTCCCCACGACTGGTATTTCCAGTCCATTGAGGAACCGTTTCATCCCCGAGTCCCCTTTGGGTGACTCGGAGGTGTACAGCCCCTGGTAGAAGGCCTTGAATGCTTTCTTGGCCCTTCGCCAGCTCGTTTACTAGTCTGCCGGTGTTGTCCCTGATCTGTGCTAGTTCCCTTGTGTCTGCCTGCTTTCTCAGCTGGTGAGCCAGCATTCAGCTGGCTTTGTCTCCATGTTCATAAGAGGTCACCTGTGTTTGGCGGAGTTGGTGCACTGCCTTCCTCGTGGAGAGCAGGTTCAAGTCTATTTGTATCTTTTACCTCTCTGCCAAAAGCTCGACGGTCGGAGCCTCAGAGTATAGGGGCAGCACGGTAGCATGGAGGTTAGCATAAATGCTTCACAGCTCCAGGGTCCCAGGTTCGGTTCCCGGCTGGGTCACTGTCTGTGCGGAGTCTGCACGTCCTCCCCGTGTGTGCGTGGGTTTCCTCCGGTTTCCTCCCACAGTCCAAAGATGTGCGGTTTAGGTGGATTGGCCGGGCTAAATTGCCCATAGTGTCCTAAAAAGTAAGGTTGGGGGGGGGGGGGGGTTGTTGGGTTACGGGTATAGGGTGGATACGTGGGTTTGAGTAGGGTGATCATTGCTCGGCACAACATCGAGGGCCGAAGGGCCTGTTCTGTGCTGTACTGTTCTATGTTCTAGAACATAGAACATAGAACAGTACAGCACAGAACAGGCCCTTCGGCCCTCAATGTTGTGCCGAGCCATGATCACCCTACTCAAACCCACGTATCCACCCTATACCCGTAACCCAACAACCCCCCCCTTAACCTTACTTTTATTAGGACACTACGGGCAATTTAGCATGGCCAATCCACCTAACCCGCACATCTTTGGACTGTGGGAGGAAACCGGAGCACCCGGAGGAAACCCACGCACACAGGGGGAGGACGTGCAGACTCCACACAGACAGTGACCCAGCCGGGAATCGAACCTGGGACCCTGGAGCTGTGAAGCATTTATGCTAACCACCATGCTACCCTGCTGCCCCCTAGGCTATGTTCTATAACTGCTTCTTGAAAACATACGGGGGGGGGGGATTCTCCGTCCCGCTGCACCCGTTTTCTGGTGCAGCGTGCCCCCGCCAGCAGCGGGATTCGCCATCCCGGCAGCTGGCCAATGGGGTTTCCCATTGTGGGCACCCCCACGCCGTCGAAAAATCCGCGGGCGTGTGTTGCAGCCGAAACAGGATCCCGCCCATGGAGAATATAGCCCACAATGTTTTGGCCTCAATTACATCGTATGGTAACAAATTCCACAGGCTCACCACTCTCTGGGTGAAGAAATCTCTCCTCATCTCAATTCACATGAAGGTTTGTGCATTTGTTCCATGTTTTCATGGTTTTATCCTCTTCTCTCTCATTCTCTAGCTTACCGATCACCCTCTTTCCTTGTATAAATAAATGCACTAACTGTGTTGGTGTTTTCCTGTCTTTTTCTGCATTCATGCACGCACTGTACAAATTCTGAGGGTTTGTTGGGATATTTGTAAAAATGGAAAAACTCCAAAAAATATATATATTAAAAAAAGAATTGGATGTGGGATGTTGGAGGTAGGTTGGAATTAGAATTCACATTTCTAAATTGTTACCATTTCCACTATCTGCCCCTCTCCTGCCCATCTTCACGGGGTTATTATTGTCATCACTTACTCTAGATAACTATGACGGTTCTTCGGGCCTGAGTTGTTCAGATGGCGGATGTTTATTGAATGACAGCCAGCAGGACTTCAGTCCATCACTGAGAAATGGTCCTGCCTTGGAGAACTACTGGCCAATCAGATTGGCCGACAGGTCACCAGCCCCTCCAGGCATGGCCATAGAAACACTGCAGAAACGTGCCTGGGACTAAATGTCAGGACATGGAGGCCAGCTAAGCGGTAGAGGACTCAGCGAGGATTAAAACACATGCTGGAGCATGCAAAATAGCCAAAGAAAATACCTGAATTATTGCTTGGAGAATTAAATTAGTTCAAATGCATTTTATTTTGTTAATTTACAAATATATTGGTTTAAATCTGTCAATCATTGTTCTAATTTGATATAGAGCGCGAGTAATAAAAATGGTTTAAAATGTCAGAATAAAACTAGCTCACTTAAGTTAATTGGATCCATTCCCCATTAATTGGCTAAACTAATCCGCTAGCAGAAACTGATATGTTAAATATGCAGTCTGAGCATATCATCATTGAAGTACTCTTATGGCACAGAGTATGCTTTTACACTTATTTATAATTGGATGCTGCAGTTACAAACAATCGAAACATGAGACCAGAGATGATTTGTGGCATCTTACAGCTCCGTTGCTCTGCTGTGTCTGGAAATATTAAAATTTCTGCAATTAGCGTATTTATCTCTGAGCATTGAACATTCTCCTTTGCAAAGACGTGTTTCATTTTTCATAATTATTGTGCTCAGAGTATATTTTTGAGAGTGCAGCTGTCTAAAAACAGGTTTTTCTACTTTCCTCAAAATATCGCAAGCCGACCTTTGGGTTCAGCTTTCCTTCTTCCTCAGATTTAACTCATTTCAGTAATAACCATTGATGTTTTAAGTGACCCTCCAGATCAATCACATTAAACAATTCTGAAGGACTCTGTTGCTCAATATGAAAGAATTCATGGGACTGAACCCTTGGAGTGGCCTGTGCCTGGTCAGGTTTGGCTTGGCCACTTTACCCTCATAGCAAATTATTACCACACACCTATTTGTTTTCATGGATCAAATAGATCACCTAGAAAATAATCCTCGGTTTCGTCTCAAATTGGATTTAAAGAGGGTGTGGGAATTGACTCATGTCAAAGTACCTCATCTGTTGGGGGACCATCTGTTTCAGATTTTCCTTTGACATCTCAAGGAGTCTGAAGTGAACAAAGCAGCGAAAAACATTATTGGCACCCAAGTGGGAACTTTTAGCAGATTACCCAAGATTGAAACAATCTTCAACTGCAGCACTAACAATTTCAAATATTATATGGAGGATTTCACCAAAGGCATGGTGGAGAGTAAGAATCCCCTGGGTGTTCAAATACCTCAGTAATGATGTAACGGTATTCCAAATTCTTCTGGTTGAATACTTCATCTGTTTATCTTTGATACACTTCACTGAAAATTCAGTGTCATGTTTAATGGCAACTCTGATAATCCCATTTTACACGGCTTAATTATTTTATTTCTACTTTCTCTGATCTGACAGTCCTTGCAGCACATCTCATTCTGCTTGCAAGAAGGACATTAAATGACTCTTTCAAAGTCTCTGTGATATTTTACAATAAATAGAAGGATAATATCCCTGAATAAAAGGAAGCAAAGGGATATTCCCACACATAATTTTACTGCATTGGAGATCATTACACAGTATGGATTTACAGAGCGAATGCAGGGAATATTTTTCAATGTCAAAACAAAGAACAAAGAAAAGTACAGGAAAGGAACAGGCCCTTTGGCCCTCCAAGCCTGTGCCGACCATGCTGCCCGTCTAAACTAAAAGCTTCTACACTTCCTGGGTCCGTATCCCTCTATTTCCATCCTATTCATGTATTTGTCAAGATGCCCCTTAAACTTCGCTTTCGTCCCTGCTTCCACCACCCCCTTCGGCAGTGAGTTCCAGGCACTTACTACCTTCTGTGTAAAAATCTTGCCTCGTACATCTCCTCTAAACCTTGCCCCTCGCACCTTAAACATATGCCCCCTAGTAATTGACCCTTTACCCAGGGAAGATTTCTCCTCTTTCAACCCTTAAGACAATAATTATGAAAAATGAAACACGTCTTTGCAAAGGAGAATGTTCAATGCTCAGAGATTAACAGAACTCAGTGTAGATATTAAAACAAAGCCCAGTGTCTCTCTGCAAGGAAGGAAACACAATTACCACAGATGTCAGCGTATAAATCAACCTTTGAAGCCTCAAAGAAATCCCTCCAAAAACTGGGGTCGACTCAAACGCCGGGTATAAAAGGTGAACGACCAGCATGGGTGTGGGTAGTCACCATCTTTGTTGTTTATCATGCGGGGTATGCTCTGTGTGGATATGTCTTAAACACCTACACACCTTGACAACACAGCCCAAACCACCTGCCTGATCCCTTGCAGCCAGTTATAAGGCACCAGTAAGTAAGACATCCATTTGCGGGGTGACAAATTGAGGCTGACCACTAATGTGAGTTTAGCATGTCGCGATTGAAAAGAGAGGTTGACTTGTAGAATCATGGAAGGTTTCTGGCACAGAAAGAGGCCACTTGGCCCATCCTACCTGCGTCAGCACGAAAACGAGCCACCTAGCCTAATCAGCATTTGATCTATATGGTAGTCAAGGAGGAGTCCGGAAAGGAGAGTCAAAAATAGTTTATTTTCAAACCTTGATTTAGGAAAAGTATATACAAATGCAGTCCAAGTCCCAGCCGGGACTACTCTGGAACCCTGCCTCCTGTCTGATGCAGATTTTATCCTGTGGACGAAACCGCAGTTGGGCCTTCGTCCCTCAGCGAGGAATCTCGTTCTCCATGAGGCTCACGGGGAGATTAATAGGGCCGTTCTCATGGGTCTTGTGAGGGTTAGAACATCCAGCCCCCCCCCCCCCCACCGCCACCCCCAGAGTCCATAAGTCCCCCTGAATTAGGGTGTAGGAGGTCATCTTCTCCTCTTTGCCCGTGGCTGCACCTCCTGTGGCTGAGGGGCTGGATCGAGGAGTGTGTAGCGTGTCAGGGATCATCGTTTCAGCAATGACCGTCTGAGGGGTACCGCGGCGACTTTTAATCAGTTTAGGGTTTCTGCCTCTACTACCCTTTCAGACAGTGAGTTCCCGGCCCTTCAACCCTCTGGGTGAACATTTTATCCTTATCTCCCTTCTAATCCTTCTACCCATCAATTTAAATCTATGCCCCCTCATCACTGGTCTCTCTGCTGGAGTGAATAAGTTATCCACATCCACTTTATCCAAGTCCCTCTCAATTTTGTACATCTCAATCAAATCACCCCATGGCCTTCTCTGTTCCATAGGGAACAATCCCAGCCTAGGCAATCTTTCCTCATAATATCAGCCCCTTGTCTTGAAACTGTGTTTTATATTCCCCAGCCAGTTGAAACATCTTGGTACCTATTTTGGCATGCTGTGAAGGAACAAGTGTAAATAAATCTGGCTATACTTAGGATTTAAAAGGTTATAAGAATTATATTCCTGCAAATAAGAGCTTAAAACTTTTTCTAACTGTCAAACTACAATTCACTCTGCATGGAGGAACTTGCCCCTTCCGACAGCAATAAGAGAAACTCTGATAAGAGAGATAAAAACCCGGACCTCCGGTGACGGCGGGCGGGAGGCAGCCGTACATTGGAGGGCTCCCGTTCGGGAACGGCATTTTCGGGGTTTAATGCCCGGTCCCGGGGCAACGGAGGCGGCAGAAGCAGGGAGAAGGCACAGCGAAGGGAAATGCCGAAAATAAGTTAAAAAAACGGCCGTGAAAAAAGTGGCTGAAAGTCCATCGTGGAGTGGCAAGGTCACCGCGGGGACGGCAAGAAAAGTGGAGGTTGGGGCACCAGGGGAGCCGGCATTGCCCACGGCTGAAGAAGTGACTAAGGTGATGGCCGTGGAACTCGAAAGGCAGTTCACAAAACACATGTAGGCAATGAGGAAGGAGATGGGGGCGGTATTGAAAGTGCTGATGGAGGAGGCAATTGCCCCGGTGAGGGTGGTGGTATTGAGCGCAGCGGCGGATGTTCGGGAGTAAGGTGAGGCGCTGAAGGAAGTGGAAGAGACATCATTGCAGCACAGTGATCAACTTTCCTCGATGGGGAAGGAGATGCGGAAGGTTATAGAGAGCAACAAGGGTCTGCGAGCCAAAATGGACGACTTGGAAAACAGATCCAGGCGACAAAATCTGAGGATTGTGGGTCTGCCCAAAGGAGTGCAAGGCCCGAGGCCGACTGAGTATTTTGCCACGATGTTGGCGGGTTGGCGGAGCTATTGGGGGAGGGGGATGATCCCTCCCGATATGAACTGGATCAGGCTCATCGGTCGTGGAGGCCTGTACCAAAGGAGAGTGAGCCGCCAAGAGTAGTGACTTTGTGTTTTCATAGGTACAGTGTGAAGGAGAAGGTCCTGTGCTGGGCAAAGCAGAAGCGGGTGGTGCAGTGGGCTGGAGCTGGTATACGCATATATCAGGACTTTACGGTGGAGCTGGTGAGGAGGCGGGCTGCCTTCATTCGGGTGAAGAAGGCACTGTACATCAGCAAGGTGTAGTGCGGCACAGTACATCCACCTAAGTTGAGGGTGACCTACGAATCCAAGGACTTTTATTTTGGGACCACGGAAGCAGCGGAGGAGTTTGCAAAGGCAGAAGGACTGTGCCTGAATTGAGAAATGGTCATGTACCGATGTTGCCTCATGTAACTGTATTTTTTCACTGTGTGCTGGTGTATGTGCCAAATGAACCAACGCTGTATATATTTGGACAAGGGAAGAGATGTAACTTTCACTTGCAATGATGGTTCTTTGGGGATTGGGTGTGTATGGGGGGTTTGCGTGCTGAAGGGGATTTCTTGGTTTTCCTGGGGCCGGGCAAGGAGGAAAGAGACCCGAGCAGGGGCCGCCACGCTGGCTGGTTTAAGCCGGCCAGTGAACGGGAGCGAGGTGAGGGGGAGGGGCTGCGGCCATCGGAGCCTGCCAGAACAGGTTCCGATGAGTCTAGCCTGGGTGGAAACTTGGGGGACGGAACAGAGGTTGGGGGGAGGAGTTTTATAAGAGGAAGTGGAGGGGAGGAGTTGGGGAGGGGGGTTTTACAATTCATGGGTGTTATCTATGGTACTCTTTTGGGGATTGGATGGCATTGAATGTTAGGGGGGGGGGCTGGACTCTATAGGTCTATGGTGACCATAGGCGATTCCTGATTCCTTTTCTTTCTTTTCCTTTGTTTTTCCCACCATGGGAGGGTTTGTTTTATTTGATGCTTATATTGTCAAGTGGGCCGTTGTTTGGGGTGGTGGGAGGATGGGATCGTTGTTGTTGATAAGGGGATTGACTTTGTATTTGTTACCGTTTACTGCTTGTTGGTGGGGTGTACATTCTGAAGAAAATGTGAAAATGGAGAATAAAAATATTTTACAAAAAAAAGAGAAAAAAACTCAGCGTCAGAGTAACAAGTTGTTTTGCTATCGGTCATCAGGCCATCACAGTGTAATATAAGGTGATTTTATACAGATAGCTCGAAACCACCGTCAAAGGACATTTTGACAAAGTTAGCCCAACACAAAAACTACCCATAAATTCCTTAGAGTGGCAATCACTGGCGGAGAGACTTCGCTGTAATTGCAAAGTCCCTGTCTCGCCCGACCTTCCTCACACAGACCAAGTGAGACAGGAGCAGAGAAGCAAGATCCAGATCATGACATCTGTTGTGTTATGCTTCTTCAGATAGCATAAGCTGATTCCTTGATGTACACTCTGACAAAGGAAGGTTCAGACTTGGAGAAAGGTTCAACACATTTATTGAACAGTTAACAATTCTCCTACTTGAGTTCGACTCTCCTGCTGATCTTGCTATAGTAACTCAATCTAACTAACCAGTCTGCTCTATTCAATGCGGTGGGTGTGATGCTTCCTGACCTGACCCTGTCTCTCTGAGTGTCGCCTACGGAAAGAGAAAGAGCATGTGTGCCCTGTCCTTTTATATGGGTAGCCCCCTTGTGGTAGTGTCACCTCTGGGTATCTTGACTGCCCATTGGTCGTGTCCTATCTTATTGACCTATTGGTTGAATGTCTGTGTCATGATGTGTCTGTTGCTCCCTCTAGTGTTTATTTAGTTGCAGTGTACCTACATTAACCCCTTGCGTATTTACAGTGATGCATATCACCACAACATCTTGCGAGATTTAATTGAATCTCGCGAGGCGTCTTAAGCATTGCGTATCTTTCCAGACGCCTCTGGCGAGATTCAATGGCCTCATCGTGTCACCAAGATGGGAACAATGAGGCTGGTAAATCGCACCCTGTGGTTTTTCTCTTTTCTAGAACTTTTTTAGCATTCTGATTGACTATTTTCACCACACTCCAAGCATGGTTGGTTCTTTAGTTACCATGTATGTAGTATATAATTTATATTGGGTCACATAGTCTTCTGTATCATAAACTCACCTCTGCACCCTCTTTGATGGGCAGTGTTATTATTGAGGAGTTATTCCCAGACCCTAATAATATTGAGGAAATTATATTCTTCCTGAGAAATATTAAAGAGGCTATCTGGAAGACAGGAATACCCTCAGGGGGTTTCCTCCCGTCCATTGGGGACAGCAAGAAGTCTTACAACACCAGGTTAACGTCCAACAGGTATGTTTCGAATCACTAGCTCCTTCCTCAGGCCTGACTTCTTACTGTGCTCACCCCAGTCCAACGCCCGAATCTCCACATCAGAGCTCCTTTTGGGGAGAGATAGGTCAATCCTTCAGGCCCATTTAACAATCTACAAAAGGTGAATTGTTATGCACAATGAAATGCTTAGTACATTGGGAAGCCTGGCAGAAAGCTTGTTTTCAATGCCCCGAAGTACGCAAGAGTCCAGCAACAATGTGGCATACGGCTTCACACAACGCTGAAGCTTATCTTTCCCAACATGGAGGAAATTTGCCAAATATATTGATTTAGAACATAAGAGCATAAGAACTAGGAGCAGGAGTAGGCCATCTAGCCCCTTGAGCCTGCTTCGCCATTCAATTAGATCATGGCTGATCTTTTGTGGACTCAGCTCCACTTTCCGGCCCGAACGACATTACCCTTAATCCCGCTATTCTTCAAAAAACTATCTTTACCTTAAAAACATTTAATGAAGGAGCCTCAACTGCTTCATTGGGCAAGGAATTCCATAGATTCACAACCCTTTGGGTGAAGAAGTTCCTCCTAAACTCAGTTCTAAATCTACTTCCCCTTATTTTGAGGCTATGCCCCCTAGTTCTGCTTTCACCCACCAGTGGAAACAACCTGCCCGCATCTATCCTATCTATTCCCTTCATAATTTTATATGTTTCTATAAGATCCCCCCTCATCCTTCTAAATTCCAACGAGTACAGTCCCAGTCTACTCAACCTCTCCTCATAATCCAACCCCTTCAGCTCTGGGATTAACCTAGTGAATCTCCTCTGCACACCCTCCAGTGCCAGTACGTCCTTTCTCAGGTAAGGAGACCAAAACTGAACACACTCCAGGTGTGGCCTCACTAACACCTTATACAATTGCATCGTAACCTCTCTAGACTTAAACTCCATCCCTCTAGCAATGAAGGACAAAATTCCATTTGCCTTCTTAATCACCTGTTGCACCTGGTTTTCCCAACATGGAAAAGGGCAAAGGGGCTGGTTTAGCTCACAAGGCTAAATCGCTGGCTTTTAAAGCAGGCCAGCAGCACGGTTCGATTCCCGTACCAGCCTCCCCGGACAGGCGCCGGAATGTGGCGACTAGGGGCTTTTCACAGTAACTTAATTGAAGCCTACTCGTGACAATAAGCAATTTTCATTTTCATTTTTTTTCACCTGTAAACCAACTTTTTGCGACTCATGCACTAGCACACCCAGATCTCTCTGCATAGCAGCATGTTTTAATATTTTGTCATTTAAATAATAATCCCTTTTGCTGTTATTCCTACCAATATGGATAACCTCACATTTGTCAACATTGTATTCCATCTGCCAGACCCTAGCCCATTCACTTAACCTATCGAAATCCCTCTGCAGACTTCCAGTATCCCCTGCACTTTATGCTTTACCACTCATTTGATTTTATTTTATTTATTATTGTCATATGTATTAGTATACAGTGAAAAGTATTGTTTCTTGCATGCTGTACAAACAATGCATACTGTACATAAGGAGGAAGGAGAGACTGCAGAATATAATGTTACAGTTATAGCAACGTGTGGAGAAAAGATCAACTTAATACGAGGTAGGTCCATTCAAAAGTCTGATGGCAGTAGGGAAGAAGCTGTTCTTGAGTCGGTTGGTGCGTGACCTCAAACTTTGGTATATTTTTCCTGACGGAAGGAAGTGGAAGAGAGTATGTCCGGGGTGCGTGGGGTCCTTAATTATGCTGGCTGCCTTTCTGAGGCAGCGGGAATTATAGATAGAGTCAATGGGTTGGAGGCTGGTTTGCGTGATGGACTGGGCTACATTCACGACCTTTTGTAGTTTCCTGCGGTCTTGGGTAGAGCAGGCTCTATACCAAGTTGCGATACAACCAGAAAGAATGCTTTCTATGGTGCATCTGTAGAAATTGGTGAGGGTCGTAGCTGACATGCCACATTTCCTCAGTCTTCTGAGAAAGTAGAGTCGTTGGTGGGCTTTCTGAACTATAGTGTCAACATGGGGGGACTCTTTCTACTTCGTTCCCAACGACCCCTCCCTGATGCACAGGCTGTTGGTGATCTGCACACCTAAAAACTTGAAGCTTCAATAACTGAGGAGTCAGGTATGGTGCTGAACATTGTGCAATCACCTGTGAACATCCCTACTTCTGACCTTATGATGAAGGGAAGGTCATTGATGAATCAGCTGAAGGTGGTTGGGCCTAGACCACCACCCTGAGGCCTTCCTGCAGTGATGTCCTGGGACTAAGATAATTGACCTCCAATAACGACAACCATTTTCCCTGTGCTGTGTATGACTCCAACATTAAAACACACTTGCTGACATCCAAAGTGTTGGCTTGTTTTGTGACCTATCTTCTCAATCTGCCGAGGGACCCAGGCAAAAAAACATTGTTCATGTATTCAAAAGGTGACTGAATTAGCTCCATGTCTGGACAGATATCTGAGCATGGTTCCTATTTTCTAAGTGACCCATCTCCAACAATTGAATGACTCAGGTTGATTGTCATAATTAACTTGCTAATGAGACAGGTAATGTGGGCCTTTCACATTCCCATTAAGTCATTGATCGGTTTTGCAGAAAGACTGTGTCCAGTCCAATGAATTGGAATTTGGAATATAAAGTAATGCAAATTAGGGTTAACCAGCTTGAGCTGTGAGTTTTAGTCCATTTAGTCTGTGATTTAAAAAATCTATTTGTAAAAGTTCAATTCAGGTATCCAGCCTGTGGATTAAAATTCCTTATTTGTCATAAACAGGTCTTCATGACACTCATGATAGTGAATTTGTGCAGCATGCAACAGATCGGTAGCACGGTAGCATGGTGGTTAGCATAAATGCTTCACAGCTCCAGGGTCCCAGGTTGGTTCCCGGCTGGGTCACTGTCTGTGCGGAGTCTGCACGTCCTCCCCGTGTGTGCGTGGGTTTCCTCCGGGTGCTCCGGTTTCCTCCCACAGTCCAAAGATAGACATAGAACAGTACAGCACAGAACAGGCCCTCCGGCCCTCGATGTTGTGCTGAGCCATGATCACCCTACTCAAACCCACGTATCCACCCTATACCAGTAACCCAACAACCCCCCCCTTAACCTTACTTTTTTTTAGGACACTACGGGCAATTTAGCATGGCCAATCCACCTAATCTGCACATCTTTGGACTGTGGGAGGAAACTGGAGCACCTGGAGGAAACCCACGCACACACGGGGAGGACGTGCAGACTCCGCACAGACACTGTCACAGACAGATGTGTGGGTTAGGTGGATTGGCCATGCTAAATTGCCCGTAGTGTCCTTAAAAGTAATGTTAAGGGGGGGGGGGGGGTTGTTGGGTTACGGGTGTAGGGTGGATACGTGGGGTGGAGTAGGGTGATCATTGCTCGGCACAACATCAAGGGCCGAAGGGCCTGTTCTGTACTGTTCTATATTCTATCACCATAAATCTTGACACTCTTTATGACAGGCACCCGTTCTGATGAAAGGTAATTATCCTTCAATGAATAGAGAAAGTCAATACCTCCCATATGTAACAATCAATATCAAACTGCAAGGTATTGCAAATTTCTCCAGCTCCAATCTGCAAGGAGCCAAATACAGAGAAGTTAATTGCCTTTTTCACCTTCATAAGCCACTAACAACATGGTTCTTTTCCCTGTTCTGATAGTCGATGTTATGACTGCAGTTGGTGGCAGATTCAGTGAGAACTTTACCGAAACATACATGTTACTGAGGTTGAGTCTCAATAATTGTTCTGTGAACACATTAATATGACCTTCTGTTGTGAGCCTTTCTCTCCCTGCTCCTCTTCAATCTTCCACAAGCTTGCATTCTGCCCTGTATGGCCTATGTTAATTCTCCCACTCAATCTGTATTCTAGGGGGAATGCCTACTTATGCACTTATGTCTGGGGGCAATCTGGTTGTGTAGATTTGAAATCAGCAAAAACCCCTTGAGCGTCTACCATAACATAGACTTTAGCAACTTGAAACAATTATGGAAAGTTCCAAAATCTGCGAGAATTGTAGCAATAACCAGAAGAAATGAATGTAGTTGATGTTTAGCAATTTAAATAGCTCTTTTGAGCGTGGTGGTACAGTCCTTCCTACTGCTGAATGTGTGTTCAGCCATATGAGGTTACTAAATGAAGGGTAGAACTCCAAAATGGCAATGCTCTGTCAAAGCAGCCTTGCATGTTGATTGATGATTCATGAACTACCTGTTCTGCATACTTCTGGCAGTCATTCAATGCAGAATTCGGCTAATGTGCTCAACAACATGGTCTCTGGCCAAAAGTGTGCACACATGCTATGGGTGTTATTTGACACATGAAAAGTAGTGCCCAAGCAAAGGCAGTTGATCCAGATTTCCTGACAAAGGACTATGAACAAAAGATAGAGCAGAATCTTATTAGTTCAGACTAAAAATCCTTATTTTTGGCAGAGTTGAGTGCTTTCCAATTATTTCCCTTCACGGTTGAGTTGTTAGCTGTGAAACTAACAGCATTTAACTCTGTCTGGAGTAGTCCAGGAGCTGTAAATCAGAGCTTGATGTTTAGAAACATTGCGGTTAATTTCACAGTTGATCACTTCAAAGTTACGCAGCCATGAAGGGAGATGAATGGAACATTGCTGACAGCTGTGTGTGTGTTGTAAGCTGTCAATCACAGCCTAGTAAAATTGATATCCACGATAAATGAATGAAATGCTTGCAGATCAAAGATCTGAGGGGTTTAAACACAGCTGACTGTCTTTCTCTTTCCAGGAATTAACAGGTGCTGCTTCCTCTGTCTGAGCCAGCAGGTGTATTGCCCAGCTGAGTGTCAAAAGTAGTGTTTTATTTTCACTGCCTCTGTATGGACTTCCCTCCAGCTTCCATACAGGGGTCTCTCTTCTGGAAGGCTTCCTGACAGGGGTCTCTTCTCTGGGCTGTCTGGGGGGTATTTCTGGGGAGGTCTCTTTATTTAGGGGTTCTGTGTGGGGGGTCTCTTTATTCAGTAAGTCTCTATGGGGGGTCTCTTTATTTAGGGAGTCTGTGGGGTGATCTCTTTAACTAGGGGGTCTCTGGTGGGTGGAGTAGGGATGGTCTCAAGGGGGTGGGGTGGGCAGGTTTTGAATTGTGTGTGTGTGGGGGGGGGGGGGGGTCGCACCACAATCGACTTTGGGGACAGCTCCCTGTTGGTTCACTACGAGGTCCACCGCGTCAAATATGCATTTGTCAGGACCAACATCAATTCTAGACCATGTGATGCCCGGCCCAGAGAGCCAGAGAATCACAAAAGCCCAGGGAATATGGTGCCCAGCCCAATATTTCGTGACCTGCTGGGGCAATCTCATCAGGAGCAGGGGGTCGGAGCATCGGAAACGGATCAACGCTTTCTCCCCAATGTCAGATTTTCCTCCGCATCGGGAACTCCGCTACTCATGGTGCAAGGCGGAGAATTCAGCCCAATGTGTCAAATCTGTCTCCTGTTATGACCAGGTGAGAAAGAGTAAGCTGGCCGACCCCCTTTATTCAACCTCCTCGCAGGTCACAAAAATGGTTTCAGTTTCATTGTCACAAGGATGTACCCAATTTGTTCATGGGATGTGAGTGGTGCTGGCCCGGCCAACATTTATTGCACATCTCTAAATGCCCTTGAGAATCAGAATGTATTTAACTATGCACTGTGCAGTAAGGAACCAGTTAAACAAGATTTTCTTGACTTAAAGAAAGAGCAAATGTATTAATCATTAATGCCACGAAACAAAATAAAAACGCTGATGTCGCACACAGATATCGGAAATAAAGGACATGAGTGGCACAGTGGTTAGCAATGCTGGCTGGGATTCTCCCTTCTGGGGATTAAGTCCCCACAACGGCGGGAAAACCGTCGCCAACCACTCCAGCGTCAACAGCCCACGAAAGGGAGGAATTCTCTGAACTTTCGGGGGCTAGGTGGACGCCGGAGGGGTTGGCGCCGCTCTTCCGGCACAGAAGGGCCGGTGCGAGTTTGCCCATGCGTGGAATGACCGGCGTGATCTCGCGCATGCGTGGAACGGCCGGCGTGATCACGCGCATATGTGGACTGGTCGCCATATTTCCACGCATGCGCAGACCGGCCCGTGTATTTCTGCGCATGCGTAGGGGGCTGCGCAGCCCTACTGGGGCCCGGCGCAGAGGAAAGAAGTCCCCCTACGGAACAAGCCCGCCCACAGATTGGTGGGCCCCGATCACGGGCCAGGCCACTGTGGGGGCCCCCCCAGCGCGGATCCCCCCGTGTCCCCCCGAGGACTGCCCTCGTTCACTTACCTGCCAGGTCCTGTTGTGCGTGAGGTGAGTAATTCAAGCTGGCAGGACTGGCCAAAACTGGACGGCCGCTCGGCCCATTGGGGGCCGGAGAATTGCCGGGCGGGGTTCTGTGAATGGCCCCTGATAGGAGTGGTGGGAATCCAGCCGCCGCCCGATAAACGGCGCCGGAGAATAGGGCAGCCAGCGTCGGGGCGGGATTTGCGCCTCCTCCCGGGGGTTCTCCGACCCGGCAGGGAGTCGGAGAATCCCGGCCGCTGTGTCACGACACCATTTGATCCCAGCCCTGGGACACTGTTGCACGTTTTACTTGAGTGTATTACGCGTTTATTGGAGTGTATTAACACGCCTCCGTTTAAAGGCCGTGTGCTTAACACTACTACAGCTCTGTGTATGTATTTTCAGCTCGGAGTCGCCAGGTGCCGTATTTAGACACCTCACAAGTATTTCAAGGTCAGGTTCAAAGTAATAAAACTATACACCGATTAGTAAGTTCAAACGATTGATATTTATTATACAAATATAATAAATACGCATGCATACGCTAAAGACTAATACTTATTTCTACTATTTAAACGACTAAATACTTATCTAAGTAGGAACCAGCAAGGTCAGGGGACTAGGCCTTTGTTCCTTTCTGGGCTGCACCTTCTGTTCTCTAATAGTCGGATAATGTATAAGCAATGCCGGGTTCACGTAGCGAGCGTCGTTTTGGCACTTACTGAACGATGGCTGGTGCTCAACGGCTGGTGATGGAAGACAGGATCTGGAGGCTGGAGTCGGAGTCAGAACAGCAGTCCAAGCCGGAGCACAAAAACAGACAGAACCATGTCCGGGGTCTACCTTTATAGGTCCCCCAATGTCCGTGCCTCTTCGGGGCGGGCCTCTACCTGCCATGTATCGATTGGGTCATTTCCCAATCGATATCTTACAAATCCCCCAATCTGAGGGTCTCTTCTCGATGGGTGGGGCGGTCTCTAGGGTCTTTTGTGATGGATACTTCTGGTGCCGTTTCGTCTGGGCGTCCACTCAAAGTATCCATTCAAACTCAAATGTTGCTATTGTGTGGGCCCAGATCTGGATCGCCTCATTACTATGCAAAGCGTTTTGCTATTTACACCTTTGGTTGAGATCTTTCACCTGGCCATAAACTAGTTTCGATATGTGCAGAATGCTAATTAGCCTTTGCAGACTGCTTGTCCTGGCTAAGACTGTTTTCTCCCTACAGTCTTAGCAGTTCTCCATTTTGTTAGCCCAGTGTCCATCTTAGGTGGCTACAGACACTGCCTGTGTAGAATTTGTACATTCTCCCCGTGTCTGTGTGGGTCTCACTCCCTACAACCCAAAGATATGCAGGGTAGGTGCTAAATTACCCCTTAATTGAAACAAAAATGAATTGTGTACTCTAAATTTAGAAAAAGAATATCGGTGTTGAATCCACGGTAAGCAGAACATATATGCGAAAGCAGAAATTACAGAACCAGGTTTATTTTGATATTATTACAATCCTCCTCCACTCCCCCAAGGTCTCCTTCAAATGCCCATCGTTGGATGCAAGATCTGTTCAAAACTATTCCCATTTAGCATAATGATAGGACCATACAACACAGTGGAGGGAGGAAGCAGTGGAGGGGAAATCGCCCGATCCTCTTTGGAGGAGCTCTCGGAGATGTTTGTCATCCATGAGAACGGTAATGCGATGCCCGCAAACAAACTGATGGAATTTGTTGACCCCGAATACGACAACCAATACCACTTCTCTACGTCGCAGTGTCAATAGGACAGGCCGGGATGGGTCAAAGTGGTTTAGCAGGCTTGGTGAGGAGAGCTGCTGTTTCACCTCAATGAAAGCAGTTTGCTGCTATCGGCCCCACTCCCAGTGTTGTAACTTCTTCAACAGACAGTGGAGGGTTACTAAAGTGTTGGTCAGGTTTGGGAGGAACTTGTCTTAGTAGTTTACCATTCCCAGGAACGAACGGAATTCCATTGGCCCACCTGGTACAGGAGCCAACCGAATTGCTTGTACCTTCTCTTCTGCCGGGTGCAATCCATGCCAGTCGACACGGTAACTGAGGCACGGTACTTCGGCGACGTTGAATACACATTTCTCCCGCTGGAGATGGACGCTGGCATACTCAAAACGCTCCAGCACCTTGGCCAGGTTTTTTAGGTGCTCCTAGCCAGACGAGCCCGTGATCAGAACATCGTCGAGATAGACCACCACACGGGACAGGCTGTGCAGGATATTCTCCATTACTCACTGGAATATCGCACACGTGGAGGAAACCCCAAAGGGCAGGCGGGTGTATTCATATAGCCCCGTGTGTGTGTTCACGGTTACAAGGTGTCTGGCCTCAGGGGCCAGGGCCAACTGGAGGTAAGCGTGACTCATGTCGAGTTTCGTAAACATACGCCCTCCGCTGAGCTTCGCGTAAAGGTCCTTGATTCGGGGAACCGGGTAACAGTCCAGTTGAGACATACGGTTGGCCGATATTTTATACTCTCCATATAAGTGCACTGTTCCATCCGGTTTCATGTCTCACTAACTTGATAGAGTTTTTCGAAGAGGTCACAAAGATGATTGATGCAGGTAGGCAGTGGATGTTGTCTATATGGACTACAGTAAGGCCTTTGACAAGGTCCCTCATGGTGGACTGGTTCAAAAGGTGAAGTCACATGGGGTCAGGGGTGAGCGAGCAAGGTGGATACAGAACTGGCTAGGTCATAGAAGGCAGAGAGTAGCAATGGAAGGGTGCTTTTCTGATTGTAGGGCTGTGACTAGTGGTGTTCCGCAGGGATCAGTGCTGGGACCTTTGCTGTTCGTAGTATATATAAATGATTTGGAGGAAAATGTAACTGGTCTGATTAGTAAGTTTGCAGATGACACAAAGGTAGGTGGAATTGCGGATAGCGATGAGGACTGTCAGAGGATACAGCAGGATTTAGATTGTTTGGAGACTTGGGCAGAGAGGTTGCAGATGGAGTTTAATCCAGACAAATGTGAGGTAATGCATTTTGGAAGGTCTAATGCAGGTAGGGAATATACAGTGAATGGTAGAACCCTCAAGAGTATTGAAAGTCAGAGAGATCTAGGTATACAGGTCCACAGGTCACTGAAAGGGGCAACACAGGTGGAGAAGGTAGTCAAGAAAGCATACGGCATGCTTGCCCTCATTGGCTGTGGCATTGAGTATAAGAATTGGCAAGTCAGGTTGCAGCTGTATAGAACCTTAGTTAGGCCACACTTGGAGTATAGTGTTCAATCCTGGTCACCACACTGGCTTTAGAGAGGGTGCAGAAGAGATTTACCAGAATGTTGCCTGGCATGGAGGGCATTAGCTATGAGGAGCGGTTGAATAAACTCGGTTTGTTCTCACTGGAACGACGGAGGTTGAGGGGCGACCTGATAGAGGGCATAGACAGAGTGGATAGTCAGAGGCTTTTCCCCAGGGTAGAGGGGTCAATTACTAGGAGGCATAGGTTTAAGGTGCGAGGGGCAAGGTTTAGAGGAGATGTACGAGGCAAGTTTTTTACACAGAGGGTAGTGGGTGCCTGGAACTAGCTGCCGGAGGAGGTGGTGGAAGCAGGGACAATAGTGACATTTAAGGGGCATCTTGACGCATACATGAATAGGATGGGAATAGAGGGATATGGACCCAGGAAGTGTAGAAGATTTTAGTTTAGACGGGCAGCATGATCGGCACGGGCTTGGAGGGCCGAAGGGCCTGTTCCTGTGCTGTACGTTTCTTTGTTCTTTGTTCTTTGTATGACCGGGACGACCGGCGCCGCCCAGTCAGAGAACTATACTGGGCGGATGATGCCCAAGTTTCCCATCTGGTCCAACTCACCTTGGGTCTTAAGGCGTACGGGGACGGGTCGGGCGTGGAAGTAGTGCAGTTGAACCTTGTGGTCCCCGCTTATTTTGGCCACAGCTCCTTTTATGATGCCGAAGCCATCCTAGAATATCAATGGGAACCTCCATAGAACTCCCTCAGGGCCATGTGGGTACATGCGGCACACCAGCTGCCTATCTAATCGCAAGTGGCATAGCCAGTCACACCCCAAGAGGCTAGGACCGCACCCGTGGACCAGGTTTGATCATACCCGACTGGAATCGAAGTGCCCGCTATTTCCAGTGGTTCCCCTATATAAATGGGCAGCCTCACGTTGGTGCCCGAGAGGTTCAGCGATTGAAGGCCAGACCGAATGCGGCCGAACGTACGCCGACTGACTACCGACACTGCTGCCCCAGTGTTGTGTTCTATGCAGATTGGGTGTCTATTAATCCGCAGGGAGATCCGGATGGGCGCTACACGTGGTGCAGCCATGCAGTGTAACTGCTGGTAGGTGCTGCATACATCTTCCACATAATAAACCCTGTCACATGGGGGGTGGGCAGATAGACCCTTGTGGGGCCTCCTGTCTCTCTGGTTTCTGCGGCCTGTTGCAGCCCCCGCTGGCAGTGGTCATACTCCTGTTCCTCCTGATTGTGGGAGAATGTCCGGCGGCATCCCTGCTCTCTCTTACAGCGGTCCGTGTTCCTCCGGTAGGTGTCCCGTTGTCGGAGATCAGCCTCCTCAGGTCTAGCCAAGTGTGATAGGTGTTTGGGATTGCATCCCAGACTGAGCACTCTCGGTCCCTGGAGTTCCTGGATCCCTTGATTGGTGCTTTCTCTGGAGATAGCTATCGCCACCGAGCATTGCAGGTCCAGGTGGGCCTCATCTAGTAATTTCCGTTGCATAGCCGCATTGCGGAGTCCACACACCAAACAGTCCCTGAGTGTCTCATTCAGTGTCACTCAGAATCCGCAAGTCTCAGCCAACTTTCGGAGGTGAGCCAGGAGGTATTTCACCGACTCATCTTGGGCCTGAGCAGCTGTGTGGAACCGGAAGCGGCGTACAGTGAGTGGTGGTTTCGGGTCGAAATGCTCCCACACCAGGGTCAGCAGGGCGGCGAACAACCGGGAATCTGGGTCAGGTTCTTTATCGCACTCTAAGTAGGTCCTCTGCAAGCCATCAATAAAAACAGTTTTTTGGGCATCGTCAGTAATCATCTGTACCTGCATCAAAAGGTTCCAGCTTTCCTATGTGTGGCAGTTTGGTAGTTAGCAGTGAGGCCTGCCGAAGCCTAGACGAGGTGTGCCTGGCATGCAGCAACCAGTGTCGACAGCAGCTCCACTGAACCTTCATCACCAGTGTTGAATCCGCCGTGGGCAGAATGCATAGACAAAAGTAGAAATTACAGAACAAGGTTTATTTCGATACAATTACAATACTCCTCTACTCCCCTCAGGGTCTCCTTCCCTGACCTGCAGCTGGGCCGGGATTTTTCTAGAACTGGAGGCTCTGCTTGCAAAGGGGATACCCCAACCCCTTAAAGGGGAAGGCCTGACCGCCTTAAAGGGGAATTTCATATTCCGGGGAAGTCACAGGATTATTATGTAGTCCTGATCCCAGGACCTCTATTGGGGTTATACCAAAAGGATATTAAGACCATAAGACATAGAAGCAGAATTAGGCCACTCAGCCCACTATTCAATCATAGTGGATATTTTCTCATCCCCATTCTCCTGCCTTCTCCCCATAATCCCTGATCCCCTTATTAATCAAGAACCTATCTCTCTCTGTCTTAAAGACACTCAGTGATTTCGCCTCCACAGCCTTCCTGCGGCAAAGAGTTCCACATTAACGTCCAATAAAAAAATTGAAATAATGTACGCTTACATGGCCTTTGATTTTCCTCTGCATGGCCAAATTAGGTTAGCTAGTTTCTTGAATGCAGTCAAATGCAGAAAACTTTGCAAGGACTGCGAGATCTCAGTTGGCTGGTAGTTTTCTGACAGTTTTCTTCTTGAACCTGGTGACACACACTTTTTCCATAAGAGAGAGAGGGAAAGAGCACAGCTTTTCAGCCTGTTTCGTCTGCTGAAATCTTCCTTGTCACTCGCTGTGTCACCAGCAATCGCTCCACAGAGGCTGCAGCCTGGCCTATTATACTTCACCCATTGTGTATTTCCAAGAGGTTGTCTGTGGCAGCCATTGTTTCGATATCCAGAACTTTAATGTCTGTTCCTCAGACAATGATGGGCTTCTATAGGTCTAATGAATTCAAGGAAATGTCCCTTTCTTCACACACGCCTGAGGGTGTCTTGTTCACTTTTTCACCTTGGAAGGTGGTCTTGACTTTTTAAGCACCTTGTTCTGTGTCATTTCAAATTGCAAAATTTCTGGTCAGTTGAAATCTGAAAAGTCATATTTCCAAAAATAAAGGGACATAGTCTCATGGCGCATCTACCACATGGAAATGGCAGAACATGAGCCCCGTTAGATTCGCAGTCCACTGTATATTAACCAGACCAGATCTTGTGAAGTCTCTCCTTACAGTGATTAGGGTGTGCTGAAAAACTATGTTCATACTAAAGAATTCTTTCAACCTTACAGTATGACATTATTTTGATACATTTGAAATGTAATTATTTCTCTATAAATTTGTATAACTCTGTTGTTACATTCTTTAGCGCAAACAAGATAAGAAAGCAACATAGATCAAAAATAAGAAAGGACCTGAGAAATTCCCATGATGCACATTTGTTTTGCTCTTTGATGTTGCTGATGTTAATAAGGTTCGACATGAGTCGCAATGTAATTAATTGCATATGGAACATATTGTGATTGACAGCCAGGGAAGGGAAACATTCGCAATTCTTTCCACAAATGACTGGTCCCCATTGAATTCTAAATGCAAATCAATGAAAATAAACTCAAGTAATATTTTTTTACCCATTTTTCTTAGCTGCTCCATTGGGCTTTAATCTGGGTTTGATTCTAAAACTTCATGTTACTTTCATTGAACATAGGAATTGGATTTGGGGAGAGGGCACCCTACAGTAATATACTCCAAAGATTGGGAATTAAACTAACAAAGTAGTATAAAAGTAATTGAAAAAAAAATTGAAAATCGCTTATTGTCACGAGTAGGCTTCAATGAAGTTACTGTGAAAAGCCCCTAGTCGCCACATTCCGGCGCCTGTTCAAGGAGGCTGATATGGGAATTGAACCGTGCTGCTGGCCTGCCTTGGTCTGCTTTAAAAGCCAGCGATTTAGCCCAGTGTGCTAATGGTAATTTAGGAGGACTTCCGGTTGCGGTGATGCAGAGCTAAGCCGCACGTTCGGTAGCTCCCGCTTTTTTTGGTCTTTTGGGCTCTTTTAAGGGCCCGTAGCGGTGCTGGTTGGACTTTTCCCCGTGTGGGAACACTCTCTCTACGATTCCCCGCCGGTGGATGGCCTGGACTAGGAGCGGAGCAGTCAAAAAATCGGCTTTGGAGCAGAGAACGGTGCGAGGCAGAAGAAGAAAGATGGCGGCGGACGGGGAAGCAGCAGTAGCGTGGGAGCAGTGGGTGCGAGAGCAGCAGGAGCTGCTTCAGCGCTCCTTCAAGGAGCTGAAGGCAAAGATTCTGGAGCCGCTTAAGGCCTCCCTGGACAAGCTTATGGTGACCCAGACGGCTCAGGGTGCGGAGATCCGAGAGCTTCGACAAAAGGCCTCGGAGAGCGAGGATGAACTCCTGGGCCTGGCAGTGAAGGTGGAGTCGCACGAGGCGCTCCATAAGAAGTGGTCAGCGAGGATGGAGGAGATGGAGAACCGGGCCCGTCGGAAGAACCTGCGGATCCTGGGCCTCCCAGAGGGGCTGGAAGGTTCGGATTTGGGGGCCTATGTGGCCATGATGCTGAACACGCTAATGGGTGCGAAGTCGTTCCAGGGGCCTTTGGAGCTGGAGGATGCCCATCGGGTGCAGCTGAGGAAACCCAGGCCAAACGAGCCGCCTCGGACGGTGCTGGTCCGTTTTCACCGCTTTGTCGACCGCGAGTGTGTGCTGCGTTGGGCGAAGAAGGAGAGGAGTAGCAAGTAGGAGAATGTGGAGGTCAGGATATACCAGGACTGGAGTGCGGAGGTGGCGAAGAGAAGGGCTGGCTTTAACCGGGCGAAGGCAGTGCTTCACAAAAAGGGGGTCAAGTTTGGTTTGTTACAGCCGGCACGCCTGTGGGTCACGTATAAAGATCGCCAGCTATATTTTGACTCCCCGGAGGAAGCCTGGACTTTTGTTCAGGCAGAGAAGCTGGACTTGAACTGAAGACTGAGGGCTGGGGAATGCTGTATACAGAGGGCTTTGCCCTCCTGAGGATCCTTTTGCTTTATCGGTTCTATTGGATGATTTGTTTTTGCTGTTCTGCTTTTTTTTTCTGCTTGTTTGGGACTGGTATGTTTATTTGGGTGTTTTGTCATGTTTGGGGTCTGTATTTTGTTTACTGGTTGAGAGTTTGAGTGGGGTTCGAGGTCCTGTTGGGTCATACGCCCGTCTTTTCCCGCGTTTTGGGTCGGGGGGCGGGGCTTGGGATGGAAGGGCGGGCTTTTCTCCCACGCTAGCGGAGCGGTGGGCGGGGCCGACACTGGGGAGGTGGTTGTGTTGCACTGGGGGGGGGTGTCATTGGGGTGGGGGGAGCAGCCGGGGTCAGCATGAGTCGGCTGACTTACGGAAGTACAATGGAAGGGGTTACGCAGCTAGGTGTGCCAGCATCCTGCTCCCTCAGCAATCCCTCCTCCGGGGCCTCCACGTATCTCCTGTCCACCCTCACCATCGCCCCTACCAATCTCTCCCTCTCTAAACGCCCTAGCTTGGAGGGGGGTGGGTGGGTTTGGGGGGAGGGGAAGAGGGAGGTGGTACCGGGTTGCTGCTGGAATGGCCAGGTAAGAGCTGGAGCATGCAGAGGGGGTCGGGATGGGGGTCTGTCGCTGTGGGGAACGGGCTGAGCGGGGGGCGCGGGCACGTGGCGAATTGCGGAAGGGTGATGGCTAGCTGATAGGCGAGGGGGGCAGGTGGCCCTCCAATCCAGCTGATCACCTGGAATGTGAGGGGACTGAATGGGCCGGTCAAACGGGCCTGAGTGTTTGCGCACCTGAGGGGGCTGAAGGCGGATGTGGCCATGCTTCAGGCAACGCACCTGAAGGTGGCGGATCAGGTTAGATTGAGGAAGGGATCGGTGAGCCAAGTGTTTCATTCGGGGCTGGATGCAAAAAATCGGGGGGTGGCGATTCTGGTGGGAAAGAGGGTGTCGTTTGAGGCATCGAATGTGGTGGCAGACAGTGGTGGGAGGTGAGTGGCAAGCAGCAAGGGGAGCGGGTGGTGCTGGTTAATGCATATGCCCCGAATTGGGACGATGCGGGTTTCATGCGGCGCATGTTGGGCCGGATCCCAGATTTGGAGGTGTGGGGGTCTGATAATGGGGGGGGATTTCAACACGGTGCTGGATCCGCCACTGGATCGATCCAGGTCCAGGACAGGTAGGAGGCCTGCGGCGGCTAAGGGTGTTTATGGACCAGATGGGAGGGGTGGACCCATGGAGGTTTGCGAGGCCGAGGGCCAGGGAATTTTCATACTTCTCCCATGTGCATAAGGCCTATTCCCGGATCAACTTCTTTGTTTTGAGTAGGGCGCTGATTGCGAGTGTAGTAGACGCTGAGTACTCGGCGATAGCCATTTCGGACCATGCCCCGCATTGGCTGGACATCGAGCTGGGGGAGGAGAGAGACCAGCGCCCGCTTTGGCGCTTGGAGGTGGGGCAGCTGGCGGATGAGGAGGTGGGGGGGACGGGTTCGAGGATGTATTGAGAGGTACCTGGAGGCCAATGACAATGGGGAGGTCCGAGTGGGGACGGTTTGGGAGGCACTGAAGGCGGTGGTTCGGGGGGAGTTGATCTCCATTCGAGCCCACAGGGAGAGAGAAGAGCGGAGAGAGAGGGAGAGATTGGTGGGGGAGTTGGTGAGGGTGGACAGGAGATACGCGGAGGCCCCGGAGGAGGGATTGCTGAGGGAGCGGCGCAGCCTCCAAGCTGAGTTCGACTTGTTGACCACCAGAAAGGCGGAAGCTCAGTGGAGGAAGGCACAGGGTGCGGTGTATGAATATGGGGAGAAGGCGAGCAGGATGCTGGCACACCAGCTCCGTAAGCGGGATGCGGATAGGGAGATTGGTGGAGTTAAGGATCGGGGAGGAAATGTGGTGGGAAGTGGGGTAGACATTAAAGGGGTCTTCAGGGACTTTTATGAGAAACTGTATCGGTCCAAACCCCCGGCGGAGGAGGGGAGGGGATGGGGCGCTTTTTGGACAGGCTGATGTTCCCGAGGGTGGAGGAGAGACAGGTGGAGGGACTGGGGGCGCCGGTTGAGCTGGAGGAGCTGGTCAAAGGGATAGGGAGCATGCAGTCGGGGAAGGCGCCGGGGCCGGATGGGTTCCCGGCTGAATTTTACAAGAAGTATGCAGACCTGCTGGGCCCCCTGTTGGTTAGGACTTTTAACGAGGCAAGGGAAGGGGGGCTTTGCCCCCGACAATGTCTCGGGCGCTGATCTCCCTGATTCTTAAGCGGGACAAGGATCCCCTGCAGTGTGGGTCATACAGGCCGAACTCTCTTTTGAATGTGGACGCCAAGCTATTGGCAAAGATCTTGGCCATGAATATAGAGAACTGTGTGCCGCAGGTTATCCACGAAGATCAAACGGGGTTTGTGAAGGGGAGGCAGCTGAACACCAACATAAGGAGGCTCTTGAACGTTATAATGATGCCGGCAGTAGAAGGGGAGGCGGAGATTGTGGTGGCGTTGGACGCGGAGAAGGCCTTTGATAGGGTTGAGTGGGGATACTTGTGGGAGGTGTTGGAAAGGTTCGGGTTTGGGGAGGGATTTGTTAGTTGGGTGAGGCTGTTGTATGAGGCCCTGATGGCGAGCGTGGCCACAAATAGGAGGAGGTCGGAGTTTTTTCGGCTATTCCGAGGGACGAGGCAGGGGTGTCCCTTGTCCCCTCTGCTTTTTGCGCTGGCAATTGAACCCCTGGCTATGGCGCTGAGGGAGTCGGGGAATTGGAGGGGGCTGGTGCAGGGTGGGGAGGAGCACCGGGTATCGCTCTATGCGGATGACCTATTGTTGTATGTGGCGGACCCGGTGGGGGGAATGCCGGAGGTGATGGGGATTCTCCGGGAATTTGGGGATACAAGCTTAACTTGGGGAAGAGCGAGCTGTTTGTGGTACACCCAGGGGATCAGGAGGGGGGAATTGGCAGGCTTCCACTGAAAAGGGCGGAGAGGAGCTTCAGGTACTTGGGGGTTCAGGTGGCCAGGAGTTGGGGGGCCTTGCGTAAGCTTAACCTCACGAGGTTGGTGGATCAAATGGAGGAGGAGTTTAAGAGGTGGGACATGTTGCCGCTGTCTCTGCTGGGTAGGGTACAGTCTGTCAAAATGATGGTGCTCCCGAGGTTTCTGTTCCTTTTCCAGTGCCTCCCCATCCTTATCCCGAAGGCCTTTTACAGGCGGGTTAATAAGAGCATTACGGGGTTTGTGTGGGCACACGGGACCCCGAGGGTGAGAAGGGTGTTCTTGGAGCGGGGCAGGGACCGGGTGGGGGGGGGGGGCTGGCGCTGCCCAACCTCTGTGGGTACTACTGGGCTGCCAATGCAGCGATGGTGCATAAATGGGTGATGGAGGGGGAGGGGGCAGCATGGAAGAGGATGGAGATGGCATCCTGTGTGGGCACGAGCCTAGAGGCGCTGGTAACGGCGCCGCTGCCGCTCCCTCCAATGAGGTATACCACGAGCCCGGTGGTGGCGGCTAACCTCAAAATTTGGGGGCAATGGAGACGGCACAGGGGGGAGGTGGGGGCCTCGATGGGGACCCCGATATGGGGCAACCACCGGTTTGTCCCAGGGAGAATTGATGGCAGGTTCCTGAGTTGGCACAGGGCAAGTATCAGGAGGTTGAGGGACCTGTTTGTAGACGGGAAGTTTGCGAGCCTGGGTGCGCTGGAGGGGAAGTTCAGGCTCCCCCTGGGGAGCGCCTTTAGGTACATGCAGGTAAGGCCATTTGTCAGGCGGCAGGTGGCGGAGTTTCCTCTGCTGCCGCCGAGTGGGATCCAGGACAGAGTGCTCTCGGGGGTGTGGGTTGGTGAGGGGAGGTTCTCGGCAGCGTACCAAGTGATGCAGGAGATGGATGAGGCCTCGGTCGAGGAGCTGAAGGGTAAATGGGAGGAGGAGCTGGGTGAGGAGATAGAGAAGGGGATGTGGGCGGACGCCCTGGGGAGGGTGAACTCCTCTTCTTGTACGAGACTTGGCCTCATACAGTTTAAGGTGCTGCACAGGGCTCACATGACGGGGACAAGGATGAGTCGGTTCTTCGGGAGTGAGGACAGGTGTATCAGGTGCTCAGGGAGACCAGCAAATCATGCCCATATGTTCTGGGCATGCCCAGCGCTGGGGGAATTTTGGAATGGCGTGGCAGTGACATTGTCGAGGGTGGTAGGATCCAGGGTCAATCCGGGCTGGGGGCTCGCAATTTTTGGGGTTGAAGTAGAGCCGGGATTGCAGGAGGCGAAAGAGGCCGGTGTTCTGGCCTTTGCGTCCCTGGTAGCCCGGCGGTGGATTCTTCTTCAGTGGAAGGATGCGAGGCCCCCAAGCGTGGAGGCCTGGGTCAACGATATGGCAGGGTTTCTTAAATTAGAAAAGGTGAAATTTGCCCTAAGGGGATCAGTGCTGGGGTTTTTCAGGAGGTGGCAGCCATTTCTGGATTTCCTGGCAGAACGATAGGAAAAGGCCAGCAGCAGCAGCAACCCGGGGGGGAAGGAGGGGGGGGGGGGCGTGTGTTTTGTGCGAATGGCGGGTGTTAATTTACCTCTTCCTTTGTGTATGCGTGGGGGGGTACTGTTTTTTTTTCTTTTTTCTGTTCTTTGTAAAATAAAATGTACTTTTTGTTGTTGATATTTTATGAAAAATGTGAATAACAATTATTTTTTTTTAAATTGTAATTTAGGAGAATTATTTTCATGAATTTTAAAAGCTCCTAAATTAAAAGCAGCAAGGGCATAATTGGGCAACACAGTTGTTTTCCCCCTTTCAGACTGGATTTGGATTTATTGCCACGTGTACCGAGGTACAGTGAAAAGTATTTTTCTGCCTACAGTCCAGGCAGATTGTTCCATGCATGAAAATTCCCAATCCCTTGTTTAAAATCTCCTCCACGTCCATTTGTACTTTAGCAACTTAATGCTCTGCCAATATGCTCTGCTCAACAGTTGGTTTGATGGGACGCCCCAGTTTACAAATACTTAAGTAGGTGTAGTCAATGCCATCCATTGGAAAATGTACCAAAAAGTGCATTGGATTAGTGCAGGAAGAGAGTAGCTTCCTCATATTATAAGATTCCGCTTCTCATGGATCACAGATTCATGCTAAGGCTTTCCCTGTTCAAGAAGGGGAGCACAGTAGCACAGTGGTTTTCACAGTTGCTTCACAGCTCCAGGGACCCAGGTTCGATTCTCAGCTTGGGTCACTGTCTGTCCAGAGTTTGCACTTTCTCCCCGTGTCTACGTGGTTTTCCTCCAGGTGCTCCAGTTTCTTCCCACAGTCCAAAGATGTGCAGGTTAAGTGGATTGGCCATGCTAAATTGCCCTTAGTGTCCTAAAAGGTTTCATTGGATTACTCAGTTACGGGGATAGGGTGGAGGTGTGGGTTTGGGTAGGGTGCTCTTTCCAAGGACCGGTGCAGACTCGATGGGCTGAATGGCCTCCTTCTGCACTGTAAATTATATTATCTATGATCTATAATCTATAAGGGTTTCTTCCATCTTGCTGGGCAAAGCTTGGAGGGAGACGTGACTATAACCTCAGACAAGATGTACATCCAAATAAGATTCTCTTAACCGGCAGTCCAATCTGTTAGTACTAGTACTTTCTGTAAGTGAGTAGTTGGCATTTGTGTGTTGTACTTATATTTTAATAGCATTCCCAATCTTCAACTGCTATTGTCTTGTGAAAATGTTGGCATTAGAATATTATGCACATATGAGTACTAGCTGGAGATGGGTAAACATGGAACTAAGGAACAATAGAGTTCTTTGTTGAGCTGCAGATGGGAACAGACAATATAATAGGCTTTGAAACAATTGTATCAAATAGCGGAAAACGACATGGCCAAGTAATATTGATAGAAATTTGTGATGATAAGGGCAACTCTGTAATGACTGGTGTCTGTCATCTCAAGGTGAACAGTTTAATGGGTAATTGTTGGAGCAACTCAGAGCAGCTGCTGATAATCGTTACGTGATAGTTGGCAGATTATCTCAATGTCTTGTACTTAAGTGGATTGATCGCAGATCTTCTGTGGCAGTAATATAAAAATAGTTGGCTAGGCTCGATCATTGCCAAATTAGATCTGATGTCATCATACAGACTAATCAAAAATAGTGGGTGGGTGAAACTTCTGGAGAACAGAGCTTTGAACTCCAAATAGAGTTTATAGAGAGGAAAAGAGAACTTCATGAAAGGGGATCCGATTGACTGGGATGCGAGGAAAAGGCAGTTCACCCAGAGGAAATGACAAAGGCAAGGCTACCGTGGTTACCTGATAAGTTCAAAAATATATAAATGGAACAATAAATGAGTGAGAACCAGGATGTGGCCAAAAAGGTGGATCAAAACAATCATTTTAACTCTGGAAAAAAACCAGTAGATTTTTTAAAGACCAGACAAATTCTTTCAAGGATATACTGGGTAAATTATTATGTGTGATCAGGAAATAGCAACTGTTCAAATTAATTCTTCACATCAGTATTCACAGATGACGATTGGACATATTCCAGATCCACTCAAATTGGCTGGAGAATCTATAACATATGGAGAGGTCAGTAAATTATATGTTATGAAGGAACTCAAAGAATTATCAGACAAGAAATCCCATAGAACCTTCCAGGAGGCAAGAAAGGATATAGTTAAGGTGAACATTTTTCGGAACTTGATAAACACAAAAGCTCATGCTGCCAGACCTGCTGAGTATTTCCAGCATTTTCTGTTTTCTTTCAGATTTCGAGAATCCGCAGTATTTTACTTTTGTGTTTGTGTGAAGCTGTACATGAGGTTGGGGGAAAACAAATGTTATCGCAATATTAAAGAATGAAAGATAGACCTCGGGCTGAATTGTGCCTTGGTTCATGAAAGGTGAGTCAGGCCACGTACTCATAAAATTCACCCATGGGCCTTGTCAGACTTCACCTGGCATCTTTGTCAATTTTGGGAGGAGACGGATTGTAAGTGCAGTTTGTGACCTGAGATTGAGTTTGGGCTCATGTTCATCCCGGAAGGTGCCTGGGACAGCGGCATGTTCCTCCTCTCCCCTGTGCACGAAAGGGGTCCAAATGGTGCAGCAACAATACATCATCCCGCGAAAGGCCTGTCACACTGCTAGAGTTCACCTCTGACCCTTAAGGCTTGCTAATAATATGTGTCTGTGTGATCTGGTCCATTGAATGTTTTCCCATAGTTACTGATGTGTTAATTGTTTAATGACAATTTTCTCCTCGATCATGTTGTACCACTTGTGTACTGCACAAGTCAAGTCACGCCTATCCCTCTTAGTCTCTGCCTTCTAAATAGACTCTTCACCTGCAGTATCCCTCACTCCAAATCGGACTCTCTCACATCCACAGCAACTATCTTGAGGCATTCACCTCCAGAGGATGCAGTAGCTGAGGACCCTCTGGCTTACCCCCAGATGTCACAAGGAAGCCATTAAATCTTCCTCATACCCCTCTTGTCCTGATAACATTGGTGACCTGGGACATGGTTAGTCACTCTCTCACTCGTCATGCAATGACTAAGCTACCAGCACTGCCAGACCCACTTTTCCCTCCCATGGTTATCCAAAGAGAAACACTGTCCCCCCTAAGGAGCTTTAAATCCCACCAACTACATGATAAGAAAAACCATCACTCATGCATATGTTGACTTACGTGCATCCACGTTACTTTATCCCAGGAAGGCCGATGGTCAGAGCAGTCAGGAGTTCTAGGAACCAACTGCTCCACATTTCTTCAAACATGACCTGGAGATCTTACTGCACTAGGGTATGGATCATAGAATCACCATGTTCCCCCAAGGGCCCATGCAGTCTCCCAGTTCCACCAAGACACTGGGACAAGTCCACTGAGATGGTCAGTACCTCAGGACAGCACCAGATAAGCTGGATTCAGTTCCATAAGTGCTTTTGTAGCCTGCTGCACCATGGTCAGTTGAGTGAGATGCTCCTCTAACATGTGCAGCCTTGCCTTCCTGCATTCAGCATGGCTGATCTTGTGTGAACATCTCGGCAATGCAGCAGCAGATGTTCATAGCCAAGGAGAAACAATGTATGCCCATGTGAATGGAGAAAAGTGGTGGAGAGACATGTGAGACACCTTGGAGACATCTCCAACCACCATGCCTCCATGAACATACATGTCACACTTTCCAGGAGCACTGTTGCTTCACAGCTCCAGGGTCCCAAGTTCGATTCCCGCTTGGGTCACTGTCTGTGTGGAGTCTGCATGTTCTCCCTGTGTCTGTGTGGGTTTCCTCCGGGTGCTCCAGTTTCCTCCCACAAGTCCCGAAAGCCGTGCTGTTAGGTGAATTAGATATTCTGAATTCTCCCTCAGTGTACCCGAACAGGCGCCAAAATGTGGTGACTAGGGGCTTTTCACAGTAACTTCATTGCAGTATTAATGTAAACCTACTTGTGACGATAAAGATTATTATTATTATCTTTGCCTTACAATGGAAAAAGGCCCACAACCTGAGGGAAATTATGAAGACCATGATGGGACCTCAACCTGATGGACACCAAACCTACAGCATAGTTCATTGGCCATTACAATAATACAAGAATGGAATGTGTGGGTGATGGTGTGAATCCCCTCCCAGGTGCAGTGGTCGTCCCAAACAGACAACCATGCCTCTGGATGCATTTATTGTTTGGGGGTAGGTGGAGGAAGAGAGATGCAAGGTATTCAAAGATGGTCATTAAGGATGATGTTTCACGCAAAGTTAAGAGGAAGTGCAGGCTTGGAGGTGTCAGCAAGTGCAGCTCCAAGTCAGGGATTGATGGGGAAGAAGGTTAGTGGGAAGGGGGATGATTTGCAGGACCCCAGTTCATGACTGTCTTATGTTTCTCTCACAGGTCCATCAGCTGTGGTCTAACCCTCCAGGGAGGCGTCCGACCTCAGGCACAAAGTTGTCAGAGGATGCACCATGAACACATCACGAGGTATCAGTCACCAGCCCGGAGGCACACATTCAAAAGGGTTTTATCATGGAGGTCATTGAGGTACAATTACCAGTGTGCCAGAGGAAGAGCTTGAAAAAGGGGGTGGAAGTTATTGGGGGGTGGGGGGGGGGGGGGGGGGGTGGAATGTGGACTAGAGGTTACATTAAAATCAACCATGATCTGACTGAATGGTGGCCTGATCATAATTTCTAAGTTTGTATGTTCCTATGTGTCTGCGCACAGCTCAATCCAAAAGGGGGAAGGCAGTGTTGTATATTCACTGTTTATGCTTTGCTGTTAGCAGGATGTTGAGGGAATGGAAACCCTTTCTTTTTTTTAATCATAGAATTTACAGTGCAGAAGGAGGCCATTTGGCCCATCGAGTCTGCACCGGCTCTTGGAAAGAGCACCCTAACCAAGCTCAACACCTCCACCCTATCCCCATAACCCAGTAACCCCACCCAACACTAAGGACAATTTTGGTCACCAAGGGCAATTTATCATGGCCAATCCACCTAACCTGCACATCTTTGGACTGTGGGAGGAAACCAGAGCACCCGGAGGAAACCCACGCACACACGGGGAGGATGTGCAGACTCCGCACAGACAGTGACCCAAGCCGGAATCGAACATGGGACCCTGGAGCTGAGAAGCAATTGTGCTATCCACAATGCTACCGTGCTGCCCACTGGATGCCTTTCTGTTCTGGTACAGGGAAGAAATCACATATTGTGGCACCTTATCAAATGCATTCTGGGAATCGAAGTACATCCATTGGTTCACCTTTACCCACAGCACTTGATTCCTTCAAAGAACTCCAATATAATGGACAAAGGCTTGGGAGAAAGTGACTTGTTCATCCTTATTACCTGAAATAATGAATTGTATAGTTTTGAATACCCCTTAAGAATTTTAAAAGTGATATGAATATCCAGTGGCCAACAGAAAGAATCACACATGGTCCACCCAAATACGGACCAGAAATTATGGCACCTGGGCGACTCCTAGTCTCGCTGGAAATTCTCTGCCATCACCAGGATGCCTCTGGTCCAGCGGGCAATCGGTGCATGCATGTTGCCCTGGGGAATCAGAGAAGGCCCTTTATTTATTTTTTTTAAAAAAATTTAGAGTACCCAATTCATTTTTTCCAATTAAGGGGCAATTTAACGTGGTCAATCCACCTACCCTGCACATCTTTGCGTTTTGGGGGTGAAACCCACGCAAACACGGGGAGAATGTGCAAACTCCACACGGACAGTGACCCAGAGTCGGGATCGAACCTGGGACATCAGCACCATCAACACCATGAGGCAGCAATGCTAACCACTGCGCCATCGTGCTGCTCGAAAGGGCCCTTTATTAATAGGAAGACCTCTGTATCATGCACAAGTGTGCCCGCTACCCAGGGAGCCTGCATGATAGCTACATCCTGGGGCACTCGAAGATCCCCGGCATCTTCAAGGACAAGCCCAAGATAACGGGTTGACTCTTGGGGGACAAGGGATACTGGCTAAGGTCCTGGCTGATGATGCCGTTTCAGAGGCATGGGATCTATGTGGGGGCTGGTTATAATGAGGCCCACGCTGTCATCCGTGCTGCTACTCAGCAATGCATCGGACTGCTGAAAATGCGGTTTCGATGCCTGGACCGCTCTGGTGGTGCACTGCTGTACACCCCCAAAGGGTGTCCAGCTTTGTCGTGGTCTGCTGTGCCCTCCACAGCCTGGCACAGCAGCAGGGTGACATGCTGGAGGAGGAGGGACATGCAGCCCCATCTGAGGAGGAGGTGGAGAGGGATGCTTGAGGATAAGCTCGGAGAGGAGTTGGAGGAGGCGGATGATGGGGGACAGGCGGTTGTAAGGGTCTGACACACCAGGAGGACCAAGGAGGCCCTCATCCTAAACAGATTCTCATAGGACGCGGCTGTGTTCGTCAGCTCAACCCTCCCTCCATTTGCCTCCCTCCTCAATCCCTCCTTCCCTCTCCTCCCGTTTCCCTCCTTACCCCCCAATCATCCCCCTGCCCACAATTTCTCTCCATCCTGCCTAATCCCCCCACACTTCTCTCCATCGCCCCAATCCCCCACTCCTTCATTTCCAAACTACCCCTGCAAACCCCCTCCTCCAATCATCCTCTCACCTCCATTTCCCTCCTTCCCCCCTTCCCCCTCCCCTGAATCCACCCCCCTCCCATCAAACCGCCCCCTCCCCGACCACCCTGTTCCACCCACCAAGGGTCTGTGTAGCATCACTCCAGGGTGATGGGCCTGTGATGGCAGGAGAGTGATGATAACTTACTGTGAGGAAAGCTCTGGTGATCCTCAGTTTCTGCTAAAGTCTGACTTCTGTCTTTCTGCTGACAGTGCGCTCACACCCACTCTGAACTGCGGCTGCATCGGGGGTGTTTCATCTTGGATCACTTTGTCCAGGAGCGGGGGGTGGGGGGGGTAGTAGAGGGGAACAGGGGGTGGGGGTTCAGGCAGACTCACTGTGAAGATTAACGTGACAGAGGCTTCACATATATCAGGTGTTCCATGTTTTTAAAGTCAACAATTTACATTTCCATTCTCCCTAGCTACAGATAATGAATCCCTCAGATCCCACTCAGTGCTCCTTGTTCTTCTTAATTTCATGTGTTCTACTGCTATGTCTAGGTGCGTCCACAGGATGCGCATCAGGGGTGGAGGCAGCCTGCTGCTTTCCGCGCCTTGTGGCCTTTGATTCCCTTGGCAGACATACAATGGAGGGCCTGGAGCCAGCCAGAGAGCCTTGGCCAACTTACCAATTGATGCACAATCAATGGACACGAAACGTAGGTGAAGTCCGAACGAAAGGCTTTAATTAGCAAGAAGTGAACCCGGCAGCAGACGTCCAGGAGAATGGCTGGCTGCCAGGGAACACGGGTTCTTATACCCCGCCTCGTAGGCGGAGCTACCTTCCTCTTAGCCAATCGGTAGCGGCGCCAGTTTTTGAATTTTCCACCCCCTGAAAAGCAGAGTAATCTAGGAGTATGCCGCGCCTCCGCGGACCCGACCCCCCGATGCTCCGTCCCCGATTGGCCGAGTTCCCGATGACATGGGTTATGTGTGCTGACACCGTTCGTGAACTCGCCGTGGTGGCTGCGGGCTCAGTATGGCGCCGACACAGTTGGGGGAGGCCGAACTGCGGGCAGGGGGGCTCCATTCGGGGATGGGGACACTGTGGGCGGGCGGTCCGGAGTGCTCCAGCGGCTGAAGGGGGGCACTACTTTAATGATCCAGGTCCACGGGCTGAGTCCACCATGGAGCACAGCGTGCTGCTGCAGGCCGCTGCCGTGCGCATGTGCGGCCATGGAACCGGAAGTGGTGGGGGCTGTATCGGCAGCTACAGCTGCGAGCTCTGTGCTGCCTCCCTGCTAGCCCCCAGCAAAACGGGGAATCAGTGGCCGTTTTACACCAGATTTCCTGGCGTATAAGACCATCATTTTCACGCCGGCCTGCAGACTTAGTCTCCAAAACAGAGAATCCAGCCCTATATCTTTGGCATCCTGTCCACCCGTCTTGGCCCTTTCCCGCTTATTATGGTAATTTTCTCCTGCAGGGACAAAGAGAGGGAACTCTTGAAAGGGTCTATAGCAGGTGGCAAGTGTGGGCACTGCACTTGGACATGAAGGAGTTGTGCTGGTGGGTACTGTTTCTCTTTTTAACTGGATACTGATATGACAGTTATTAATGATGATATTGCTTTTCAGAGTCGTCAGGTATCAAATGATACCACCACAAGGTTTTACCGGATATCGATCAAAGACCCAACAACCAGTTAGTTAGCTCAAGTTCAATGATAGTTTATTTACACACAAGAATTACTTTGACATGCAACATAAAACACTACAAGCTAAATTACACCTAACACTACAACAACCTGTATTTAACTTCAGGGCAACCGGCTTTATGCAGAGGAACCTTTGTTCGGATCTTGCATGGCTGGGTCTGGAGAAGTGACTTTGTTTCTGCTGGGCTCATCCGTCTGGTAGCGATCGTTGGTCTTGGACTAGTCTTCTGGTCATAATGCTACACTTGGTTTTAGGCGTAGGTCGGGGGCAAGAGAGACTGAACACATGGCAGTGGCTCTCTTTATCCTCCTGGGGTTTCGCACTCCTTTGGGCGGTCCTCAGCTTTGGACCCAATAATTCAGCAGGATTTGATTACTGCCTTCGATTTTGGCGGGGCCTTGATGGCGGGGCGTGTCCTAAGCGGTCATTGACCTTGGCTTTTTGGGGTCCCTGAGCAAAGGGAGTGGCACCGATGAGTCTATTTCTGTATCTGTTGCCTGAGTACAGGTCTTTTGTTCTGGGGAAATGGGCCATTCGAATGCAAAGTAGCTGGGGGTTTCGATAGCATCTAGTCCTGGGTTGACCATATTTCCCATGGACCTTTGCAGGTTGCTATATTTCCCGGGATCCTTTGTAAGTGGCCATCCCAGGGGGTTCTGAAGAACAAGCACGAAGATGGAATGTGGGGAGGAATAATTTGTGGCCGGGGGGGGTTTGGGAATTTGAGGGGTGGCAAGCGGTTTTGATGCCAGGAGAGAGGTGGTAACTTACCCTTGCGGTTCGGTGGAGGTTGCTGGTCTTCTTTTGGCATATGGATGGTGGCCTTACTGTCATGCAGCCTGCAGATGCTGCTGCTGCCACTGCCTCCCAGGCGACATTGCGTACCTTTCAGCTGGTCCTCCAATCCTCTCAGGGTACAGGGTGGCCCGCCTCTGATCCACATTATCGAGAAGTCATGTAAGCTCGGTTCCCCAAAGTGAAGAGCAGGTCTGCGAGCTGCCAGGCTTGTGCGCTGACTGTGAGTGAGTGGTGAGGAAGCGTTTAAAAGCAGCTCCCTCTTGTTAGCAGCGGGAAGCTGAGGGCTCAAGTCCGGCGAATCAGACGGTGAGCCAGCCAGTAATGGCGAATATCTCATGGGGGCCCATTTTTAGCACCAGATGCTGTTGAATTGGTGCGACGATCTCGCCAACGCAGCTGTCGAAAAACACCCTAACAAACCCGGCCAAAATGAAACTTAGAATTTTTCCGTTCAACCGCGCTCCATGGCACCATTTCAAAATGGCGACCTGATCTCTCAGCAGCCAGTCTTGCTAGCATATGGAGGGTTGATTCCGCACAAGGCCGGCGCGTGATGTACGGCTCGACCACTGCAGATCATCAACCAGGCCATTCTTCAGCCGTTTCAGGCGCAGGGGGCGGTGGATTCAGTCAGCGCTGCTACTAGCTCCTCACCAGTGCCAGAATCGGTGAGGGTTGCACGCCGCTTTTTCGGTCGTAAAAGACCACACATGCTCCGCTGGGGCCATCACTTTGCCACTGAAACGGAGAATCCAGCCCCAAGTGCGGGCTAGACTGGGGAGAACTGATGAAGGCCCAGAAAAAAGTGTGGGTAATACCAGTGTGTTTCTCAACAAAACGATGACAGGAAACAACCCGCCTAATCCACCAAAAATCACACTTTGAAATTTTGTGGTTGAATTCCGCCCAATGTGTCCGGGCTGCTGAATACGTTCCTTTTAATCTTTTGTATTTGGATGTGCAGACTCCGCCATCTGCTGGTGATTTACAGAGTTTACCAATAGAGCCTTTCCCACGAGATTGTTGCTCCAACCATTTTTGTAAAGTTTCAGTGTCAATTTTAGCTGTGCCTAAGACTGTTGATCAGATGCTGAATTTTACATTTCAAAAATCTTACTCTATTCCATATTTATCTTAAATTACAGCTGCTGTACTGAAATGTTTCACAAAAATAACCTGATCACCGATTGTTTATTACACAGCAGCAGTGTGGCCTGAGAAGTATGATGAAGACGCCTTTAAACCCGTACCAGCCTCCCCGGACAGGCGCCGGAATGTGGCGACTAGGGGCTTTTCACAGTAACTTCATTGAAGCCTACTCGTGACAATAAGCCATTTTAATTTTTCAACTATCAGGATTCAGGGACTAAGAATGAGTCTACTTGCAACATTTAGTAACATGGTAAATTTTGTTTATCATAACTAAGCATCATAAATGTGCTCGGAAGACTTCCTCCAGATTGTTTCTCAGTGACCTTTGTAATCTTATTAAGAATTTGAGACACCTGATAATTTGTTTTGAACTGCTTCACTGTGCCCTATTGGCTCTGGGCCCGATCCGTGGCACAGGCAATGTGCCACCTGGGCAGCCTGGCAGTGCCAGGGTACTACCCTGATCAGAGACCAACCACCTGGGGCTCAAATATGTCAATCTGGATCTTGCCCAGCGAGGCATCTCGTGGCATCTCGTGAGATCTACGAAATCTCGTGAGGTGTTTTGAGTGTCGCAAATCTCGCAAGAGGCCTCTTGTGAGATTTAGTGGCGCAACAAGGCCATTCAGTCGCGCCCACAATAAGACTAACTTTAACGAGGCTAAATCTGAGTTAACAACTCAAAATGTGGTGGTAGATTTGCGACCCACAGATGGCAACAGTTCAACCAGCACGATTTTTAAAGTGACCTATCATTAGGCAGTCTCATCACCCATTTGTTTTAGGCTAGCTCTTTTACTGCGCAAACCCAAATCACATAACACACACCAGGGCCGGGATTCTCCCCTACCCGGCGGTGCGGGGGGTCCCGGCGTGTCGGAGTGGCGTGAACCACTCCGACACCGGGCCACCCCAAAGGTGCGGAAGCCCTCACATTGAGGGGCTAGGCCCACGCCAGAGTGGTTCCCACTCCACCGGCTGGTGTGAACGGCCTTTGGCGCCACGCCAGCCGGGGCCGAAAGGAGTTCGCCGGCCGTCGTAAGTCCGCGCATACGCCGGTGTGTCAGCGGCTGCTGACGTCATACCGGTGCATGCACAGGGGAAGGGGTCTCTTCTGCCTCCGCCATGGTGAAGGCCATGGCGGGGGCAGAAGAAAAAGAGTGCCCCCACGGCACAGGCCCGCCCGCCGATCGGTGGGCCCTGATTGCGGGCCAGGCCACTGTGGGGGCACCCCCCGGGGTCTGATCGCCCCGCCCCCCCCCCCCCCCCAGGACCCCGGAGCCCGCCTGCGCCACCAATCCCACCAGGCAGGTAGGTGGTTTAACCCACGCCAGCGGGAGAGGCCTGTCAGCGGCGGGACTTCAGCCCATCGCGGGCCGGAGAATCGCTGGCGCTGAGCTAGAGACAGAGGGCGGCGAGTCGTAAAGGCTGCCGTGAAACTGGCCGTGTTTCACGGCAGCCTCCGCGTCCCCTCCCAGGACCCGATTCTCCCCCCTGGGCGGGGCTAGCAGCGCGGCCCCGTGAAGCACGGCATCGCGGGCTTAGCGACCGTCGCTAAGCCCGCGAGCCAAGCGTCACAGCAGCTGACGCGCACAATGACGTCAGCCACGCATGCGCGTTTGGGCGGCTCCAACCGGCGCATGCGCGGATGACGTCATCCCGCATATGCGTCAAACCCGTGCATGCGTGGGCCGTCATGCCCCTCAGCCGCCCCGCGGACTGATCCTGCGGGGCGGCGGAGGAACAAAGAGTGCGCGGGTATCGGACCCGCTGCCCGCGATCGGTGCGTGGTGCGGCCGTGCCAATCGGTGCCATGGTTGTCCGGGACGGCACTTTGCGGCTGTTTACACGAACGGTGAGAGCAGGTGTGTTTGCGTTCGTGAAAATGGCCGTAAAGGCCTGGGAACTCGGCCCATCGGCCTGGGGAGAATCGCTGTTCGCCGTAAAAAAACAGGGAGCAGCAATTCGTGTCGTGGGGCGGCCGTGGGGGGGGGGAGAATAGCGGGAGGTCGGGAAAAATATCGGGAAGGCCCTCCCGCTATTCTCCGACCCGTCATGGGCAGCGGAGAATCGCGCCCTGTCTTAGGGTAGGATTCTCTGTCGGCCGAATTGGGCAAATGTGATTGGGCAGAGAATCGGTCTTGATGCCGAAATCATAGCTGTTGCCAGGTTCACACCAAATCACAATTTTCCGGTGCCTCAGCAGTGGCGTCAATGCATCCCCCCACGCATGTACAGTAAACGCCGTTCACATATCATTAGTGGGCCTGGCCCTGTATTCTCCGCGGCCTCCATCGCACCACCCCCACCGGGGGGAATTCTCAACGGCGATTAAAACGACAATTGAAAATTGTCAAACAGGCACCTTGTCTGATGAGGGAGAAAGAGGAGGTAGAACATGCAGAAGCGCGACCGTGGGCTGCTGGGCCTGACACTGAGCACGGGGGTGGGGGGGGGGGGGGGGGGGGGGGGGGAGCTGGAGGATGACAGGGGATGTGCCATGGGCCAGGGTGAGTCCCACACGGGAACAGATTATCCAGGCACTAACTGCCATTGCTGCGGTTTACAAGGCAGCCATCTTGCTGCACACCGCACTGACAGACCACCTTGGCATGTGGTTCTGCACTCCACCGCCCCACTGCATCCCGCCCTCCGCCATACCAAACTGCCCCTTGCTTCCACCCACCGGCGGTGCATCATGTGGCCCACCCAAGGGAAACAATCACAGTACACCTGCAGGTGGTGTCATACGGGGGCTGTGGAGTGTACTGCTGGCAAGGAAAGCGGCAGCTGACTGTACCCCTCCCTGGTAACAGGGATGGGCACCAGGTTCAGAGGCCCACACGGTGCCAGGCACCATGGGGCCAGGGGAGCAGAGATGGGGAGGGGGGAGGATTCGGGGACAGGGGCTACAGTGCCAAACAGGGCCAGCATACAGCCGTTGGACCTGGTTGGACACAAGGATACATTTCCACCTTTCATCCCCTGCAGATAATGGATATTGGAATTCAACCAGCAATGGTGGTCTTCCTCCTAATCGCCATAGCCCTGGGGATGTACTGAGGCTGTACCAGCTGGAGCTGCTCAAGGAGGAGGTTGCTGCAGCAGTGGAGCCTGCTCCAGAGGAACAGAAGGCAGCCAGTGAGGATGGAGAGCCGGCCACCCAATAGGCCGAGGAGAAGGTGGGAAGGAGGCACCACATTAGGCCTCGTGTGTACCGGCAGTCCTGTCATTCAATGACCAGCTGGACCGGGCATGCCGTCGAAGACTCCGGCTGAACATGGAGACAGTGCAACATATCTGTTAGATAATGGCACTCCTCGCACCGGAGGGGAATGGGGGAGGACACTCAATCCTGTTAGCCATCAAGGTGACGGGTCACTTTGAACGTTTACGCCACAGGGTCCTTCCAGGCGCTGAGAGGGGACCTGTCTGGAATCTCACAGAGCTCAGTGCACAGGTGCATCCAGGCCCTATATGCCCAGTCGGCACAATACATCCATTTCAATGTGGACCGAGCCCACCAGAATGCCCGGCAGCGGGGTTCGCCGCCATCACCGAGATGCCCCGAGTCCAGGAGGTGATCGACAGGATGCATGTCGCCCTACGAGCACCTGCAAATGACAGGCCACTCTTCACAAACCGAAAAGGGTTTTACTCAATGATCGTGCAGCTGGTCTGACCATGAGATGCGCATGATGCACATCTGTGCCCGATACATAAGAACATAAGAACTAGGAGCAGGAGTAGGCCATCTGGCCCCTCGAGCCTGCTCCGCCATTCAATTAGATCATGGCTGATCTTTTGTGGACTCAGCTCCACTTTCCGGCCCGAACACCATAACCCTTAATCCCTTTATTCTTCAAAAAACTATCTATCTTTACCTTAAAAACATGTAATGAAGGAGCCTCAACTGCTTCACTGGGCAAGGAATTCCATAGATTCACAACCCTTTGGGTGAAGAAGTTCCTCCTAACCTCAGTCCTAAATCTACTTCCCCTTATTTTGAGGCTATGTCCCCTAGTTCTGCTGTCACCCGCCAGTGGAAACAACCTGCCCGCATCTATCCTATCTATTCCCTTCATAATTTTTAATGTTTTTATAAGATTCCCCCCTCATTCTTCTAAATTCCAATGAGTACAGTCCCAGTCTACTCAACCTCTCCTCATAATCCAACCCCTTCAGCTCTGGGATTAACCTAGTGAATCTCCTCTGCACACCCTCCAGTGCCAGTACGTCCTTTCTCAAGTAAGGAGACCAAAACTGAACACAATACTCCAGGTGTGGCCTCACTAACACCTTATACAATTGCAACATAACCTCCCTAGTCTTAAACTCCATCCCACTAGCAATGAAGGACAAAATTCCATTTGCCTCCTTAATCACCTGTTGCACTTGTAAACCAACCTTCTGTGACTCATGTACTAGCACACCCAAGTCTCTCTGAACAGCGGCATGCTTTAATATTTTATCGTTTAAATAATAATCCCGTTTGCTGTTATTCCTACCAAAATGGATAACCTCACATTTGTCAACAATGATACCCGGGTAGTATGCACGATGCCTTCATCCTGGCACACTTTTCAGTTCCGAACCTCTTTGAGCCGCCCCCACCCCCCGCCATACCCCACCCCTCCACCCCCACCATGACTGAGTGTTTGGCTCCTGGGTAACAGGGGTTATCTGCTGCGGTCATGGCTGATGATGCCTATCCGGAGGCCACAGACCGATGTGGAGACCCACTATAACGACGCCCATGCCGTGACCAGGTGCGTGATCGAGCGGTGCTTCTGGATCCTGAAGATGTTTTTCAGATGCTTGGACCGCTCTGGCGGAGCCCTCCAGTATAGTGGCGGGAGGGTGTCTGGGATGAGCTCTGGTGCGCCACACTGTTTGACAGCATCTTACGCCTGCTCATGGTAGCACTTTCCACCGTCCGCCTGGGTGATCTCTGCATGCGAGCTGGCCATTCTCTCAAACGGTCCCATCGAAACTCTGGGGTGGCGAAGGTGGGGATGGTAGGAGGGGCGTGGGACACCAGAGCAGTGAGCGCTGGCTGAACTGCAGTCCCGGGGACAAGCCCTTCCCCAAAGCCCACCCACTCCCTCACCCCCCACCTCTCCTCCCTGCACCCCCTCTGTGGCCAGCCCAGACAAGCCCATCCTTCACGTGGTTCTGGCAGAGCACCAAGGCAGGTTGTAACACTGTGCACAGGAGTTTAATATAAACAAATATATAGTGCCCTGCACCCATGCAAACTTAACTGGTGGCAACCTTTCTGGCCTTACGTCTAGGTGGATCCCCAGGCGGTGCATCAGGAGTGGAGACGAACTGCTGTGACTCCCGCTATGTTATCCGGGACCCCTTTGGCAGATGCCTTCAGGGATGACAAGGCCTCGTTGGGACTGGCTGCTGCTCAGGTGTCCCAGGTGACATGGTGTTGCCCTGTTCTGCCCACCAGGGACAGCAGGGGGGGGAGGGGGGGGGGGGGGTTGCAGGGGGAGTCTGAGGTGCTGCGATGTTCTGGCACCTCCCCTGCAGGAGTCATCGGCTCGGGCCCCAACTCCTCCTTCGCCCTCGGGATGTCCGATGGCCCCTGGGCTACTCCATAGGACAGGGGTGCGAGCAGCGCTAACCTTGAGGCTTTTACACTGCCAGTCCTGGATGCCCGCACTCATCTCGACCAGGGTCTGATGCTCACAGCCAATGAGCACAGGGAATGGACCACCCTGATCTGGGACTGTGTCACATCACCCAGTGACTGTGCCACCACCTTCTGGGTGTGTGCCACATCAGCCACTTACTGCGCTACCTCCCTCTGGGACTGGTCCACCTCCCTCTGGGCCTGTGCCACGTCGACCAGCACTTGGGCAATGCCTCCGATGACTGGGCCATGCTCTGTAGTGCTGATGGAATGTCCCGGTGTCTCTGGTACATGGCTGCCTGTAATAGGGTAGCCATATCTTGGGCCTCGGCCAGCTCCTGCACAGAATGCCTCAGGCCTTGAACATCCTGAACCATGGCCGAAACCTTCGCCCCCAGCGCCTCCACCGAGGATGCCACCTTGTGGTGTTGTCCTGGGTGGTACATGTAGTCAGCATGATCTCCTGCCCCTGCACGTGGTTGGACTCCTCCAATTGCACCTTCAGGTGCTGGATGCTGCTGACAACCCCGCATGTAGTCTTTGTCCAACGACTGCATCTCCACAATCGCTGGGACTGTCCGTTCCAGAAGCTCAAAACTCATCAGGACGGCAGCTAGTCCCTGGGGTCAGCCCACCCTCTGACCATCCGCCCATTCAGGAGTTCCTACCTCCACCTGCTGTACCGGAGCATATATGTGGAGCGCACCAGAGCGTGCCCCTGGAGCATCTTCACTAAAGTGCCCAACCAAAGTGAGTGTCTCTGGGATGGTGGAGGGTGCTGGAGTCAGCTGTAACAGAAGTAAGTGTCTTCCCTGGACTCAAGCTCCAGGGTGTCTCGATGTGGGTCGACAGCTCCCGTTTGTATCATCAGCGGATGAACAGATTTTATAAAGGCAACTAATAGACAAAGTGGGCTTGGAGTTTTCTCACATTGAACTATATTTGTTGGACACAACATAAACTGTAAGAAAGAAAATTCATGGGGGCCTCCACAAACCACGTTCGTATGTTTTGGTCCTGTCCAAAGCTGGAGGATTACTGGAAGGAGGTTTTTAGGATAATCTCTAAAGTGGTGCACGTGAAACTGGACCCGGGCCCTCGGGTGGTCATATTCGGGGTGTCTGACCAGCCAGGGTTGGAAACGGGTGCAGAGGCAGATATCATAGCCTTCGCCTCGTTGATCACCCGAAGGCGGATCCTGATGGGATGGAGAGCAGCCTCTCCACCCTGTGCCCTGGCGTGGCGGGGGGACCACCTGGAATTTTTGATGCTTGAAAAGATCAAATTTGAACTGAGGGGAAGGACGGAGGGGTTCGACAATTCATGGGCGTTATTCGTTATGCACTTTTGAGAATTAGAGCATAGAACATAGAAAAATACAGCACAGAACAGGCCCTTCGGCCCACGATGTTGTGCCGAACTTTTGTCCTAGATTAAGAACAAATTAACCTACACCCCATCATTCTACCGTAATCCGTGAACCTATCCAATAGCCGCTTGAAGGTCCCTAATGTTTCCGACTCAACTCCTTCCCAGGCAGTGCATTCCATAACCCCACTACTCTCTGGGTAAAGAACCTACCTCTGACATCCCTCCTATATCTTCCACCATTCACCTTAAATTTATGTCCCCTTGTAATGGTTTGTTCCACCAAAAGTCTCTGACTGTCTATCTATTCCCCTGATCATCTTATAAACCTCTATCAAGTTGTCCCTCATCCTTCTCCGTTCTAATGAGAAAAGGCCTAGCACCCTCAACTTTTCCTCGTAAGACCTACTCTCCATTCCAAGCAACATCCTGGTATATCTCCTTTGCACCTTTTCCAAAGCTTCCACATCCTTCCTAAAATGAGGCGACCAGAACTGCACACAGAACTCCAAATGTGGCCTTACCAAGGGTTTGTACAGCTGCATTATCACCTCACGGCTCTTAAATTCAATCTCTCTGCTAATGAACGCGAGCACACCATAGGCCTTCTTCACAGCTCTATCCACCTGAGTGGCAACTTTCAAAGATCTATGAACATAGACCCCAAAATCTCTCTGCTCCTCCACATTGCCAAGAACCCTACCGTTAACCCCGTATTCCACATTCATATTTGTCCTTCCAAAATGGACAACCTCACACTTTTCAGGGTTAAACTTCGTCTGCCACTTCTCAGCCCAGCTCTGCATCCTATCTATGTCTCTTTGCGGCCGACAACAGCCCTCCTCACTATCCACAACTCCACCAATCTTCGTATCGACTGCAAATTTACTGACCCACCCTTCAACTCCCTCATCCAAGTCATTAATGAAAATCACAAACAGCAGAGGACCCAGAACTGATCCCTGTGGTACGCCACTGGTAACTGGGCTCCAGGCTGAATATTTGCCATCCACCACCACTCTCTGACTTCTATCGGTTAACCAGTTTGTTATCCAACTGGCTAAATTTCCCACTATCCCATGCCTCCTTACTTTCTGCATAAGCCTACCATGGGGAACCTTATCAAATGCCTTACTAAAATCCATGTACACCACATCCACTGATTTTCCTTCATTCACGTGCTTGGTCACCTCCTCAAAGAATTCAATAAGTCTTGTGAGGCAAGACCTACCCCTCACAAATCTGTGCTGACTATCCCTAATCAAGCAGTGTCTTTCCAGATGCTCAGAAATCCTATCCCTCAGTACCCTTTCCATTACTTTGTCAACCACCGAAGTAAGACTAACTGGCCTGTAATTCCCAGGTTTATCCCTATTCCCTTTTTTGAACAGGGCACGACATTCGCCACTCTCCAATCCCCTGGTACCACCCCTGTTGACAGTGAGGACGAAAAGATCATTGCCAACGGCTCTGCAATTTCATCTCTTGCTTCCCATAGAATCCTTGGATATATTCCGTCAGGCCCGGGAAACTTGTCTATCCTCATGTTTTTCAAAATGCCCAACACATCTTCCTTCCAAACAAGTATCTCCTTGAGCTTACCAGTCTTTTCACACTGTCCTCTCCAACAATATGGCCCCTCTCATTCGTAAATACTGAAGAAAAGTACTCGTTTAAGACCTCTCCTATCTCTTCTGACTCAATACACAATCTCCCGCTACTGTCCTTGATCGGACCAACCCTCGCTCGAGTCATTCTCATATTTCTCACATATGTTCAAAAGGCCTAGGGGTTTTCCTTGATTCTACCGGCAAAGATTTTTCATGCCCTCTCTTAGCTCTCCTAATCCTTTACTTCAGTTCCCTCCTGGTTATCTTGTATCCCTCAAGCGCCCTGTCTGAACGTTATTTCCTCAGCCTTACATAATTATCCTTCTTCCTCTTAACAAGGTACAGTAAGAAGTCTTACAACACCAGGTTAAAGTCCAACAGGTTTGTTTCAAACAATAGCTTTCGGAGCACTGCTCCTTCCTCTTAACCAGACATTCAACCTCTCTTGTCAACCATGGTTCCCTCACTCGACCATCTCTTCCCTGCCTGACAGGGACATACATATCAAGGACGCGTAATATCTGTTCCTTGAACAAGTTCCACATTTCAATTGTGTCCTTCCCTGACAGCCTATGTTCCCATCTTATGCACTTCAGTTCTTGACTGACAGCATCGTATTTGCCATTCCCCCAATTGTAAACCTTGCCCTGTTGCACGCACCTATCCCTCTCCATTACTAAAGTGAACGTCACAGAATTGTAGTCACTAATAGAACAGTCACAGAACTGTGGTCACTAATCTAGGCGACTTAAAACTGATGAAGCTTTGGAGGAATATCGGGAAAGTAGGACGAATCTCAAACGCGCAATAAAGGGGGCTAAAAGGGGTCATGAAATATCTTTGGCTAACAGGGTTAAGGAAAATCCCAAAGCCTTTTATTCGTATACAAGGAGCAAGAGGGTAACTAGACAAAGGATTGGCCCACTCAAAGACAAAAGAGGGAATTTATGCATGGAGTCAGAAGAAATGGGTGAGATTCTTAATGAGTACTTTGCATCGGTATTCACCAAGGAGAGGGATATGACGGATGTTGAGGCTAGGGATGGATGTTTAACTACTCCAGGTCAAGTCGGCATAAGGAAGAGAGAAGTTTTGGGTATTCTAAAAGACATTAAGGTAGACAAGTTCCCAGGACCAGATGGGATCTATCCCAGGTTACTGAGGGAAGCGAGGGTCGAAACAGCTGGGGCCTTAACAGATATCTTTGCAGCATCCTTGAGCACGGGTGAGGTCCCGGAGGACTGGAGAATTGCTAATGTTGTCCCTTTGTTTAAGAAGGGTAGTAGGGATACAAAATTATGAGAGGTATGGACAGGGTGGATAGGAACAAGCTTTTTCCAAGAGTGAGGGTGTCAATTACAAGGGGTTAGGATTTCAAGGTGAGAGGGGGAAGTTTAAGGGAGATGTGCATGGAAAGTTTTTTTACGCAGAGGGTGGTGGGTGCCTGGAACGCTTTGCCAGCGGAGGTGGTAGAGGCGGGCACGATAGCATCATTTAAGATGCATCTGGACAGATATATGAATGGGCGGGGAACAGAGAGAAGTAGATACTTGGAAAGTAGGTGACAGGTTTAGATAAAGGATCTGGATCGGCGCAGGCTGGGAGGGCTGAACGGCCTGTTCCTGTTCTATAATTTTTCTTTGTTCTTTGTTTGTTAATAGAAGAGTCCAGCTACATTCTCTTCTGTCAACTGTAATTTATTTTGTTACTTAACCCTGTGAGGAAATGACTAAAGTGATTTTTTAAATGTGTATGTACCTGGAAATCTAAATTAGCCCGCGTAAATTATTGAATTGCTGACTGATGTTCTCCGATGACTGAGGTTTCTGTTGAACGGGAAGGATTGCATCTTCACGCATTATGCTCCATTGAGATGAATTCAGTGATTTGGGTTAAGAAATAATTTATCACAGTCAAGGACAATATCATGGTTCTGTTAAAAAGGAACAGTGGGACTGTGAGTGTATTTTCCCCCATTTGCAGCCCAGTATACAACCATCTGGATGCACTTGGAATAATAACTACTCTGAGACTAATTGTAAGAAAATGGAAGGACTTTCTGCCAAAGTAACTTGAATAATACAGTAAAATGTTCATCTAACTGAACAGTTCACGTTAACCTTTTCCTGGAGTGTTACTAATAGAATCAATTCCACTTACTGTTATCTCTTTTCATGTCACTTTATTGAATGGGCCTTTCCTGTTTGTTCTTGTTTATTCTCTGTTTATTCCCTTTTTTCCCCTTCCTTTTATTTTTGCTATTATCTTTTTGATCCATGGATGCGTAATGGACATGTGACTTTGATTTGCATTTGATAAGGTTTCCCATGGTAGGCCGATGGAGAAAGTGAAGTCTCATGGGGTTCAGGGTGTACTAGCTAGATGGATAAAGAACTGGCTGGGCAACAGGAGACAGAGAGTAGTAGTGGAAGGGAGTTTCTCAAAATGGAGAACTGTGACCAGTGGTGTTCCACAGGGATCCATGCTGCGACCACTGTTGTTTGTGATATACATAAATGATCTGGAGGAAGGTACAGGTGGTCTGATTAGCAAGTTTGCAGATGACACTAAGATTGGTGGAGTAGCAGATAGTGAAGGGGACTGTCAGAGAATACAGCAGAATATAGATGGATTGGAGAGTTGGGCGGAGAAATGGTAGATGGAGTTCAATCCGGGCAAATGCGAGGTGATGCATTTTGGAAGATCTAATTCAAGAGCGAACTATATGGTAAATGAAAAAGCCCTGGGGAAAATTGATGTACAGAGAGATCTGTGTGTTCAGGTCCTTTGTAACCTGAAGGTGGCTGCGCAGGTCGATAGAGTGGTCAAGAAGGCATACAGCATGCTTTCCTTCATCGGAAGGGGTATTAAGTACAAGAGTTGGCAGGTCATGTTACAGTTGTATAAGACTTTAGTTCGGCCACATTTGGAATACTGCGTACAGTTCTGGTCGCCAGGATGTTGCCTGGTATGGAGGGCACTGTGGTGATTGTAGATCTGAGTAGATGCAATACAACTGAGCAAGCACTAGAGGGAGCACGGGAGAGCTATAAATACACCGGGACAGGACGGGAGGATACACTTCACGGAAGGCAGAACTGGGAGCAGGACACAGACACATGCAGGCAGCATTTGAGGTAGCCGTAAGTTAAGCTCTGAAGAGAGAACGAATTCACAATAAAGCATCTTCTCCAACTTTGAGACTACGAGCTTTATTAAGACACAAGGAACAACACAGGCACTAGCTATGAAGAGAGGTTGAGTAGATTAGGATTATTTTCATTAGCAATAGGGAGGTTGAGGGGGGACCTCATTGAGGTCTGCAAAATCATGAGAGGTATAGACAGGGTGGATAGCAAGAAGCTTTTTCCCAGAGTGGGGGACTCAATTACTGCGGGTCACGAGTTCAAGGTGAGAGGGGAAAAGTTTAAGGGAGATATGCGTGGAAAGTTCTTTACGCAGAGAGTGGTGGGTGCCTGGAACGCATTGCCGGCGGAGGTGGTAGATGCGGGCACAATAGCATCATTTAAGATGTAGCTAGACAGATACATGAATGGGCGGGGAACAGAGGGATACAGATCCTTAGAAAATAGGCAACAGTTTTAGATAGAGGATCTGGATCGGCGCAGGCTTGGAGGGCCGAAGGGCATGTTCCTATGCTGTAATTTTTCTTTGTTCTTTGCTCTTTGTTCTTTAATGCAGCCCATATTTTTAACTCAAGCAGAAACAATGGCGGTGCCTTTAATTCAAACAGGAAGAATCTGGAAGGCATCAGTGATGAGTAGCTTTGATTGATTCGGTTGTTGGCCAATGAATGGGCCCATGAGGCTGTCCCCTGCCCGGTAACAGGTGGTGATTGGATAGTACCTCACGAGAATGTTTCTCAGAGCCACAAGGTTCCATTGTAGTTTCACTTTTGTTTGCTGCAGCCTGATGGAGTGGGCTCTAACTAACTCTCTATAAAAGATGCGATTAATCAACTCGAGAAGGCCATTGTAAGAGCTCTCTCGCCAGCAAGTCTGGGCAATTTTCGCCCCCACCGTCCTCCAAATTCTCCCACCCCCATAAAATCGGCCCGGCATGGGTCGCGCCGCCCGCCTCAGAGAATGGCGGGGACCGGCGCGACTCGGGGCTCCCTGAATTCTCAGGCCCGTGATGGGTCGAAGTCCCACCTGTTTTTTGCCAGTCCCACTGGCGTAAATTCGAGTAGGTCCTTAACAGCGGGATCTGGCGGCGCGGGCGGCCTCCGGGTTCTTGGGGGGGGGGTGTGGGGGGATCTGGCCAGGAAGTGCCCCCACAGCGGCCTGGCCCACAATCGGGGCCCACCGATCCGCCGGCGGGCCTGTGCCATGGGGGCACTCTATTGTTCCAAACCGGCGGCTGTTCCAGTGCGGAAACAAAACCCTCTGCGCATGCGCGGGGATGACGCCAGCACACACTGGCACTCCCGCGCATGTGCCAACTCGCGCCTACTGGCGGAGGCCCTTCGGCGCCGGTTGGCGTGGTGCCAAGCCCCTTTCCCGCCGGCAGGCGGGGTGCAAATCAATCCGGGTCGCGCCTAGCCCCTGAAGGTGCGGAGGATTCTGCACCATTGGGGCGGGCCGATGCCAACAGTGGGGGCAGGGGTGGAGACTTGGGCTTCCAGCCCGTTAATCAGATGCAAATCACTGATCTGCATCCTCCCATTGGTGTGGGGTATGTAGCTCGCTGCCGCCACTGGTGGGGACCAGAGTATCGGAACAGGATTGATGCCTGGCGCTCTTCCTATTTTTCAGCTGATGCTCCATTCTCCGCTAGATTGGGAAGCCGGATACCTGTGTCAGGCAATGAAGAATCTAACCCCCATTCCCGTACCAGAGAGTAGTGGTGGAAGGGAGTGTCTCAAAATGGAGAAAGGTGACTAGTGGTGTTCCACAGGGATCCGTGCTCGGACCACTGTTGTTTGTGATATACATAAATGATCTGGACAAAGGTATAGGTGGTCTGATTAGCAAGTTTGCAGATGATACTAAGATTGGTGGAGTTGCAGATAGCGAGGAGGACTGTCAGAGAATACAGCAAAATATAGATAGATTGGAGAGTTGGGCAGAGAAATGGCAGATGGAGTTCAATCCAAGCAAATGCGAGGTGATGCATTTTGGAAGATCTAATTCAAGTGTGGACTATACGGTCAATGAAAGAGTCCTGGGGAAAATTGATGTACAGAGAGATCTGGGAGTTCAGGTCCATTGTACCCTGAAGGTGGCAACACAGGTCGATAGAGTAGTCAAGAAGGCAGCCTCCCCGAACAGGTGCCGGAATGTGGCGACTAGGGGCTTTTCACAGTAACTTCATTGAAGCCTACTCGTGACAATTAGGGATTTTCATTTCATTCCATCTCCTGTTGGCTATTACACTATTCTGCAACTTGTCAAAGGTTTATGAAATGAAATATCAAAATGCAATGACCTGGTCTAAATGACAAATTCAAATTCCTCTGGAAAATACAGCCAGAAGGTCTTTGAGAACAATTTACCAAGCCAGAGAGATCAGAGGTCAGAATTCTGTATTGAAAGGCTGCAAAGAAGCTGCCTTTCTCTCCCTCTCTGCCTCGCAATAATACTTGATTCAGATTTGCAAAGCAAACATACTGAGAAGAGAAATCTACTGTAAGCCATGATCTTTGGGAATAAATTGTGGAAATCTGTTCCATACAACTACACCCAGGACGGAACAAAATGACCATAATGTGGAATCACCACATCAAGGCGAGCCAAAGGACAGCTAACCATATAGTCCTTTGTTTATCCTCTTCACAAACTGTAAAATATCTATAAGCTTGTCCTCTTATTCTACTATCTATACTGACATGTGTGTGTACCCAGGGAATGTATGTGATGTATGAATGGTGGTTGCAATTTACCTCGGAATTTTTTAATTTTGGGAAATAATTTCAATAAACTTACTTTTTTCTTTGTTTAACTCAGAAACCCAGTCTGACTAATTCTTCAGAATCTGAAAGCATAAATAATTGGACTCTTGCACTTCTTGGTAAAGCACATCCTCTCTAAATTTATTTTTAAAACCCGTTATGATCAGATCTGAAGTGGTAGAATAGGGAAGTCAGTTTTACGCCTCCTTGCGTGGTTACAACATTTAAATACCTGGGATGGACCTTACTTGAACGGCTAGAAAAGCAATGGCAATGAATGTATTCTCCAAACATAAATAATGAGTAGAGATCTTCAGAAAAGAATCATCCAGCTTGTGATTTGGAGTGCCTTTTTATGTGGGGCTGAATAGTGGACCTACAGAAAAGCAGAAATCCCAAAACTGGAAAGTTGTAAAATGTAGTTTTGAAGACGATGGGAGCGTGTCGGTTGGAGAGAACAGAAGAACATTGAAGACGTTCTCAGGATGGGGGAGGAGAAAAGATCATTAGTGAGCATCAGGAAAAGGGAACAAGGTTGGACTGGCCATATTTTAAGGCACTAAAACTTGCTGAAGAAAGTGATTAAAGGAAGATTAGAGCGATGTAGTCCAAGAGGGAGAAAGAGAATGACAATGTTAGAAAACTTGAAGTTGAAACTGCGATGCTCCTATGAGCAACTGAAGAGGAAATCTCAAGACCATGAGGTATGGAGAAATAAGCAGAGGATAGATAAGCACTATGACTGCTATGGGCGGATCATTCACTCAGCACTTCTAGCTGAAAATGGTTGCAAATACTTCAGCCTTGTCTTTTGCACTGGCAGGCTGAGCTCCCACAGGATTGATATGGGTATATGTTTGCTGCCTCCTCCTCCTGTTAGTTATTTAATTTTCCACCACCGTTCATGACTGGAAGGACTGCAAAGGTATGATCTGATCAGTTAGCTGTGGGACCATTTAGCTCTGTTGTAGTTTCATGATATGAGGTTGGCACCTCATTTTTAGGAATGGTAATGCTGCTTCTCGCATTAATTCCTCATTGAACCAGGGTTTGCCTCCCTTGATGGCAATGGTAGAGTGCCAGAAATATCAGGCCATGAGATTGTGGCTGAATACAATTCTGCTGCTGATGATGGCAGTGCCTAATGGTGGGGTAGTAAAATGACACTAGATTAATTATCCTGAGACCCAGGATAATGCCCTAGTTACATGGGTTCATGTCCCATCCCAGCATCTGGTAGTATTTAAATTCAGTTGAGTTTTTTTTTTAAATGGAATTGAACGATTGCCTCGTTAATGATGCCATGAAACTATTATAGTTGTTTACAAATCCCTTCTGCTTTAATAATATCCCTTCAGGAAGGAAATCCTTATTCCGTCTGGCCGACACGCGACTCCTGACCCAAAGTAATGTGGTTTACTCTTAACTGCGCTCTGAAGGGCAGCACGGTAGCATTGTGGATAGCACAATCGCTTCACGGCTCCAGGGTCCCAGGTTCGATTCCGGCTTGGGTCACTGTCTGTGTGGAGTCTGCACATCCTCCCCGTGTCTGCGTGGGTTTCCTCCGGGTGCTCCGGTTTCCTCCCACAGTCCAAAGATGTGCAGGTTAGGTGGATTGGCCATGCTAAATTGCCCTTAGTGTCCAAAATTGCCCTTAGTGTTGGGTGGGGTTGCTGGGTTATGGGGATAGGGTGGAGGTGTTAACCTTGGGTAGGTTGCTCTTTCCGGGAGCCGGTGCAGACTCGATGGGCCGAATGGCCTCCTTCTGCACTGTAAATTCTATGTAAATTCTATGAATACTCAAGCAAGCCACCCAGTTCTACCAACCATGTCAAAAAGGAATAAAACCTGTTACGACAACCTTGGCGGATGGACGGTCAATTCCAGCTCCACAGGTCCCAGAGTCCCAACGTAAGTGAATTAACCAATAATGTGCGTAATGTTTGTGGAATTGTGGCCCTCGACTGCTCCAATGACTTACAGGCACCAGATTTGTAAGTAAAACACAAAATAAACTTTTATTTATAACAATGGAAGAGTTAAACATGTAATGGTGAGAATAGAACTTCGGTCTACTAATCTAATTACTCCCCGAACATGGTCCCACCCTCTTCCCACACACACAAGACAGACATACAGTAGGGTTAGGGACAGGTCAAAATAACAGGGATTAAAATGGAACTGAGAGATGAGCATCTTCGCTGTTGAGGTTGTGGTTTTTGTCGACAGTGATCTTCACTGGGCGTGAAGAGTTGAAATCCACTGGTTGGATTGTACCCTCTAGTTTATGCCTTTCATTAGAACCCACAGGCTGTATAATTTCCTCTGTGGAGTCGCTTTCACTTGACTGACCTCCACCAGATTGGCTCTCAGTATCATTGAGACAATCTTAGAGCTAAGCGCTGCCTTCTTCAGCCTTTCAAACAGATGTTAGGCTTTCACAGGCCTGGCTACAGACACTGCAGCCTTAGTGAGTCCCCACTTGCTCTTTCCCTGGGGTTAAACACTACTGACTTCAAAATGAAGTCTGCCTTCTTTGTCAGAATGTTCTCAAACGCCTTCAAACAATCAGAATCGAAAACCAGCAAGCCCGGAATTCCAGAGGAGCTGATTGGACTCTAGCTAAGTTCATCAAAATGTGACGTCACTGGACTATGCCACATAGCACACTATACTGAGGAGAGTCCTTGGATCAGTTCAAATAGCACCTTGTACCAGGGGTGTTTCAGTTTAAAACCAAAATCTGCAGAATTGTGGGATCTGTCAGAACAGAACATAAAGGGGTGCCATTTCAGATCATGCCCCGCACTGGGTGGATCTCGGGCTGGGGGAAGGGAGGGACCAACGTCCGCTCTGGCGCTTGGAGGTGGGGCTGCTGGCAGATGAGGAGGTGGCTGAGAGGGTTCGGGGGTGTATCGAGAGGTGCCTTGAGGCCAATGACAACGGGGAGGTCTGAGTGGGGATGGTCTGGGAGGCATTGAAGGCGGTGACTAGAGGGGAATTGATCTCCATCCAAACCCATAGGGAGAGGGGGGAGCAGAGGGAGAGGGAGAGACTGGGGGCGCCGATCAAGCTGGAGGAGGTGGTCAAAGGGATAGGGAGCATGCAGTCGGGGAAGGCGCCGGGGCCGGATGGGTTTCCGGCGGAATTTTATAAAAGGTATTTGGACCTGTTGGGCCCCCTGTTGGTCCGGACCTTTAACGAGGCAAGGGAGGGGGGGGCTTTGCCCCCAACTATGTCACGGGCGCTGATTTCCTTGATCCTGAAGCGGGACAAGGACCCTCGGCAGTGCGGGTCATATAGGCCGATTTCGCTGCTAAATGCCGACGCTAAGCTGCTGACAAAGATCCTAGCCACTAGAATAGAGGGTTGTGTGCCGGGGGTCATTCATCAGGACCAGACGGGGTTTGTGAAGGGAAGGCAGTTGAATACGAGCGTGTGAAGGCTCCTCAATGTCATTATGATGCCGGCCGTGGAAGGGGAGGCGGAGATAGTGGTGGCATTGGATGCGGAGAAGGCCTTTGATAGGGTTGAGTGGGAGTATCTGTGGGAGGTATTGGAGAGGTTTGGGTTTGGGGAGGGGTTTATCCGGTGGGTGAGGCTGCTCTACGAGGCCCCGATGGCGAGTGTAGCCACGAATAGGAGGAGGTCGGAGTGCTTTCGGCTGTACCGGGGGATGAGACAGGGGTGCCCCCGTCCCCCTTGCTCTTCGCATTGGCGATTGAGCCCCTGGCCATGGCATTGAGGGATTCAGGGAACTGAAGGGGCCTGGTGCGGGGTGGGGAGGAGCATCGAGTGTCGCTGTTTGCGGACGACCTGTTGCTGTATGTGGCGGACCCGGTGGGGGGGATGCTGGAGGTGATGAGGGTTCTTAGTGAATTCAGGGGTTTCTCTGGGTATAAGTTGAACCTGGGCAAGAGTGAGTTGTTTGTGGTGCATCCGGGGGATCAGGAGGAGGAGATTGGTAGGCTCCCATTGAAGCAGGCAGGGAAGAGCTTCAGGTACCTAGGGGTCTAGGTGACTGGGAGTTGGGGGGCCCTGCACAAGCTCAACCTCACAAGGTTGGTGGAGCAGATGGAGGAGGAGTTTAAGAGGTGGGATATGTTACCGCTGTCACTGGCGGAGAGGGTGACGGTGCTCCCGAGGTTTTTGTTCCTGTTCCAGTGCCTCCCCATCCTTATCCCGAAGGCCTTTTTTAGGAGGGTCAACAGGAGTATCACGGGATTTGTGTGGGCGCATGGGACTCCGAGGGTGACAAGAGTGTTCCTGGAACGGGGCAGGGATAGGGGGGGGGCTGGCATTGCCCAACCTCTGTGGGTACTATTAGGTTGCTAACGCAGCGATGGTGCGTAAGTGGGTAATGGACGGGGAAGGGGCAGCATGGAAGAGGATGGAGGCGGCGTCATGTGTGGGCAGGAGCCTGGAGGCACTGGTAACGGCGCCGTTGCCGCTCCCTCCAACGAGGTATACCACGAGCCCGGTGGTGGCGGCTACCCTCAAAATTTGGGGGCAATGGAGACGGCATAGGGGAGAGGTGGGGGGCTCGATGGAGGCCCCGATACGGGGGAACCATCGGTTTGTCCCAGGGAGCATTGATGGCGGATTTCTGGGCTGGCACAGGGTAGGGGTTAGGAGGTTGAGGGACCTGTTTGTGGAGGGGAGGTTCGCGAGCTTGGGGGAGTTAGAGGGGAAGTTTGGGCTCTCCCCGGGGAACATGTTTAGGTACATGCAGGTGAGGGCGTTTGCCAGGCAGCAGGTGGAGGGGTTCCCCTTGCTGTCCCCACGTGGGGTGCGGGACAGGGTGCTCTCGGGGGTGTGGGTTGGAGGAGGGAGGATTTCGGACATATACCAGGTAATGCAGGAGGTAGACGAGGCCTCGGTGGAGGAACTGAAGTATAAATGGGAAGAGGAGCTGGGTGAGGAGATTGAGGAGGGGGCGTGGGCGGACGCCCTGGAGAGAGTGAATTCCTTCTCTTCCTGTGCGAGGCTTAGCCTCATACAGTTCAAGGTGCTGCATATGGCCCACATGACTGGGACGAGGATGAGTAGGTTTTTCGGGGGCGAAGACAGGTGTGCTAGGTGCTCGGGGAACCCAGCGAACCATGCCCATATGTTCTGGGCATGCCCAGCGCTGGGGGAATTTTGGAAGGGGGTAGCAAGGACAGTGTCGAGGGTGGTAGGATCCAGGGTCAAGCCAGGCTGGGGACTCGCAATTTTTTGGGTTGCAGTGGAGCCGGGAGTGTAGGAGGCGAAAGAGGCCTGTGTTCTGGCCTTTGCGTCCCTAGTAGCCCGGCGGAGGATCTTGCTCCAATGGAAGGATGCGATGTCCCCAAGCGTGGAGGCCTGGATCAATGATATGGCGGGGTTCATTAAAATGGAGAAGGTGAAATTTGCCCTGAGGGGTTCAGTACAAGGGTTCTTTAGGCGGTGGCAGCCTTTCCTGGACTTCCTGGCGGAACGGTAGGGAAATAGGCCGGCAGCAGCAGCAACCCCGGGGGGGAGGGGGGGGGGGAGGAGGGGGGGGTCTGGTTTGGTGGGAGGGAGAACTGTGTACATAGGTTTGTGGGATGTGGCAGGTGTTATTTCTTTCCCTTTTGTTGTGTGGGTGTTCTTTTGTTTTTTCTTTTGTTTGTAGTTGCGTTTGAAGATGGGTGGGTGTTGTTCTTGGGGTGTTACCGCAGGTGTTTTGTTAATATAGTTGAGATGTTTATATTTTGTAAAAATTTCAATAAAAATTATTTTTTTTAAAAAAGAACATCAAGGAAAAAAGAACACAGGAAAGCAGGATTTAAGCACGCCGATCCTTACAAACTGCATGGAGCATCTGGCATGGATTTAGGCACCTTAAACAACAGCAGCATGCTCAGTCTTGTCAAATCTGCAATATCCTTCCGGGGCCTTGTGCCAAAGTTGGGAGATCTGTTCCACAGGCTAGTCAAGTAACAGCAAATAACTTTATTTTAAACCCCACCCTGACAGGCAGGCAAGTGCCTGGCAAATGGTAAAAATTTGTCATCAGCGCGCTGCTACATTCGGGAACCTGGAAGTAAAAATGCTGGGGTTTGGAAGAATTGGCTGGGATTACCTGCATCTGATTTACGGTGTCGGGAAAACTTTCCCCAAATAAGTCAGAAGCGGAAAGAGCACTATGTGGGAATTCCACCCACTGGTTATGGGTTACAAATTAGGCTCATAAATGAGCTGCTTAAGTTAATTTCCACTCCAACCCCGTCCGGGTGACCCCCTCCCTGTAACCCCTATCTCACTCCACTCGCCCTGACTCCACGGATCCAGCATTGATTCTATGGGTAAGCCTCGGAACATTACCAGCAGCAGCCATTGATCCCAGAGACTTTGCCAGCAATGGAGAGCTACCAGCCTCTGACTGTTCAGCACCTCTCAAAGTTGGAATTTCCATCCTCCAGGATTGTTGATCAAGCGGAAGGCCCAGACCTGGCCAGTTAAGTGCCTGAGTCCAATTAAATTGCACCGAGCCTCGCCCAAGAAGCGATGTGTGGCGTTCATTAGTTCTCTACTGATGTGGGGACCTGTGTCACTGGAACTTATTTACGCTGCTATCTTAACTGTGGACTGACTTACCACTGCATTTAGGACTCCCTTCCTCCTAACAACACTGTGAAAGTACCTACACCAGATCAGAGTCGCAGAATCACAGAATACTACAGTTCAGAAGAGGCCCTTCGGCCCATCGAGTCTGCACCGATGCATGAAAAACACCTGACCTGCCGACCTAATCCCATTTGCCAGCACTTGGCCTTGATTGTTATGATGTTTCAAGTGCACATCCAGGTACCTTTTAAATGATGTGAGGCAACCCAGCTCTACCACCCTCCGAGGCAGTGCATTCCAGACCGTCACCAAGCTCTGGGTAAAAATGTTTTTCCTCAAATCCCTCCCTTCACCTTGAACTTGTGTCCCCTTGTAACTGACCCTTAAACTAAGAGAACAACTGCTCCCTATCCTCCCTGCCCATGCCCTCATAACAAAGAACAAAGAAAAGTACAACACAGGAACAGGCCCTTCGGCCCTCCAGGCTTGCGCCGACCATGCTGCCCATCTAAACTAAAATCTTCTGCAATTCCGGGCTCCGTATGCCTCTATTCCCACCCTATTCATGTATTTGTCACTATCGTCCCGGCTTCCACCACCTCCTCCGGCAGGGAGTTCCAGGTACCCACTACCATCTGTATAAAATCTTACCTCGTACATCTCCTCTAAACCTTCCCCTCGCACCTTAAACCTATGCCCCCTAGTAATTGACCCCTCTACCCTGGGAGAAAGCCTCTGACTATCCACTCTGTCTATGCCCTTCATAATTTTGCAGACCTCTATCAGGTCGCCCCTCAACCTCCTTCATTCCAGTGAGAACAAACCAAGTTTATGCAACCTCTCCTCATAGCTAATGCCCTCCATACCAGGCAACATCCTGGTAAATCTCTTCTGCACCCTCTCTAAAGCCTCCACATCCTTCTGGTAGTGCGGCAACCAGAATTGAACACTATACTCCAAGTGTGGCCTATCTAAGGTTCTATACAGCTGCAACATGACTTGCCAATTTTTATACTCAATTCCCCGGCCAATGAAGGCAAGCATGCCGTATGCCTTCTTGACTACCTTCTCCACCCGTGTTGCCCCTATCAGTGACCTGTGGACCTGTACACCTAGATCTCTCTGACTTTCAATACTCTTGAGGGTTCTACCATTCACTGTATATTCCCTACCTGTATTAGACCTTCCAAAATGCATTACTTCACATTTGTCCGGATTAAACTCCATCTGCCATCTCTCCGCCCAAGTCTCCAAATAATCTAAATCCTGCTGTATCCTCTGACAGTCCTCATCACTTTCCACAATTCCACCAACCTTTGTGTTGTCTGCAAACTTGCTAATCAGACTAGTTACATTTTCCTCCAAATCATTTATTTCTACTTCGAACAGCAAAGGTCCCAGCACTGATCCCTGCAGAACACCACTAGTCACAGCCCTCCAATCAGAAAAGCACCCTTCCATTGCTACTCTCTGCCTTCGATGGCCTTGCCAGTTCTGTATCCATCTTGCCAGCTCACATCTGATCCCATGTGACTTCACCTTTTGTGCCATGAGGGACCTTGTCAAAGGCCTTACTGAAGTCCATATAGACAAGAACCACGGTCCTACCAGCATCAATCATCTTTGTAGACCTCAATCACATCACCCCTCTGTCTTCTCTGCTCCAGCAAATACAACCTAAGCCTATCCAACCTCTCTTCATAACTTAAATGTTCCATCCCAGGCAACATCCTGGTGAATCTCCTCTGCACTCCCTCCAGTGCAATCACATCCTTCCAATAATGCGGAGACCAGAATTGCACACAGTACTCCAGCTGCGGCCTCACCAAAATTCTATACAACTCCAACATGACCTCTCTGCTTTTGTGATCTCTGCCTCGATTGATAATAACAAGTGTTCCATGTGCCTTTTTCACCACCCTATTATTACTATTAGGTGGACTGCAACATTTCAAGACAGCAGCTCACCCCCATCTTCTCACGGGCAAATAGGAATGAGCAACAAATAGCCTTTCCAGAAATGCTCACATCCTAAATGTTATGTTCCAGGGTTTAACAACTCCAAAGTATGTTATGGAGATCACCTGGCCTGCAACCGTTTATTGATTTTGGTTATGATAAACACAAGAGCCTGCCTTTCAGGTGTTATTCAGCAGAGTGCTTAGATGCTTTTAATCATAAAACAAGCTTTATTTTACGAATAAACACACACAGTAATAATTATTATCAACTACAAACATAAATATCCCACACGCCCTTAATAAATTCCCCCTTAACTGTTCCAATTCAATAACAAGATTCCACAAACCAAAAACCCATTTTACCAAAACAGTAGGTAACTATAATCATTGGATTTCTTCCTTGGAATAACTCTTTAAAATTGAAAATAGAGAGACAGGCCAAAATACTTCTCTGTCTGAGTCTAGAGCAGCCAAATGTGAAAACAAAAGTAAAAACTCACAGAGCCACAAACCAGCTCCAAACCCAAAGCGAAAGTAAAACCAACTCCCAGAGCTACAGCCCAGCTCCACACACACAATGACACCACTGAAGCCATGTGATCAGACAAAAACGTTTCTTAAAGGGACACTTCCATTACACTAACAAAATTCTTTAAAATTTGCTAGTGTCAGCTGTGGTTCAGTTGGTTGCACTTGTACTGCTGAGACAAAATATTCTGAGCTCAAGTCCCACTCCAGGACCTGCACATAAAACACAAGGCTGACATACCAGTGCAGTTGAACAAATGCTGCACTATTGGAGGTGCTGACGTTTGGAAGAGATCCAGTATTAATCAAAGGCCGTTCTGGATGGAAAAGGTCCCACCCAAAAACTTTGAAGAAGAGCAGGAGAGTTATCCCCAGTGTCCTGGACAATGTTTATCCCTCAATCAGCATCACAAAATAGATATAAAAACATAAAATGCTGGATAAACTCAGCAGATCCGGCACCATTTGTGGAGCGAGGAACAGAGTTGATTTTTTTTGAGTCCGTATAACTTATTCAGAGCACAGGAGAGTGGTTGTCATGAAAAGTGCTTTATAATATCAAGTCTTTCTTTTTGTCCCCTTTTTATACAGTTTCCATCCTGCCAAAGGGCAGCCACATCCTGGCTACAGGAGGCATACCGGGCGTGATTCTCCGAACCCGCGAGAAATCGTGAGGCTGGCGTCAAAAACGGGCGGGTTTGACGCCAGCCTCCGCCCCCCCCCGACCGGGAACCGATTCTGGTCCCCGGTCGGGGCTAGCATCCCGCGGCCGTGAACTCCAGCATCGCGGGCTTAACGAATTTCGTTAAGCCCGCTAGCCAGAGTTAGCGACGGCTGACGCGTCAGATGACGTCAGCCGTGCATGCGCGGATGACGTCATCACGCATTTGCGTGAAACCCGCGCATGCGCGGGCCGGTATGCCCCTCAGCCGCCCCGCGAATGGATACAGCGGGACGGCGGAAGGATAAAGAGTGCGCGGGGTAAGTACCCGCTGTCCGCGATCAGTGGGCACCGATCGCGGGCCCATGGCACCCTTGGCACGGCCGTGCCAATCGGTGCCATGGTTCCCCAGATCGCGACTTTACGGTCAGACCAGGTGTGTTTGACGTTCCTAAAAACGGTCGTAAAGGGCTTGGAATTCGGCCCATCGGCCAGCTGAGAATCGCTGCTCGCCGTAAAAAAACGGCGGGCAGCGATTCGTGTCGGCCATGGTACTGCCGTGCCAATCGTTGCCATGGTTCCCCAGATCGTGACTTTACGGCCGTTTTTACGAACGGTCAGACCAGGTGTGTTTGACGTTCCTAAAAACGGTCGTAAAGGGCTTGGAATTCGGCCCATCGGCCAGCTGAGAATCGCTGCTCGCCGTAAAAAAACGGCGGGCAGCGATTCGTGTCGGGGGGCGGTCGTGGGGGTGGGAGAATAGCGGGAGGGCGTCTGACCAGCGTGGACGTAAAAATTTACGAACCCCGCTATTCTCCGCACCGTCGTGAGTGCGGAGAATCGCCCCCAATGTTTATTTTTTTAGAAAATATTTTATTGAAGCATTTGTAATTTTCACAGTTTCAACACTTTAACATTTCTTAAACAACCGAGTGGCCCGGCACACGCAAAAAACATAAAAAGATAACATCCCCTACTACCCCCCGCCCTATTTCCTAATTGCCCTTACACGAACAGTTCCCTGTCCTTGTCTTACACTACTATGCCTCCCATTTTTCACCCCCCTTTTTCCCCTCCCCCACACTCTTGCTGCTGGCGTTCAATTTTCCTTGAAGGAGTCGATGAACGGCTGCCACCTCCGGGCAAACCCCTGAATTGAACCTCTCAAGGTGAACTTAATCTTTTCCAGCCTGCGAAACCCTACCATGTCGTCGACCCACACTCCTGACTTTGGAGGCTCCGAGTCCCTCCATCCCAACAAAATCCGTCTCCGGGCCACCAGGGAGGAGAAGGCCCGAACATCGGTCTCCCTCTCCCCCGTGCCCCCGGATCTTCCGATACCCCAAATATTGATGAGTAAGTGTGCAGACGACACAAAGGTTGGTGGAATTGCGGATAGCGATGAGGACTGTCAGAGGGTACAGCAGCATTTAGATCGTTTGGAGACTTGGGCGTTGAGATGGCAAATGGCGTTTAATCCAGACAAAAGCATTTTGGAAGGTCTAATACAGGTAGGGAATATGCAATGAATGGTAGAAGCCTCAAGAGTATTGACAGTCAGAGAGATCTCAGTGTACAGGTCCACAGGTCAATGAAAGGGACAACACAGGAAGAGAAGGTTGTCAAGAAGGCATACGGCATGCTTGCCTTCATTGGCCGGGGCATTGAGTATAAAAATTGGCAAGACATGTTGCAGCTGTATAGAACCTTAATTGGTCCATACTTAGAACATAGAACATAGAACAGTACAGCACAGAACAGGCCCTTCGGCCCTCGATGTTGTGCCGAGCAATGATCACCCTACTCAAACCCACGTATCCACCCTATACCCGTAACCCAACAACCCCCCCCCCTTAACCTTACTTTTTAGGACACTACGGGCAATTTAGCATGGCCAATCCACCTAACCCGCACATCTTTGGACTGTGGGAGGAAACCGGAGCACCCGGAGGAAACCCACGCACACACGGGGAGGACGTGCAGACTCCGCACAGACAGTGACCCAGCCGGGAACCGAACCTGGGACCCTGGAGCTGTGAAGCATTTATGCTAACCACCATGCTACCGTGCTGCCGTATAGTGTTCAATTCTGATCGCCACGCCATCAGAAGGATGTGGAGGCTTTAGAGAGGACGCAGAAGAGATTTACCAGGATGTTGCCTGGTATGGAGGGCATTAGCTATGAGGAGCGGTTGAATAAACTCGGTTTGTTCTCATGGGAACGATGGAGGTTGAGGGGCGACCTGATAGAGGTCTACAAAATTATAAGGGGCATAGACAGGGTGGATAGTCAGGGGCTTTTTCCCAGGGTAGAGGGGTCAATTACTAAGGGGCATAGGTTTAAGGTGCGAGGGGCATGGTTTAGAAGAGATGTAGGAGGCAAGTCTTTTACACAGAGGGTAGTGGGTGCCTGGAACTCACTGCCGGAGGAGGTGGTGGAAGCAGGGACGATAGTGACGTTTAAGGGGCATCTTGACAAATACAGGGGGTGAATGTGGTGAACTACTGTACACCTGTATTAGGGGATGTAAGGTAGGACTTGTACTACAGTTTCGACGGTAGCCCCTGCTAGCTGGCTCCGCCCAGTAGGAGGAGTATAAATATGCGTGTCCTCCATTGATCTGCCTTTTCGCCAGCTGCAGCACGAGGCCACACATCTGACTGCAATAAAGCCACAGTTGTACCCAACCTTAGTCTTTGTGCAATTGATCGTGCATCATCCAACCTCCCTCTCACTATCCCCCGCCAGACATCCAATGCCTAAGGGCCATTACCATGGGCTCTATGGCCAGGGCAAACAGTAGTGCGGAGAGCAGGCATCCCTGTCTTGTCCCCCTACAAAGACTAAAATATTCTGACCGGACCCGGTTGGTTCTTACATTCGCCACCAGGGCCTGATATAGCAACTGGACCCAATCCACAAATCCCTGCCCAAACCTGCTTAGAATATCCCAGAGGTACGTCCACTCCACCCGGTCAAAGGCCTTTTCTGCATCCATAGCTACTACCACCGCAACCTCGCGCCCCTCCGCTGGCATTATTATAACATTAAAGAGCCGTATATATGTTGGATGCCAGGTGTCTGCTTTCACGTCCTCTCCGATTACCTCCGGGACACAGTCATCTATACGTGTGGCAAAGGTATTTGCCAGTAATCTAGCATCTACGTTCAAAAGAGAGATCGGCCTGTCTGATCCACAGCTCTCTGGGTCCTTATCCTGTTTCAAGATGAGAGAGATTGATGCTTGTGATAGCATGGGGGGGGGGGGGGGGGGAGGGGGAGGCACTCCCAGTTCCTTAGACTCATTAAAGGCCTTAACCAGTAGTGGCCCCAATAACCCAGAAAACGTTTTATAAACTCCACTGGGTATCCATCAGGTCCCGGGGTCTTACCCGATTGCATCGCCACCAATCCGTCTATCACCTCCCCGAACCCAATTGGGGCCACCTGGCCTTCCACCAGTTCCTCATCTACCTTAGGGAGAGGCACAATATTTATAAGGATAAAATATTAAGTGTAGCTCCTGGCTCCTGACACCGAACTAGAACAGGAACTCAGCATTCATTCCATTGACCGATGAATCCGCATTTCCTCTCACCACTGAGATGATCATCGTGCAGCAGTATCCATGAATCCTCACCACCCGCTTTGCTGACTCCCGCTCGCCACCCCGCTCCTATCACCCATTTGCTGCCGCCCACTTGTCGTTCCACCCGTTGCCCCTTCATCTTCCTGCTCCCAAATCTTGTTGCCTTGCTCGCTGCCCTGCTCACCTCGCCTTGGAGCCCTGCTGCTGTCTAATGGTCACAAAAATAACTTTATAAATGCGAGTCTTAGGGCAGCATGGTGGCGCAGTGGTTAGCACTGGGACTGCGGCGCTGAGGACCTGGGTTTGATTCCCCCCCCGGGTCACTGTCCGTGTGGAGTTTGCCCATTCTCCCTGTGTCTGCGTGGGCTTCACCCCCACAACCCATAGATGTGTAGGTTAGGTGCATAGGCCACGCTAAATTGCCCCTAATTGGAAAAAAAATAATAGGGTACTCTCAAAAAAAAATTTTTTAAATCAGAAACAAAATAATTGCAAGTCTTTCTTTTTTTTCTTTTTACATAATCTCTGGCTTGCCAACTGTCAAATTATGGTTACAGGAGGTACAGCATTTAAAAGAATAAAATGTTCAGTTGTTAGTTCTTTCTTGTGTAAATCTGGAGTTCAACACGCTTTTTGTGGCAACTAAAGTTGTGGATTCCCACAGACAGAATCCTGGTTAGCTGAGATTCACAGAACTGACAAACAGCAGCTTTCAACCCCTTTCACGCCTCATTTCAATACATCTCGTGAGGATGTAGCTTCACTTTTTTCTTTGCTTTCATTACTTACTGTCAGAGAACTAAAACAATTATAAATACATCTCTCAAATCAATCCAATAACTCCACTTCAGAAATCAAACAGCTGGCTGCACTAGAGATATGGTGACCAGGAATTTGTGGGTATGAATGTCTGCTGCAACTTCCTAAATTACTTCCCCAGACATTATTGCGAAGACAGATTTTACATAGATGCTTTCCATAACCATTGGCTGCAGATGGATTTCTTTGATGTAGGATGCCGATGTGGATATGAGATTTATGGCTGTAGATTTAAATGATATTTTAAAGCTAAATCACTACTATACAGTGGTGTAGAATCTTTGCTAATTACTATACTAATGCTTAAGTACTTTTGGGCCCCAAGTAGCTCATGTTTATTTTAAAAAATTAATGAGTAACAAAATAACGAGGGTGCAATACATGACTCCAATTTGGAGATTGACACAAGGAAATTTCAATTCCTAATCCAGCCAAATTGAAGAAGCCATGGGCAATGTTTTTCCTGAAGGCACACATTGGATTATATTCATCTAGAACATAGAACATAGAACGATACAGCGCAGTACAGGCCCTTCGGCCCTCGATGTTGCACCGACATGGAAAAAATCTAAAGGCCATCTAACCTACACTATGCCCTTATCATCCATATGCTTATCCAATAAACTTTTAAATGCCCTCAATGTTGGCGAGTTCACTACTGTTGCATGTAGGGCATTCCACAGCCTCACCACTCTTTGCGTAAAAAACCCACCTCTGACCTCTGTCCTATATCTATTACCCCTCAATTTAAGGCTATGTCCCCTCGTGTTAGCCACCTCCATCCGCGGGAGAAGGCTCTCGCTGTCCACCCTATCTAACCCTCTGATCATTTTGTATGCCTCTATTAGGTCACCTCTTAACCTTCTTCTCTCTAACGAAAACAACCTCAAGTCCATCAGCCTTTCCTCATAAGATTTTCCCTCCATACCAGGAAACATCCTGCTAAATCTCCTCTTCACCCATTCCAAAGCTTCCACGTCCTTCCTATAATGAGGCGACCAGAACTGTACGCAATACTCCAAATGCGGCCGTACTAGAGTTTTGTACAACTGCAACATGACCTCATGGCTCCGGAACTCAATCCCTCTACCAATAAAGGCCATCACACCATAGGCTTTCTTCACAACCCTATCAACCTGGGTGGCAACTTTCAGGGATCTATGTACATGGACACCGAGATCCCTCTGCTCATCCACACTACCAAGAATTTTACCATGAGCCAAATATTCCTCATTTCTGTTATTCTTTCCAAAGTGAATCACCTCACACTTCTCCACATTAAACTCCATTTGCCACCTCTCAGCCCAGCTCTGCAGCTTATCTATGTCCCTCTGTAACCTGCAACATCCTTCCGCACTGTCTACAACACCACCGACTTTAGTGTCATCTGCAAATTTACTCACCCATCCTTCTGCGCCCTCCTCTAGGTCATTTATAAAAATGACAAACAGCAACGGCCCCAGAACAGATCCTTGTGGTACACCACTCGTAACTGAACTCCATTCTGAACATTTCCCATCAACCACCACTCTCTGTCTTCTTTCAACTAGCCAATTTCTGATCCACATCTCCAAATCACCCTCAATCCCCAGCCTCCGTATTTTCTGCAATAGCCGACCGTGGGGAACCTTATCAAACGCTTTACTGAAATCCATATACACCACATCAACTGCTCTACCCTCGTCCACCTGTTCAGTCACCTTCTCAAAGAACTCGATAAGGTTTGTGAGGCATGACCTACCCTTCACAAAACCATGCTGACTATCCCTAATCATATTATTCCTATCTAGATGATTATAAATCGTATCTTTTATAATCCTCTCCAAGACTTTACCCACCACAGACGTTAGGCTCACCGGCCTATAGTTACCGGGGTTATCTCTACTCCCCTTCTTGAACAAAGGGACCACATTTGCTATCCTCCAGTCCTCTGGCACTATTCCTGTAGCCAATGATGACCTAAAAATCAAAGCCAAAGGCTCAGCAATCTCTTCCCTGGCTTCCCAGAGAATCCTAGGATAAATCCCATCAGGCCCCGGGGACTTATCTATTTTCACCTTGTCCAGAATTGCCAACACCTCTTCCCTACGCATCTCAATGCCATCTATTCTAATAGCCTGGGTCTCAGCATTCTCCTCCACAATATTATCTTTTTCCTGAATGAATACTGACGAAAAGTATTCATTTAGTATCTCGCTTATCTCCTCAGCCTCCACACACAACTTCCCACCACTGTCCTTGACTGGCCCTACTCTTACCCTAGTCATTCTTTTATTCCTGACATACCTATAGAAAGCTTTTGGGTTTTCCTTGATCCTACCTGCCAAAGACTTCTCATGTCCCCTCCTTGCTCGTCTTAGCTCTCTCTTTAGATCCTTCCTCGCTTCCCTGTAACTATCAAGCTCCCCAACTGAAACTTCACGCCTCATCTTCACATAGGCCTCCTTTTTCCTCTTAACAAGAGATTCCACTTCTTTGGTAAACCACGGTTCCCTCGCTCTACCCTTTCCTCCCTGTCTGACTGGTACGTACTGATCAAGAACACGCAATAGCTGTTCCTTGAACAAGCTCCACATATCCAGTGTGCCCAACCCTTGCAGCCTACTTCTCCAACCTACACATCCTAAGTCATGTCTAATGGCATCATAATTGCCCTTCCCCCAGCTATAACTCTTGCCCTGCGGGGTATACTTATCCCTTTCCATCACTCATGTAAAGGTCACCGAATTGTGGTCACTGTCTCCAAAGTGTTTACCTACCTCCAGATCTAACACCAGGCCTGGTTCATTACCCAAAACCAAATCCAAAGTGGCCTCACCTCTTGTTGGCCTGTCAACATATTGTGTCAGAAAACCCTCCTGCACACATTGTACAAAGAACGACCCATCCAATGTACTCGAACTATATCTTTTCCAGTCAATATTAGGAAAGTTAAAGTCTCCCATAACAACTATCCTGTTACTTTCGCTCTTTTCCAGAATCATCTTCGCCATCCTTTCCTCTACATCTCTGGAACTATTAGGTGGCCTATAGAAAACTCCCAGCAGTGTGACCTCTCCTTTCCTGTTTCTAACCTCAGCCCATACTACCTCGGAAGAAGAGTCCCCATCTTGCATCCTTTCTGCCACCGTAATACTGTCCTTGACTAGCAGCGCCACACCTCCCCCTCTTTTGCCCCCTTCTCTGACCTTACTAAAACACCTAAACTCCGGAACCTGCAACAACCATTCCTGTCCCTGCTCTATCCATGTCTCTGAAATGGCCACAACATCGAAGTCCCAGGTACCAACCCATGCTGCCAGTTCCCCTACCTTATTTCGTATACTCCTGGCATTGAAATAGACACACTTCAAACCACCGACCTGAACACTGGCGCCCTCCTGCGAAGTCAAATCTGTGCTCCTGACCTCTCTACTCTCAATCTCCCGTACCCCAAAACTACAATCCAGGTTCCCATGCCCCTGCTGAATTAGTTTAAACCCCCCCAAAGAGTACTAACAAATCTCCCCCCCCCCCAGGATATTGGTGCCCCTTAGGTTCAGATGTAGACCATCCTGTCTATAGAGGTCCCACCTTCCCCAGAAAGAGCCCCAGTTATCCAGAAATCTGAATCCCTCCCGCCTGCACCATCCCTGTAGCCACGTGTTTAATTGCTCTCTATCCCTATTCCTCATCTCACTATCACGTGGCACGGGCAACAACCCAGAGATAACAACTCTGTTTGTTCTCACTCTGAGCTTCCATCCTAGCTCCCTAAAGGCCTGCCTGACAACCTTGTCCCATTTCCTACCTATGTCGTTAGTGCCAATGTGGACTACGACTTGGGGCTGCTCCCCTTCCCCCTTAAGGACCCGAAAAACACGATCCGAGACATCACTTACCCTTGCACCTGGGAGGCAACATACCAAACGTGAGTCTCTCTCGCTACCACAAAATCTCCTATCTGTGCCCCTGACTATTGAGTCCCCAATTACTAATGCTCTGCTCCTCTCCCCCCTTCCCTTCTGAGCAACAGGGACAGACTCCGTGCTAGAATCCCGTACCCCATGGCTTACCCCTCGTAAGTCCCCCCCCCCCACAAGTATCCAAAACGGTATACTTGTTACTCAGGAGAACGACCGCAGGGGGTCCCTGCACTGACTGCTTCTTCCCAGTCCCTCTTACAGTTACCCATCTATCTCCAGCCTTTGGTGTAACTACTTCCCTGAAGCTCCTATCTATGACCACCTCTGCCTCCCGAATGATCCGAAGTTCATCCAACTCCAGCTCCAGTACCATAACTTGGTCTTGTAGGAGCTGGAGCTGGCTGCACTTCCTCCAGGTAAAATCAGCAGGGACACTAACGGCATCCCTCACCTCAAACATCCTGCAGGAGGAACATTGCACTACCTTCCCTGCCATCTCACTTAATTTCAACCAAGTTCTGGTAAACAAATATAAAACAAATAAAAAATAATAATATAATATAGCACTTACCTGCTCACCCCAATGGGTCTTATTATTAGGTTAGAGGAGGAGGGCGGGTGGGAGACACTATACGTGTAGTGTCTCGGGTATCCTCTCCACCAGAATTTATTGGCTAGGAGAAAATCCTTCCCAGAAGTCCGCGGGTCGTACTTCCGGTTCCCGCCTTATATTATCTTTGCTCCCACTGGCACCCCGCCGCTCTCAATGTGTCCCCTCGCGCTCTTTCACTGACTCACTGCCGCTCTCCTCGCGCTCTTTTATCCTGTGTTCCTCTGAACTCCCGCTGCTTTATGGGCTCTCTGTCTCTGAACTCCCACTGCTTTATGGGTCCTCTCTCTCTGGACTCCCGCTGCTTTATGGGCTCTCCCTCTGTCTCTGAACTCCCGCTGCTTTATGGCCTCTCCCTCTGTCTCTGAACTCCCGCTGCTTTATGGGCTCTCCCTCTGTCTCTGAACTCCCGCCGCTTTCTGGGCTCTCTCTGTCTCTGAACTCCCGCCGCTTTCTGGGCTCTCTCTCTGTCTCTGAACTCCCGCTGCTTTATGGGCTCTCTGTCTCTGAACTCCTGCTGCTTTATGGGCTCTTCCTCTGTCTCTGAACTCCCGCTGCTTTATGGGCTCTCTGTCTCTGAACTCCCGCTGCTTTATGGGCTCTCTCTCTCTGAACTCCCGCCGCTTTCTGGGCTCTCTCTGTCTCTGAACTCCCGCCGCTTTCTGGGCTCTCTCTCTGTCTCTGAACTCCCGCTGCTTTATGGGCTCTCTGTCTCTGAACTCCTGCTGCTTTATGGGCTCTTCCTCTGTCTCTGAACTCCCGCTGCTTTATGGGCTCTCTCTCTCTGAACTCCCGCTGCTTTATGGGCTCTCCCTCTGTCTCTGAACTCCCGCTGCTTTATGGGCTCTCTCTCTCTGAACTCCCGCTGCTTTATGGGCTCTCTCTCTCTGAACTCCCGCTGCTTTATGGGTTCTCCCTCTGTCTCTGAACTCCCGCCGCTTTCTGGGCTCTCTCTGTCTCTGAACTCCCACCGCTTTCTGGGCTCTCTGTCTCTGAACTCCCGCTGCTTTATGGGCTCTCTCTGTCTCTGAACTCCCGCCGCTTTCTGGGCTCTCTGTCTCTGAACTCCCGCTGCTTTATGGGCTCTCTGTCTCTGAACTCCCGCCGCTTTCTGGGCTCTCTCTCACTCTCTGAACTCCCGCCGCTTTCTGGGCTCTCTGTCTCTGAACTCCCGCTGTTTTATGGGCTCTCTCTCTCTGAACTCCCGCTGCTTTATGGGCTCTCTGTCTTTGAACTCCCGCTGCTTTATGGGCTCTCCCTCTGTCTCTGAACTCCCGCTGCTTTATGGGCTCTCTGTCTCTGAACTCCCGCTGCTTTATGGGCTCTCCCTCTGTCTCTGAACTCCCACCGCTTTATGGGCTCTCCCTCTGTCTCTGAACTCCCGCCGCTTTCTGGGCTCTCTCTGTCTCTGAACTCCCGCCGCTTTCTGGGCTCTCTGTCTCTGAACTCCCGCTGCTTTATGGGCTCTCTCTGTCTCTGAACTCCCGCCGCTTTCTGGGCTCTCTCTCTCTCTCTCTGAACTCCCGCCGCTTTCTGGGCTCTCTCTCTGAACTCCCGCTGCTTTATGGGCTCTCTGTCTCTGAACTCCCGCTGCTTTATGGGCTCTCCCTCTGTCTCTGAACTCCCGCTGCTTTATGGGCTCTCTGTCTCTGAACTCCCGCTGCTTTATGGGCTCTCCCTCTGTCTCTGAACTCCCGCTGCTTTATGGGCTCTCCCTCTGTCTCTGAACTCCCGCTGCTTTATGGGCTCTCTGTCTCTGAACTCCCGCTGCTTTATGATTGTTTTCTGGTGAGTTATTTTAATGATACCACATACCATTTGTGGTTCAGTAAACCAAGAAAAATTTAAATGATGATCAATGATGTTTACCCCCCTCAGAATGGCAGTATAGGAGTGGAGCGCTAACAATTGCACACAAAGACTCGAGACATGTACAATCGAGGCTTAATTGCTGTGTGATGCTATTCCTCCGGCGGCAGCTGTAGAATAGGATCTCAGTGACTCACACGCATATTTACACACAAGCTCCCTGTGGGCGGAGCTAGCCGACAGGGGCTTACCGGTGGAACCTGTATTACAGGTACGGCCATACATTCCCCTACTGCAAGTACGCATATCTACAGTGGTTATCACCACATTCACCCCCTGTAAAAAATGAGTCCGGCGGGGGTGACGTGTAACTATAATACAAAGGATGATCTATTTACAAAAGGGTTCAAACAAAGAAAACCAAGAGTCCATCCAGTGAGCAGGTTACAGGTTGAGCCGAATTGGCGGTCGAACGTTCCGCTGTGATCGGCGTAGCTGTGGTGGCGACATCGGTGCAGGTGCTCGCGGTGTTGGTGCTGGCTGCTGGCGGGATGACTCCAAGAGCGAGCCGAAATCTTCCGTGTCCTCCAATGTGGGCAGGGGGACGAGGGATGGACCTGGTGGGGACGAATACAGGGGCTCCGGGGAAAAGGAGGGTGACGCGGGGGGGAAAAGGGGTGTGGGCATGGGATCGGCACCTGAGGGAGCCAGGTCCAGGAGTGAGACTGTGTCCTGGCGGCCGTCGGGGAACTCCACGTAGAAATACTGAGGGTTGGCGTGGAGAAGGCGTACTTTGTCCACCAGGGGTTCAGCCTTGTGGTGCTGGACATGCCTACGGAGAAGGACTGGGCCCGAAGTCATGAGCCAAGTCGGGAGCGACACCCCGGATGTAGACTTCCTAGGAAGGCAAAAACACGTTCATGGGGTGTACTGTTAGTTGCGGTGCACAGTAGTGACCGAATGGAATGGAGCACGTCAGGGAGGACCTGCTGCCAGCGAGCGCCTGGGAGGTTCCTGGACCGTAGGGCCAGCTGGACGGCCGTCCATACCGTCCCGTTCTCCCTCTCTACCTGACCGTTTCCCCGGGGGTTGTAGCTGGTCGTCCTGCTGGAGGCGATACCCCTGCTGAGCAGGAACTGACGCAGCTCATCACTCATGAACGAGGATCCCCTGTCACTGTGGATGTAGTCGGAGAAACCAAACAGAGCGAAAATGGAATCCAGGGCCTTGATGACGGTGGCAGACGTCATATCTGGGCATGGGATGGCGAAGGGGAACCTAGAAAATTCATCGACCACACTAAGGATGTAGGTGTTGCGGTCGGTGGAGTGGAGGAGCCCTTTGAAATCCACGCTGAGGCGTTCAAAGGGGCGGGACGCTTTCACCAGGCGCGCGCAATCTGGCCGGTAGAAGTGCGGCTTGCACTCGACACAGACCTGGCAGTCTCTGGTGACTGTCCGTACTTCCTCGAGGGAGTAGGGCAGATTGCTCAAAGCGATTAGATGGTACAAGCTAGTGACCCCCGGATGGCAAAGGCTCTCGTGCAAGGCATGGAGCTGGTTCACTTGCGCGCTGGCACATGTACCTCGGGAGAAGGCGTCTGGAGGCTCGTTGAGCTTGCCGGGGCGATACAAGATCTCGTAGTTAAAGGTGGAGAGCTCGATTCTCCACCGCAAGATTTTGTCATGCTTGATGTTGCCCCGCTGCGTGTTGTTGAACATGAAGGCTACCGACCGTTGGTCAGTGAGGAGAGTGAATCTCCTGCCGGCCAGGTAATGCCTCCAGTGCCGCACCGCTTCAACGATTGCCTGGGCCTCCTTTTCAACAGAGGAATGTCGAATTTCGGAGGCGTGGAGGGTGCGTGAAAAGAATGCCACGGGTCTGCCTGCATGATTCAGCGTGGCGGCAAGCGCGACATCTGAAGCGTCGCTCTCTATTTGAAAAGGCAGTGACTCGTCTACTGCGTGCATCCCGGCCTTGGCTATGTCAGATCGAATGCGGTCGAAGGCCTGTTGTGCCTCGGCCCTGAGGGGAAAATGTGTGGACTGGATAAGTGGGCGGGCCTTGTCCGCGTATTGTGGGACCCACTGGGCGTAATACGAAAAGAACCCCAGGCAGCGTTTGAGGGCCTTGTGGCAGTGGGGGATTGGGAGCTCCATGAGGGGGCGCATGCGGTCGGGATCGGGTCCCAGTAGTCCGTTTTGGACTACGTAGCCGAGGATGGCTAAGCGGTCTGTGCGGAACACGCACTTCTCCTTGTTGTACGTGAGATTAAGGAGAGAGGCGGTGTGGAGAAATTTAGAAAGGTTGGCGTCATGGTCCTGCTGGTCATGGCCGCAGATGGTGACATTGTCGAGGTACGGGAAGGTGGCCTGCAGTCCGTACCGGTCAACCATTCGGTCCATTTCTCTTTGAAATATCGTGATGCCGAAGGGAACCCTAAGAAATTGGTACAGACGACCGTCTGCCTCAAAGGCAGTGTAGGGACGGTCAGGTTTATGGATAGGGAGCTGGTGGTAGGCGGATTTCAGGTCAATAGTAGAGAAGACCCGGTACTGTGCAATCTGATTGACCATATCAGATATGCGGGGGAGAGGGTACGCGTCGAGCTGCATGTACCGGTCGATGGTCTGGTCCACGACCATCCTGTGCTTCTCCCCGGTCTTAACCACTACCACCTGGGCTCTCCAAGGACTGTTGCTGGCCTCGATGATACCCTCCCGAAGCAGCCGCTGGACTTCGGACCTGATGAAGGCCTTGTCCTGGGTGCTGTACCGTCTGCTCCTGGTGGCGACGGGCTTGCAATCTGCGGTCAGATTGGCAAAGAGGGAGGGAGGCTCGACCTTGAGGGTCATGAGGCTGAAAACGGTCAGGGGAGGTAGGAGTCCGCCGAATTTGAGGGTGAGGCTCTGGAGATTGCCCTGGAAATCCAGGCCCAGTAAGAGTGACGCGCAGAGGTTGGGGAGAATGTACAGACGGAAACAGTCGAATTCCACGCCCTGTACAGTAAGATTAACTAGGCAGAGACCCCGGATCGGGACAGAGTGGGAACCGAAGGCGAGAGAGATCTGCCGGTTGGCGGGACGGACCGCAAAGGAATAGCGCCTTACCGTGTCCAGGTGAACGAAGCTCTCGGTGCTCCCGGAGTCGATGAGGCATGAGGTCACGTTGTCGTTGACCAACACCGTTGTGGAAGAGGGTGCCAGGTTGCGAGGACGCGACTGGTCGAACGTAACGGAGGCGAGTAGCGGGCGATCGGCAGTCGTGTCTGATGAGTCCAACGAGTAGCGGTAGCGACCCGTGTCCCCGTCCCGGGGAAGACAAAATGGCGGCGTCTGGAGTACCTGTGTGGGAGAAGATGGCGGCGGACAAGATGGCGGCACCCATGGAACGCACATGGCGGTGGGGATGAAGATGGCGGCGCCCATGAAGCGCACGTGGCGGGGGCGGCGAAAGATGGCGGCGCCCACTGATCGCACGTGGGGTCAGGGGGAAGCGGTCGGCAGGGCCCATTGTGCGATCGGCTGAGGTGAGGGGGGGAACGGAGGCGCGATAGCAGCAACCGTCCGGGACTGACACACCGCTGCAAAGTGGCCTTTCTTGCCACAAGCTTTGCAGGTCGCGGTGTGGGTCAGGCAGCGTTGGCGGGGGTGCTTCTACTCACCGCAGAAGTAACAGCAGGAGCCCCCAGGGAGTGCGGTCCGGCGAGCAGCGCAGGCGTAGTGCGTGGGGGTGGCTGCTGGGGGGGGCCGGTTGTGGGGTCCACAAGGGGTAGAACGGGTGGGCCTGGGGGGCCGTTTGCGGGGTCCATGAGGGGTAGGATGGGTGGGCCGAGTGGCTAGCGGAGTAAGATCGCGCACTATGGGAGGCGGCCGTCATTGAAAGCGCCACAGTCTTTGTGGCCGCGAGGTCGAGGGCGGCCCCTTCCAGCAGTCGTTGCCGGATGGGGTCCGATGCAATGCCTGTAACAAAGGCATCGTGCATGAGTAAGTCAGAGTGTTCCGTGGCTGTGAGGGACCGGCAGTCGCAGTCTCATACCAGAGGTATAAGGGCCCTCCAGAAGTCCTCAATCAACTCACCTGGCTGCTGGATGCGCGTAGAGAGTAGATGTCTCGCAAACAGGGTGTTCGTCGACTGTACATAGTTCTCCTTGAGCAGTTCCATACCTCTGGCGTAGTCAGGCACATCTCGAATTAACGGAAATACACTGGAGCTAAGTCTTGAGTACAGGAGTTGTCTTTTTTGAGCCTCCATCGGGGGAGGGTCCGCTGAAGAGATGGAGGCCTCGAAGACTGCAAGCCAGTGAACAAAGTCTTTCCTGGCGTGAGGCGAATGCGGATCCAGCTGCAGACGGTCAGGCTTGATCGTGATGTCCATGGTGTAAGGAAAATCACACAGCAATAAATTGTGGCGCTAACAATAGCACACAAAGACTCGAGACATGTACAATCGAGGCTTAATTGCTGTGTGATGCTATTCCTCCGGCGGCAGCTGTAAAATAGGATCTCAGTTACTCAACACGCATATTTATACACAAGCTCCCTGTGGGCGGAGCTAGCCGGCAGGGGCTTACCGGAGAAACCTGTATTACAGGTACAGCCATACATCCCCCTACTGCAAGTACACATATCTACAGTGGTTATATCACCACAAGGAGAGAGTGTGTGAGAGAGTGAGTGTGTGAAAGAGAAAATGTGCGTGTGAGACAGCATGTTTGCGTGTGTGGGAGAGAGTGTGTGATTGTGTGTGGGTGAGATTGTGAGAGAGAGAGAGTGTATGTGTGAGTGAGAGTGTGTGTGATTGTGAGGGAGAGAGAGTCCGTGTGTGGGAAAGAAGAAGTGGGAGTGATCTAGCGGAACAGTTTCTAAGTGTCATTTGTGGCGGGTTTTGCTGGGAGTTTCCCACCTGCTCTGACGGCGAGTTCCTCACCGCTTTCTAACCACACTGAGTGAGCTGGAGTCTCCGCCCAGCGACACCAGAATTGGGAAACACGATTGGGCAGGGAATCGTGCGTCAGGTGAAAATCTAGGCTGGCGCCGGGTTCCCAACAGAATGCCATGTTAAGGTGTCTCGACAGCGGCGTGAATGCATTCCATGCCGTACGCCGGCGTGGGCATACAAATTGTACAGTAAATACCATTGGCATATCATTAACAGGCCCGACCAGGCAATTTCCGGGCCCTCCCTGTCGCTCCGCTTCCTCCAAGAGGAATTACCAGCAGCGAGGTTCACTTATGGTATTTAAAATCGGGAAACAGCCGCCAGGGCTGCTGAGGGAGAGAGAGGGGGTACAAAAGTGTGCAACATCTTTATAGTGTGCTTATAATTGTGCCCCTGACCAGGGGCTTCTGCCAGCGCCGGGGAGAGTAGCAGCGGATGGCCAGGAGGTGGGCCGTGGGGCGGGTTTGAAGGGCAGGGACCACCATTGCCACAACTTGCAAGGCCATGTGGCTAAGCACGTTGCTGAATGCTCACTGCGAATTTAGCACCATGGGCCATTTGGGTGCATCTCCAAGCCACCCTCGTAGGTACTCTCTGGCCCTCGCCGACCCATCAACGGGATGGGCATGCTCCAGCGCAACAGGTGTCATCTTTTTGGTAGGGCTGAGAGTGTGTGGGGAGTGCTTCGTCAGATTCTCCAGTGCTGATCCTGACGCCGACGAATCACATGCTAGCGTTCATTAGAATTGCACCAGATCCACGTGGCACCTGTGTTAACTCATTAGGACATCCTGAATCGCTCCAGGACCGGCACCGCTTTCAGTGCCATAGAACTCCCGCGATTCAGTCCCGGCATCAGCTCATAGTCTCTGAAATGGAGAATCTGACCCAGTCACTTTTTTGGGCCCTGGGGAGTTTCTACCGGTTAAGCTCACACTCAAATGATTTCATCACTGGGAAGCTGAACTCTGTGACCAGACCGGTTCCTCATTCTGAAAGAGTGCCTCGATCACTGGGTGGGATTCTCCGTGTATGAGACTAAGGACTGAATTCTCTGCCGTCAGGATGAGAGCTTCCTGACGGTGTGGGGCTGCCCCACCATAGGAAACCCCACTGACCAGCCGGCGAAACGGATAATCCCGACAGCGTGCTGAACCAAACATCTGGCGCGGTGGGATGGAGAAACCCACCCTAAGTGTTGATGCCAACACAGAATTCATCGACTTTCACGACAGAAAAACCAGTGCTGCACCTGGACCGATTCTGCTGCATTAAGGGGCTAGCACTGGTGGAACACACTTGATTTCAATGAAAAATGGTGCGGAATTCGCCAGGCCCATGATTGACACTCGGGAAGCTGAAAAGCTACAGCCGCACAGACACATTACAATCCCCACACACACACATCCCAGCCATAAGATGGCACTGGTTGTGCTGGAGCGTGCCCGCACAGCTGATAGGTCAGCTGGGGCCAGAGGGCACCCAGGGGGGACACCTATGCAACCTGTGGCACTAAGTTTAAAGTGGGCTGTTCGCGGTGTGCGCAGCTGCATGACTGTCTTGCCGGCTGCGGCGATGGTGCTCCATGCCCGTCCACCCCACAGCCCACCTCGGGGTCACCCCCACTACTCACCCCAGAGCTGGCAAAAGCTCCCCGGCCAGCGGCACAACTGTCAGCAAACTATGGCAAAGTTGGACACCTTCCATACCCCCTCTCTCTCCCTCAGCAGCCGCCACACCGGTTTCATGATTTTTAAAAGCACAAGTGAACCACGTCGTCGGGAACACGGTGCATCGGAGGCAGAGAATCATGGAGGCCCCGGAGAATTGCCGCCTGCCGCAATTTTAGCATCGGAACCAATTCACCTTTCTCTATTTTGTCATCAGCTAACAGAGAACCCTGCCCTCTAAGTCTCTCAAATGGAGTATTTCGCCCTTAGTCTCCCAAACAGAGAATTTCGCCCACTGTGTGTGTGAAAGAAAGTGTGCGCAAGAGAATGTTGTGTGTGAACATGAGAGAGAGAGAGTTATGTAAATGTGTGAAAGAGAGGGAGTGCATGAGAAAGATAATCTGGTGGGTGCTGGTAGCTGGGGTGTGTGCTGTTGCCTCCTGGGAACTGGAGGGCTTGGTTGGCTTGTGTGGTGGGTGCATCAAAGATGGTGGGGCATGCTGTTTGGTGCTCAGAGCTGACGGCTGCTCAGATATCTGGTGGTCTCAATTTTCTTCCTCAAGGGGGAGGGCGAGGTCACTTAGGGATCGTGGAGGTGTGCAGTAGTAAGTGTGTGCAGGTTAGTGTGTGGAGGGCAGTGTGTCACTGAGTGTGTGGGGGTGAGTGTGAGTCTGCATTGTGCCCAATCTCAGTCTTCTCACTCACACTCATCAGCACATAGACACTCACCCACCCTCACTCACCCACCCACATATACTGACCTTCTCACATATTGTGGATTTTTATTGTTTACTCTTTCTTAACTTGAACATTTGTTGCTATGACATTGCTCTGTGATAGATTCTTTCCTGAATGCCCCTTTCTAAAAAATCCAGTTTATTGTTGTGCCATACGTTATAACGCCAAAATTCGCTCATCGGCCCCTTAAGTGAGGAAAATATGCAAATGTGACCCCCCCCCAAGCAGAAAGGTTGGACAAGTCTGTTCCAAATCAACGACTGCTACCATCTACAGCGACAAGGACAGAAAATACATGGGAACACCACCAGCTGCAAGTTCCCGTCCAAATCAATCACCATTCCTTCACTGTCACTGGGTCAAAAGCATGGAACTCCCTCCCCCTAACAGCACTGTGGGTGTACCTATACCACATTGGCTACAGTGGTTCAAGAAGGCAGCTTACCACCACCTTCTCAGGGGCAATTAGGGTTGGGCAATATTGAATTTTAAAACATTCAATAGTTTCATCACAGCCAGCCTGTCCAGGTGATTTAAAAAGGGTTGAGGTGGTGGGAACAGGCAGAAGGCAATCCTAAGGGAGAGTCAGACTTCACAGGGATTGAATTTTGTCGGGTTTAGAACAGCATTAATGACCTCACAAATATAATTTAATCATTTAATTGAGTGGGTGCCTGGAACGTGCTGCCAGGGGAGGTTGTGGAAACAGATACATTAACGGCGCTCAAAAGGCATCTCGACAAATACATGGATAGGATTGGTATAGAGGGATACGGCACTGGGACATGCTGAGGGTTTTGGCCAAGAGTGGTATCATGACCGGTACAGGCTTGGCGGGCCGAAAGGCCTGATCCTGTGTTGTATTGTTCTTTGTTTTTTGTTCTTAGTCACCAGTTATCCTCTGGTTAACCACTCAACACAAAATACATACGAACCTAGTGTACAAAGGCACTCATATATTTTCTGCAGGCATCAAGGTTTTCCCATTACATGGCCTCAAGAAAAATAATCTAGATGTCTGCAGCATCAGCTTTGCTATTTTAATCATACAACTAGCCCATTCCCACTGAGTACCATACATTCTGGGTATAATAGGGAATGTAATCCATTCAACCCAAGGCAGCATTTACTATCTGCTATCATTTGATTACAGATAAAGTTACTACCAAATTCTGTTCAGAAATGTTTGTCTAATTTATCTTTATATGCTTGGAATTATATTTTAATTATTAATTTATCAGTGACAAGCAAAGTGCCATAGGCAAGTGACTATTTCAAGATTGGCTTCAGTTGGTTGGAACTTATTTGTAGTCTGATAACTTCAAAGTAACAAGCCCTGGGATTTCATACTGTTGGACAGATGCTGACAACGGAATGCTGCCTTCCAATTGAAAATTTGTAAGAGTCACTATTTTACTTCCTGATGGTTACAAATCAGCTATATTACAGAAAACACGTGTTGTTGAAGCAGGAAACAGAAACCATGGGTCATTTCTTAGAAGGCATTAATGCAAGACTTAAATCAAATCGTGTTTCTATTTCTCAATTAGGCGTCTCCCACAACTGACTGACACATGTTCTATAGTTCATATAAACAGGAAGAGCTGCTTCCTTCATCGTGTTTAAAAGGAACCAGGAAATGGGCAACACATTTGTCTCTCAGGAGAAAAGGCAATGCTATCTTGCAGATTGAGTGCCAATTACAGATTACTTGCCGGCAGCATTGCACTTTCATTTCTAGTGACTCATTGTGACAGCGTGGCCCTTTAAGGGGCGATCTTTTGTGGGCCATGTTACCCACAAGTGCGTGTAAACGGCAACCAATGGGGTAAAAGCATGGGGCCCTGGGAGCAATGTTGATCTGGATATAAAGACCTCTATGATCTCCTTCTGTGCTTTTATATGGTTAAACCTCATTGTTTTTCCAATAAACCTCTTCCTTATACAGGAAGCTTCCTCAGCAATACCTCACACTAATACACTTAACTTCCCTGGAGGCCCCAAACACAAAATCATTTGACCAATTGGTGACGCTTGTGAAAGAGCAGTTTGGGGCGGCACGGTGGTGCAATGGTTAACACTGCTGCCTACGGTGCTGAGGACCCGGGTTCAATCCCGGCTCTGGGTCACTGTCCGTGTGGACATTGTCCCTGTGTCTGTGTGGGTCTCACCCCCACAACCCAAAGATGTGCAGGGTAGGTGGGTTGTTCACGCTAAATTGTCCATTAATTGGAAAAAAATAATTGGGTACTCTAAATTTATTTTAAAAATGAAAGAGCAGTTCAACCCCTGACCCTCCATTATACTACAGTGCTATAAATTTAATTGGGCCATTAGGGGCCCTGGGTAGACAATGTCAGCTTTTGTAGCCAGGTTTTGCCGAATGGCTGAACACTGTGAATTCAGCTCGTTATTCAGCAACATGTCACGCGATCGCCTAGTTTGTGGCATTAACACTACCAATGCACAAAGAAAATTGCTACCAAAACAAAAAAATCCCTGGGTAAATTGATATAGATAGCTCAAGCCTCTGAGCATGCCGAGAAGGGTGCTTCTGAACTACAGTGCATGTAGGAAGGCGAGGTTAACCAACTTTGGAGTGAGGTGGCAGTCCGGCAAACATCCCAAGACAGGCACAGAGGAGGCTGAACCAAGATCCTAGGAGTAGGATTGTAGGCAGAAGCAAGGAAGAAATTCGGGCCATCAACCCAAGAATTTTGATGAGTGTCACAAATGCAGGGGGAGACCACCCCCAAGAGATGTGCTACTGCAAAGATTTTGTTGGCTTCAAGAGAAACAGGAAGGCCACATTCAAGCCTGTTGCCATGCCAGACTGGTCACCCAGTTTTTAAAAAAAACACCTTCACTCCAGTGCATAAGGTAGAGAAAAATCCCAAAGAGGAATCCGAGATTTACAGGTTAAACATATTTAAAGTAAGCAAGTTGGCTCCCATGCAAATAGTTCTTCTGCTCACCAGGTGGCCATTGAGCATGAATTTTGACACAGGAATGTCAGCCACAGTGGTGGATGAACTGGACAACAAGTGCCTTTGAGGAGGAGTCCAACTCCTGAGCCTAAGGAGCACGACTGCTAAGTTGATAACATATACAGGAGACCTTCAAAGATTTTAGGCACCACCACGACACCGGTGTTGTATCCATAACAGTCGGTTCATTTACCCACAGTCAGTCGTATACCACAAGGCACTGGCAAGACAAAATTATGCATAAATTGAAAAGGAGGGCCTGGCTGTAATATATAGTGTTGCAAACTTCCATCAGTATTTGTATCGCCACCGTTTCACCATTGTAACTGACCGTTAATGAGGATAAACCAATTCCACCTATTGCTTCGCCCAGGGTGCAAAGATGGGTTTTGCTACTGGCAGCCTATAGCTACATTTCCCAACATCAACTAGGGACTCAGATCTCCAATGCTGACACTCTGAGTTGGTTCCTGCTCCCCCAAAGTCTGGTATTGCAAGCAGTGCCACAAGAAATTATCCTGGTGTTAAATCATGAACACAGAGGCGTGAGCACAGCCCAGTCCATAACGTGAATCCGCCTCCTATCCATTGGCTCTGTCTACACCTCTCACTGCGTTGGGAAAGCGGTAGTGTAATGAAAGACCCCTCCTGCCCGGATTATTCACTCTTCCGACTTCTTCCATTCGGCAAGAGATACAAAAGTCTGAGAACATGCACTAACAGATTCAAAAACAGTTTCTTCCCCACTGTTATCAAACTCCTGAATGACCCTCTTATGGACTGATCTGATCTCTTCACACATCTTCCCTACTGAGTAGTACTACACTCCTGCATGCTTCACCCGATGCCTTTATCAATATATTTACATTGTGTTTATGTATGCCCTATAGATTTTTTTCCATGTATGAAATGATTTGTCTGGCCTGTACATAGAACAACACTTTTCACTGTACCTCGATACACGTGACAATAAACAAACCCAAATCCAAATCTTCTGGATGCCCTGCCAGTCTCACCAGCTTATATCTGGAACTGGACTCAATGTGACAAAGGGTGGGATTCTCCCCTACCCGGCTTTGCGGGGCGTCCCGGCGCCGAGGAGTGGCGTGAACCACTCTAGCATCGGGCCACCCCAAAGGTGCGGAATCCTCCGCACCGTTAGGGGCTAGGCCGGCCCCGGAGTGGTTTGCGCCGCGCCGGCCGATGGGAAGGAGCTTGGCGCTACGCCAACAGGCACCAAAGGGCCTCTGCCGGCCGGTGCGATATGGCGCATGCACAGGAGTGCCAGAGTGTACTGGCGTCATCCCAGCGCATGCGCGGGGTGGGGTTGGGGGGGGGGGGTCATCTCCGCATTGGCCATCGCGGTGGAATAGCAGCCGACGCGGAGGAATAGAGTGCCCCCACGGCACAGGCCCGCCCGCGGATCGGTGGGCCCCGATCGCGGGCCAGGCCTCCGTGGGGGCAACTTCCGGGGCCAGACCTCCCGCAGCCCCGAGAACCCTGGAGGCCCGCCCGCGCTCTGCAAGGTACCGGTGGTAAGGACCTACTCTAATTTACGCCAGCGGGACCAGCAGAAAAATGGGCGGCCACTCGGCCCATTGCGGGCTGGAGAATCGCCGTGGGGGGGGGGGGGGGCGCTGCCTGTGGCCGCCGACCGCGCAGCGCGATTCCCGCCCCCGCAGGCGGTCGGAGAATCCCGCCCAAAGTCTTCTCGAAGGTCAAGCGAATCGTTCTCGGTGACTGGCACCATGATAAGTTGGAGCAGCAAATCAGGCTCGACCAAATGAGGAAAGATGAACTCAGTTGTGAAGACAGTATATTTCTCTGGGGTATCTGGGTGGTGGTATCACCCCCAGCAAGAGAGCCACTGCTGCGGGAACTGCACATTCTGGCCAGACTAAAATGAAAATGTTGGCCAGAAGCTACATATGATGGCCATATGGTTGACAAAGGTATCGAGAATCTGGTGCTTCAGTGTGACTTCTGTAAGTCACAGAAAACCCGGACGCCTGTGGCTCATCTGCATCCATAGGAGAGGCCTGGTCATCCGTGAATGAGTTGCACATTGATTTTGTGGGTCCCTTCCTGGGAAGAATGTTCTTGATACTGGTGGATGTCCACTCCAGGTGGTTGGACATCCACATACAGGGATGACAACTTCAGCGGCCACCATTGAAACCTTGAGATGTATTTTCGCCACTCATGGTCTTCCAGAAGTATTGGTTACTGATACAGGCATGACCTTTATGGAGGAAGAAATTCCACTATGTTGTCCAAACAGCCCCTTATCAACTGACCTCAAGTGGCCTGGCAGAAAGACCAGTGCAAACATTTAAATGAAAAAACGAGATAAACCATTGCACCTCAATTTAGCTAATTTGCTTCTTTCGTACAACACCACCCTTCACATTACGACTGGCGGTTACACCAGCAGAATTATTGATGGGTCGTTGTCTTCATACTCAGTTAGATCTGGTGTCCCCAAATTTGATGTGGAGGGGGGAGATGAGGCAAGCTACCCAAAATAAATACCATGATTCAGAAAAAGGCAACAGATCATTTAAAGCTGGTGACCTAGTTTTTGTAAGGAACTTTGCATCTGGTTGTGGTAGGCTATATTAGGGGTATCGCGGTACCTAGGTGGGATGTACCTTATACTGTAGTATGAGTGGTAGAACCTGTCTGCTGGTTCCGCCCAGCAGGCGGAGCATTAGAGCCTGTGTTTTACCCACAGCAGTCATTCTGTACCGGAGCTACTGGGGTAACTACTTGTTCATTAAAGCCTTCAATTGGACTACAATCTCGCTTCAGTAGTGATTGTTCGTGCATCACTGGTCCACCATGGATACCTGGGAAAATTGTGGCAAAAGCTGGTCCTGTCTCATACCTTGTGGACTTACAAGGGATATGGGTGTGGAAGCACATGGAACATATAAGGAGCAGCGAGGCAATGTCTAAACAGGGGGATCCAGTAGACATTACTAATGTCCCTTCGATAAAGCTTGAAATAAGGGAACCAGATAGTTCCCATCCCATTCATGTACTTGTCAAGACGCCCATTAAACGTCAGTATCGTACCTGCTTCCCGCAGCGGGTTCCAGGCACTCACTACCCTCTGTGTAAAAATCTTCCCTCGACATCTCCTCAAACTTTGCCCCTCGCACCTTAAACCTATGTCCCCTAGTAATTGACTCTACCACTCTGGGAAAAAGCTTCTGCCTATCCACTCTTTCCACGCCCCTCATAATTTTGTAGACTTCATTCAGGTTGACCCCCAACCTCTGTCGTTCCAGTGAGAACAAACCAGGTTTCTCCAACCTCTCCTCATAGCGAATGCCCACCATACCATGTAACATCCTGGTAACGGTCTTATGTACCCTCTCCAAAGGCTCCACATCCTTCTGGTAGTGTGGTGACCAGAATTGATCACTACGTTCCATGTGTGGTCTAACTAAGGTTTTCTACAGCTGCAGCATGACTTGCCAATTTCTATACTCAATGCCCTGGCCGATGAAGGCAAGCATGTCAAATGCCTTCTTGACTACCTTCTCCACCTGTATTGCCACTTTTAGTGACCTATGGACCTGTACACCCAGATCCCTTTGTCTGTCAAACTCTTAAGGGTTCTGCCATTTACAGTATATTTCCAACCTCAATTAGACCTTCCAAAATGCATTACCTCACATTTGTCCGGATAGACTGACCTTATGAAGGACTGTACAGTTCTACATCTTTTTGTAGTCCTGCCCTCATTTTAAATAGTTACCTGTTCTTAACCTGTGATGTATATATTGTTGAGGGACTTGTTGAGGGACTTAAGGAGGGAGTGATGTGGTGGTCCCTTTAAGGGGCAATTCATGGGCCATGTGACCACTTTGGGCCTATTGCGCAGGTGCGAGCGAACCACGATCAATGGGGAAAAAGCGTGGGGCCCTAGGAGCAGGGGCCCGGACAACATGGACCTGGGAGTCAAGGGGTAAATACCTATATGATAAACCTCAGTGCCAGGATACAGTTTGACCTCATTGTTGTTTCCAATTAACCTCATCATTATATAAGATGCATCCTCAGTAATACCTCGCACTATTGCAGTCATGAAATGAATTAAATCTAAATCAGAGTTCACGGCATAATTGAGGGGAGGCAGTGGCATAGTGGCATTGTCACTGTATTAGTAATCAGGAAACCCAGGGTAATGTTGCGGGGACCAGGGTTCAAATCCCACTGCAAAGGATGGTAAAATTTGAATTCAATAAAAGAGGGGCGCGATTCTCCGCAAATACGGAGAGTCGTAAAGGCTGCCGTGAAACCGGCCGTGTTTCACGGCAGCCTCCGCGCCCCCTCCCGGGACCCGATTCACCCCCCCCGGTCAGGGCTAGCATTGCGGCCCCAGGAAGAACGGCAGCGCGGGCTTAGCGAACGTTCGCTAAGCCCGGCCGCCAAGACTCACGGCGCCTGACGCGCACGATGACGTCAGTCGCGCATGCGCGGGTTGGACGGCTCCAACCCGCGCATGCGCTGATGACGTCATCGCGCATATGCGTCAAACCCGCGCATGCGCGGTCCGTCATGCCCCTCAGCCGCCCCGCGGACTGATCCTGCAGGGCGGCGGAGGGACAAAGAGTGCGCGGGAATCGGACCCGCTGCCTGCGATCGGTGCCCACCGATCGCGGGCCCATGCCACCCTTGGCACGGCTGTGCCAATCGGTGGCATGGTTGTGCAGATCGGCACTTTGCGGCCGTTTTCACGAACTGTGATAGCAGGTGTGTTTAAATTCGTGAAAACGGCCGTAAAGGCCTGGAAAATCGGCCCATCGGAAAGGGAAGAATCGCTGCTCGCCGTAAAAAAACGGCGAGCAGCGATTCGTGTCGTGGGGCAGCCGTGGGGGGGAGAGAATAGCGGGAGGTCGGGAAAAATGTCGGGAAGGCCCTCCCGCTATTCTCCGACCCGTCGTGGGGGGTGGAGAATTGCACCCGAGATCTTGCACTAAAAGTCCAAGGGAAGGGGAGTGTTTACTGAATGATTCCATTCAGAGCCTGTCCTGCTAACATGATGTCATGAGACCTGCCCCTTCCATTTTCTTCCCTTAAACGTTAAAAAATACGGTAGGAAAACCTGGCAAGGCAGCTGGTGGGCTTTTCCACCTTTTCCACTTTTTCCACCGGAGACAACAAAAAAATCAAAACATTCCACCCAAATAATGGCCATAAAACCTTTGGGGAGGTGGTGGCCTCTGGATGGGCTGTGATGTAGTGGTATTATCACTAGACTAGTCATCCAGAGGCACAGGGTAATGCTCTGGGGACCCAGGTGTGACTCCCAACAAGGCAGATGATAACATTTGAATCCAAGGGGGAACAAAATCTGGAATTAAAAGTCCAATGACAATATGAAACCATGCCGATTGTAAAAACCCATCCGGTTCACTAATGGCCTTTATTTTATTTTTTTTATAAATGTTTTTTATTGAGTTTTCATATTTTATATCCAACAAATTACAAATTATTAGAGAGAGAAAAAGAAAAAGAAAAAAAAGAAAAAATACGCAAAAATTAACATGTATATTTACAGGTAAGCATCTTCATAATAACAACTGTGGCCGCCCCCTTTAGCCGGCATACATATTTTACATTCCCCAATATGGCAGAGGCACATGTTTATAGACATTTATTTACAGTTTGGTTTTGGGCCTTAGCTAGCCATCAACCCCCATAACGAACCCGTAGCTCTCCCCCCCCCCCCTTCCCCCCCCCCCGGCTACCTTCCCCCGATTCCCGTCCATTTTCCCCTGATTCTTGGCCACCCGACTATTCTTCCTCTTGTACGTTGGCCACAAACAGGTCCCGGAACAATTGCATGAATGGCTCCCACGTTCTGTGGAAGCCGTCGTCTGACCCTCGGATGGCGAATTTGATTTTCTCCATTTGGAGAGATTCCGAGAGGTCGGACAGCCAGTCTGCAGCTCTGGGCAGTGCTGCTGACCGCCAGCCAAACAGGATTCTACGGCGGGCGATCAGGGAGGCAAAGGCAAGGGCGTCCGCCCTCCTCCCCAGGAATAGATCTGGCTGGTCTGAAACCCCGAAGACTGCCACTATCGGGCATGGCTCCACCCTCATCCCCACCACTTTGGACATAGCCTCGAAGAAGGCTGTCCAGTACTCCACAAGTCTGGGGCAAGACCAGAACATGTGGGCGTGGTTGGCCGGGCCTCTTTGGCGCCGTTCACATCTGTCCTCCACCTCCGGGAAGAACCTACTCATACAGTTTCTTGTTAAGTGGGCTCTATGTACCACTTTTAGTTGCGTCAGGCTAAGCCTTGCGCACATGGAGGTGGAGTTGACCCTATGCAGTGCTTTGCTCCAGAGTCCCCACCCTATCTCAATCCCCAGGTTGTCCTCCCATTTCATTCTTGTTGCGTCCAGTACGGTGTCGTCCCTTTCTACCAGTCGGTCATACATGTCGCTACAGTTCCCTTTCTCTAGGATACTTGCGTCCAGTAGGTCTTCCAGTAGTGTCTGTCATGGCGGTTGTGGGTACGTCCTTGTCTCCTTTCGTAAGAGGTTTTTGAGCTGCAGGTACCGTAGCTCGTTCCCCCCGGCTAGCCGAAATTTCTCTGTCAGTTCGTCCAGTGTTGCGATCCTGTCGTCCGTGTATAGGTCCCTGACTGTCAGTGTCCCCCCGTCCTGCCTCCACCTTTTGAAGGTGGCGTCAGTCAGTGTTGGTGTGAACCTATGGTTGTTGCAGATGGGAGCCTTGTCTGACATTTTGGTCAGGCCAAATTGCTGCCGCAGTTGGTTCCAGGATTGGAGGGTGGTTGTCACCACTGGGCTGCTGGAGTGTTTTTTGGGTGGGGATGGGAGTGCTGCCGTGGCGAGGGCCCGGAGGGAGGTCCCCATGCAGGAGGCCTCCTCCGCACGCACCCACTCGGCTTCTGGCTCCTGGATCCATCCCCTTACTCGCTCGACTGTTGCCGCCCAGTGGTAAAATTGTAGATTCGGGAGGGCTAGCCCCCCCCGGATTTTGTTTTTTGTAGGACCTTCTTTGGGATCCTAGCATTTTTACCCCCCCCCCATACGAACGCCATGATAAGTTTGTCCAGCACTTTGAAAAAGGCCTTGGGGATGTAGATCGGAATGGATCTAAACAGGAAGAGGAACCTGGGCAGTACGTTCATTTTGATCGTCTGGGCTTTCCCCGCGAGGGAGAGTGGGAGTGTGTTCCATCTTTGCAGGTCCTTTTTTACTTCCTCCGTCAGGCTGGTGAGGTTCCATTTGTGGATCCCACTAATGGCCTTTATAAAGGAAATCTGCCATCCTTACCTGATCTGGCTTACATGTGACTCCAGGCCCACAGCAGCGTGGTTGACTCTTAAATACCTTAGACGGACAGCATATTCAGTTCAAGGGCAATTAGGGATGAGCAATAATGCTGGCCCAGCCAGTAACACATACATCCCATCAGTGAATTTTTAAAAAATGTTCTCACCACTTAATACACAGCAACAATGTAATATTAGTAATATGTCGTTCAAATATTTTGCATTGATTCTCCCCATGCATTTTTGGTTTCCCTCCCAGTCCAGCAATAGCATATATTGATACAAGTGATGTTATTGTATAAATTATTCTGTTAGTCCCACCCTACAGCAGAGCCTGGTGTCCAGTCATCTCAGATTTCCGAGCCATTGGGCGAAGACCTTGCTCCGTTGGGACTGTGTGGTGGTCGGTGTGCAACGACCAACCCACATTAAAAGGATCCACGTACAGGCATCTTCCACCCCAACCCCATCCCACTCGCCCAAATGAATTTCAGGATCTGGAATGTCAGGACCCTTAGCGACGATCCCAACAACAACAAACCCAAGAATCACACCTGGAACACAGGCACTACAACATTAACATTGTCACTCTGAATGAGACACGACCGGCAGGAGAAGGCCAGCATAAAGAACAAGTGGCGATACACCATTTTCTGGAAAGGTAAACCAGAAGGTGAACTCTGCCTCTACAGCATCAGGTTCACTGTAAAAAATCAAATTGGTTGGATGCCTCAGTGAGTCCTCTTGTGGGGTAAGTGAGCCCCTCATGACTGACTCAGAAGCAGCACATCACAGCCATCAGTGCCTATGCCCCGACTCTGGATGCAACAGACGAGACAAAAGAGGCATTCTACTCCAGCTTCAACGAAATGCTGTTGTGTATCCAAAAGGGAGACAAGCTGGGTGGCATGGTAGCACAGTGGGTAGCACTGTTGCTTCACAGCGCCATGATCCCAGGTTTGATTCCCAGCTAGGTCACTGTCTGTGCGGAGTCTGCACGTTCTCCCTGTGTCTGTGTGGGTTTCTTCCGGGTGTTCCAGTTTCCTCCCACAAGTCCCAAAAGAGGTGTTATTAGGTGAATTGGATGGTCTGAATTCTCCCTCCATGTACCCGTACAGGCAATGGGATGTGGCGACTCGGGGCTTTTCATTGCAGTGTTAATGTAAGCCTACTTGTGACAATAAAGATTATTATTATTATTATTATGATTGTCATTGGCGACTTCAATACCAGGGCCGGGAAGGACCCAAACCTTTGGAAAAGCTTATTGAGCAGGAAAGGCATAGGAAAACAACAGAGTTCTCCTCCTGATAACATGCCTACAACATGACCGTGTCATAATGAACACACAGTTCTGTCAGAGAGACAGTAACAGGATCTAATTTCAACACCCCCACTCCAATTCTGGCCCAAATAGATCACAACATTGTCCGCTTGAGGGACCGAAAAGATGTCTGCATCATCCACGCCACGACTGGAGCTGGCGACTGTCGGACAGATCACGGACTAATCTGCTCTTCCATCTCCTTCAATCTGGGCCCAAACCGGCACAGGCTAGAAAAAAACTCTGTCACAGGAGACTCAATGCCACTGGACTTCTCTGAGTAGAAAAAACCTACTCAGCCGGCACCTCTCAGCCAACCTGCCGACGTCCAATGAGCCAGAGTCGCAGAGTGCGCAGAGCGCCTGATCCTAAAAGCCGCTATAGTCAGCATCTGTGAAGACCAACTCGTTCGTTCGACCAGGAAATGATTCAATGAAAACAATCATAAGATCCAGGATCATCTGGATGGCAAATGCAGGCGTTGCTGAACTGGCAGCTCCATCAAAACTCAAGCGAGATGAAACAAGCCTACAGACAACTGAAGGCTGAGGTGCAACGAAGATCCCATGACCTAAAGAACAGATGGTGGGTGGAAAGAACACAGGAGGCTCAGCAACTCGCCAACAACTACAATGTGCGCAACTTCCTCAGCGCAATTAAAGCCTTCTATCGTCCGCATACCCAGGGACCTAACCCATTGAGAGCCAAAAACGAGAGGCGCTCATCAAAGATAGATAGGTAGTCAACACCCACTCGAGAGAGCATGTTGGGGACCTCCTCAACCAAGCCGTAGCCCTCGAATTATGTATCCTCGTTGCCATCTCACACCACACTACCCACCACCATCTGTGGCATCACTGTGCTCCTTAGAGTCGACACAATAAGCTGAAGGGCCTCTTCTGTACTGTATGACTCTTGGATTCTATGACTATGACTCTGTAATGGTAAGGCAGCGGGTCTGAACCCGGGCTGGCTGTGGTGCTTTCAGAAATGAGCTGCTCTGACTTTTTTAACAGCATTGAAGCTTTATCAACCACTGCTGGCTTAGGAGTGAATTGATTTGCTCATCCCTGCGAGGTCCTTTGACTCTGCACTCTGTGAACATTCACAATCAACCTCCATGAGATCTTGTGATCTCCTCAGCTGCACAGTGGAGTTTTATTCTTGTCTTTGTTTACAGTTCTGCAAGGGAGCTTCTTCGAGGTGATCTCCCTCTGTGTCTTCACTTCAGGTGCTTTAGGTCAGAATATTATTTCTTTAAATTTCCAACTTTTCAATTTCTGCTCCAGCGTTTCTAAGGTTCTGGGTTTTTTGCAATAGGTGTCTGCATGTAGTATGTTTAGCAGGTATCTCAAAGAGGTTTTAGTCTTGATTGAATATTAACTGTTTGTTGCTATCCATGCTTGCTTCTACACAGGTCTCTGTTCAGTCCACACTGAAGGTGGCGTCCAGAGATGAGACCTCTTAAAACTGAATAGCTAGGATAACTCTGAAATAGTTCTACATAAGTTAATTTATTAAGGATTGAGATTAATCATAGAAAGTATGCCCAGTAATCATTATTAACCATTAAATCTGTGTTTTTAGGGTATAGCAGTAATAAGCATTTAAACACTTGCTACAAGCAGTGGCCACAATGCATGATGGATTTAAGCTAGCTAACTTGCCCATATTTCTGAGACAAACGGGGCTGGACTTGGACAATATTTGCATTAATCTCTTATATCTGAATCATTGCCGCTAGGTCTATCTGATCTTTTTGTTATTACTGAGCTAGAGATGGATTGGTAATATTTCGGTGGCTTCAGATGGCTTGATGTATTTAAAGGTTTGAACGGAAGTCAAATGTTATCACAGTGGGGCAGAGGGTCAAAGGAGCCTTTCCATTTCCTTCAGAACAGGGCTGTGGGGATCTGCGCAAGCGCGGTCCGGTTGCTGGGTGCCGAGCAGGCGCAGTGCGGCTCTCCGATTTGAACGCGATGGCGGGTAAAGTGGCGGCGCGAGAGCAGATCACCCTGAGGGGCAGCGCGAGCATCGTGTCCGAGTTCTTCAGTGAGTCACCGGGGTAACGGGACAGGAGGGGGTGGGGAAAGAGGGGGACGGGAGGGGGTGGGGGACGGGAGGGGGTGGGGAAAGAGGGGGACGGGAGGGGGGGGGGGAAAGAGGGGGACGGGAGGGGGGTGGGGAAAGAGGGGGACGGGAGGGGGGGGTGGGGAAAGAGGGGGACGGGAGGGGGGGGTGGGGAAAGAGGGGGGACGGGAGGGGGGTGGGGAAAGAGGGGGGGTGGGGAAAGAGGGGGACGGGAGGGGGGTGGGGAAAGAGGGGGACGGGAGGGGGGGTGGGGAAAGAGGGGGACGGGAGGGGGGTGGGGAAAGAGGGGGACGGGAGGGGGGTGGGGAAAGAGGGGGACGGGAGGGGGGTGGGGAAAGGGGGGACGGGAGGGGGGGGGGAAAGGGGGGGGGAGGGGGGGGGGGAAAGAGAGAAGAGGGGGACGGAGGGGGGTGGGGAAAAGAGGGGGACGGGAGGGGGGTGGGGAAAGAGGGGGCGGAGGGGGGTGGGGAAAGAGGGGGACGGGAGGGGGGTGGGGAAAGAGGGGGACGGGAGGGGGGTGGGGAAAGGGGGGACGGGAGGGGGGGGGGGAAGAGGGGGAGGGGGGGGGGGGGAAGAGGGGGGGGGAGGGGGGTGGGGACAAGAGGGGGGCGGGGGGGGGGGGGGGAAAGAGGGGGGGGGGGGTGGGGAAAGAGGGGGAGGGGGGGGGTGGGGGAAAGAGGGGGGACGGGAGGGGGTGGGGGAAAGAGGGGGACGGGAGGGGGGGTGGGGAAAGAGGGGGACGGGAGGGGGTGGGGAAAGAGGGGGAGGGAGGGGGGTGGGGAAAGGGGGGGGAGGGGGGGGGGGAAGAGGGGGAGGGGGGGGTGGGGAAAGAGGGACGGGAGGGGGTGGGGGATAGAGGGGGGGGGGGAGGGGGTGGGGGGAAGAGGGGGTGGGGAAAGAGGGGGGGGGAGGGGGGGTGGGAAAGAGGGGGGGGAGGGGGGTGGGGGGGAAGAGGGGGACGGGAGGGGGGTGGGGATAGAGGGGGAGGGAGGGGGTGGGGAAAGCGGGGACGGCGAGGGGGGGGGGAAAGAGGGGGACGGGAGGGGGGGGAAAGAGGGGGACGGGAGGGGGTGGGGAAAGAGGGGACGGGAGGGGGGGTGGGGAAAGAGGGGGAGGGAGGGGTGGGGAGAGGGGGAGGGAGGGGGTGGGGAAAGAGGGGGACGGGAGGGGGGTGGGGAAGAGGGGGGGGGGGTGGGGAAAGAGGGGGACGGGAGAGGGTGGGGAAGGGGGGGGGAGGGGCTGGGGAAAGAGGGGGACGGGAGGGGCTGGGGAAAGAGGGGGAGGGGACGGGCTGGGGAAAGAGGGGGAGGGGAGGGGAGGGGGTGGGCTAGAGGGGGAGGGAGGAGAGGGGGAGGGGAAAGAGGGGGACGGGAGGAGAGGGGGAGGGGAAAGAGGGGGACGGGAGGAGAGGGGGAGGGGAAAGAGGGGGACGGGTGGGGGTGGGGGAAAAGAGGGGGACGGGAGGGGGTGGGGAAAGAGGGGGAGGGAGGGGGTGGGGAAAGAGGGGGACGGGAGGGGGTGGGGAAAGAGGGGGACGCGAGGAGAGGGGGACGCGAGGAGGATGGGGCGGGGTGGGGAGAGAGGGGGACGGGAGGGGGGGCGGGGTCGGGACAGAGCGAGGCGGGGTGGGGACAGAGCGGGACGGGAGGCGGGGTGGGGGCAGAGGGGGACGGGAGGGGGGGCGGGGTGGGGACAGAGGGGGGCGGGGTGGGGACAGAGCGAGGGGGGGTGGGGACAGAGGGGGGGGCGGGGTGGGGACAGAGCGAGGCGGGGTGGGGACAGAGCGAGGCGGGGTGGGGACAGAGCGAGGCGGGGTGGGGACGGGAGGGGGGGACGGGAGGGGGGGGTGGGGATGGAGGGGAGGGGGAGGGGGTGGTGGGGATAGAGGGGGAGGGGGGTGGGAAGAGGGGGAGGGGGGGTGGGGATAGAGGGGGAGGGGGAGGGGGGTGGGGATAGAGGGGGAGGGGGAGGGGGGGTGGGGATAGAGGGGGAGGGGGGGGGGTGGGGATAGAGGGGGAGGGGGGGGGTGGGGGGGGGGGGGGGGGGGGGGATAGAGGGGAGGGGGGTGGGGATAGAGGGGAGGGGGATAGGAGGGGAGGGGGGAGGGGATAGAAGGGGGGGGAGGTGGGGTGGGGATAGAGGGGGAGGGGGGGGGTGATAGTGGGGGAGGGGGGTGGGGGTGGGGGAGGGGGGGGGGGGTGGGGATAGTGGGGGAGGGGAGGTGGGGTGGGGATAGAGGGGAGGTGGGGTGGGGATAGAGGGGGACGAGAGGGGAGGGGTTGGGGATAGAGGGGGACGGGAGGAGAGGGGGGCGGGAGGGGGGGATAGAGGGGGACGGAAGGGGGGGATAGAGGGGGACGGGAGGGGGGGATAGAGGGGGACGGGAGGGGGGGATAGAGGGGGACGGGAGGGGGGATAGAGGGGGACGGGGGGGGGGGCTGATAGAGGGGACGGGGAGGGGGGGGGCTAGGGGGGACGGGAGGGGGGGGAGGGCTAAGAGGGGACGGGAGGGGGGGGAGAGAGGGGACGGGAGGGGGGGGATAGAGGGGGACGGGAGGGGGGATGATTAGAGGGGGACGGGAGGGGGGCGGGAGGGGGGGATAGAGGGGGGTGGGGGGGGATAGAGGGGGATGGGTGGGGGGGGGGGGGATAGAGGGGGACGGGGGGCGGATAGAGGGGGAGGTGGGGCGGGGATAGAGGGGGAGGGGAGGTGGGGCGGGGATAGAGGGGGAGAGGAGGTGGGGCGGGGTTAGAGGGGGAGGGGAGGTGGGGGCGGGGATAGAGGGGGAGGGAGAGGAGGGGCGGGGATAGAGGGGGAGGAAAGAGGAGGGGCGGGGATAGAGGGGGAGGAAAGAGGAGGAGGGGCGGGGATGAGGGGGAGGAAGAGGAGGGGCGGGGGATAGAGGGGGAGGAAGAGGAGGGGCGGGGATAGAGGGGGAGGAAGAGGAGGGGCGGGGATAGAGGGGGAGGAAGAGGAGGGGCGGGGATAGAGGGGGAGGAAGAGGAGGGGCGGGGATAGAGGGGAGAGGAGAGGAAGGGGCGGGGATAGAGGGGGAGGAAGAGGCGGGGCGGGGGATAGAGGGGGGGAAGAGGAGGGGCGGGGATAGAGGGGGGAGGAAAGAGAGGGGCGGGGATAGAGGGTGGGAGGAAGAGGAGGGGCGGGGATAGAGGGGGAGGAAGAGGAGGGGCGGGGATAGAGGGGGAGGAAGAGGGGCGGGGATAGAGGGGGAGGAAGAGGAGGGGCGGGGATAGAGGGGGAGGAAGAGGGACGGACGGGGATAGAGGGGGAGGAAGAGGGACGGGCGAGGGGGAGGAAGAGGGACGGGCGAGGGGGAGGAAGAGGGACGGGCGAGGGGGACGAAGAGGGACGGGCGAGGGGGACGAAGAGGGACGGGCGAGGGGGACGAAGAGGGACGGGCGAGGGGGACGAAGAGGGGGAATGAGGGGGACGGGAGGGGGGGTGGCATGTGGAGGGGGAAAGAGAAGAGGGCTGGGGTGTGGGGAAAGAAGAGGGCTGAGGAGGGGAGAGAAAGGGATGGGGGAAAAGAAGAGGGGAGGGAAGGGGTGAAGCGAAAAGGGACGAGTGGGGTGGAGAGAAGAGGGACACGGGAAGAGGGAGAGAAGGGACACGGGGAGGCGGGGGAGAAGGGAAACGGTGGGGTAGGAGAGAGAAGAGAAACGGTGTGGGGAGAAAGAGGAGGGACGGATGGAGGAGAGGGGACATGGGTGAGGAGGGAAGGGGAAGTCTGCGGGGCATGATTAAAAGAAGTGAAATGCTGCATATGAGGCCAGATGGCATAGGAGCAGAATTGGGCCTTTCGGCCCTTCGAGTGATCCGCCATTCAATCATGGCTGATAATGTTTCTCATCCCGATTTTCCTCCCCAGACCCCTCATCTTCTTAATCAAGAACCTATCTATCGCTGTCTTAAAGACACTCTCTGATTTAGCCTCCACGGACTTCTGCGGCAAAGAGTTCCACAAATTCACCACCCTCTGGCTGAACAAACATCTCGACATGAATTGTGTCGTTGCATTTGCCTTCCTAACTGCCAACTGAATCTGCATGTTAACTGTGAGAATCTTGACTAGATCTCCTAAATGCCCTTGTGTTTCTGATTTCCTAAGCCTTTTCCCATTCAGAAAATAGTCTATGCCTCCAATCTTCCAACCAAAGTGCACAACCTCACACTTTTCCACATTGTATTCCATCTGCCACTTCTTTGCCCTCTCTCCTAATCTGTCCAAGTCCTGCAGCACCACTGCCACCTCAATACTACCTGCCCCATTGCATATCTTTGTATCAATTGCACATGGGCGGCATGGTAGCACAGTGGTTAACACTGTTGCTTCACAGCTCCAGGGTCCCAGGTTCGATTCCCGGCTCGGGTCACTGAGGAGTCTGCATGCCCCCCCCCCCCCCCCCCGTGTCTGCATGGGGGCTTCAGTAGGATGCTCTTTCCAAGGGCAGTGCAGACCCGATGGGCCAATGGCCTCCTTCTGTACTGTCTGTGTGGGTTTCCTCCCAGAAGTCCCGAAAGATGTGTTATTAGGTGAATTGGGAAGTCTGAATTCTCCTTCTGTGTACCCGAACAGGCGTCGGATTGTGGCGACTAGTAGTTTTTCACAGTAACTTCATTGCAATGTATATGTAAGCCTACTTGTGACAATAAAGATTATTATATTATTATAAATTCTATGAACAGTGCCCCAAGAAAGTGCAGGAAAGAATAACCCAGTTGGGGTCAGACAGCATCAACTTTTTAGCATCGGGATGTGTCCATGCGTGAGCAGGAGCAGAACTGCGCGGCTATCGGAACCAGAAACAGCAATCGTTTTCATTGACCAGCCAGCAATGACGAAAGAGCGAGAGCTCCCACAGTTATTGTAAATGGCAGGAACTGGACACAACATTCCAAATGTGACTGTCCGAATTTATTGGTAGAAGCTGGTAGAGGGAAATGGCCCAAGCTCCGTACGCTATTCCACTTTTAAGTGCAATGAGAAACATCGATGGATTTTTTGATTAGTCGCGTTATTTCCTGCCCATTGGTGTTTTACAACTTCCTAAGACGTAACCATGAATTCCTCATGTTTGGGTTGGTGATTTCCCTCACTGCACAGTCAAAGGGCTCCTCAACGCACGCAGGGATTCCCCACCTTTATCTGTTAGACATTCCTGGAGCATTCTCCTTTTGGCAAGACTTCCCAATGACCTTCCTTCCAATCTGTTGATTGTTCTGCTTTCTATATCCCAGAGCCTTGTACAGCCTCAGAAGTGATGTTCATCCTGTTGAGTATCTGCAATATTGACTGATCTTGCTTTTATCAGAGTTACTTGGATACATTTTTCCTCAAATTGTTTGGCAGGAATAATAATGGTCCATTTACTTAAACTAGGTTGAGGTTTCAGACGAGTGTTTTGTATGTTCATGAAAAATTGTTCTAGTTCCTCAAGAGTTCCTCATTTGTCATTGGATTTCTCTGACAAAAGGTTAGTCCATTTAACAGGCTTAGGGTGGGTAGGGTTCTGGAACAGACACAAAACTAAGGGCCTCCAAAACATGTCCAGTTAATGTGAGGCCTCTGTCCAATTCAGATCATTTCTGATCTCTAACCCCAGATTGGCTAGTTCCAAATTGTGAGTATTTCCAAACAACATAGGGTTCCCCCTTGTCCCTGGTGGGATGGTCCAGTGACCAATACCCAACCTTGAAAGCGGGAAAGACTCAAGTTCTGGTCTTGCCCAGATGAAATGGCATTGTGCAAATCTGAGTTATAAAATCCTCCCGCGATTAAGGCAGACCCAGGTGTCACCTTACCGTTATTGGTAAGATGCTGCTCACTGTATTTCCTTCATTTATGAACCTGCACATTGAGAAATGCAGACTTAAGGAAAAACTGAAAACATTTGAAACATTTAATGGAAAACACTTTAAAATTTTGTACATTTTGAATAAAAATATTGTATTTCACATGCAAATTGTGAAAATGCTTCCATTTGAAAAATTAACAAACAAAAATTGCATTAAATGGTGCCATGACATGCTTTTATGAACTTTGGAATAAAAGGCTGGAGAAATGATCAATGCGTTGCTGGAGGGCAACTCATTTGAAGAATATTAGCGGTGGGCCTCAAGATTTTTTAAGTATCAAGCTGTGCCTTGACTTGGGAACCACTATTCTAGATCAGTGTTCTTCAGACTTTTTTCTGGGGACCCATTTTTACCAACCGGCCAACCTTCGGGACCCAACCCGGCTGACCTTCACGACCCACGCCGGCCGACCTGCGTGACCCATCATATTCTCTTCTCTTGTTTGCTGCTGACAAAAATGGAGGAATGGTTTGGGTCCGTTTGGCCCTCGTACACGCTCCTCCAATGGAACCTGTTGGATGAAGATGAAGCCTTCCAGTGTCGGAAAGTATGGAGTTTCCATCTGTCCAAAGTTTTGCATTTTTTTCCCACTCCCAAACTGGTTTAAAAAAAAAAGAGAAAAATACAAATTCAATGAATAAAATAAACAAATTAAACCTCCCCGAACTTGTAAACAAAAAGCTGCAACCGTTATTTAAAAAAAGCGGCCGCACTGTGAATGTGTGCCCGATCATCGGTGCGCATGCGCGCCGATGATCTGGCAACGCGTGCGCAGCGCGGCCGCATTTTTTTTTACATGTTTGCGGCTGTTTTGCAGGCCGCTTGCAGCCAGCATTATTAACAGCTGGCTGTTGCGCTCATGTTTGCGTGGTCGGGAGTGCCACGACGGACGGCTCCGTGATCGTCCCGACACCCCCGTGATCCTCCCGACACCCACCCGCGGGTCTCGCCCCCGACTTTGACAATGCCTGTTCTAGATGGTAACGGTCATGGGTTTGGAAGCCTAAGGAGCCTTGGTGAGCTCCAGCTGTGTACCTTGTAGGTGGTGCATACTGTTGCTACTGTGTGTCAGTGCATACCACCTGCGTGGACCAGTGCACGTGCGACAACCATTTTGGGTTGGCAGGGGATTAATTCGTAAAAGGAGGTTTCGAGTGTAGGGGGTGTCGGAAAGGTAGAACCTCAGTCTATCTATCCTCAATAGATAAACCTTAATGTTAAACCCAATATGTTAGATTTTTTTTTTAAATGTGCTTTAAGAGCAAAAGTGTAAAACTCCCATTAATCTTGAGCAAATATGCCTGTCAGCTTTTCCCCACCCCACTTTCCCATTTACCCTGAAAATGAATGGGTGGAAGAAACCAAAAAAAGACTTGATATTTGAAAAGCATTTTAGTACTTCATTAGGATGCCACAAAGCACTTTACAACCAACCATTGCTTTGAACTGCAGTCTGTAGGTAAATGCTGCAAACAGGCTCTGAAAGCTGAAATGTCCAAGCTGATAGTATTTCCAAAAGTAAGTATTTTGGATATAATTGTAACTTAGATTTCATAGAACTTTAGTTGTGATTTGTCAAAGTTTACCTACTCAAAAGGCCTATTCATTGGGGAACAGATTAACCCATTAATGACCTTGAGGGGTAAAAACAACAATAATTTGCAATAAAAATGTGCCCTTAGTAAGAGCCTAATCAGATAAAATTTGACTCTGGTAAAGGAGGAGAAATTGGGTCATGTGGCACAGCATGGTCAGAGACTTGGCAACCTGGGTTTGGGGCCTAGTCAGCTGCTCATGGTGGGATATAAGTTGGGGATGCGCGGACGGCCAGAAATACAGAATCCGTTTTTGCACTGGAGGAAGATCTAGATATGGTTGTTCAGTGGGGCCCTGTTGCTCTGTTTATCTGGTTATAAATATGGCGGTCAATATGGTCGCCTTTTTAAATTCTAATTATGTGTACTTTCAGAGTCGCCAGGTATCTCAATATCGCCACAAGGATCAAACCGAATACCGATCAAAGAGCCAATACACCAGTTTGTTAGTTCAAAGTCAGTACTATTTATTTACACACACAGTAAGATCTACCCATGCACAACAATGCTACAAACTAAACTATCTCTAACGCTAACGCCTATACTTAACTTCAGGTGCCCACTTAGAGGAACAATGGTCGTTGTTCGGATCTGAGGCTGTTGGGTTTGAAGAGGTAACAGGAGTACAGCTAAGGTCGTCCGTCTGGCAGCGAGCGTTGAACTTGCTTCTGGTGATGCTGGTGGATGGGTCTCTCTGCTTGAGAGGCAAATCCAAGAGGCTGAATCTCTCATGGGGGTTTCTTCTTGTACTTGGAGGGGCTTTGCGCACTTTTAGGCGGGCCTTAAACTTGGTCCCAATTAATTGGGCAGCTTCTCGTTCATTGTTATCGATCTTAACCAATAAAGATGTGGGTGCCCTGATGGCTGGGCGTGTCTTAGATGGAGTTGGCCTTGCTTTGTTTGTGTCTTTCGGTTGGGGTAGTGGCACCGGGATGTCTGAGACAGTATCAATTACTTGAGTGTTCGTCCTTTGTTCCTCAGAGATGGGCCGTCAATATGCTAATCGACCCAGAGTTTCGATTCAAAATGGTAACTGCTTCCCAAATATACATTCAAGTTCTGTGCCTGCTTGTTGTTTAGTATTGCCCACATTTCCCTACATTCTCTGTGAGCGTCCATTATGTATTCTGAAAGTGGCCACCCCAGATGGCTACAGTCCTGAGGGATTTGTGCACAAGGAGGTCATTTTTGAACTTGTGGACTGGAACACCGTACATGAACACAGGTAATAGTTAAATAGGAGTTAGCAGAACTTTGAATGAGCTGTAATTAATGAAGATGGGAGGCTGGCCAGGGTAAGTATTGAAATAGGCAAGTCTGAAGGTAACAAAAGTGGTTGAAGCAGAGGAGATATGGGGTATAGGTGGTGTTTCTGAGGGAAATTACATGAGATTGGAAGCTCATTTCAAGATAAAAAAGGATGTTCAGTATGAACAGTCGGGTTCTGTATGAGAGAGTGGGCAAGCAAAAGTATAGAATTGGTATCTAGGGAACAGTTTATGTGGGCTTTGATTTTTCACAACATTTAATTAGAGAATATTTGTGCTTGGCCACTACCGGATGTTGGGCAGTCGGTGGAAAATCAGATGCAGTGGAGAGGTCAAGATCCTTTGACATAAAGCTTGGTGTTGTCGGCATAAATGTGGTATCACTGAAGGGTCACCATTTAGATAAGAAATAGAAGGGGATCAAGGATAGATCATTGGTGGACTTGAGGTGGCATTGTGAGAGCAGGAGATCACTTAGTTTCGCTGGATAGATAAGATTGGATTGGGGTTAATGCAACTGGCCATTTTGAAGGAGGTCGTTTGGTTGGCCATATCAAAGATTGCAGTCAGATTGAGGGAACTGGAGGGATACCAAGACCGCAGTTGCAAGATGTCATTTGTGACTTTGTTGGGGGGCTTTACAGTACTGTTCATGCAGCCAATATAACTATTAACATTGTAAAATAATATAGCAGTAACCCAAATTTAAATTGAGCAGTAAATTTGGTCTTTTGCTCTGAGGGTGTTACATTTCAAACACAAATTCAGGTTGTTTTGTGTATTGGTTCACTTGATTACACACTTGGGCCAGTAGATTTGCAGTTTCAAACGTAATTGTTTGTGTTTAATGATCACTATTTTATATAATCTTTATTAGTGTCACAAGTAGGTTTACATTAACACTGCAATGAAGTTACTGTGAAAATTGATGTCACTATTTCATAATCGCTCACAGGAAAAATGTTTTCTGAAACAGTTGTAATGTCTATGTACAGGAATATTTGTGACATCTGTTATGGAAATGCAGTTTCGGATATAAATTTCCTAAGGATTTTGCCACATACGGTAACACTATTAACCTGAAATAGCATATTGTTTGGTTTTACGTTAAGACAATGTTTTCATGTTTTAGGTTATGGGATCAACAGCATCTTGTACCAACGTGGAATCTATCCACCGGAATCTTTCACACGAGAACAGAAGTATGGGCTTACAATGCTTGTTACAACTGATCCCATCTTAAATAACTATTTAAAGAATGTAGTTGGCCAGCTAAAAGGTATTGCTCTGGTTGATTTCAATTTTACATTGCAAGATTTTGATTGTGTTATTTGGAAATTATTTTGCAAGAGTAGGTCAAATCTGGTCTGTAGTAATTGTATGATTTGAAACTCCTAACCTTAATTTTGTAAGTCTGGTAAAATAATTCTGAGTCTGTGTTGTTGTCCATGTTCTGGCTTCACTGAATAGTATTGTCAACAATGGTCAATGGTAATGCACTCACTGGAGTCGGGTCAAGAGTTCATTCCTTACTCAAGATGAGTGTTTAATCTAAGCTGACGCTACAAAGGGTGTGCTGCACTGTTGGAGGTGAGATCTTTCAGATGAGCCATCAAACTAAGGCCCTGTATGTCATCTCCAGTGGGAATAAAAGATCCTAAAATGCTATTTTGAAGAAGTAATAGGTGAGTTCTGTCTGATATCCTGGCCAGTCTTTATCCCTTCGCCAATATTACTTGAGAATAGCCATTATCACTTCTTTTTTTTTTAAATAATTTTTATTGAAAGAGTTTTTCCATACAAACATTTACCCCTACTATTTTTTAAATTATATACAACACAATCCCTCTAGGCAAATATCCCTCCCTCGCCCGCCCTCACGCGCGCACCAGTCTCCCCCACCCCCCCCCCCCCCCCACCCCCCCTCCAAGCAACAACTTAACAAACAAGGCAGCCTACAGTTTCAGACATGAGCAGCGAGCAGACTTGCCCGCGTTTTACAGTCATGCATGGTCCTCCCCACGACCATTGCTGCCCCCCCCTCCCCTTCCCCTCCTCCCTCCCCTCCTCCCCTCCCCCCCCCCCCCCCCCCCCCCCCCCCGGGTTGCTGCTGCCACGACCCCGAACGTCTATCTCTGATCTAAGAAGTCAAGGAAGGGTTGCCACCGCCTGGAGAATCCCTGTACCGACCCTCTCAGGGCAAATTTGATCCTTTCTAGCTGAATATAGCTAGCCATATCGTTAGTCCAAGTTTCAACGCTTGGAGGCCTCGCGTCCTTCCATTGAATTAATATCCTTCGTCGAGCCACTAGGGACGCAAAGGCCAGTATTCCGGCCTCCCTAGCCTCCTGTACCCCCGGTTCTACCCCGACCCCAAAGATCGCAAGCCCCCATCCTGGTTTGACCCTGGACCCCACCACCTTCGACACCGTCCTTGCCACCCCCTTCCAGAACCCTTCCAGCACTGGACATGCCCAGAACATATGCACATGGTTCGCTGGGCTTCCTAGACATCTGACACACCTGTCCTCACCCCCAAAGAACCGGCTCATCCTTGTCCCCGTCATGTGAGCTCTATGCAGCACCTTAAATTGAATGAGGCTCAGCCTCGCACACGAGGAGGAAGAATTGACCTTCTCCAGTGCATCCGCCCACGTCCCGTCTTCTATCTGCTCTCCCAGCTCGCACTTTCCAGGACACTCATCCGGAGTGAGACTCAGCCCGAGTGGGGGATTGAAACTTGGTAATTTGGTGCAGTGAGGTAAGGTAAGTGGAAAATCTAATTCTGCTGGTTTTCAGTTAAAAGTGGCATTTGGTGCAGTGAGGTAAGGTAAGTGGAAAATCTAATTCTGCTGGTTTTCAGTTAAAAGTGCAGTGTGGAGCTTAGTGTCTGATTGGTTGAAGCTGCCCCCACCCTAATTGCTGAGAGGCAGTTATCTGTCAATCACCTGAGGCCTGTTGAGGCCTGTTTAGGGGCACATTGCATTCTTCTCTTTGAAGTTAAGGCATTTTTTGAGTCATCAGGTTAGCTGAGGTCTGTATAAAAAGACAAGCAGGCAGCGCACACAGTAAGCTCGCACTTTCCAGGACACTCATCCGGAGTGAGACTCAGCCCGAGTGGGGGATTGAAACTTGGTAATTTGGTGCAGTGAGGTAATTCGGTGCAGAGTGTGAGGAGGTGCTTTTTAACCCTGGTAAGTGACTGGTAAGTAGTCTCTCTTTTTCTTTTCATTGTCTAATTTATTTATTTTTATTTTGAAATTCTAGTTGTTTAAGTTTATCTAAGGTTTAAGACATGGCAGGAGATCCCAGACCCGTGTCATGCTCCTCGTGTGCGATGTGGGAGCTCAGGGACAAGTCCACTGTCCCTGGCTCCTTCACGTGCAAGAAGTGTGTTCAGTTGCAGCTCTTGTTAGACCGCTTGACGGCTCTGGAGCTGCGGATGGACTCACTTTGGAGCATCCGCGATGCTGAGGAGGTCGTGGATAGCACGTTTAGTGAGTTGGTCACACCGCAGGTGAAGGTTACTGAGGGAGATAGAAAATGGGTGACCAAAGAAAGAGCAAGAGTAGGAAGGCAGTGCAGGTGTCCCCTGCGGTCATCTCCCTGCAAAACAGATATACCGCTTTGGATACTGTTGAGGGAGATGGCTCACCAGGGGAAGGCAGCAGCAGCCAGGTTCATGGCACCGTGGCTGGCTCTGCTGCACAGCAGGGCAGGAAGAAAAATGGCAGGGCTATAGTGATAGGGGACTCGATCGTAAGGGGAATAGACAGGCGGTTCTGTGGACGCAATCGAGACTCCAGGATGGTATGTTGCCTCCCTGGTGCAAGGGTCAAGGATGTCTCGGAGCGGCTGCAGGACATTCTGGGGGGGGGAGGGTGAACAGCCAGCTGTCGTGGTGCACATAGGCACCAACGATATAGGTAAAAACGGGATGAGGTCCTACAAGCGGAATTCAGGGAGTTAGGAGTTAAACTAAAAAGTAGGACCTCAAAGGTAGTAATCTCAGGATTGCTACCAGTGCCACGAGCTAGTCAGAGTAGGAATGTCAGGATAGATAGGATGAATGCGTGGCTCGAGAGATGGTGCAAGAGGGAGGGATTCAAATTCCTGGGGCATTGGGACCGGTTCTGGGGGAGGTGGGACCAGTACAAACCGGACGGTCTGCTCCTGGGCAGGACTGGAACCGATGTCCTAGGGGGGGTGTTTTCTAGAGCTGTTGGGGAGGGTTTAAACTAATGTGGCAGGGGGATGGGAACCGATGCAGGAAGTTGGAAGGTAGTAAAACAGGGACAGAAGTAAAAGGAAATAAGGGGAAAAGTGCAAGGCAGAGAAGACATAGTCAGAAATCTAAAAGGGCGACAGTACAAGGTACAGTGACTGAGGGGAGCACAGTGAATAGGTCCAGTAATAACAAAAGGAATAAAACTGGAGATGTTAAGATTCAAAACAGAGGTAAAAAAAACAAAATAAGTGTACTTTACCTGAATGCTCGTAGTATTCGGAATAAAGTAAATGAGTTGATGGCACAAATCATTGTAAATGACTATGATTTAGTGGCCATTACTGAAACATGGTTAAAGGATGGTCACGACTGGGAGTTAAATATCCGAGGGTATCAAACTATTCGGAAGGACAGAGTGGATGGTAAGGGAGGTGGTGTTGCTCTGTTATTTAAGGATGACATCCGGGCAATAGTAAGGGATGACATCAGTGCTATGGAGGATAAGGTCGAATCCATTTGGGTGGAAATCAGGAATAGTAAGGCGAAAAAGTCACTGATAGGAGTAGTCTATAGGCCACCAAATAGTAATGTTATGGTGGGGCAGGCAATAAACAAAGAAATAACTGATGCATGTAGAAATGGTACAGCAGTTATCATGGGGGATTTTAATCTACATGTCGATTGGTTTAACCAGGTCGGTCAAGGCAACCTTGAGGAGGAGTTTATAGAATGTATCCGCGATAGTTTCCTAGAACAGTATGTAATGGAACCTACGAGGGAACAAGCGGTCCTAGATCTTGTCCTGTGTAATGAGACAGGATTGATTCATGATCTCATAGTTAGGGATCCTCTCGGAAGGAGCGATCACAATATGGTGGAATTTAAATACAGATGGAGGGTGAGAAAGTAAAATCAAATACTAGTGTTTTGTGTTTAAACAAAGGAGATTACAAGGGGATGAGAGAAGAACTAGCTAAGGTAGACTGGGAGCAAATACTTTATGGTGGAACAGTTGAGGAACAGTGGAGAACCTTCCAAGCGATTTTTCACAGTGCTCAGCAAAGGTTTATACCAACAAAAAGGAAGGACGGAAGAAAGAGGGAAAATCAACCGTGGATATCTAAGGAAATAAGGGAGAGTATCAAATTGAAGGAAAAAAGCATATAAAGTGGCAAAGATTACTGGGAGATTAGAGGACTGGGAAATCTTTAGGGGGCAACAGAAAGCTACTAAAAAAGCTATAAAGAAGAGTAAGATAGAGTATGAGAGTAAACTTGCTCAGAATATAAAAACAGACAGTAAAAGTTTTTACAAATATATAAGACAAAAAAGAGTGGCTAAGGTAAATATTGGTCCTTTAGAGGATGAGAAGGGAGTTTTAATAATGGGAGATGAGGAAATGGCTGAGGAACTGAACAGGTTTTTTGGGTCGGTCTTCACAGTGGAAGACACAAATAACATGCCAGTGACTGATAGAAATGAGGCTATGACAGGTGAGGACCTTGAGAGTCTTGTTATCACTAAGGAGGGAGTGATGGGCAAGCTAATGGGGCTAAAGGTAGACAAGTCTCCTGGCCCTGATGGAATGCACCCCAGAGTGCTAAAAGAGATGGCTAGGGAAATTGCAGATGCACTAGTGGTAATTTACCAAAATTCACTAGACTCTGGGGTGGTCCCGGTGGATTGGAAATTAGCAAACGTGACGCCACTGTTTAAAAAAGGAGGTAGGCAGAAAGCAGGAAATTATAGGCCAGTGAGCTTAACTTCGGTAGTAGGGAAGATGCTGGAATCTATCATCAAGGAAGAAATTGCGAGGCATCTGGATAGAAATTGGGCAGACGCAGCATGGGTTTGTAAAAGGCAGGTCATGCCTAACTAATTTAATGGAATTTTTTGAGGACATTACCAGTGCAGTAGATAACGGGGAGCCGATGGATGTGGTATATCTGGATTTCCAGAAAGCCTTTGACAAGGTGCCACACAAAAGGTTGCTGCATAAGATAAAGATGCATGGCATTAAGGGTAAAGTAGTAGCATGGATAGAGGATTGGTTAATTAATAGAAAGCAAAGAGTTGGGATAAATGGGTGTTTCTCTGGTTGGCAATCAGTAGCTAGTGGTGTCCCTCAGGGATCCGTGTTGGGCCCACAATTGTTCACAATTTACATAGATGATTTGGAGTTGGGGACCAAGGGCAATGTGTCCAAGTTTGCAGATGACACTAAGATGAGTGGTAAAGCGAAAAGTGCAGAGGATACTGGAAGTCTGCAGAGGGATTTGGATAGGTTAAGTGAATGGGCTCGGGTCTGGCAGATGGAATACAATGTTGACAAATGTGAGGTTATCCATTTTGGTAGGAATAACAGCAAACGGGACTATTATTTAAACGATAAAATATTAAAGCATGCCGCTGTTCAGAGAGACTTGGGTGTGCTAGTGCATGAGTCACAGAAGGTTGGTTTACAAGTGCAACAGGTGATTAAGAAGGCAAATGGAATTTTGTCCTTCATTGCTAGAGGGATGGAGTTTAAGACTAGGGAGGTTATGTTGCAATTGTATAAAGTGTTAGTGCGGCCACACCTGGAGTATTGTGTTCAGTTTTGGTCTCCTTACTTGAGAAAGGACGTACTGGCGCTGGAGGGTGTGCAGAGGAGATTCACTAGGTTAATCCCAGAGCTGAAGGGGTTGGATTATGAGGAGAGGTTGAGTAGACTGGGACTGTACTCGTTGGAATTTAGAAGGATGAGGGGGGATCTTATAGAAACATTTAAAATTAAGAAGGTAATAGATAGGATAGATGCGGGCAGGTTGTTTCCACTGGCGGGTGACAGCAGAACTAGGGGACATAGCCTCAAAATAAGGGGAAGTAGATTTAGGACTGAGTTTAGGAGGAACTTCTTCACCCAAAGGGTTGTGAATCTATGGAATTCCTTGCCCAGTGAAGCAGTTGAGGCTCCTTCATTACATGTTTTTAAGGTAAAGATAGATAGTTTTTTGAAGAATAAAGGGATTAAGGGTTATGGTGTTCGGGCCGGAAAGTGGAGCTGAGTCCACAAAAGATCAGCCATGATCTAATTGAATGGCGGAGCAGGCTCGAGGGGCCAGATGGCCTACTCCTGCTCCTAGTTCTTATGTTCTTATGTTCCCACTTGGCTTTCAGCTCCTCCCCTGATGCTTCTTCCGCCTCCTGCATTATCTTGTAGATGTCTGATATCTTCCCCCCTCCGACCCAGACCCCCGAGAGCACCCTATCACTCGCCCCCTTACTGGGGAGCAGGGGGAACCCCTCCACCTGCCGCCTAGCAAATGCCTTCACTTGTAAATATCTGAACATATTACCCGGAGGGAGCTCAAACTTCTCCTCCAGCCCTCCCAGGCTCGCAACCTCCCCTCTATAAACAGGTCCTTCAGCTGCCGTATGCCCACCCTGTACCAGCTCTGAAATCCCCCGTCGATGTTCCCCGGGATGAATCTATGGTTCCCCCTTATTGGCGCCGCCAACAGACCTCCCATTTCCCCCCTGTGACGCCTCCACTGCCCCCATATCTTGAGGGTGGCCGCCACCACCGGGCTCGTGGTGTACCTCGTGGGGGGGAGCGGCCCTGGTGCCGTTACTAGGGCCCCCAGGCTTGTGTTGCCACAGGACGCCCTCTCCATTTGTTTCCAAGCTGCCCCCTCCCCTTCCATCATCCACTTGCGCACCATTGACATATTTGCCGCCCAGTAATACCCCGAGAGATTGGGTAGTGCCAGCCCTCCACTGTCCCTACTCCGCTCCAAAAAGACCCTCCTCACCCTTGGGGTGCCGTGCGCCCACACGTAGCTCATGATGCTACTCGTCACCTTTTTGAAGAAGGCCCTCGGGAGGAAGATGGGCAAGCACTGAAATAAAAACAGGAACCTTGGGAGGACCGTCATTTTGATTGACTGCACCCTCCCCGCCAGCGACAGCGGTACCATGTCCCACCTCTTAAATTCCTCCTCCATCTGTTCCACCAGCCTGGAAAAGTTCAACTTATGGAGGGTCCCCCAGTTCCTTGCCACCTGCACCCCTAAGTACCTAAAGCTCTTTCCTGCTCGCTTGAAGGGGAGTCTCCCAATACCCTCTCCCTGGTCCCCCGGGTGTATCACAAAAACCTCGCTTTTGCCCAAATTTAGTTTGTACCCCGAAAAGTCCCCAAACTCTGCTAATAGTTCCATTATCTCCGGCATTCCCCCTTCTGGGTCTGCCACGTACAGCAGTAGATCATCCGCATACAGCGATACTCGATGTTCCTCCCCTCCCCTAGTCAGTCCTCTCCACCCCCCTGAACCCCTCAGTGCCATCGCCAACGGTTCGATCGCCAGTGCGAAAAGTAGGGGGGATAGGGGACATCCCTGCCTGGTCCCTCGGTGGAGCCCGAAATACTCCGACCTCCTCCCGTTTGTCACTACACTCGCCGTCGGGGCCGAGTAGAGCAACTTCACCCACTTAAAAAACCCTTCCCCAAACCCAAACCGTTCCAACGTCTCCCACAGGTACTCCCACTCCACCCTATCGAATGCCTTCTCCGCGTCCAGCGCTACCACTATCTCAGCCTCCCCCTCCACTGCCGGCATCATAATTACATTCAGCAATCTCCGCACGTTCGTGTTGAGCTGCCGCCCCTTCACGAACCCCGTCTGGTCCTCATGGATTACCCCTGGCACACAATCCTCTATTCTAGCTGCCAGGATCTTTGCCAGCAACTTGGCATCCACGTTCAGAAGCGAGATAGGCCTGTAGGACCCGCACTGCACGGGGTCTTTATCCCGCTTCAGTATCAGGGAGATCAGAGCCTGCGACATTGTTGGGGGCAGAACCCCCCCCTCTCGCGCCTCATTAAAGGCTCGTACCAGTACCGGTCCCACCAAGTCCACATTTTTCTTGTAGAATTCCACCGGGAACCCATCTGGCCCCGTCGCCTTCCCCGCTTGCATCTGACCTATTCCCTTGACTAGCTCCTCTAGCCCTATTGGCGCCCCCAGCCCTTCTACCAGCCCCTCCTGGACCCTTGGGAACCTCAATTTGTTTAGGAAGTCCTCCATTCCCCCTATCCTCGTCGGCGGCTCAGACCGATACAACTCCTTGTAAAAATCCCTGAAGACCCCGTTCACTTCTTGCCCCTTCTGTACTACCTTCCCGCCCCTCTCCTTCACTCCCCCAATCTCCCTAGCTGCATCTCGTTTGCGAAGCTGGTGTGCCAGCATCCTGCTCGCCTTTTCCCCATACTCATAGACCGCGCCCTGTGCCCTTCTCCACTGTGTCTCTGCCTTCCTGGTGGTCAGCAGGTCGAACTTGACCTGCAGGCTGCGCCGTTCTCCCAGCAACCCCTCCTCTGGTGCCTCCGCATATCTCCTATCCACTTCCAATATCTCCCCCACCAGTCTCTCCCTCTCCTGCCTCTCCTTTCTTTCTCTGTGTGCCCTTATGGAGATCAGCTCTCCCCTGATCACTGCCTTCAGGGCCTCCCAGACCATCCCCACCTGCACCTCCCCCGTGTCATTCAAGTCCAGATAGCTCTCAATGCTCTTCCGGACCCTTTTACACACCTCGTCGTCCGCTAACAGCCCCACATCCAGCCGCCACAGCGGGCGCTGGTCCCGCGCCTCCCCCATTTCCACATCCACCCAATGTGGTGCATGATCAGAGATCGCAATGGCCGAGTACTCAGCTTCCCGTACCCTCGGGATCAGCCCCCTGCTCAACACGAAGAAATCGATTCTGGAGTACACTCTATGGACGTGGGAGAAAAAGGAATACGCCCTCGGCCTACCAAACCTCCATGGGTCTACTCCTCCCATCTGCTCCATGTACCCCCTCAGCACTTCTGCCGCTGCCGGCCTCCTATTGGTCCTTGAGCTCGATCTGTCTAGCCCGGGGTCCAGCACTGTGTTGAAGTCCCCCCCCATGATCAAGCCCCCTGCCTCCAGTCCCGGAATGAGGCCCAATAGGGGCCTCATAAAACCCGCGTCATCCCAGTTCGGGGCATATACGTTGACCATCACCACTTTCTCCCCCTGCAGCTTACCCTTCACCATCACATACCTACCCTCCTTATCCGCCACCACCTCCTCCGCCACGAACGACACCCTCTTTCCCACCAGAATCGCCACCCCCCGGTTCTTTGCGTCCAATCCAGAGTGGAACACCTGTCCCACCCACCCCCTTCTCAGGCGAACCTGGTCCACTACCTTCAAATGGGTCTCCTGTAACATTGCTACATCAGCCTTCAGTCCCTTCAGGTGTGAGAATACCCTTGATCTCTTGACCGGCCCATTCAGCCCCCTCACGTTCCAAGTGATCAGCCGGGTCGCGGAACGACCCGCCCCCTTCCCCTGCCGATTAGCCATGTCCCGTTCCCCTGCTCGCCCCGGGTCGACCCTCCCCTTCTGACCCCCTCCCCATGGCGATGGCCCCCTCCCCCCACCTCTCCAGTCCTCCACTTCCCGTTTCTGGTCTTTCCAGCAGCAACCCGGTGTCCCTCCCTAACCCACCCACACCCCCCCCCCCCCCCCCCCCCCCCCAGGCTAGGACCCCTCCTAGCCGCGATGTACCCTCCATCGTACTCCCATAAGTCAGCTGGTTCGCGCTGACCCGGCTGCTCCTGCCACACTCCGACTCCCCCCGGCTCAGGGGGGGGGGGCTACCCCCCCTTGCCACTCCTCCCTGGCCCCGCTCCAACGCGGGAAAGGTCGCCATTGCTAGCCACGCCCCGCACTCCTCCCCTCCCCCCCTCCTCTGCCCCGCGCGCGGGAAAACAGAGGAAAGCCCGCGCTTTCGCCCTGCCACACCCCACCCCGCCATCTTCAGTTCCACCCCCGTCCCCGTCCATGCCTGTGAAGAACCCCCCCTAAGAGCCCATATCCCCGATCTGCTCTCCCCCCCCCCGTCCCGCCTCCCCAACTTAACATTATAAATAACAGATAGATAACAAGTAACAATGTACTTAACAGTCGCCCTCTACCAAACAGTATAAATAACCATAAATAACCATGAATAACCACAATAACAATAACTACGGGAAGTTGGCAAAGGGGGGGAAAAAACATCAGAAGAAAAAAAAAAAACCCAAAGCCAGAGTTCAAGATCCAAACAAGGAAAGAAGAAGAAAAAAAAAAAGGAAACCGTTCCAATAAGAGTTGCCCAGTTCCGACCCAGCCGAAAAAAAAAGAACCGCTTGTTCAGCTGAAAGTACCCGAGCGGCTACGGCCGCCAAGTACCCCCTGGGTCTAATTCGAGTCCAGTTTCTCTTCCTGTACAAAGGCCCACGCCTCCTCTGGGGACTCAAAATAGTGGTGTTGGTTCCTGTAGGTGACCCACAAGCGCGCTGGCTGCAGCATTCCGAACCTGATCCTTTTTGCATGTAGCACCGCCTTCGTCCGGTTGTACCGGGCCCGCCGCTTAGCCACCTCCGCACTCCAGTCCTGGTAGACCCTCACCGTCGAATTCTCCCACTTACTGCTCCTTTCCCTCTTGGCCCACTCCAGCACTCTCTCACGATCGCTGAGTCGCTGGAACCGCACCAGCACCGCCCTCGGGGGCTCATTTGCTCTTGGCTTCCTAGCCATGACCCTGTAGGCCTCTTCCAGCTCCAGGGGCGAAGGGACGGCCCCTGCCCCCATCAGGGAGCTCAGCATTTCTGCTACGTATCCCGGGAGGTCTGACCCCTCCAGGCCTTCTGCCAGGCCCAAGATCCTCAGGTTCTTCCGCCTCATTCGGGTATCCAGCTCCTCAAAACGGCTCTGCCATTTCAGGTGGAGTGCCTCGTGCACCTCTACCTTTCCCACGAGGACCGTGGCCTCCTCCTCCCTCACAGTCATCTCCTGCTGCAGCTCCCGAATCGACGCCTCTTGGGTCGCCTGGGCTCCCATCAGCCTGGTGATCGTCGCATTCATTGACTCCAAAAGCTCCATTTTCAGCTCCGTAAAGAAGCGCAGGAGCGCGGCCTGCTGCTCCTCCGCCCATTTCCTCCATTCCTCGGGTGCGCCACCGGCCGCCATTTTGGTTTTCTTCCCCCGCTTTTTTTGGGGAGCTGCTGTTGCTTTTTTTACCACCCCACTCTGGGTACCGACCATAAAGTTGGTCTGGTTCTCCTCAGGGAGCCTTCCCCCACCGGGATTTGTCCTTACAGCGCCGTTGGGGCCCTCCAATCGGCCCGAAAACACCTTTGTAGCAGGAGCTGCCAAACGTGCGACTTAGCTGGTCATAGCCGCAACCGGAAGTCCCCCCATTATCACTTCTGTGTGTATGTTAGCTGCTGTGTTTCCTACATTATGATAGTGACTACACTTCAAAAGTACTTCATTGACTCTAAAGCATTTTGACGTGTTGTGAAAGATACTATGTAAATGCAAGTTCTTAGCGTGCACCAAAGTACCCAACATTGAATGGGTCCTCATCATTGGATTTTTTTTTTTCAAGAATTCTTGGTGCAATCATTTGAATGAGGTGGAAAAATGGAAATGGCAAAAGCCTGTGTTCTTGGGGCATATTGGCAAAATACATGTGATTGTGGAAGAACGGTGGATTTAATTATTTTATTGTCTCCTTGCTCCCCAAGTTGTGCAGCATTACGTTCTTTATTGAAGTGGGCAGTTTTTCTAAGTAGAGACTCACATTAGTGTGCCAGCTGTGGTTCTCAAACTAGTGCATGGAGACCTTTACAGGGTTTGGGGAGCTTCTATGACACTGGATCGGTTCATGGTTGCACCCTGTGGTGATGAGCAAGTGAATGAACAGCACCCAACGGTGTCTCTGCTCCATCTCCTCGCTCCTGTTCTCTCCCATACTCCTGGGCCATCTTGGGATGGGTATTGTGCAATGAGAAAGGGTTAATTGGCAATCCAGTTGAGAGAACCTTGGGGATGAGTGATCAGAATATGATATAATTCTTTATCAAGGTGATTTAGTGAGGTAGTTGTTTCTGAGACCAGAGTCCTGAATCTCAATAAAGGCAACTATGATAGTATGAAACACAAGTTGGCTATGATGGGCTGGGGAACATTACTGAAAGGAAGGACATTAGTAGGCATTCAAGGAATGAATAGGTGAACTCCAAATGTGGAAACGGAACTGTGGCTAAATCATGGCTTACAGGGGAAATTGGAGATTGAATTAGATTCAAAGAAGAAGCATACCAATTGGTAAGAAAAAGCAATAGACCTGAGGATTGGGAGCAGTTTAAATTCAGCAACGGCAGATTTATTAAGAAGAGGAAAATAGACTATGAACAACAAAATGGCTGAGGATCTAAATTCTTACTTTACTTCTGCCTTCACAAAGGAAGACATGAATAACTTACCAGAAAATCTGAGAAACACAAGTTTTAGTGAGGAACAGAAGGAAATCGGCATTAGTAGAGAAATGGTTTGGGGAAAATTGATGGGATTAATTCAGCACAGGAACAGGCCCTTTGACCCTCCAAGTCTGTACCAGTCAAGATACCAACCTTTGCCAAAAACCCACTTCCTTGTGCTGTATCCCCTTATACCTATCCGATCTATGTGTTTATCAAGATGCCTTTTAAACGCCGTTAATATATCTGCTTCCACAACCTCCCCTGGGAAAGAATGCCTGCCCATCTACTCTATCCATGCCCCTCATAATTAAAAAAATAAATAAATTTAGAGTATCTAATTAATTTTTTTCCAATTTAAGAGGCAATTTAACGTGTTCAATCCACCTACCCCACACATCTTTGGGTTGTGGGGGCGAAACCCAAGCAAACATGGGGAGAACTCCACACTATCAGTGACCCAGAGCCGGGATCGAACCTGGGACCTTGGTGCCGTGAGACAACTGTGCTAACTACTTGCGCCGCCGTGCTGCCCTTACCCCTCATAATAATCTTCAGCCAAAAATATTTAAGGAAGTGGCCCTAGACATAGTAGATGCACAGGTAGTCATTTTCCTAAATTCTTTGGACTCTGGAATGGTTCCTACAGAGATTGGAGAGTCGCTAATGTAAGCCTGCTATTCAAAAAGGGAGGTAGAGAGAAAACGGGGAACTATAGACCAGTGAGCCTAACGTTGGTAATGAGGAAATTGCTAGAGTCCATTATCAAGGATTCCATAGCACAACATTAGGAAAGCAGTGGTAAAATAAGACCAAGTCGGTGTTGATTTGCGAAAGTTGCTTGACATATCTACTGGAATCCTTTGAGGATGAGTTGACAAGAGAGAACCAGTGGATTTGGTTTATTTATACTTCAGAAGGCCTTCAACAAGATCTTGCATAGCAGATTACTATGTAAAGCTAAAGCGCATGGGATTGCGGGTATAGGTCTTGAGATGGATATGATGTGGCGATGCTGGCGTTGGACTGGGGCGGGCACAGTAAGAAATCTTACAAAACCAGATTAAAGTCCAACAGGTTTGTATCAAATCACTAGCTTTCGGAGCACAGCTCCTTCCTCCGGTGAATGAAGAGGTGGGTTCCAGAAACATATAAAGACAAAGTCAATGATGCAAGATCTATATGCGTGATCTTCTTGGAGATCCTCTCCACTTTGAGCTGGCAGTTTGCGGTGTTGGTGGTAGTCATGATGTGGAGATGCTGGCGTTGGAACCTCATACGCTGCAGGAAAGGATGTCCCGAAGCGTGGTACATTGGCGAGACCATGCAGACGCTGTGACAGCGGATGAACGGACATCGCGTGACAGTCGCCAGGCAGGAATGTTCCCTTCCAGTCGGGGAACACTTCAGCAGTCAAGGGCATTCAGCCTCTGATCTTCGGGTTGTTTCTGGAACCCACCTCTTCATTCACCTGAGGAAGGAGATGTGCTCCGAAAGCTCGTGATTCGAAAAACAAACCTGTTGGACTTTGGTGTTGTAAAACTTCCTATTGAGATGGATGGACAGCTGGTTGGCAGACAAGATGGATGGGTCTTTTTCCGATTGGTAGGCAGTGACTAATGGGGTATCTTGGGGATCGGACCCCAGCTGTTCACATTATATATTAATGATTTGGACCAGTGAACTAAATACATCTCCAAATTTGCAGATGTTACAAAGCTGGGTCAGAGGGTGACGTTTGAGGAGGATGCAGAGATGCTTCAGCGTGATTTGGACAGGCTGAGTGATTGGGCACATGCATGGCAGATGCAGTATAATGTGGATAAATGTGAGGTTATCCACTTCGGTAGCAAAAACAGAAAGGCAGATTATTACTTGGGTGTAAATTATGAGAGGTGGCTACCTTGGTGTCCACATGCTTCAGTCACTGAAAGTAAGCCCGCAGGTATGTTGGCCTTCATAGCGAGAGGATTGGAGTATAGGAATAGAGATGTTTTACTACAATTGTACAGGGTGTTGGTAAGACCACACCTGAAATATTGTGTGCCTTTTTGGTCCTTATTTGATGAAGGATGTTCTTGCTATGGAGGGAGTTCATTAAAGGTTTACCAGGCTGATTCATTCCTGCTGCTCAGGATATACAAATTCTGCAGTGAAAAGCAAACATATTTATCTCAACATTATCGTTAAGGAAATACCTGTTTTCTTCTTGAATTGCTCTTCCTATGCAGCACTTTCATATAAAATTTATATAGTTTTATTTAAATGGGGGCAGTGATCATTAATCAGTTTGTAATAGGGTAATTGAACCAAGAAATATTGTACTACTGGCTTTCAGGTGCTGGTGAAACAAATTTTTTTTTTTTAAATAAGGCTGGATTCTCCATTTGGGAAGCTCTGTGCCGACGCCAGTGTGGGAGCAGTGCCATTTTACGCCCGAAAAACGGCGCAAAAGCTGCACTGATTCTCCGTCTGGTGGAGGACTAGCAGGCACGCAGCATAGCCCCAGCTTTAGCTGCGGATTTGGCTGGAGAATTACCAGGTCCGTGGCCACGCCGTGCAACATGGTGTCAGACATGTGCGGACCCGGCCTGCCAAATAATGCTCGCCTTTGACCAGGCTCGCCACCCACGGACCACCCCCCATCAGTGCCCCCTGCGGACGGCTCCCACTCGACTGTGGCGCACTGGACTCAGTCCGCAGCCGCCATACCGGGTTCACGGGAAAAAATAGCACACACCCCCTTGAAGTCGGGAACTCGGCTCATCGAGGGAGGGCCTCAGGTGACGCCCTGATGCCGTCCCGACGGCGTACGAGGTACTCTGCGAATATGCCGTTTTAGCGAGGGGGGGGGAGCATCGCAAAAGTGGCGCTGCTCCCTGATTTTTCCGCCATTGGACATTCTCTGGCTAATTGCCTACCGCAATTTCAGCATCGGAGACTGGAGAATCCTGCCCAAGATCTCTGGCTTCTTTTATAGAATTTACAGTGCAGAAGGAGGCCATTTGGCCCATCGAGTCTGCACCGGCTCTTGGAAAGAACACCCTACCCAAGGTCAACACCTCTACCCTATCCCCATAACCCAGTAACCCCACCCAACACTAAGGGCAATTTTGTACACTAAGGGCAATTTATCATGGCCAATCCACCTAACCTGCACATCTTTGGACTGTGGGAGGAAACCGGAGCACCCGGAGGAAACCCACGCAGACGGGGAGGATGTGCAGACTCCGCACAGACAGTGACCCAAGCCGGAATCGAACCTGGGACCCTGGAGCTGTGAAGCGATTGTACTATCCACAATGCTACCGTGCTGCCCCTTACTGCCCCCTTACTGAGACAATTTTCAAGTCAAGTTTCTAAAGTTTATTACTGTAGCTTACTCTGGGGATTGTGCCCACCTGCACCTAATGCTGACCCATATGCCCGAGTGCCCACAATACTCCAGTGCTAATTTCTTATTGTTATGCCTGCGTTTTGTTTTGCAAGCTGCTGCCACAAGCGCATACGTCATAGATACTGAGAGATGTATTGGGGTTAGTAAAGAAGATGAAAAAAAGTGACTAAGTCAGCAGATGGTCGGAGAATGTTTGGAAGGACTGTGGTATTTTGCCATTCCATTTCTGGGACGAGGCAGTTGAAGGAAGATTAAATACTATTGGCCTATATTCGAGAGTTTTAGAAGAAAGAGGGGTGATCTCATTCAAAGATAAAAGATTCTGAGGGGGTTGACACAGTTGGTGTTTCCCCTGGCTGGAGAGTTTGGAATTAGGAGACACCGTTTCCTGACAAGGGAACGGTCATTTCAAAGATACTTTTTTCACTTAGGATTGCGAATCTTGTGAAATTCCCTGGCGCAGAGATGTTCCGTCGTTGAGTATATTTAAGACTGAGATCGATAAGTTTTTGGGCTCCAGGATATGGAGAATTCTAAGCAGGAAAATGGATCTTGCTGAATTGTAGAGCAGACTCAGATCCGGTCTTCTATTTCTTATGTTCTGATATTTCTATGTTTTTTTAATATTCATGTGATGTGTCACTGACGTAGCAGATGTTTGGGGAAGAGGAGAGGCACAAGAAGCAAGTTTAAGCTGTGTTAGTGAGGACAAAGAATAACTTGGGAAGATTGGTTAGGAGCAGAGTGAAATGTAATACTCTTGTCAAAATCTAAAAGGATTTCTAAACAGGCTTCAGCACAAGACATAATTATTCAGCTTCTGGACTCTTGGAAATTAATTTTTCAAACTCTTGAGAACATTTTCCAGAAATACACCAAACAGTGTTAAAGTTTTAAGAAAGAGATGTATAATGTATTCAGGAGGTTAGAAATTGGTACTGGATTCTTCTGTGTGTGTCTGCAAAAATATTAACTAATTTAGTGCTTTCTCTCTGGAGCAGTGTTTATGCTAAATGTCTTTGTGTTTTCAGATTGGTTGTGTAACCATTTTGTTCAACGGCTTGTGGTAGTTATCAACAGCATTGAAACTAATGAGGTGCTCGAAAGATGGCAGTTTGACATTGAGTGTGACAAAACCATGACTGAAAACAGGCAAGTATTGCTAAGAACTATTGATATTGAGACCACTTGTGTGCCAGTCCAAGCAGCATGAAAAACACAATGCACCATGTTTTAAGGTTATTATCTCTCGAGCCATTTTTGGTACAAAAATGTTAGATCTATCTTCAGCTTAATCACTTTGCTCCTCGAGAATAATTGAATCTGTCTGGAATTTTCACAACTGCTTTTCTTTTTAATTGGATGTGTGTGCTTGAGCAAAGCATTGTGCAGTAAATGTGATATGTAAACTGACTTATATTTCTCGGAAGCAGCCAGCAGGACTCCTTCAATACTTTTACATTTATGCACAGAAGCGGCACATGTAAAATCACTGGCATTTATTTTTTTTTTTTTTTTTTTTTTATTGGATTTTTTTGCAGAAAATATAACAAAAAGTATAGCAAAAAGCAGTAATATGCAACTAACAGCCCCATAACACCCACAATTCCCCCCATACCGTAACATCACATGTATCACATTCCCCCACCCCCCCCCCCCAAACAAGAGAACTTAACCATAAATTAAAACTAGATAAATCAAATTTAAATAAAATAAGCTAACATAATCAACGCCCCCCCCCCCCCCCCGGGTTGCTGCTGCTACTGTCCCAGTACCCTATCGTTGAGCCAGAAAGTCGAGGAAAGGTTGCCACCGTTTAAAGAACCCTTGCACCGATCCTCTCAGGGCGAATTTAACCTTCTCAAGCTTAATAAAGCCCGCCATGTCATTGATCCAGGTCTCCACGCTTGGGGGCCTCGCGTCCTTCCACTGTAGCAAAATCCTTCGCCGGGCTACTAGGGACGCAAAGGCCAGCACACCGGCCTCTTTCGCCTCCTGCACTCCCGGCTCTACCCCAACCCCAAAGATCGCGAGTCCCCATCCTGGCTTGACCCTGGATCCCACCACCCTTGACACCGTCCTCGCCACCCCCTTCCAGAACTCCTCCAATGCCGGGCATGCCCAGAACATATGGGCATGGTTCGCTGGACTCCCCGAGCACCTGGCACACCTATCTTCACCCCCAAAGAACCTATTCATCCTCGTCCCAGTCATGTGGGCCCTATGCAGCACCTTGAATTGGATGAGGCTAAGCCGCGCACACGAGGAGGAAGAATTTACCCTCTCCAGGGCATCAGCCCATGTCCCGTCTTCGATCTGTTCCCCCAGTTCCCCCTCCCACTTCGTTTTCAGCTCCTCTACTGACGCCTCTTCCTTCTCCTGCATAAGCTTGTAGATATCGGATATCTTCCCCTCCCCGACCCAGACCCCCGAGAGCACCCTGTCACTCACCCCCTTCGCGGGGAGCGCAGGGAATCCCTCCACCTGCCGTCTAGCAAATGCCTTTACCTGCAGATATCTAAACATGTTTCCCGGCGGGAGCCCAAATTTCTCTTCCAACTCCCCCAGGCTCGCAAACCTTCCGTCGATAAACAGGTCCTTCAGCTGTCTAATGCCCGCTCTATACCATCCCCGAAATCCCCCATCCATGTTCCCCGGGACAAACCTATGGTTCCCCCTTAACGGAGCCTCCATCGAGCCCCCCACTTCTCCCCTATGTCGCCTCCACTGCCCCCAAATCTTGAGGGTAGCCGCCACCACCGGACTCGTGGTATACCTCGTGGGAGGGAGCGGCCACGGCGCCGTTACCAGGGCCCCCAGGCTTGTATCCCCACAGGACGCTCTCTCCATCCGTTTCCATGCTGCCCCCTCCCCCTCCATCACCCACTTACGCACCATCGACACGTTGGCCGCCCAGTAATACCCCGAGAGGTTGGGCAACGCCAGCCCCCCCCCATCACTGGCATTTATATAAACAAATGTTTTCTTAAGGTGTGCTACTCTTGTCAATATTAAACTCGCTATTAAATGAATTATTTTCCCACTACAAAGAAAGTTCTGTCTACTACTAGGAATTATGTCCTTTTATGAGACCACACAATCTGGACCTCCAGGCTGAACCCTCAAACGTAATGGAGAGAAATGTGCATGAGCACATCGTTATTTATCCTCTTGTGTCATTCAACATCTAAACTGTGAATAAGCAATAAACTATTAACCAGTCTCTTGAAAGTACAGGACTTGAATATTGCTGAAAAGAAGCATGTTGCTGAAGCTTTTCATCTTTCATTCATCGGGACAAACACAAGAATGCCAATTTTCAAACTATCTGACTGAGGTGTTGCAATGGGGATTTATAGGCTCCCAAACCTCCCAGGTAATTTAAAAAAGGCACAAAGTTGAATATCTTTCCATAGAATTTACAGTGCAGAAGGAGGCCATTCGGCACATCGAGTCTGCACCGGCTCTTGGAAAGAGCACCCTACCCAAGCCCACACCCCCACCCTATCCCTGTAACCCCACCCAACACTAAGGGCAATTTATCATGGCCAATCCACCTAACCTGCACATCTCTGGACTGTGGGAGGAAACCGGAGCACCCGGAGGAAACCCATGCACACACGGGGAGAACGTGCAGACTCCGCACAGACAGTGACCCGAGTTGGGAATCGAACCTAGGACCCTGGAGCTGTGAAACAATTGTGCTAACCACTATGCTACCGTGCTGCCCTGAAGGCAAAGTATCTCGGGTTTAGGAAACCATTTCATGCTGCTATGTGGTGGCTACCCAAGTGGTATTTTCCACTAACCATTTGCTGTCACACAATTAAGCAACATAAAGTGGATATTTGTGTCTGTGTGATGCCAGATACATAGGCTGTCGGTCCCAGAATCAAACCACATGTTCCTTCAATTGGTTTTAATAGGCAGAGTATTGACTACTCAACCAGTCCATGCTTGCAAAACCCGAAACATTAAATGTGATTCTGGCACTGGGTAGCACTTGCTGAACCATCCCGAATGCCAAGCAATTTAAGATAATCAATTGAGATCATAATGAGGCTCATTTACTTACTAGAAGTGACGTACATTCATATGCAGTGACCTGTTCTCTGCAAACAAAAACAATATGTTTAAGCCTTGCACTTTCTGTGAATTACCTGGGAGCTAGTGGAGTCTATAGGCATTGCAATGGAGAAAACAGTGACTTGCCAAGCAACCTTTTCTTCTGTTGTTTAAATTTTTGTGATTATTTGAAATGATGACTGCAAAACAAAGGACTTTGGCAACATGTTTCTCTTTTCAGTAACAGTGAACTAATTTAAATATTTTACATGTATGACCTTTTGTACATGTAGAATATGCACTAGGGTAGGTGATTAGGGTAGGTCTGGACCACAATCTTTATGCTCCAAAAGTTCTGACGGGGCTACCAGCTGATCATTGGCTGATACCATTGTTGAGTATCTTCTGTTTTAATCCACACGTGCCCATTTGCTGCTTTGAAAATTAGGTGTATGGGGTGATCTTACAATTCTTCAAACTGCTTGCATGAGCAAAAATGGAAAGAGTAGTGTGAGGGTAAGGTTGAAAGCTCATGTAGAGGCTCCTAACCTGCTTTGGGCTTAATTATCACTTCAATTGCTGTGCCCCGTTATTGTTTATATTATTTGGTGTACCTTAAGTACAAAAAGTGGCAGCTTCTTTTGAGGAACACTTAAACTCTATAATAAATAATAAAATAAAAGCAAATAACTGCGGATGCTGGAATCTGAAACCAAAAACAAAATGCTGGAAAATCTTAGCAGGTCTGGCAGCATCTGTAGGGAGAGAAAAGAGCGAACGTTTCGAGTCCAGGTGACCCTGTGTCAAAGCTAAAGTCCGAGAAAGTGGGACCTGCTGAGATTTTCCAGCATTTTCTCTTTGGAACGTTATACTCTAACTCATGTTTGCAACATTGCTTTGTTGCCTGATTGACCTTTCATTTTACTGACTAGGAAGCCTACACAGTGCTACCATTTGAACATAGCATTACTGTCTTTATCAACTTTTTTGAATAGTTGTCCTGTAGATTCAATTTTGTATTGCACGTTAAGTACCGGTTAAAAAAGATATTGTCTTGTCAGCATCATAATAACCAGACCCCAACATTGCTAGGATAAGAATTGACAGGAACCCCAATCACTTTTTCTTTAATTTGTAAAACTCAGGAAAGGATGCTTCGCTCCAGGAGTGATTCCACACACAGATAGGGATATGGTGTATTAAAGTAAACTTTATAATTAACATTGTAACCTTAACATCACATAAATCTTACTTCTGATGACATCATGTAAAGATGAGACATATGAAAAAGTGGCTCCGGGCAAGATCGTTTTTTGGGGAGGGACGGGTGTTGGTGTCCAAACCCAGTGTGGTGAGTAGGTAAATTTCTTCCTCTCAAAATAGTCAATCAAAAAGCCCAATATTAAGGAGGCTCAGGAAGGAAGCTGAGGGAGGGAAGATGGCTGCCGTGCTAGTCATGTTGGGCGTGGTAATTGCACAGAAACTGGAAACACAGGGCAAACAAATGGACAGGCAGTTCCAGCGACAGGGCCGGAAGATTCAAGAATCGTTGAGGAGGATTTCCTGAGCAGTTGATGCAACCTTTGAACGTGGTGAAGGCACAAAGCGAGGCGTTGAAAGGGGCCTGAGGCTCGAGGTAGAGGACCTTAGAAATAGGTCATGGCAGTTAAACTTCAGGTTGGTGGGACTGCAAGAGGGAGTGGAGGGCCCGAAGCCGACCCAGAGTTGGATGGTGCACGTCAGGTGTTCAGGCAAAAACTGAGACCGGACCAGCCATCGAGGACAGTGATAATCCGTTTCTATAGTTATCAAAGGAAGGAAAGGGGCTAAATGATATGGAACGTTGACTGGGATGGACACATGGTCCAAATATGTCAAGAAATTGGGTCGGAGTTGGCAAGAAGAAGCGTGCGGCCTTCAACGGGCGATGGCAATATTATATAAGGGTGTGTGGTTTGGGGTGGTATACCCAGCACGACTGTAGGTTACACTGGATTCAAGTTATATCAATGCGGCAGAACAATTAGAAGCCTTCATCTCATCAGAGAGAAGAAATTGGGACCGTTGTGAAAAGGACTATTTGGAACTCGAAATTTGTATGATTTATTTCTCCTGATGTGCTTTCGACTGCTTCATTTCTTTTGGGAGTTTTTTTTTGCAAAGAAAAGTGGAATGTTATGTGTTCTTTGCTTTTTTTCCTTGGAGAGAGATTTTGTTGCTCTTGCTGGGATTTGGGCACAGTTTTGGGGGGGGCCGGGAGAAAGGATATATTGATTCTTGTTTGAGGGGAGCCACTTTGCTAACGATAGAGAGGGTTGGCTAGCAAACGGGAGTGGAGTGGGGATGAGGCCCCATCTTATGGGGCTAGGATAGGAGGAGCACAACAGACCTAGCTGTAGTTCTGTGTGTTGGAGGGATGGGGGCGGATGTGGTGCCAGGGAGGAGGGGGGAATAATGTGGATGGGTGGAGCGGGTTGGTAAACTAAGTGACATGGGGCTTTTCTTTGATCACCTGGATGGTGCGAGGAGGGGGCCTGTGAAGAGAGCAGCATTTCTTTTCCATTTAAAGAGTGCTGATATGGTATTCCTCCAAGAGACTTGCCTGCAGTTGCGAGACCAGTTCAGGTTGTGAAGGCCTGGGTGAGCCAGGTTTCTCACTTTGTTTGACAGTAGGGCATGGGAGGTGGCAATCCTGGTTAGCAGGAAGGTGCATTTTCAGTCGTGGTTGATCTGGGGTGGGGGGCAGTATGTGATGGTCACAGGTATGTTGGAGGGGAGGGCTGTGGTGATGGTGAATGTGTATGCCCTGAATTGGAACAGTGTCAAGTTTGAGACGGTTGTTGGTGGCCATTACGGAGCTGGAAACACACAAGCTGATTTTAGAGGGGGGATTTTAGTTGTGTTTTAGATTGCTCCAGGCCCAGGTTGCTGGTCCCTTCGGGGATGGCAAAGGTGTTAACAGCATTAATGAAAGAGACTGTGAGTAGATCTGTGGCGGTTTGTGCACCCAGGGGAAATTAGTTCTCATTTTTCTCACCGGTGCATAAGACATATTCGTGGATTGATTTTTCCATTATGGGTAGGACCATGTTACCAGGAGCAAAGAGTATTTGCCGTTATCTTACATGCCACATCTGGCGGACCTGAAGTTGGTGGGCTGGGCGCAGCGGGTGGGCTGGAGGTTGGATGTGGACCTGTTGTCAGATGTTGGGTTTTTTGCTAATTTGAGGGGCCATAAAGGACTGTTGTGAATGGGATGGTCTCTCCATCTACAGTTTAGAGGTGTTCAAGGCAGTGATTATGGGAGAGATCATCTCGTACAAGTCATATGGATAGGGAGCACAGACAGGAGTGTTAGGAGGTGGTGGACATGATTCTGGGTGTAGACAATACACGTGTGACCCAACACCAGAGCTCTTGGTGTGCAGGAAGAAACTAAATGCAGATTGATCTTCTCTCCACGGGTCGGGTGGTGCATCAGCTTCGATGCTTAAAGGGGACGATATGAGTATGGGGAGAAGGCAAGCCACCTGTTTGCTCATCAATTAAGGCAGCAGGAGGCTGCCAAAGAAATTGCAGGTGCAGGAGCCAGCAGGTGGGTTGGCTTCTTCCCCCTGAGGTATTTCGTTCTTTGTTTGTATGAGGGGCTTTACTGAGCAGGGGATGGTTGAGTTCTTGGAGTTTAGCGTTTCCTCAGGTGGGAGGATGAGTTCCGGGAAGCATTGAAGGCACCGATGGGGTTGGAAGAGGTTCACAGGGCTCTCAGCAAGATGCAGAGGGGGGAGGCGGAAGGGCCTGATGGGTTCCCGGTAGAATTCTATAAGATGTATGTGGACCAGCTGGCCCTATTTGTGCTGGAGATGTTTAATGACTCATTGCTGCGGGGTTCCCCTCTGGAGTCACTGGGGCAGGCATCCATCTCCCTCCTTCTGAAGAAGGTTGAGGAGAACCTTCTTCACCCAAAGGAAAATTAATTTGTGGAGCTCCCTACCCAGTGAAGCAGTTGAGGCTACCCCGTTAAATGTTTTTACAGCAAAGGTAGATAGATTTTTGAACAGTAAAGGAATAAAAGGTTACGGTAAGCGTGCGAGTAACTGGAACTGAGTCCACAAAAAGATCAGCCATGATCTTATTTAATGGCGGAGCAGGCTTGAGGGACCAGGTGGCCTACTCCTGCTCCTAGTTCTTTTGTTTAGGAACCCATACGTGTGGGTCGTACCGCTCAATTTCCCCGCTTAATGCGGATGCAAACTGTTTGGCTAAAATCCTAGCGTTAAGTCTGGAGCCCTGCCGGTAGTGGGGGAAGACCAGAAAGGATTATAGAGTGGTAATAAGCTGTCGTCGAACGAAAGGCGGCTGCTTTCATGTTCCTACACCAACGGCGGGACCGGATACGGAGATTGTCTCTAGATGCTGGTAAAAAGTTTAACTGGGTTTAATGGAGCTTCTTGTTCACGGTTCTGGGAAAGTTTGGGATTGGCCCTGAGTTTGTATTGTGGGTTTGTCTGTTATACAAAGTGCTGACTGCTAATGTGCGATCAAACATTTGGGGTCGTTTGGGCTACATGAGTACGAGACCGGGATGTCCTCTGTCACGTTTGTTATTTACTTGGCGATCGAGCCACTGGAAATTGCTTTGAGCATTGGCCAAATGGAAAGGGATTGTGCGGGGTGGGGTCGAGCATACAGTATTCTTGTATGCAGATGTACATAAGGAATCCAGGGCCAGTGATAGGAGAGATAATGGGGATGTTGAAGAAGTTCGGCTCCTTTTCAGGATATAAATTAAATGTTGGAAGAGTGCAATTTTTGTGGTTAGTCCTTGGAGAGACTGGACTGAGGGGATTGCCATTCTGTTGGGCGGAGACCAGGCTTTGCTACTAGGGGGTCCAGATAGCACTGGATTGGGTGCAACTTCTCAAATTGAATTTTGCAAGCATGGTGAGCAGGATTACAATGGTCTCGTAAAGGTGGGACAACCTTCCACTTTTGCTGGCGGCTGTGTACAATTTATTATGGGGGCTGGGAAGAGAGAGGAGACTTTACTGGAGGGGCAATTCGCGAGTTGGGTTCAGTTGAAGGAGAAAGCAGGGCTTGGGGTTCAGATATGTTCAGGTATTTTTAAGTGCAGGACTTTGTCCGGGGGGATTTGTGGGGGGGGAGTAGGTTTCAGTGGAAGAAGTGAAGGCCAGGTGGGAGGAGGAGCCATTCTGGAGGAGATATGGAGTGAGTACCTGTGCGAAGTTGAGTTTGACACAGCTGCAGGTTGTGTTTAGGGTGCACCTCACCAGGGCAAATTTTCTTTTGAAGAGGTCAAGGATAAATGTGAGTGGTGCTCAGAAGAGGGCCTGCACACCATCCACATATGTCCTGGTCCTGTCCCAAACTGGTGGGTTTTTGGGGGTCTTTTTTCAGGCAATCCTGAAGGTTGATTTAAACCCTGTCCGTTATTTGGCTTGTCGGACCAGCTGGAGTTCTGCGTGGGGACGGATGCATTAGCATTTGCATCACTGCTGGCGTGTTGACTGATGTTGAGATGGGCGCAGACAACACCACCCAGTGTCACAGAGATGCTGGGTGATTTATTGGAATTCCTGTACCTCTAATGGTAAGTTTGCGGTGAGAGGACCGATCGATGGGTTCATAGATGGCGGCCTTTATTTGGAACTTTAAAGAGCTGGTCACTGTTAGTGTGGTAGGGGGCATTGATTGTTGTTTGGGATTACTTTAGGCAAACTTTAGGAATTTGAATACATGTTGGGTGATGTGGAATACCAGAAGATTCTCTGGGAAGCCAGGGAGGAGATTGCAGAGCCTTTGTCCTTGACCTTTATGTCGTCTTTGTCGACAGGAATAGTGCCGGAAGACTGGAGGATAGCAAATGTTGTCCCCTTGTTCAAGAAGGGGAGTAGAGACAACCCTGGTAATTATAGACCTGTGAGCCTTACTTCGGTTGTGGGTAAAATGTTGGAAAAGGTTATAAGAGATAGGGTTTATAATCATCTTGAAAAGAACAAGTTGATTAGCGATAGTCAACACGGTTTTGTGAAGGGTAGGCCATGCCTCACAAACCTTATTGAGTTTTTTGAGAAGGTGACCAAACAGGTGGATCAGGGTAAAGCTGTTGATGTGGTGTATATGGATTTCAGTAAGGCGTTTGATAAGGTTCCACACGGTAGGCTATTGCAGAAAATAAGGAAGTATGGAATTGAAGGTGATTTAGCGGTTTGGATCAGTAATTGGCTAGCTGAAAGAAGACAGAGGGTGGTGGTTGATGGCAAATGTTCATCCTGGAGTTCAGTTACTAGTGGTGTACCGCAAGGATCTGTTTTGGGGCCACTGCTGTTTGTCATTTTTATAAATGACCTGGAAGAGGGTGTAGAAGGATGGGTTAGTAAATTTTCAGATGACACGAAGGTCGGTGGAGTTGTGGATAGTGCTGAAGGATTTTATAGGATACAGAGGGACATAGATAAGCTGCAGAGCTGGCAGATGTAGTTTAATGCGGAAAAGTGTGAGGTGGTTCACTTTGGAAGGAGTAACAGGAATGCAGAGTACTGGGCTAATGGCAAGATTCTTGGTAGTGTAGATGAACAGAGAGATCTCGGCATCCAGGTACATAAATCCCTGAAAGTTGCCACCCAGGTTAATAGGGCTTTTAAGAAGGCATATGGTGTGCTAGCCTTTATAAGCAGGGGGATTGAGTTTCGGAACCACAAGGTCATGCTGCAGCTGTACATAACTCTGGTGCGGCCGCACCTGGAGTACTGCGTGCAGTTCTGGTCACCACATTATAGGAAGGATGTGGAAGCTTTGGAAAGGGTTCAGAAGAGATTTACTAGGATGTTGCCTGGTATGGAGGGAAGGTCTTACGAGGAAAGGCTCAGGGACTTGAGGTTGTTTTCGTTAGAGAGGAGAAGGCTGAGAGGTGACTTAATAGAGACATATAAGATAGTCAGAGGGTTAGATAGGGTGGACAGTGAGAGTCTTTTTCCTCGGATGGTGATGACCAACACGAGGGGACATAGCTTTAAATTGAGGGGTGATAGATATAGGACAGATGTCAGAGACAGTTTCTTTACTCAGAGAGTAGTAGGGGTGTGGAACGCCCTGCCTGCAACAGTAGTAGACTCGCCAACTTTAAGGGCATTTAAGTGGTCACTGGATAGACATATGGATGAAAATGGAATAGTGTAGGCCAGATCGGCTTCAGATGGTTTCACAGGTCGGCGCAACATCGAGGGCCGAAGGGCCCGTACTGCGCTGTAGTGTTCTATGTTCTATAAGTTGCTGTCAGTAAGTCCACACTTTTATAGGGTGTATTATAGAACGTCCCACACACTGTTACCTCCCTTGCCATTATGAATTGGCAAACCTTTCACACTCAGGCTGCTCGTCTTGCTCTTTTAAAAACCCTAGAAAATGCCTCGTCTGTTGAATGAGGTTTGGCTCGGCTTAAGACCCTTGCTGGCCCTGAAAAGCTAATTTAATATTTGTGGCATGTCAGATTTCTCTATAATAATTGAACATATTTCGTGTTCGAAAAGCATTTTTATTTCAAAATCTAATTCAATTTTGGCTTCTATTTTAATCATTTATTCTGCTAACTGGAAATTTAAAACTAAAAGTTTTTAATTTCCTTGATTGACTGTGAGACTCCTTCAGTTCGGTTGCCTACCAGCTTGCTGGCATTGCTGCTGGAGCATGCCAAGCCCTTACTTGGCACCTGATTTAAACTGCCATGGGGAGAGGGAGTTCCCAACACATACATTCCTTGACCTTTGTGGGCAGCTTTCTTTTGAGTTAGCGGTGAGCATGCTTACTTGACACTGACTGCACAATCTAAGCCATTGTGTTCATGTTGATGGGTCTGGTTGTTGTGGGAGAAATGGGTTTGAATTCATGGGACATTGGAATCAGTATTGGGGAAGGAGGGAACTGTTCTGATGGGACGGACTTCACCTGAATCAAGCTGGGACCTGAGTCCTGACGAATCGTGTAACTTGGGCTGTAGATAGGGCTTTAAACTAAATAATGTGTGGAGGGTTCAGTTGTATAGAAAATCAAAGTTAAAGGAGAAGGTGGGAGGCTAATGAGGACTTTAAATGAGTTAAGGGGGCAAGGACTCAGGAGAGGTTAGTAAAGTTTCCAGAACACATAATAAAAGACAGTATCGAAAACAGCAGGGATCTAACTTCAGGCACAGCAAAAAAGGCAACATGTATGAGATGGGGCAGTCAATGCAGGACTGAGGGTTGTAGTGCCTAAATGTGCGCAGTATACGAAACAAGGTAAATGAGCTTGTTGCGCACATTGAAATTGGCAAGTACGATGTTGTGGCCATCACAGACGTGGCTGCAAGGGGATCAGGGCTGTGATCTACATATCCAAGGATATGTGTACTATCAAAATGGTTGCATTGTTAGTAAGAAATGAACTTGAATTGATAGCAAGAAGTGATTATAGGGTCGTAAGGCATAGAAAATGTGTGGATAGAGTTGAGGAATCGTAAAGGAAAAAAGACCCTGAGGGACGTTATGTGCAGGCCCCCAGAAGTAGTCGGAATGTGGGGCAGAAAGTAAATCAGGAGATAGAAAAGGTATATAAGAAAGGCAATATTACAATAATCATGGGGGATTTCAATCTGAAGGTGGACTGGGAAAATTGGGTTGGTAGTGGATCCCAAGAAAAGGAATTTGTGGAATGTCCACAAGATGGTTTTTTGGAGCAGCTTGGATAGAGCCCACTTGGGGACAAGCAATTCTGGATTTGGTGATGTGTAATGAGGCAGACTAGTGGTGTTCCGCAGGGGTCCGTTTTGGGACCACAGCTATTCACGATATACATTAATAATCTGGAAGAAGGAACTGAGGGCATTGTTGCTAAGTTTGCAGGTGAGCAGTGGTTTCAAAAAAATAAGTATTAACTTGGCAGTGTGCTTCTAAGTCAAAAGATTATGGATTCAAGATCCCCTGCAGCATTTGTGCACCTTTGATGCACTATCAATTACGACGAGACGAGGGTAGAGAGTAATTGAGGCTTTATTAAGCAGAGATGTGTAGCCTCCTGCAGCTGCTGCTGAAATGGCTGCAGCTCGGTCAGCACACACATTTATACTCTGCCTACTGGGTGGAGCCAGCAGGCAGGAATCTACCCCCGTATCTGTAGTACAGGAGCCTTACCGTATTACCTCTCATGTACGCATTATACAAACAGTGGTGACTACCACAACCATATCTAGGATGACTGCTCGGTGTAGTGCTGAGGGAATGTTCTGTGTTGGAAGTGCCTGATCTATTTGTTCAGGTGTTTGCAATTAATTCAATAGCACTTTCTCCAAGAAGAGCAGGAGATGTCCTTCCCCTCTGGAGGCAGAAATCGAGTTAATGGGCACACCGTGGTGCGGGGACAAGGCCATTGATATTCACGAGATATCTCTCGTGAGATTTGTGAGGCTCAAACGAAATCTTGCAAGACATCGCGATTTGGATCCCACCTTCACTGTTCATTAGGCTCATTTGAATATGCATTTGAGGGAATCTCTCGGTGTCTGGGAAACTTTGCCAGGGTGCCATTTAGTACTCGTGGATCAGTCGTAATGGGGGGGGGCTCCCATGTCGTTTTCGTCCTCTGGGAGGTCAGGGGCAGAGTGCCACCCTGGCACTCCATCTGGCACCTTGGCTGGAAGTGCCATTGATCGGGCCAGGTGGGGCTTTACCAGGTAGAGGGGTGTTCCCGTGGACCTCACTGAGGTTGGGGGAAGAGGAGTGGTGGAGAGAAAGATCAGGGGAGCCAAACAAAATGCCACCACGATCTGCGAGGAGCCTTTCCTGCTGGGCGCCAGTTGGAAAATACTCAAGTGCAGCCTCGGCAGAGAGAAACTCCCCGAGGCCAAAAGTGGTGTTGAATAGCGGAGTCTTTCTCAACGCTGCAGCTGCCGAGAAACACTCCACTAAACGTGCCCATAAACAGACATTAACTTTTTCCCCTGTGAATCGCGCCCAATGTTTCAAGTTAATGTGATGAAAGAGTTGCCGACCTGAAATATTTGAACTTCCAAAATATTGTCTAAATCATTAATGGTTGGAACAAGAATCTGAAGGTTGAAAATACAGCTGGCTTGGCAGCACGCACACAGGGAAAATAACAGTTAATGCTTCATGTGTAATTTCTGTACATTTCAAAAGGGTTGTTGCTCACTGCCTTTTTAAAGTTTATATTCTGTACTATTAATCTGCAAGCTCTATGTCACCATTTTTCCTGCTATTGTGCTTGCCAAATTATTGTATAATGTATGGATGAACAAAGTCGTCAAGATCCCAGAGGTTTGGCAATGGCTACAAGCTTCCTGCTTGTAGTGGTGTGTACAATTACTTTGTAATAGCTCAGCAGCACCACCAGAAGGAGGTTGATGGTAATGTACCAGTTTAGAAGCTGTAGTTCAGACTTGGTAATTTTACAGGATAACGGGTAAGGGCTCATATATCATTAGCCACATATTTATCCTCCCTTCTCTTCCCCCCCCCCCCCTTCCAATTATAGTCCAGGAACAGTTCTAGGCTTTTACTCTGAACTCTACCAATTCTGTGCATTGGTTAACCTTTTGAGTGAGGAAAACTTACTGATCTGGATCCTAAATTTGCCTCTTAACAGGATTGAAATGGGAATCCTTTTATTCTGTTCAATTTAGTTTTCAGATTAACCTTTCCATACTGCTTATTAATATGTACTTGGTTGAGGTTACCTCATTGATCTTTCAAGACTATAAAACCGGGGTGACAGCAGATAATGGAAAGAAGAGCCATTACTGGAAATGTACTGCCTACTTGGGGCAATGCCCCAATGGAACAATGTAGGAGAATAACTTGGCCAACCTTATCAAATAAGGGAAAGGTTAGGATGAGGAGGACTGGAGGATAGTACATCGCTACATCACTCTTTCAGATTGTCAGTTACAGCTTCAGCTGTGCTGTGAGCAAGGTGGATACCCGGCTTGAGGGTCAGAAGTCTGAAGCAGGGTTACAGAAGTTTATTTGTAGATTGAACTCTTGAGGTAGATTGAACTCTTGAGGGCACATTGTTACTACTTTGCAAAGAGAATATAGAGGTAGCATTAGGGTAAGAAAGTACTGGCTAGTGAAAGAGGAAAAATTAGCAAACGTGTGAATTTTAGTTTTAAGAAGACGAGCACTAAGAGTCACAAAAGTGAATACACAGACATAACTGCAGGAAAGATAGATTAAAATGCCGACTGAAGAGGAAAAATGTTGTCTAATGCTGGACTGATGTTGGTGAATTATCTTGGATTACATTTTGGCTACTTGGCCACAGGCAAGAAAGCCCACCATGAGGGACATTGCTTGAAAATTCTGAAAACATTGGGCGCGATTCTCCAAATGGAGACTAAGTGTTCGCGCCGTCGCGCAGATTTCCCGCCGGCAGCGACCGGGGGTGAACGACGTCAGTGGGACTGTGCCGTTTCCACGCAGCTGCTCGGCCCATCCGGGCCGGAGAATCGGCGGCCCGTGTCGGCGCAAATGACGCCGATTCTCCACATCTCGGAGAATCGCGCTCCAGCAACGTGGCGCAATTGCAGCGATTCTCTTGCCCGGCGAGGGGCAGGGAGAATCGCGCCCGTTATCTTTATGCTAGGAGTAACAATCACAGAAACTTTGATTTATGAACTTTGGCTGAAAAAGAAGTCTTTGGGATCTGTTTTTCTGCCAATCTGAGGCCAGTTTTTACAAACCAAGTCTAATCTCTAAGCGGACAATGGCTTCCCAGAGGAATAATCTTTTCCATAAGGAAATCTTTCTCAAATTCTGGAATAGACTTTTAAAATAAATAGGGGAAGATTTTGAGCAGAATAAATAATTTTTCAAACCATTTGAGACATTTTGTATATCTTGTATGATGTTATATTTTCTGTCCCATGTTGATACTGACATCTGAGTTTTATATTTCTAATATTCAGGATTATTTTAATGTCATGTGAGCTTTTCACTATCAGCATATAAACAATGAAAGAGAAACACACTTGAGGGAGACGAAAGTGTCTTGCTCCAAGTTAACCCCATCAAAATATTTCCATTTGAAAACGTGCAGCGTGTGCAGTTTCAGAAAGAGCTTCAGTTTTTAATTTTAACAAATAAAGGCCAGAACTATTGATATTGATTTTATTTGCCAGTACATTGCTTTCAATGCAATTGTCTCATTGCAGCCAACCAAGAGAGAAATCTGAGAAAGCGATTCAAGATGAAATCCGGTCAGTCATTCGACAAATCACTGCCACGGTGACTTTCTTGCCGTTGCTAGATGCTGCATGTAAGTGAATACTTTTAATGGTTGCTTATATAAAATATTGAATGTGTTCCAGTAACTTTATTTTCCCCCTCTTCCTTCTGATCCCACTATCACACCAATATCTAGGCCAAGATAGTGGCCAACAGCCTGCTTCCAGATCCTGTTAATTGCTGTTCCATACAAGTAGCTGCTAGGTGTTGAATGACAGTAGTCCTCGGTGATTGTTGCTTATTATTGTTCTATAGCATATTGCCTAGTTTTGTTAAATTGTTACATGTTGGCTGGGCCAGCATTTATTGCCCTTGGACTGTGTGGCTTGCTAGGCCATTTCAGAGAACATTTGAGACTCAACCACATTACTGTGGGCCTGGATTCACGTGCAGGTCAGACCAGGCAAGGCCAACTGATTTCCTTCCCGAAATGACAGTGAATCAAATGGGTTTTTATGACAATGGCTTCATGGTCATCTTTTAACTCCAGCTTTTTATTGAAGTCAAATTACACCATCTGCCACGGCAGGATTCGAATCTGGGACCCCAGAGCATTAAACTGGGTCTCTGGATTACTAATCCAGTGACAATACCACAATGTCAACACCTCTCCTACTGTGCGTGCTTGGTCTTTTTGCGGACAGCAAGGCTGAGCTCAGCACACTGCCAAGTGGGGAATTTGCAAGTAATTATTTCCTCTCCTGCCCTCTTGAGATACGGTATGAATGTTACGTATATTCTCTCTGATGTAGCATTTCTCTGTGAGCTAAACTAGTTTAGGCTCAGATGTTCAGAATTTTGTACTTTATTTCTATTCAAAGTTTGACATTTTTACTAGTACAATCAAAGAAAAGCACAGGAACAGGCCCTTCGGCACTCCAAGCCTGTGCCGAACATGCTGCCCGTCTAAACTAAAATCTTCTAAGCTTCCGGGGTCCGTATCCCTCTATTCCCATTCTATTCATTTATTTGTCAAGATACCCCTAAAATGTCACTATCGTCCCGGCTTCCACCACCACCTCTGGCAGCAAGTTCCAGGCACCCACTACCCTCTGTGTTTTTAAAAAAAAAACTTGCCTCGTACATCTCCTCTAAACCTTGCCCCTTGCACCTTAAACCTATGCTCCCTAGTAATTAACCCCTCTACCCTGGGAAAAAGTCTCTAACTATTCACTCTGTCTGTGCCCCTCAGAATTTTGTAGACCTCTATCAGGTCACCCCTCAACCTCCTTCGTTCCAGTGAGAACAAACCAAGTTTATTCAACCTCTCCTCATAGCTAATGCCCTCCATACCAGGCAACATCCTGGTAAATCTCTTCTGCACCCTCTCTAAAGCCTCCACACTCTTTTGGTAGTGTGGCGACCAGAATTGAACACTATACTCCAAGTGTGGCCTAGCGAAGGTTCTATACAGCTGCAACATGACTTGCCAATTCTTATACTCAATGCCCCGGCCAATGAAGGCAAGCATGCCGTATGCCTTCTTGACTACCTTCTCCACCAGTGTTGCCCCTTTCATTGACCTGTGGACCTGTACACCTAGATCTCTCTGACTGTCAATACTCTTGAGGGTTCTACCATTCAGTGTATATTCCCTACCTGCATTAGATCTTCCAAAATCCTATTGGGAAAGTTAATATTTTGAGGAGAAATATAAACACTCAGCAATCAACCGATAAACTATGTCACCTGCACATTTTTAAACAAAAACATTATTGTTTTTAACCAAAAATAAAACAAGAACTTACCAGTTTATAATTACTTATGCTGTGCACTCGTGCTACTTTTTATTTCACCCAAAACGTTCTCATGCACATTACAAGAATATTAAGTTTATTCAGTTCTATAGTGACTAGTTCAAAAGGTATGCCAAAGCCCTACAGAATTCACTTTAATGCTCCTCAAACTTCCAGCTATTCCCCAATGCAATATTTAATGGGGATCCTTGCATTAGCTTTTTGGCTTTGCGACCCTTTTCTTTAATACCTCACGACTGTGGATGCTCTAGCTCCTTGTTCTGGTTGTTGCAGATACCAACTGTCAAGCTAACACTTGCTTTGAAATTAAATCGATAGCAAGGAGCGATATAGGGTCAGAAGGTGCAGAATCTGTTTGGGTAGAGTTGAGGAATCGAAAATGAAAAAAGACGCTGATGGGTGTTATGTACAGGCCCCCTAACAGCAGTCGGGATATGCGACAGAAAATAAATCACGAGATAGAAAAGGCATACAAGAAAGACAATATTATAATAATCATGGGGGACTTCAATATGCAGGAGCACTGGCACAGTGGGTAGCCCTGTTGCTTCGCAGTTCCAGGGCCTTGGGTTCGATTCCCGGCTTGGGTCACTGTGTGGAGTCTGCACGTTCTCCCTGTGTCTGCGTGGGTTTCCTCCGGGTGCTCCAGTTTCATCCCACAAGTCTTGAAAGACATGCTGTTAGGTAATTTGGACATTCTGAATTCACCCCATGTACCGAACAGGGGCCGGAATATGGCGACTAGGGGCTTTTCACAGTACCTTCATTGTAGTGTTAATGTAAGCCCGCTAGTGACAATAAAGATTATTATTATTATTATAAAAATCAGATCACAAGAGAAGGAGTTTGTGGAAATTCTAAGAAATGTTTTTTCGGAGCAGCTTGTGGTAGAGCCGATGAGGGGACAGGCCATTCTGTATTTGGTGATGTGTAATGAGGCAGCTTTGATTAAGGAACTTAAAGTAAAGATAGAATTCACCCTGCAGTTTGAGGCAGAAGCTGGAATCCGATTTAACAGTATTACAGTTGAATAAAGGTAACTACAAAAACATGATGGAGAAGCTGGCCAGAATTGATTAGAGGGGAAACCTGGCAGGGAAGACACTGGAACAGCAATGGCAGGTGTTTTGGGGGGTTATTCAGGAGGCACCCCAGAAATTTATCCCATTGAAGAGTACACGTGCTAAGGAGAGAATAAGGCACCATGGCTGACGAGGGGAGTCCGGGACAGATAAGAGCAATAGAAAAAGCATACAATATGGCGAGGTTTAGTGGGAAGCCAGGGGATTGGGAAGCCTTTAAACACAAGCAGAGGACAACTAAGAAAGCAATATAGGGTGGGGGGGGGGGGAGAAGATGAAATATGAATGTAAGCTAGCTAGTAATATAGAAGAAGATTTGTGAGACTTTTTTTAGATACATAAAAGTTGAGAGGCAAGAATGAACATTGGACCACTGGAAAATGAGACTAGGGAAGTAGTAGTGGGGAACAAAGAAATAGCAGAGGCACTGAATAGGTACTTTTCATCAGTCTTCACAGCGGAAGACGTCAGTGGTGTACCAGAATTTTGAGATTCAGGGGGCAGAGGTGAGTGCAATGGCCCTTCACTAAGGAGAATGTGCTGGGAAAGCTGAAATGCCTGAAGGTGGATAAATCACCCGGACTGGGTAGCCTACACCCCAGGGTTCTGAAGGAGATAGCTGAGGAGATTGTGGAAGCATTGGTAATCTTTCAGGAATCAGTAGAGGCAGGGAGGGTCCCAGAGGATTGGAAAATGGCTAATGTAACACCCCTTTTTAAGAATTGAGGGAAGCAGAAGACAGGAAATTATAATCCGGTTAGCCTGACTTCGGTCATTGTACGATTTTATAGTCCATTATTAAGGATGAGATTGCAGAGTACTTGGAAGTGCATGGTAAAATAAGGCTGAAGCTGCACACCTTTGTCAATGGGAAGTCATGTCTGACAAATCAGTTGGAATTCTTTAAGGAAGGGGGTTGGCTCTCCTGCCAAATCACCGGTTTGTTTTGGGGGGGTGGGGGAAAGAGGGCTATATGGGGGGTTTCGGGGGTGGCATCAAGTGGGGATTGAGCGGTTTGGGGATCTATTCATTGAGGGTGGCTTTCCGAGTTTGGAGGCGGAATTTGACCTGCCCGTCGGGCATGGGTTCTGGTATTTGCAGGTGAGGGAGTTTGTTCGGAGGCAGGTACCGTCCTTTCTTTACCTGCCGCTCCAGGGGCTACAGGGACAAGATGGTGTCAAGAACAGGGGTAGGAGAGAGGAAGGTGTCAGATTTTACAAGGAGCTGATGGATTGGGAGGGAGTCACGGTAGGGATACTGAAGCGCAACTGGGAGGAAGAGTTGGATAGGTAGTTGGAGGCTGTGCTGTGGGGGACAGCCCAGAGGAGGGTGAATGCATCCTCGTCGTGCGCTAGGCTTAGCCTTATCCAGTTTAAGGTGGTCCACAGGGCACATACGATGGCTAGGACGAACAGGTTTTTTGAAGCGGTGGAAGACAGATGTGGACCCACAAATCACGCCCATATGCTTTGGGCATGTCCAAAGCTTGGAGGATTCTGGTTGGGGTTTGCCGACGTTAGTCGGAGGTCCTGAAGGTGAAGGTGGTCCTGAGTCCAGAGGTAGCGATCTTCGGAGTGTCAGGAGACTCGGGAGGCCAGGGGGCGAGAGAGGCCGATGTCTTGGCCTTTGCCTCCCTGGTAGCCCGGAGATGGATATAATTAGAATGGAGAGACTGGAGGGGGGAAGTTACCTGGCAGAGCTTCGCAGGCGAGAAAAAATAAAGTTTGCCTTGAGGGGGTCTGTGGAGGGGTTTGCCCAGAGGTTGCAGCCGTTTATCTACTTCGAGAAACGTTAAGGTGTCAGCAGGGGTTGGGGTAAAATGGGGAGGGGGGGTGGGGGGGATGGTGGGGCATGAGGTATTTTTTTATTTGCAGCCCTGTTGGCTTGTTTTGATTTGTGATTGTTTGTTGTGTGAATAAAAATATAAATGCCTCAATAAAATATTTTTGGGGAAAAAACAGAATTATTTTAGGAGGAACAACAAGGGTGTTTAAGACAAAGGGGAGACAGTGGACGTGATCTATTTGGAGTTTCAGAAGGCATTAGACAAGGTGCCATACAGGAGGCTATTAAATAATATAAGAGCCAACTATGTTGGGGGCGAGGTACTGACATGGAAAGAGGATTGGCTGACCGACAGAAGGCAGAGAGTGGGGATAAAGGTTTTTTTCCGGGTGGCAGCCGATGACTAGTGGTATTCCGCAGGGGTCAGTGTTGGTGCATCAACTATTCAAGATATACATTAACAATCTGGAAGAAGAACTGAGGGCATTATTGCTAAGTGTGCAGTTGATACGAAGATATGTAGAGGGGCAGATAGTGTTGAGGAAGTGGGGAGGCTGCCAAAGGACTTAGACAGGCAAGGAGAGTGGGCAAAGCTAGGAGAGTGGGCAAAGAAGTGGCAGATGGAATACAATGTGGAAAAGTACGGTTATGCACTTTGGTTGGAAGAATAAAGGCATAGACTATTTTCTAAATGAGGAAAGGCTTTGGAAATCGTACACACAAAGGGACTTAGGAGTCCTAGTTCAAAATTCTCTTAAGGTTAACATGCAGGTTCAGTTGGCAGTTGGGAAGGCAAATGCAATATTAGCATTCATTTTGAGAGGGCTAGAATACAAAGCAGGGATGTACTTCTGAGGCTGTATAAGGCTCTAGTCGGACCCCATTTGGAATATTGTAGGCAGTTTTATGCCTCGTATCTAAGGAAGGATGTGCTGGCCTTGGAGGGAATATAAAGGAGTTACACAAGAATGATCCTGGGCATGAAGGACTTGTTATATGAGGAGCGGTTGAGGACTCTAGGTTTGTATTCGATAAAGGATGAGAGAGGATATCATTGAAACTTGCAGAAGACTGAAAGGCCCAGATAGAGTGGATGTGGAGAAGATGTTTCCATTCTTAGGAGAGACTAGATGCCGACGGCACAGCCTCAGACCGAAAGGATGATCCTTTAAATCTGAGATGAGGAGAATTTCTTTAGCCAGAGGGTGATAAATCTGTGGAACACATTGTCGCAGAAGGCTGTGGAGGCCAAGTCACAGAGTGTCTTAAATCTAGAGGGGATCAGGGGTTACAGGGAGGCGGCATGAGAATGGGGGTGAGAAAGATATCAGCCATGATCATATGGTGGAGCTGATTTGGGCCATATTCTGCTCCGATAATGGCCTTATGGACTCCTTTCTGCCACAAGGCTCTGTACGGATGATGAGATTTCGTCTGAGCCAATCTTCAGCTGCTTTTTTTGATCTGCTCTGAAAATTAACATGCATAAATCTTTTATTGAAATAAGGATACCCCTTCTGGCTCTACTAAACCAAAATAAGCTTTTGCAATTCTACCCTTGGTCCTTGTACTTGCCTTGATCTTGGTACTTCCCGGGTCCTGCCAGTCATAATATATTCCCTTGCTTTGTTTGTCCTGCCTAAGTGCATCACCTCACAATTATCTGGATTGATTTCCATTTGCCATTTGATCAGCCCATCTGACTGGTCTGCCTATATTGTCCTGTAACTAAGGCAATCCTCCTCACTATTTACCAGCCCACCAATTTTCGTATCATCCGCAAACAACCATCCTACTTCAAGTCTAAATTATTTATGTCAACCACAAACAGCAAAGACCCCATCACTGGTCCCTGCGGGATCCCACAGTACACAGAAAAATTCAGAAAAATACCCTTTGACCATCACCCTCTGCTTCCTGTCACGCAGCCAATTCTGGATCCAATTTGCCAAATTTCCTTGGATCCCATGTGTTTTTATCTTCACCATTAGTCTCCCATTTGGAACCTTATCAACACCCTTGCTGAACTCCAAGTCGACTACGTGAAATGCATTGTCCTCATCTACACACCTGGTCACGTCTTCGAAAAATTAAATCCAGTTGGCCTAAAATGACCTCCCCTTAACAAAACTATGTTGATGGTTCTTGATTAATCTCTGCCTCTCCAAATGCAGGTTAATTCTGTCTCTCAGAATTGCTCCCAATAGATTCCCCACCACTGAGGGTAGACTGGCTGGCTTGTTGTTTCCTGTTTATCCCTTCCTCCCTTCTTGAATAATGGTACCACATTGGCATTACTTCAGTCCTCCGGAACCTCTCCTGTGGCCAGAGAGGAATTGAAAAATGTTCTGCCTATATTGTTGGTACCAATGTGTACTACGATAAATGTCTGTTTGCCCTCCCCATTCAGAATGCCCTGCAGCCTTTCAGTGACATCCCTGACCCCAGCACCAGGGAGGCAACATACCACCCTGGTGTCTCTTTTGCAGCTGCATAAACATTTCTCTTGTACAACTGAATCCGCAACCACTCTGTCCCTACCGTTCTTCCTCTTCCTCTCTTGTGCAGTCGACCTACCTATGTGCCATGAAGTTGGCTGCCCTTGTTTTGCCCTTCACGCTCATCTCCCCCAACAGTATCCAAAACTGTGTATCTATTTCTGTTAATCCCTTCTCCCCCCAGAAAAGAGCACACTTTTTTTTTTTTAAATTCACAATTGCTTCTCTGTGACACTGACTGCGAGGACCCCTTTCCCAGGCTGCCTCACTGCGATGTTGACTGCGATGACACTGTTCCGAGACCACTTCACTGTGATGCTGACTCTGGGGACACGATTCGTAGACCACTTCTGCAAGCGGACAGCAGGGACACCGTTCCCAGAGTGCTTCACTCCGACCATCACTGCGAGGACATTTCCCAGACCGCTTCGCTCCGATGTTGACTTGTGAGGACTCTGTTCACAGGTCGCTTCCCTGCATGGGCTGTGTTCCTAGGCTGCTTCCTTGCGACGCTGACCCTGAGGCCACTCACAGACCATGCACCATGGATAGCTAAATGACTTTACTCACTTACATTTATATTGTGATCCTATTGACCATCTGTTTTCATTTTTTTTATTTTTCAGGTTCTTTTGATCTTCTAATATACACAGACAAAGACCTGGAGGTACCAGAAAAGTGGGAAGAATCAGGACCACAGTTTATTAACAACTCTGAAGAGGTTCGCCTGAGATCTTTCACTACGACCATACACAAAGTGAATAGTATGGTTGCATACAAAAAAATTGATTCTTTTTAATGGGCAACAGTGTATAGATTGTTAGTGTACATAAACTCTTTTGTACAAATGTTTCACTGCCAGTAAGAGTTCATTTGTCTGTATTGTACTTTTTAATTTGTGTACAGCTGCAATTTTCCCTTTGGTTATTTTTAACTTTTGCTTCCCTTGGTGTATAATTCAAAAATGATTCAGCAGAATGTTGAGAGTTTGGTATTTGCATTAGAAATTTTATAGCTTCACTTGAAAGGTTGTCGACTTGAATTTTTTACGTGAATAAAATTGCCTGAATGATGAAATAAATGCTGTCTTTTCTCAGTAAGGGAATGATCTCAATAATTATTTTGAAGAGTAAAATCTTCATTCTTTTTCATTTCTCTCACATTCTAGTTCTGCAGAAGTAGAACGTAATGAGTTTTTCGACTTTTGACCAATGAAACACACTGCACAAAAGACAAAATCAATTCCCTTAAGGAAAGACCTGATCCATCTTTCTGTAAGGTTTATAAATTAACTAGCATCAGTTGGTATCTATCATTTGTTGAAACTTAAAAAATTATTTTCAACATAACCAATAATATAGATAGAAAACTAGTTAAATTGAATCTTAAATAAAAACATTCTGGAAATATAAATTTAGTTCATACATTTGTGGTCTCTAGATTGCTGTAAAATGAGGCAATTAGTACTCAACATTATGAAGTATATTAAGCAGCAATTTCTGGCCGCATTAGGTAAACATGAAAATAAGGAGTTTGCTGCACTTTTTACTTGTTCCTCAAGTTTTACTAAAATGGTACCTTGCCAGTAGATTCAACATTTGTGCATATGAATTTGAGGCGCACAGCACAGTTGAGGGTGGGGGTGGTAGATTTCTCATAGTCCGGGGCAAGCTTGAGGGGTTGAGGGTGGTCCTAGTGAATGTTTACGCTCCAAACTGGGATGATGTAGATTTCATCAAAAGGCTGCTGGGGAAAACCCCCGACTTGGATTCGCACAAGTTGATTATGGGTGGGGACTTTAATACAGTCCTCGATCCTGACCTGGATTGGTCGTGCTCCAGAACGGGCAGGGTCCCGGCAAGGGAACAGAGAGTTCATGGAACAAATGGGGGGGGGTTTGACCCCTGGAGAATCAGCCGGCCGACGGGGAAGGAGTTCTCGTTCTTTCTTGTACTTGTACTTTCATGTACTTTCTTGAATTCTGTTCAATTCCCTTTCTTCCAATGTACTGAATGATCTGTTGAGCTGCTTGCAGAAAAATACTTTTCACTGTACCTCGGTACATGTGACAATAAACCAATCCAATCCAATCCAATTCACATGTTCACAAGGTTTATTCTTGTATTGACTTTATTATGAGTAGAGATTTTGTGGAGGGGGTGAGGGATACAGAATACTCGACGATCACTATTTTGACTATGCTCCACATTAGGTCGACCTGCAGGTCTGCAAAGAAAGTTACCAGCGCCCACAATGAAGGTTAAAGGTGGGATTGTTGGCAGATGAGAGGGTGTGTGAGAGAGTGGAGAAATGCATGCAGGGCTACCTGCAGGTCAACGATACAGGGGAAGTCTCAGCAGCGATGTTCTGGGAGGCGCTGAAGGCGGTGGTGAGAGGGGAGCTGATCTCAATCCGAGCCCATAGGGACAGAACGGATAGGGCAGAGATGGACAGACTGGTGCAGGAGATGATGCGGATGGATAGGGAATATGCAGAGTCCCCGAGGGCAGAGCTACTTAGGGAACGACGGAGACTGCTGGGGGCGCTATCCACTGGGAAGGCTGTAGAGCAGCTCGGAAAGGCCAGGGGTGCGGTGTATGAGTATGGGGAGAAAGCCAGCAAAATGCTTGCACAGCAACTTAGGAAGAGGGAGGCGGCCAGGCAAATAGGGATGATAATGGACGGGGCAGGGAACCGGGTTGGAGACCCAGCAGGATTGAACAGGGTATTCGGGGACTTTTGCAGCAAGTTGTATATCTCTGAACCCCAGGGCCGGCCCAAGGTACCGGCAACTCGGGCAGTCACCCGGGGCGCCATGTGTAAGGGGGCGCCAGAGACTCGGGTCCCGCGCATGCGCAGTTGGGCCGGTGCCAACCAGCGCATGTGCGGTGGCCGCCCTCCCCAGGGCGGCCCACTCCGCCCCTCCCCCTCCGTCCGCCCCCTCCGGGTCCGCCCCCCGCCTCGGCCGCGGCCCCCGAACGGCGCTGAAGTTCAGCTTGCCCGGGGCGCCAGCAACCCTAGGGCCGGTGCTGCTGAACCCCCCCATGGGGTCGGAGGGGATGAGGCGCTTCTTAGATGGACTGACCTTCCCAAAGGTGGGCAGCGGGATGGTAGAGGGGCTGGGGGCCCTGATTAGAGCTGAAGAAGTAATGGGGGGCCTGAAGGCCATGCAGTCGGGTAAAACCCCGGGGCCGGACAGGTATCCAGTGGAGTTCTACAAAATGTTCTTGTGTATAGTGGGGCTGGTGCTGTTTAGGGTGTTTAACGAGGCGAGGGACAATGGGGTGCTACCCCTGACGATGTCGCAAGCCACCATCTCGCTGATATTAAAATGGGATAAAGATCCAGAAGCTTGTGGGTCCTATCGGCCAATGTCCCTGATTAATGTGGACGCTAAACTGCTGGCCAAGATCCTGGTGTCCAGAATCAAAGACTGCGTACCGGATATGTTTGTGGAGGACCAAACGGGGTTTGTCAAGGGCAGGCAGCTGGTAGCCAATCTAAGAAGGCTACTCGATGTGATTATAATGCCCCCGAAGGGCAGAGAGGTGGAGGTAGTGGTGGCAATGGATGCCGAAGAGGCTTTTGACCGGGTGGAATGGGACAGTTTGGGTTTGGAGAAGGCTTTGTGGACTTGGTTAAACTGCTATATCAGGCCCCGGAGGCGAGTGTAAGGACGAATAGGACGACATCTGAGTATTTTAGACTACACCGCGGGACAAGACAGGGATGCCCCCTCTCTCCACTGCTGTTTGTGTTGGCCATAGAACCGCTGGCAATTGCTCTGAGAGCGGCAAGGGGATGGAAGGGAATGGTCAGGTGGGGGATCCCTCTACGCGGATGACCTGCTTTTGTATGTGTCAGATCCAGCGGCAGGGATGGGCGGGATTATGAAAATCCTAGGGGAGTTTGGCCAGTTTTCGGGCTACAAGTTGAACATGGCAAAAAGCGAGATGTTTGTGGTGCAGGCGAGGGGTCAGGAGAATAGGCTGAGGGAGCTACCATTTAGGCTGGTTGGGGAAAGTTTAGGTATTTAGGGATGCAAGTGGCGCGTGACTGGGGTAAGATGCATAAGTTGAACTTGTCTAGGCTGGTGGAGCAGATGAGCGAGTTTCGGCGGTGGGATGCACTCCCGCTGTCACTAGCGGGGAGAGTATAGACAGTGAAGATGATGATCCTCCTGAGATTCCTGTTTATTTTTCAATGTCTTCCTATTTTCATTTTGCGGTCCTTTAAAAGAATCAATAAAATCATCCTGGGATTTGTTTGGGTGGGGAAGTCCCCACGGGTAAAGAGGGGGATACTGGAACGGAACTGTAACGAGGGGGCACTGGCATTGCTGAACCTCAGCAACTACTACTGGGCGGCTAACATAGCCATGATAAGGAAATGGATGGTGGGTACGGGGTCGGTTTGGGAGCGGGTGGAGGCTGCTTCGTGCAGGGGCACCAGCTTGGCAGCCCTGGTCACGGCTCCCCTACCGCTCCTGCCGGCCAGGTGCTCCACCTGCCCTATAGTGGTGGTGGCTCTGCGGATTTGGGGCCAATGGAGGAAGCATGCGGGGGAAGTGGGAGCGTTGGTCTGGTCCCCAATATGTGACAACCACCGATTTGTCCCGGGGAAGATGGATGACGGGTTTCGAGCGTGGTGGAGGGCTGGGGTAGGAAGGATGGGCGACTTGTTCCTGGAAGGGAGCTTCGCGAACATGAGGACGTTGGAGGAGAAGTTCGGGCTGGCAAAGGGGAATGACTTTCGGTACTTGCAGGTGCGGGATTTCGTACGTAGACAGGTCTCGTCCTTTCCACGCCTTCCAGCAAGGGGGATCCAGGACAGAGTAGATTCCAGGGCTGAGGTAGGAGAGGAGAGTCTCGGATATTTATAAGGAGCTTATGGGAGCGGAGGACACAGGGACCGAGGAACTGAAACTCAAGTGGGAAGAGGAGCTTGGTGAGGAGTTGGAGGGAGGTGTATGGGCAGACGCTCTGAGGAGGGTAAATGCAACCGCAACATGTGCCAGGCGCGGCCTGATTCAGTTCAAGGTAGTTCACCGGGCCCACATGACGGTGGCCCGGATGAGCAAATTCTTTGGGCTGGAGAACAAGTGTGCTAGATGTGGGGGAGGACCAGCGAATGATGTCCACATGGTTTGGGCATGTCCAAAACTCAAGGGATACTGGCAGGGACCTGCGGACGTCATATCCCGGGTACTGAAAACAAGTGTGGCGATGAGTCCAGAGGTGGCCATTTCTGGGGTGTTGGAAGACCCGTGAGTACAGGAGGGGATAGAAGCCGACGTTGTGGCCTTTGCTTCCCTGATAGCCCAGCGACGAATACTGTTGGCCTGGAGGTACTCAAAGCCCCCAAAGACTGAAGTATGGCTGTCGGACATGGCAAGCTTTCTCGACTTGGAGAAAATCAAGTTCGCCTTACGAGGATCACTATCGGGGTTCGCCCGGAGGTGGCAACCATTCATTGACTTCTTCGCGGGGAACTAATCGTCAGCGGGATGGGGGGGGGGGGGGAGAATAGTGTAGAGTAGGGGGGAAGAATAGGCAGGTCTATCTGCGAGAGAAGTACTGTTATTTGCACTATGTTTTTTGTAATTGTTATCTGCACACTCAATAAAATTGTCTGTTAAAAAAAAACATTTGTGCACATGAAGGGCTTGACGTTGTACTTTCACATCAGTTTCCCATTACATATGTTAGAAAGATTCATGCCTCATGCATTTAGGTGTAATTTTTCACACATGATGGTCTTGGGCAGCACGGTAGCACAGTGGTTAGCACTGTGGCTTCACAGCGCCAGGGTCCCAGATTCGATTCCCGGCTGGGTCACTGTCTGTGCAGTGTCTGCACGTTCTCCCCGTGTCTGCGTGGGTTTCCTCCGGGTGCTCCAGTTTCCTCCCACAAGTCCCGAAAGACGTGCTTATTAGGTGAATTGGACATTCTGAATTCTCCCTCAGTGAATCCATACAGGCACCGGAGTGTAGCGACTAGGGGATTTTCACAACAACTTCATTGCAGTGTAAGCCTACTTGTGACAATAAAGATTATTATTATGGTGTCAACCAACCTTCTACCCTAAAAAAAAATCATTTTACTAGTATGGAGTCACAGACCTACATAATTCAATTATTACTGGAGAATTAAAAAGAATAACATAATTTTGACTCCATCTCAATCCTACCCCTCCCTCTTCATTTAGTTTCTATACATCTATACATGGTTTTACAATGAATTAAATATTCAAATTTCTACCTCTGGCTTAGACTACTGATGTCTGAGGATTCTCCAATCAGGTTGAAGAAGCAGGCTGTTGAAGGGAATGTTGTGAATGTTGTCTGGATTTCAGAAAATGGTTGGTAAGATATCACAAGGCTGATTAACACACATTTTGAGACTTTTGGAATGGGGGGGCTCTGTCCAATTGGACTAAAAAAATAAGGACATGAAGCAGTGAGTTGAGGTAGATGGTTGTTTACCGGACTGGAGGGTGGTAGGATAGGCTATTTTTTTACTAATGACTTCACTCCTGAAATATGGAGTCAAATTTCAAAACTTGCCCACTGAACCAAAATTCGAGGAGTGATAAATAGTGAGGATTATATGAATTACCTGTGACAGAATACTGATAGTCGAACAGAGTGAACTTGGAAAGTGAAGGGTCCCAATAAGTTGCAACATTTTTTGTCAAATATCTAGGAGGTTGGTTTTTAAGTGAACTTTGAAACTAGAACAGGTTATGTACTTGGCGGCTTGATTTGTAATGTAGCGAGGTTGAGACTGATTCTCAGGCTGATTAATGGCTGGGTCCTGGGGTAGAAATGATGGTAGAAAACAGCTTTGATCATATAATTGCTGGATTAACACTTTAGGTGCTCTGGTTTCCTCACACAGTCCAATGACGTGCAGGTTAGGTGGATTGACCATGATAAATTGCCCTTAGTGACCAAAAAGGTTAGGAGGGGTTATTGGGTTACGGGGATAGGGTGGAAGTGAGGGCTTAAGTGGGTCGGTGCAGACTCGATGGGCCAAATGGCCTCCTTCTGCACTGTATGTTCTAATAGGGTGTTAAGATCTTCCTCTTTGTCCAGTATAAAACATGGAGGCAGGCAATCTGGACATTACATAATCTTTAGGTGTTGCCCCTCCTTAAACAATCAGATGTGAGTTCCACGAATGGTTGTGAGGCATCATCAGCCATATTTAATAGGTATTCACCGGAGACTCCATTTTATCTACAATCAAAAAATCACTTGATTTGTGGCGGCTGTCGTTTGTTTGTACCCAATTTTTAAGAGTTGACAAACTTCATAATATGACATGCCTCTGTTGCACAGTGGACTGGAAGTGTTTGATTACTTTGTTTAAAAAGCTTTAATGTGAAAACATGAACATATATTTTGGCATTCACACAGGAATCTAGTACTTCAGAGTTTCCCCATCTGTTGAATTCCCTTGCTGTCTGAGTAAGAAGTCTCACAACATCAGGTTAAAGTCATAGAACATAGAACATAGAACAGTACAGCACAGAACAGGCCCTTCGGCCCTCAATGTTGTGCCGAGCCATGATCACCCTACTCAAACCCACGTATCCACCCTATACCCGTAACCCAACAAACCCCCCCCCCTAACCTTACTTTTTTAATTAGGACACTACGGGCAATTTAGCATGGCCAATCCACCTAACCCGCACATCTTTGGACTGTGGGAGGAAACCAGAGCACCCGGAGGAAACCCACGCACACAGGGGGAGGATGTGCAGACTCCACACAGACAATGACCCAGCCGGGAATCGAACCTGGGACCCTGGAGCTGCGAAGCATTTATGCTAACCACCATGCTACCCTGCTGCCCCCGGGTCCAATGGGTTTATTTGAAATCATAAACTTTCAAAGTTCTGTTCGTTTCACCTGATGAAGGAGCAGCGCTCTGAAAGCTTGTGATTTCAAATAAACCCGTTGGACTTCATCCTGGTGTTGTGAGACCTCTTGCCGTGCCCACCCCAGTCCAGCGTGGCATCTCCATATCTTACTGACTTATGTACTGGGTAGTGCGTCAGTGAGATCATTATTCTTTCCGACAAGGTTTTTAGAGTCATAGAGTCATAGAGAAATACAGCACAGAACAGGCCCTTCGGCACACGGTGTTGTGTGTGCCGAACTTTTGTCCTAGGTTAATCATAGATCATAGAATTTTGGACACTAAGGGCAATTTATCATGGCCAATCCACCCAACCTGCACATCTTTGGGCTGTGGGAGGAAACCGGAGTACCCGGAGGAAACCCACGCACACACGGGAAGGATGTGCAGACTCCACACAGACAGTGACCCAAGCCGAAATCGAACCTGGGACTCTGGAACTGTGAAGCAATTGTGCTAACCACAATGCTACCGTGCTGCCCTTAAGAACAAATTAATCTACACTCCATTATTCTACCCTAATCCATGTACCTATCCAATAGCCGCTTGAAGGTCCCTAATGTTTCCGACTCAACTACTTCCACAGGCAGTGCTTTCCATGCCCCCACTACTCTCTGGGTAAAGAACCTACCTCTGACATCCCCCCTATATCTTCCATTTACCTTAAATTTACGTCCCCTTGTAATGGTTTGTTCCACCCAGGGAAAAAGTCTCTGACTGTCTACTCTATCTATTCCCCTGATTATCTTATAAACCTCTATCAAGTCGCCCCTTATCCTTCTCCGTTCGAATGAGAAAAGGCCTAGTACCCTCAACCTTTCCTCGTAAGACCTACTCTCCATTCCAGGCAACATCCTGGTAAATCTCCTTTGCACCTTTTCCAAAGCTTCCACATCCTTCCTAAAATGAGGTGACCAGAACTGCACACAGTACTCCAAATGTGGCCTGACCAAGGTTTTGTACAGCTGCATCATCACCTCACGACTCTTAAATTCAATCCCTCTGCTAATGAACGCTAGCACACCATAAGCCTTCTTCACAGCTCTATCCACTTGAGTGGCAACGTTCAAAGATCTATGAACATAGACCCCAAGATCTCTCTGCTCCTCCACATTGCCAAGAACCCTACCGTTAACCCTGTATTCCGCATTCAGATTTGTCCTTCCAAAATGGACAACCTCACACTTGTCAGGGTTAAACTCCATTAATCTATAAATTAAAAGTCTGTAAGTAAAAAGTGCAATGGAACAATCTGACATTGCTCACTTGAAGTTTTTCTAGGATCTTAAGGGTTCCGTTCCGTGTATATTAAAAACTCTCGGTGCAGATTGCTAATAATTGCAGATAACTTACCTTTGCATTAGCAAACTTAATCTTGGCTAAATTCACCACATGGTTAGCAACTCCACAGACTGTGGAACACTGCCTCCTGGTGGGCTAAATGGTCTTTGCAGAAACAGATCATCCAGGTATACCACACAGTTAGTTAATTATTCCAGCTGCTACCTGGTTGGTCAACCTCCGATGTTGCGGGGCCATTTCTAAGGCGGAAGGGCTTGGCCGTACATCGGTATAGGTCATCTGGGCAACAAAGGCTGAGATTTATGTTGCTCTGGGGTCATGGGCACATGCCACCATCTGTTAAAAGGGTCAGTCAAACTGAGATAGGCAGAATGATAGTACTTAGTAAAGAACTGGGTCATTCCTTCACTCATGGCTTTGGCTGAAATCATTTTGAGGGGAATGGTCTTAGGGAATTGGATGACCAGGTCCAATTTGGTAAGTAGGTACTGAACATAGTCTATCAGGTTTTGGTTAACAGATTCTCAAAAGCAGGTGTGGGTTTGAGAAGAGCAGGTTTAATTGTGGCCTGGGGTTTTGCTGGACCCTGGCGAGTTTGGCAGGTTTTGCAGTTTGTGACCACTTTGGATCACAAAAAGTGGCTGCTTATGCGGGTGGAAGTTTTGCAGGTTCTCACATGTCCAGCCATTAAAATAGCACAGGCAATTCATAAAATTTCCTCACAATATTCTGGGGTGCTTTACAATGTGATTGGGCACCATACACACCTTTTGCAGGCCTCTCCAGGGTCTCCACTTTGGCATTACTACCCCATCACATGTAATAGCTCTTGGGAACCTGGGCAGCTCCTACCTCATAGCAGGTGTTCTGTGCTATACGCTTCAACTCAGGATCTGCCTACTGTATCCTAATTTAAGGGGGTTCGGCTGATCGCCTCCTTTCCTTCAAGCGGTCTTTTAATAAATGACTTGGCTAGCCGGGCCTCCGGCTCATCTAGGTAACACTGTAACGTAAGCCACTAAGGATCTGTCCCATTGAACATTGAAATAAAGTTGGTGCTAAGGGGTCGGGCGGGGTGTGCTGGCCTGGGGCGAGCAGTCGATGAGCTATGGCTAGTCGGCGGGGGAGGAGAGCGGGGTGCCCTCTGATCCGGCTGATCACCTGGAACGTGAGGGGGCTGAATGGGCCGGTTAAGCGGGCTCGGGTATTTTCTCATTTGAAGGGGTTGAAGGCGGCCGTGGCTATGCTCCAGGAGACCCACTTGAAGGTGGCGGACCAGGTTTGTCTGAGGAAGGGGTGGGTGTGGCAGGTTTTTCACTCAGGATTAGACGCAAAGAACCGGGGGGTGGCGATTCTGGTGGGGAGGAGGGTGGCGTTTGAGGCGTCTGAGGTGGTGGCGGACAAGGAGGGCAGATTTATTATGGTGAAGGGTAGGCTGCAGGGAGAAAAGGTGGTACTGGCAAATGTGTCTGCCCCGAATTGGGATGATGCTGGCTTCATGAGGCGTATGTTGGGCCGCATTCCGGACCTGGAGGCAGGGGGCCTGATCATGGGGGAAGATTTTAACACGGTGCTAGATCCCCCACTGGACCGGTCCAGTTCAAGGACGGGTAGGAGGCCGGCGGCGGCCAAGGTGCTGAGGGGGTTTGTGGACCAGATGGGAGGGGTGGACCCCTGGAGGTTTGGGAGGCCGAGGGCGCGGGAGTACTCCTTTTTCTCCCATGTGCATAGGGTTTACTCCCGAATAGATTTTTTCGTCCTGAGCAGGGGATTGATCCCGAAGGTGCAGGATGCCGAGTATTCGGCCATAGCAATCTCAGACCATGCTCCGCACTGGGGTGATCTGGAGATGGGGGAGGCGCGGGACCAGCGCCCGCTGTGGCGTCTGGATGTGGGGATGCTGGCTGATGAGGAGGTGTGTAGGAGGGTCCGGGGAAGTATTGAGGGGTATCTTGAGACCAACGACACGGGGGAGTTCCGGGTGGGGATGGTCTGGGAGGCTCTGAAAGCAGTGATCCGGGGGGAGCTGATCTCCATCCGGGCCCATAGGGAAAGGAGGGAGAGGGAGAGACTGGTGGGGGAGCTCCTGGATGTGGATAGGAGATACGCGGAGGCCCCGGAGGAGGGGTTGCTGGGGGAACGGCGTAGTCCGCAGGCCAAGTTCGACTTGCTGACCACCAGAAAGGTGAAGACACAGTGGAGGAGGGCGCAGGGTGCGGTATATGAGTATGCGGAGAAGGCGAGCAGGATGTTGGCGCATCAGCTCCGCAGGCGAGATGCGGCTAGGGAAATTGGTGGAGTGACGAATAAGGGTGGGAATGTGGTGCGCAAGGGGGCAGAGGTGAACGGGGTCTTTAGGGACTTTTACGAGGAACTGTACTGGTCGGAGCCACCAGTGTGGGGGGGTGGGGGGGGGGGGGGGGATGGAGAGCTTCATGAACAGGCTATGCTTCCCAAAGGTGCAGGAGGAGCTGGTGGAGGGGCTGGGGGCGCCGATAGAGTTGGAGGAGCTAGTCAGGGGGATTGGTCAAATGCAGTCAGGTAAGGCGCCGGGGCCGGATGGGTTCCCGGTGGAATTTTATAAAAAGTATGCGGATCTGGTGGGCCCCCTGTTGGTGCGAGCCTTCAATGAGGCATGGGAGGGGGGGGGTTTGCCCCCGACGATGTCACGGGCGCTGATCTCTCTGATCCTGAAGCGGGATAAGGACCCCTTGCAGTGTGGATCATACAGGCCTATCGCGCTGCTCAATGTTGACGCTAAGTTGCTGGCGAAGATCCTGGCCACCAGTATAGAGGACTGTGTGCCGGGGTGGTACACGAGGATCAGACAGGATTTGTCAAGGGAAGACAGCTTAACACGAATGTGCGGAGATTGTTAAATGTTATTATGATGCCGGCGGTGGAGGGGGAGGCGGAGATAGTGGTGGCGCTGGATGCAGAGAAGGCGTTTGATAGAGTTGAGTGGGGGTACCTGTGGGAGGTGCTGGAGAGGTTCAGATTCGGGGAGGGGTTCATCAAATGGGTGAGGTTGCTCTACGGGGCCCCGATGGCGAGTGTAGTTACCAATGGAAGGAGGTCAGAGTACTTCAGGCTCTACCGTGGGACCAGGCAGGGGTGCCCCCTGTCCCCCTTGCTTTTTGCACTGGCGATAGAACCTCTGGCTTTGGCGCTGAGGAAGTCGGGGAGGTGGAGAGGCCTGATGCGGGGTGGGGAGGAACATCGGGTATCGCTGTATGCGGACGACCTGCTGTTGTATGTGTTGGACCCAGAGGGGGGAATGCCGGGGGGTGATGGAGCTGTTGGCTGAGTTTGGGAGCTTCTCGGGCTATAAGTTGAATCTGGGCAAGAGTGAGGTATTTGTAGTACACCCGGGTGATCAGGAGGAGGGAATTGGGAGGCTCCCGTTTAAGAGGGCAGTGAAGAGTTTCAGATACCTGGGGGTGCAGGTGGCCAGGAGTTGGGGGACTCTCCATAAGCTTAATTTTACCAGGCTTGTGGAGCAGATGGAGGAGGAATTCAAAAGGTGGGACATGGTGCCGCTATCGCTGGCGGGTAGAGTGCAGTCCGTCAAAATGACGGTTCTCCCGAGGTTCTTGTTCCTTTTTCAGTGTTTGCCCATCTTTATCCCTAGGGCCTTTTTTAGGAGGGTGACTAGTAGCATCATGAGCTTTGTTTGGGCGCATGGGACCCCGAGGGTGAAGAGGGTCTTCTTGGAGCGGGGTAGAGATGGTGGGGGGCTGGCGTTACCCAATCTCTCGGGGTATTATTGGGCGGCCAATGTGTCAATGGTGCGCAAGTGGGTGATGGAGGGGGAGGGGGCAGCATGGAAACAGTTGGAGATGGCGTCCTGTGGAGGCACAAGCCTGGGGGCCCTGGTAACGGCGCCGTTGCCGCTCCCTCCTACGAGGTATACCACGAGTCCGGTGGTGGCGGCTACCCTCAAGATTTGGGTGCAGTGGAGGCGACATAGGGGAGAAGTGGGGGGCTCGATGGAGGCTCCGCTAAGGGGGAACCATCGGTTCGTCCCGGGGAACATTGATGGGGGGTTCCAGGGTTGGCACAGAGCAGGCATCAGACAGCTGAGGGACCTGTCCATTGAAGGGAGGTTTGCGAGCCTGGGGGAGTTGGAGGAGAAATTTGGGCTCCCTTCGGGGAACATGTTCAGGTATCTGCAGGTAAAGGCGTTTGCTAGGCGGCAGGTGGAGGGATTCCCTTTGCTTCCCGCGAGGGGGGTTAGTGACAGGGTGCTTTCGGGGGTCTGGGTCGGGGATGGGATAATATCTGATATCTACAAGGTAATGCAGGAGTTGGAGGAGGCGTCAGTAGAGGAGCTAAAGGCTAAGTGGGAGGGGGAACTGGGGGAACAGATCAAAGATGGGACATGGGCTGATGCCCTGGAGAGGGTTAACTCTTCCTCCTCATGTGCGCGGCTTAGCCTCATCCAATTCAAGGTGCTGCACCGGGCCGACATGTCCGGGTCTAGGATGAGTAGGTTTTTTGGGGGCAAAGACAGGTGTGTCAGGCGTTCGGGGAGTCCAGCGAACCATGCCCATATGTTCTGGGCATGCCCGGCACTGGTGGAGTTCTGGAAGGGGGTGACGAGGACGGTGTCGAGGGTGGTAGGATCCAGGGTCAAGCCAGGCTGGGGCGCGCGATTTTTGGGGTTGGGGTGGAGCCGGGAGTGCAGGAGGCGAAAGAGGCCGGTGTTCTGGCCTTTGCGTCCCTAGTAGCCCAGCGATGGATCTTGATACAGTGGAAGGATGCGAGACCCCCAAGCGTGGAGACCTGGATCAATGACATGGCGGGATTTATTAATCTGGAGAAGGTCAAATTTGCCCTGAGAGGATCGTTACAAGGGTTCTTTAGGCGGTGGCAGCCTTTTCTCGACTTTCTGGCTCAGCGATAGGGTCAGCAGCAGCACAACCCGAGGGGGAGGGGGGGAAAAAAAGGGAGGGGGGTGAACATGTTTTTTTAATTTTTATTTATTTTTAAGTTTTCTTGTTGTTTACTGGGTTTGGGGGGGGTGGTGGGGGGGGGGGGGCGAGATACATGCGTTGCTACGGTCTTGGGGGTGTTACAGTTATTATGGTGTTTTATTGTTGCTTTTCATTGTTGTTATATTTTCTGTAAAAAATTTCAATAAAATTTTTTAAAAAAGAAATAAAGTTGGTGCTGGCATTATTCTAAAAGGTAATTTCTTGAAGTGGAATAGGTCTTTGAATGATGATGTTGAGGAGGTGCATGCATATGTGCCCCACTGAGTGCCCAAGTGACCATCTTAAATAGGTTGCCAGTGTAATTTTTGTCACACTGAGGATTATTTGGTAAATGTTGTCTAATTCTGTGTTTTGCAAGCAGAGGCTACTTGAGTACGGTCTATACCTTGCCAGTTGCGAACAGAGGAAGGGATGTGCTGTTTGATATGGTCTGCTAGCCTTTGGGACGTATAGCCTCCATACCTAGCATCACACTGGCACTGAAATTCATGCAACACATTACAGTGATAGGCAGAAAGTCTTTTTGGTTTGCGGTAGCATCTTGTTAGTGGTGAATACCATTTGTGTTGCTACTGCACAGTAGCATCATGTGACTGCGAGCTTCATCTGTTGCTCAAATCTTTTGAGATACTTTGTCTTTCCAGGATAGCTTGACGTTAGTCATTTGCTGGTTAATTCCTCAGGGGAACCTTTGAACAATCAGAGTCGAGCTGCCTGGTTTAAATTTCAAAAATGCTTAGCACTTAAGTATCTGTCACCCTTAACTGATGCATTCTCCATAGCAGCTCCTCTACCAATCAGAGTCCACTTGCCAACCAGCATTCACTTCACATACAATATAAAGTTGTTGTTTGCCCTGCTATTTGCATTCTTGTGATAGTGCTAATGAGTGCAAGGTGAAAAGCTTCGACAAAACCTTTTCAGCAATGTCCCCATTAAATAATTCAGCAGGATGTTTTAATGAATACAAAATAAAGACGTTTATTTAGAAGAAAAAACTTCTCATAAAAAAGTTTTAACTATGGGTTGGCTTAGCACAGTGGGCTAAACAGCTGGTTTGTAATGCGGAACGAGGCAGCAGCGCCGGTTCAATTCCCATACCAGCCTCCCTGAACAGGCGCCAGAATGTGGCGACTAAGGGCTTTTCACAGTAACTTCATTGAAGCCTACTTGTGACAATAAGCGTTCAATATTATTATTTATTTATTCACACTTTTAAAAAATAAATTTAGATTATTTTTTACCCAATTTTTTTTTCCAATTATGGTCAATTTAGCATAGCCAGGGCAGCACGGTGGCCTAGTGGTTAGCACAGCTGCCTCACGGCGCTGAGGTCCCAGGTTCGATCCCGGATCTGGGTCACTGTCCGTGTGGAGTTTGCACATTCTCCCCGTGTCTGCGTGGGTTTCGCCCCCACAACTCAAAAATGTGCAGAGTAGGTGGATTGGCCATGCTAAATTGCCCCTTAATTAGAAAAAATAATTGGGTACTCTAAATTTATTTTTATTTTTTTTAAATTTAGCATAGCCAATCCACCTACCCTGCATATCTTTGGGTTGTGGGGGTGAGACCCACACAGACACGGGGAAAATGCACAAACTCCAAACGGACAGTGACCCGGGGCCTGGATGAACCTGGAACCTCAGCGCCGTGAATCAGCAGTGTAGCCACTGCGCCACTGTACTTATCCACGCACTTAACCCAAATTACCACAACATCAGACACTCTCACATATGTCCACACAGAAAGATTGGATACAATTACAAAACAGTGTACATTTACAGATCACCATTACTTCCATCTCTGGTTTCCAATTTCTGGTCTCCAGTGTGGCAGGTCTGCAGTTTCTTGAATAAATTTGATGATTTCAAAGTTGAAATGAGGGTCTTGTAAAGTGAAGGATCCACAGCGGTTGGAGGTTCCTTGGAGTCAAATATCAAGGAGGTTGGGCTTTAGGTGAACTTTGAAACTGGTGAAGTATTTTGGCTGCTTTACGACTTGCAGCTAGTTTCAGTCCGGTTCCCAGACTGGCTGGTGACTGACAGTTTTGATAGATCTGTTGGACCCTGGGGTAATAAGGGTGCACCCTATAAAACAGTTTTGATCACATGACCACTGAGTTTTCTATGTTTCAGGTCCATCCAGTTTTGTTTGGATGGGAAAAACCATCATGGTACAATAGAATGATGATCATAGCCATTGAATTTTGATGTTTCCTTTTGTCCAGTGTAAAACATTGGAGACGAGCAGTCTCCATAGTCTTTTGATGTTGGCCCATCCTTAACTAATGAGATGTATGTGAATTCCACAAATAGCTGTGAGGCACCCTCACCTATGTCCATATTTAATCAAGTATTCGCTGAAGAATTCATACGGTCTGTAGACCAAATGCCAAGGATCACAAGATTTGTGGCAGCCAACTTAACATTGAGTCCAATTTATAAAAGTATTGACTGAAAGGTTATATGACATTACTGTACTGGACGTAACAACAGGTTTAGATAAGGTAGACTAGGAAAAGCTCTTCCCATAATACTCTTCCCAAAAACTGATGGTACAAGGACGAGGGGGGGGGGGGGGGGGGCATAGATTTAATATTTGGGGCAAGAGATGCAGTGCGAATGTTAGGAATAACATTTTTGTGCAGTGGTTGGTAATGACCTGGAACCCGCTGTCCACAAGGGTGGTGGAAGCAAATCACTGATTGCAACTGGAAATTGAAAGGGCACTTGAAGGAAATAAACTTGCAGTAGATTGGCTCGATTGCTCCGTGGGAAGCCATCGTGGACTTCTTGGGTTGAATGGCCTCCCCCTGTGCTGTAAATTATTCTGTGGCTCTATGAGAGGCAGTTGAAGAAACAGGCTGTCACTTGCTCAGTTCACATGGATCTCAAATCCCTTGTAGAATGCGTAAACAGGATCTTCAAATGCCATTTGCTGGTGAAAGGACAGGGCAGCTGCAATCCCGGTGAAAGGTGAAGTTTGCTGACTACAAAAATCCTGTTCGATATTTCAAAATTTAAAATTGGTACATGATTGAAGAGCGTGGTTAACTATAAAGAGGACTGTAAACAAGTTCAGAGGTTTCGGAGATTAATTTTCATCTGACATCGATCTAATACGGAATCGTACAAAAATGATCAATTTTGAGGATAAAGAGGTCATGAAGACTGAATAGCTCTAAGTTCAAGATAGTAGCTGCAAGACTAAGAGAGCAAGTTGGGAAACTCCCTTTAATAAAAATTAAGTGGAATGTTCTGGGCATTTTAAAAATAAATTTCTCTAGATGTAGATGTGGTGGCAAGGACACGCTTGGCTATTCTTGGTTTTCATGTTCTGGCCTGTTGTTTTTAAATGCTTGTTGGTGATTCCTCCATAATGATGGAAGGTAGGGAACATCAGGATATTGATGCAGGAACAGTGAAATAGCAGTGATAAACTACAAGTTAGGATGGTGCATATCTTGAAGGGAAACTACCAGAAGGCATTGTGCTGCACTTAAACTTTCTTTAATGGTAGACATCATGGAGCTGATGGTGTGGTGACATCAGCTTGACAATTCATTGCAGCATATTTTATCGTACATAGTGGTGTTTGAAGGGATGGGTATTGAGTTCAGGGCATTGATTGCACTGATTTGTTTGGATCGTATTGAACTTCATAAGTGTTGCAGCTAACCCAATCCAGGCAAGTGGCTAGTATCACACCATGCTGGAGCCTTCTGATGGCAGAAAAAAAGCAGCAAACTTACTTATGGACTAGGTTATTTTAATATTACTGCTTTATATATGATACTCTTAATTCAAAGTTGTTTAATTCTAATCATCTGATAGTTCAACATTTTTAGCACTGAACCATCATTTTGCTGTTATTTACATTACTTAATCGGACAACTCAAACTCAACACAATGATTGCTTTGAATTATTGGGAATTGACTACAGTAACAGGCCCATAGTTCTGCAATACATTTGCGGTAAGGTGAAGTAGCACCTTAAGAAGCTAAATAAACTTGTGACAGGAGAGCTTTAGAATCTTTGCCGAATTTTATGGTTGTAATACTTCATTTGTAATAAACCTATAAAATAAGCCATTAGGTGGTGCTGTCATGGTGTTCTGGGTTCGATATGGGGAGATGCAGTACGGGAATTGTTTGTTTATATGATGCATGGTAATGAGAAACAAGAATCTACCATTTAAACTTATCACATACAGCTCCTGCAGTTTGTTAGACACAATGGGTCCAATTCAACCATCACATTGCGCCCAGAGTCAATGCGGGCGTGCTCAGTGAACAGCAGGAAAGACCAAAATCGAGATTTGTGCCGGGCCGAACCATTTTGAAATTCACCCGGCCCATTCCCGATAGCAGTTTGAGTTTATGCCCAAAACTGGCGATAAGGTCATTAAAGCCTAATATACATTCATTTCAATCTCATTCGCGAGGTTGAAGTCGGATGCAGTGGCCTCCCGGGAGTCACTCCACTCCTCAGCGGGAAGTCACATGGGCGTTGTTTAGTGCTTCTTTTCAAAAATGTGAAGCTGGTGTGATGGCAAGTGAGTAGCCATTTTCATTTACTGTCATGAAGCTCAAGAGCACTGGAGCTCTTGAGGGGGAAGGGAGGGCCTCGAATGGGGTTGGGATTGTTTGGGGGCTGTGAACGGTCCAGGTCGGGGTTGCCCCTGGGCCAGGAGGGTAAGGGGCATTGCATCTGTGAGGCCTTCAAGTCATTTTTAAATATTATTTAACAGGGGCAACCACAGTGCAGCCTGTATGTCCCAGCAAACACCAGGACAGAGCCCTGCTGCAGCTTCTTTCCTGAAAGCCAATTTCATCCACTTGACTGTGAGCAGAGAATCATAGAATTTACAATGCAGAAGGAGGCCATTCGGCTCATCAAGTCTGCACCGGCCTTTGAAAAAGCATCCTACTTAAGCCCATGCCTCCACCCTGTCCCCGTAACCCAGTAACTGCACCTAACCTTTTTTTTTTAAACACTATGGGCAATTTATCATGGCCAATCCACCTAACCTGTACATATTTGGACTGTGGGAGGAAACTGGGACACCCGGAGGAAACCCACGCACACACGGGGAGAACATGCAGACTCCGCACAGACAGTGACACAAGCCGGGAATCGAACCTGGGACTCTGGAGATATGAAGCAACTTTGCTACCGTGCTTCACAGCTGAAGGCTATTTCAAAGGTGGGTTTAGCCCTGTTAGTTGTGAGAGCACTTAGCAGCTGCAGGTTGTGTTTGCTGCTTGCTCCTACTGGTGGCTACAAATGCCTGGAGGCTGCTGTTGTGTTTCCCTTTTCTGTAGCCGGAAAGAAGGACAATTTTTTCTAAGATACCTGGGTCCTGGAACACCGGGCTCAGGGGGACGTAAGAGTCCAGAAGGCAATCCGGATGAAGCAAGAAGAGGCTGCGGGACATGGTTAGCGACATTGATCTAATTGGGCCACCTGCTAACGAAGAAATGCTTTTGCAGATTGCTGATGCTTTTGTTGCTGGTGTGGTGAGTGCTGTGTGTAACTGGCGCATCACCGTGGGTTACACACGCTGGAAGTCACGAATGTTCAACTGCAACTTAAGTGTCAGTGGAATATGTGGATGCCAGGATTTGGTTCCGGTGAGATTGGGCCTTGTGGAGGGCCTGCACCGCAGCGGCTCCTGTACAGAGAATGGAACTAATACGTGGAACAAGTCACACATTGATGGACAGATCATTTCTATGATAAATTCTGGACATTATAACATATTTTCTGTTTTTGTGGAGGAATCTGTGAGAGGTGATACAGTGTGTTTGCTTTTTTTTGTGAAAATTAGCTGATATAGCTTTTTATTGGAATCGATATGGAATGGTGATGTTTCCTTGCTGTTTAATGGTTAGTGTGATATGCGGAATGTTACGTAGTTGATTTTCAAATCTTTGTTACCATTCTCAACTCTCAACAACTGAAGGAGTTGTTCCCTCAACTCCTTGAAGGAACAGGTGCCATAGATGATTAGCGGACTGGATGCCCAGCAAACTTTGATGTCTGAACTCGAAGAGTTTCAGCACCATTGAGGCAGCTGCCAACAATCAAACACTAAAGAGCAGGGCTTCACCCCTGAAGCTCCTCTCACGGCCAAAGGATAAGTGTGTGAATGAGCAAAGGGCAGATGAGGATTGTGGTGATCATTTTGAAGGGTTTGCAGGATGGAAGGTGTGGTGATCACAAAGATACACAAAGCTCTTTTGAAGAACTAAACTAATTTTATTAACACTGCTAAATTTGAGTTTGACACTTATTCTGAATAGCAAACATACATGTAAGAATTAAATTACATTCGCTAACACTATCTTTATCTACTACTGTATTATATCTTAACTAGCTCTGCAATCCACTATGAATCTTGTCTTCTTCAACTCCAAATCTAATCTCTTCCCCGACCCAAGAGCCAGTGAAATTTATTGTGCTGTCCCTTAGCTCCCTCGAGTGGCTAGGCTTGTTGCACAATGTCCGTTCATCTATTGTCGCAGTGTCTGCATGGTCTCGCCAATGTACCATGCTTCTGGACATCCTTTCTTGCAGCGTATGAGTTAGACAACGTTGGCCGAGTCGCACGAGTATGTACCACGTACCGGTGGGTGGTGTTCTCACGTGTAATGATGGTACCCATGTCGATGATCTGGCACATCTTGCAGAGATTGCATTGGCAGGGTTGTGTGATGTCGTGGTCGCTGTTCTGAAGGTTGGGTAGTTTGCTGCAAACAATGGTTTGTTTGAAGTTGCACGGTTGTTTGAAGGAAAGTAGTGGGGGTGTGGGGATGACCTTGGCAAGATGTTCGTCTTCATCGATGACGCCTTCAACACGTCCAGTCGGGGAACACTTCAGCAGTCAATGGAATTCAGCCTCTGATCTTCGGGTAAGCATTCTCCAAGGCGGCCTTCAGGACACGTGACAACGCAGAATCGCCAAGCAGAAACTTATAGCCAAGATCCGCACACATGAGTACAGTCTCAACCGGGACCTTGGATTCATGTGGCATTACACTCACCCCCCCACCATCTGGCCTGGGCTTGTGAAATCCTACCACCTGTCCTGGCTTGAGACAATTCACTTCCCTTTAACCTGTGATTATCCCTCTCTCCTGTTGCTCCATCTGGACCTGTAGACTTAATTACCCGCAAAGACTTGCATTCAAAGTATCGTATTGCCTCTTTAACTTTAATGTTTCTGGAACCCATTTCTTCATTCACCTGAGGAAGGAGCAGTGCTCTGAAAGCTAGTGATTCGAAACAAACCTGTTGGACTTTAACCTGGTATTGTAAGACTTCTTACTGTGCTCACCCCAGTCCAACGCCGGCATCTCCACACCACAGCTACTATGGAGATGAGGGGAGTATGGGGGACCGGGGGAGCAGGGGAAGCAGGGGGTGGGGGTGAGGGCAGGCCTGCTGTGAGGATTGACGTGATAGAGCCGTCACATGTCTCAGGGATGAAATGTTTTAATGGTGAACATTTTAATCTGACAGATTTCCATTCCCTCTAGCTATGGATAGTGACCCCCTCAGTGATCCTCACTCTTGTTGATCTTTTGTGGTCTACTGCTACATCTACTTGTGACCCCAGGATACACAACAGAGAAGCAGGCAGCCTACTGCTTTCTGCGCCCTGTGGCCTCTGATACCCTTGGCAGAAGTCCTCTGGAGGAATTGCCGTGTCACAGGTATCGCCGTGCCACCCTTTTCTGCCTGCTGCCTTTGAGTTGCGCTGTGTCAGGAGGAGAGGGGTGGGTTGGGGGGATTTAGAAGGAATGGGAACCTCCTTAGTCTCCTTGGTGGCAGGTTCCAGCCTGACTCCTCCCTGAGGGTGCCCTTAGTGCCCTGGGTGACTCCATGGGATGGAGGGTCAGCTGGAATGAGCTCCAGAGGCCTCTGAGTCAGCTGACGCTGCTAGTCCTGGGAGCTCCTCATTGTCTGCACCCTGGTGTCGATGCCCCCAGCGATGCTCCTCAGTGACTGCGCCATGCTCTGCAGTGTCTCAGCAATGTCCCACTGCATTTGGAAAATGTCCCTCAGCAGCTGGGACATGATGTGGAGGCCCTCAGCCATGGGCATCACAGACTGGGACACCATCACTCAAGGCACGGACGTTGTGCTCCAGGTTTTTGAATGCGGTCGCCACGCTAGCAGTGTTGACCTGCGTGCCACGCATTGCCAACACCAACTCCTGCACCTGCAGCCTTTGGGACGCCTCCAATCGACCTTGCAGTCACTGGAATGTCGCTGACACCCCCTCCTTTAGCATAGGGCTAAAGAGCTGGCTTTTAAAGCAGACCAAGGCAGGCCAGCAGCACGGTTCAATTCCCGTACCAGCCTCTCCGAACAGGCGCCGGAATGTGGCGGCTAGGGGCACAGTAACTTCATTTGAAGCCTACTTTGACAATAAGCAATTTTCATTTCATTGTGTCCTACCATCTGCATCAGATCTGGGAGAACCTTGTGCAGAGGCTCGGCATGTTGCTGGGACCGAGCTTTGTCCTGGGATCCAGCTGACCTCTGATTTCCCATCCACTAATGTTGCCCACCAAGGTATGTGTCTCGGCGCTGGTGGAAGGTGCAGGTGATAGTTGTGATGCATCACCGGTGTTCTCCTTGGAGCTCTCCTCCAAGGTGTTCTCTTGGATGGTGGCAGGGGTACGACTCCAGATACCCCGGTCTCATCAGATGGAGATCCTGTAAGACAATGGACGTGTGGTGACTGAAAGGGAAGGATAATTTTCAGGATATCAACAACTCATTTAGACAGGTCATCTAGATGAAGGGACAGTGAATCCTCACATCTCTGGCACAGGCCGATCTGGTTGTCAGCCTCTGCTCTCTTCTTGGGCAACCCTGCGATCTCCAGGGCTTGTTCCTCGTGTGTTGGGGGGGAGGAGGACTCAAATCTCTGGGATTCCTCCCAGCCACCTCCCTTCACCCTTTCCCTCTTATCCTGCTTTCTTGTCCTGCGGGTAAAAAGAGAGGACATTGTGAGCATACTTGATGGGTCAGAGGAGGCATGTATGGGCATCGCACCTGGACATGAAGGGGATGTCCTGGTGGGTGCCAATGGGTTCTGATGAACATGCTTGAAGGTCGAATATAGAGAGGGTGCAAGGTGTCAGCCAGTGGATTGGGGGGGTTTGGAAAATTGAAGGGTGGCAGGTGGAACTGATGCTGTGAGAGAGGTGGAAACTTACCCTTGCAGCTCATTGGAGGTCGTTCGTCTTCTTCCGAAATTTGAAGTCTGTCCTCCTGGTCATGCTGACTGTACTGACCGCCACTGGCACTGCTTCCCAGGTGGCATTGTTGATCCTGAAGCTGGTTCTCTTCCCTCCTCAGGGGAGCAGAATGCCCTGCCTCACATTCACCGAGCCACAAAGCCTGGCCAGGTTGGCAGCCCTAATACGAGGACTAGGGTCAGAATTCTCCGCCCCCCGAGATTCGGCGGGGGCAGGAATTGCGCTGCGCCGGTCGGCAGGGACCCCTGCAGCAATTCTTCAGCCCACGATGGGCCGAAGTCCTGCGGCTGACAGGCCTCTCCTGCCGGCGTGGTTTAAACCACCTACCTGACCGGCGGGATTGGCGGCGCGGGTGGGCTCCGGGGTCCTGGGGCACTCTTTTTCTTCCGCCCCCGCCATGGCCTTCACCATGACAGAGGCGGAAGAGACCCCCTCCCCTGCGCATGCGCCGGTATGACGTTAGCAGCTGCTGACTCTCCGGTGCATGCGGCGGCTGGCGAAGTCCTTTCGGCCCCGGCTGGCGTAGCGCCAAAGGCCGTTCACACCAGCCGGCTTGTGAGAGAACCACTCCGGTGCGGGCCTAGCCCCTCAATGTGGGTAGGGGAGAATCCGGGCCCTGGTCTTTTACCGGCCTTCCCGGTGTCGCCTGCTGCTGTCTGCTTCATAGGACTTGTAGAGCTTGTTTGTTTACATTGAATTTCATGCTCTATTAACTCTCAAGAGCTTCCTCAGTTGAAACCTGAGACCTGACTGAACCCAGTTTTTTTCCAATTTTTGTTCACACACCATTATGACAGAGCTCTGTGACTTGCTTGAAAATTTCCCCAAATGCACACCTGGGGGGTGGGGGCTCGGCGGCCTTGTAGCTCCCAGGTGGTCGGGTACATGGCAGCACCAATTTGGCAGTGACAACATGATAGTGCCAACCTGGTAGCCAAAGTGTGGAGCCTGAAGGGGGAGGTGACTGAAGGGACGGGGCCTATAGCGAGACCCATTAGGAGGGCCCCAATGCCTGTGATTCTTGGTGGGGTGTGTGTGGGAGGGGATTGATGTCCATGATCGAGGGGGGGGGGGGGGGGGGGGCGGAGGTGGAGGTGGTTGATGTCAGTGCTCTTTGTGGGAGGGGAGGGGTTTTATGCAGGAAATCATGCTGGAAAGCCTTTTGATGTCTGTGGTGGTGGTGGTGTGGGGGGGTCTTTAACTTAATTTGGCGATTGGGCACCCTCTAAAAATAGTGCCCCGCTCTCTGTGAAGCCAGGCTTGCTGACGGGTTTATGCCCACCCCTCATTTTTTTAAATATAAAATTAGATTACCCAATTATTTTTTCCAATTAAGGGGCAATTTAGCATGGCCAATCCACCTACTCTGCACATTTTTGGGTTGTGGGGGCGAAACCCACGCAGACACGGGGAGAATGTCCAAACTCCACACGGACAGTGACCCAGAGCCGGGATCGAACCTGGGACCTCAGCGCGTGAGGCGGTTGTGCTAACCACTAGGCCACCATGCTGCCCTATGCCCGCCCCTCATAATACTGGCACAAAACATGCCCACCCTTGGAAGAAAAATGGCAAAAAGTGGGGAATCTCATCGGGAAAACTGCACATCGATTTTCTGACAAAGATGACACTTTGCCACTTTTTTGGGAAAATTCCATCTTGTATCTTGGAGAGACCAGGGTAGTGTGCAGGAGAACACTGCAAGCAGCAACTGCGAAAGACTGTGTCATTGTGGTGAATGTAACTTAGTAATTCACACTGTATTTACCAATACCATTGTAAGTGCAGTAGCGTTATCCGACCACTAGGGGGAGTAGCTCTGGGAATGCTCAGGAGTTTGTACAGGGCACCACCCTTGGCTCCGCCCACAACTCCTCCCTCTGGACTGCTGTATAAAAACCCTTGTCCAGAGCCAGTCTGCAGTTCATCGAGAGTTCAACGGGTAACAGGCTGGCTCTGTAGTAAGTAGATTAAAACCACTGTTCATATCTTAAAGCACGTGTCTAGTGAATTGATGGTTCCATCAGTCATCTTTGCCTTTTAGGCACTAGGAGTCTGTGAGGTCTAAAAGCCTCACAGTCTGATCCCAAAACTTCAATTTGTAAATAAATTTGACCTCCCTAGGTACAGAAGCCACAAATGCCTTACTTCATGACCTGCTGAACAATCATCTCTTTAAGGGAATCCTGTGATAATCATGATATCTGACTTCAGCTACTTTGGACCCATTGTAACTACAATTCCAGAGTGGAAAAATTCATCCTTACTGGACACGGACTAACTGATCTCCCACTAAAAGCCAAACAAGTGAATTCTTAACTAGTCTTATGGCTTAACACTTATAGAAGTGCACTATCTTCTGTCATTGCATCTGTTTTGAGTTTGGTGCATGAATAACGTCTTTGGGGTGAGTGTGTGAATAAATAATCTGTATTCTTGAACCCACAAAAGCCTGCTGCTGTTTCTTTAAACTGACCACACACTAAACAAGGTTTAGAAACACACATACCTACTTTTCCATAAACACCACTGATTCTGATCAGAAGGGAAGGGAATTGAGGGTTTCAGTTCATTTTTCCTCCCATGTCTGTAACATAATAAATAATTTGCAGCTAATGTCATCTAAATCCCATTCATTGTATTAATGTAAAACATCCAAATATCCATTATATTCTAATTCATTGATTTTGGGTAGAAATTATCTTTTAAAAGCCCCACTAATAATCAAAATAAGGATAAAATCAGAAAATGGAATGCGATCAGTGTTAAATACTTTTGCAATCTTTATTTCTCAAATAGCCTTCCAATAGTATCACACTAATATACATTAGCAAGAAAGCTGTACACACTGTGAAGGATAAAATACATATAACATCTCTTTATTGAGAATAATTTCTATGGTGGTTGCTAAGTGACAAATATCACACCATTCAATCAAAAATGTGCAAAAACATTCAGGCTAGTTATTTAAGAAACACTCTCATCTGTGTGGTCTCAAAGCAATATAACTAAAACTATGATTGATATACTAATATTGAGTCCTAATCCTTAAGTAGTCTGCCCACACATAGGTTTGGCATGTATTTCATATCACACAATGTTTAGCACAAATCTTGGTTGGCATTCCTACTTGACCACGGTATTAGGGATGAGTTTTTAAATCAGCCCTCACGTTTGTTTTTTGTATATATTGGCCCTGCAGTTACATGGGATGTTATTCCACAGAGATTGTCTGTTCCCACCTCCACAGTCAACCAGTGTGTACCTGCCACAGAATGTGGGATGGGCAAAAGGGCACCTAATTATCATCATGGGTTTGTTCCTTGCTCTGAATCCTATAAGTAGCCATCAACCCAGAGGTCTGAAGCTCTGATACCTGCTGGCACCCAGGCCTGACATTTTCGACCCCTCACAAGAAGAGATGAACAAAATCTTTATTTTTAAAACCTTTCCTTCAGACTCTGGGCTGCTTCCGGGGACTGGATGTCTGGTCTGGACAGATGGAGTCCACTTCTGCCAACTTCAGGGGGCATGCAGGTTACATTTGAATGCCTCAGTCTCCATTGTTATTCAGGGTCTCCCAGCAGCTGCAAACCAAACACCCGACCCCTTCTGACTTAGGCATTCAAGGAGGGTTTCACCTGAGCCAAGATTCCATGCTGACTTAAGTAAACCATGAGATCTGGCATCTCCCAGACCCACCTATTTTCTGCACCTTTTCCTACCAGAATGAAAAAAACAATAAAACTTGGAAAGAAAGAGTACCAGGCCTTTTATACATATATAAGGAGCAAGAGGGTACCTAGGGAAAGAGTAGGCCCAGTCAAGGACAAAGGGGGGAAGTTATGCATGGAGTCAGAGTAAGTGGGTGAGATCCTTAATAAGTACTTTGCATTGGTATTCACCAAGGAGAGGGACATGATGGATGTGGTGGTTAGGATGTGTGTGTGAATACTCTGGGACATATCAGCATAATGAAGGAGGAAGTATTGGATATCTTAAAATGCATTAATGTAGACAAGTCCCCTGGGCCAGATGGGTATATCCCAGGTTACTACAGGAGTCAAGGGGATAAATAGCTGGGGCTTTAACAGATATCTTTGCATCATCTTTGACCAGAGGCAAGATTCTAGAGAATAATTAATGCTGTCCCTTCGTTTAAGAAGGGAAGCAGGGTTAATCAGGTAATTATAGGCCAGTGAGCCTGACACCAGTGGTGGGAAAGCTGTTGGAGAAGATACTGAGGGACAGGACACTGAAGAACATTTGGAAGTGAATGGACTTGATAGTGATAGGCAATATGGTTTTGTGTGAGGAAGGTTACTTGATAGAGTTTTTTTGCGGAGGTGGCAAAATTATTTGATGAGGGAAAGACTATGAATGTTGTCCACATGGACTTTAGTTTGACAAGGTTCTTCATGGCAGACTGGTACAAAAGATGAAGTTGCATGGGATTTGGAGTGTGCTAGCTAGATGGATAAAGAATTGGCTTGGCAGCAGGAGATAGAGTAGCAGTGAAAGGGAGTTTTTCAGAATGGAGGTCTGTAGCTAGTGGTGTTCCACAGCAATCAGGTGCTCGGACGCTGCTGTTTGTAATATATATAAATGATCTGGAGGAAAATGTAGATGTTGTGATTAGCAAAGTTTTCAGATTACACTAAGATAGGTGGAGTTCCAGATCGTGAAGGGGACTGTCAGAGAATACAGCAGAATATAGATAGATTGGAGAATTGGGCAGAGAAATGGCAGATGGAGTTCAATGAGGACAAATGTGAGGTGATGCATTTTAGAAGATCACATTCAGGAGTGAATTATAGAGTAAATGGCAAACCCTTTGGGGCATTGACATACAGAGGGAACTGGGCGTTCAGGTCCATAGTTCCATGAAAGTGGCAATGCAGGTGGATAAGGTGGTCAAGAAGGAATACAGCATGTTGGCGTTCATCAGCCAGGGTATTGAATACAAGAGTTGGCAGGTCTTGTTACAGTTGTATAAAACTTTAGTCGGGCCACATTTGGAATATTGCATGCAATTCTGATCACACTATCAGAAGGACGTGGATACCACAGGGGCTAGTTTAGCACAGTGGGCTAAGACAGCTGGCTTGCAATGCAGAATAGGAGGGAAGTTATGCATGGAGTCAGAGGAAGTGGGTGAGATCCTTATTCACCAAGGAGAGGGACATGATGGATGTGGCGGTTAGGATGGGTGTGTGAATCAGCAGCGTGTGTTCAATTCCCGTTCCAGGTGCCGGAATGTGGCGACTAGAGGCTTTTCACAGTGACTTCATTGAAGCCTACTTGTGACAATAAGTGATTATTATTATTACTTTGGAAGGTTTACCAGGATGTTGCCTTGACTGGAGGGTGTTTAGCTATGAGGTGAGGTTGAATAAACTCAGATTGTTTTCATTGAAAAAATGAACACTGAAGGAAGACCTGATTGAGGTCTACAAAATTATGAGAGGTATAGACAGGGTGAATAGTCAGACGTTTTTTCCCAGGATGGAAGACTAATTACAAGGGGGCGCAGATTCAAGGTGAGAGAGGGAATGTTTAGGGGAGATGTGCGGGGGAAGATTTTCACAGAGGGTGGTGGGTGCCTGGAATGGGTTGCCAGTGGAGGAGGTGGAGGCAGGCACAATAGTAATGTCTAAGATGTATCTTGATAGACACATGAGGAATACAGATTGCTTGGGTAATAAGTAGTCGGTCTAAATAAGGAATCTGGATCAGCGCAGGCCTGGTGGGCCGAAGGGCCTGTTTCTGTGCTTTAATATTCTTTGTTTGTTTTAAAACTTGTCCAAACTGGAATGGAACTCCAGTTTTACTGGTGGCAGTATTAGTGATTTTTACTGGGATCTGAAATTTTTGAACTTGATTTTCCTAATCACAGCCAGAATCCATCGGAAGGCATGTGCATTTTTATGGCTTTTTATTACATTCACTTATGGCAACTTAAATAAACATGTTTCACGCTGTCTATCACTGCAAGACTAATCTAAATATATACAAGTTTGTGTGGTATCGTTTGGTCCTCTGCTACCTCACCCTATTGTCTGTTCTGTCATAAGTGGTCCTATATAATGAAGATTTGGAGATTTTTTGACGATGGAAGTCTTCAAAGCTGAACTATACACTGTCGTCATCTAACACCTAGATGTTCTCACTTTCTAATAGGGATTATCAAGAATACCTTTGTTTCCTTCTTTCTTCGTCAAGGCCATGAAAATCAACAATAAAAAAACACAATTGCTGCTTGAGGCAATTCAACATAAAGCAGAGATTTTTTTAACCACTGCTGCATTTGGAGATGTGATTACCTACTAGGCTACCCAAAGGAATTTTAAGCAACTTTTGTGACATCACGAGGTTCACATGTTAGTAGCTTGTTCAAACACTCAGTATTCCATGTTCAAGGAAGGCCACAAAAGATGTAATAAAGGGGGAGGGAAGAACAGGACGACTATATTCAGTGTGTCTTACTAGTAATGGAAGTTATCTTAGTCTCTTTTGAAAATAAATACAAAAGGTCCATACCTAAGATGACTTCTGGGTACAGTTTGAATCTTTTCAATTTGTTCTTGGGACATGGGTGTCACTTAGAAGTTATTGCCCATCCCTAAATGCTCTGAGAAGATGGTGCTGGGCCTTTTCATGAAACAATTGTAGTATAGTCTAGCAGTAGTAGTAGCAGACTCCTCATTGTTTGCAAATGTCAAAATTGTGGTTCAAAGTGCACACTTGTACAGATAAAATAATTTGATTCTAGTGTAGACAGGGTGCATGCTGCCCGCTCTCTCGGCTTCTTTAGCTTGGCCCCAGAGGTGAGGAGGTACAAGGTGTCTGGATAACGTGGCAGCTGCAGTGGATGACTGGCACAGGGTTTTTCTCTGATTTTGCCCTTTTATTACAGTCCACCAAGCATGATACCCATCATTTATTCCATGACATCATTATGAGGCAAAGCAGGGATCAGCTCCAAGAACTATCGTTGCCAGTACAGGGATTTGAACGAATGCTGATAGCAGTATTCTGCCCCACTCTTAGCCAATTGAGTTAACTACACTCCCATACATGAGTTTTGTAGATGAAAAGTAAGGATTTGGCCTGTTAGGAACTAAGCCAGTCATGAGCACTCAGTTGCTGCTCTGGTGGTTTAATTCCAGTCACTGGTGGCTTTTCCCTCTCAGGAGGAAAAAAAAGTTCAGACCAGTATTCTCATTTCCCAATTTTACTGTTTTTTTCCTTCTGGGCTGTCACCACACCAGAGACTTGAACATAAAAAAAATTAGGTTGACCCTCCATTTGCAGTACTGAGGGAATACTGTCTCTTAGCTGAGATATAAAGAGAGGTGCCCACTGCTCTCTAAGGTGGATATAAAAGATGCCATGGTACTATTTCGAGAAAAAACAGGGAAATTATCCCCAGTGACCTGACCAATATTTATCCCTTAATCAATATTTTAAAAATTGCATGGTCATTAGCATATAACTGTATTAGCTTGCTGTGTGCAAATTGCATGTCACGTTTCTCATATTACAATAGTGACCATACTTCAAAATTACTCAATTGGCTGTGAAGTGATTTGTGCTGCCCTATGTTCATGAACAGTGCTCTATAAAAAGAAAGTATTTCTTTCTTAGATGCTGCCTTAATGTTCAGAAGAGCTACTCTCACCTTGATTCTCATATTTATCACTTGCTTCCATATTTTGTCAAGGCTGGGATGAGGTCTGGTACTAATTGGAGCCATTTAGTCACAACTAAATGCAAATCTGTGAGCAAGTTTTTGATGAGTGCTTATTGCTTGACGACACAATTGTTGACTGCTTGTGGTAAACCACTGTTAGTGTATTATATGTATTGTGGTCAACTGTTACTGTACTATATGTACTGTGGTAAACCACGGCCTGATGGCTCCGCCTGTGGCTCCTCCCCTTGGGCTCGGTATAAAGGTGACTGACCTCCGGCTTAGCTTATTAAAGCCAATGTTTCGTTCAATACTCGTCTTGTGTTAATTGATGGCACATCAATTTAATAAGCTAAACAGAAAGCCTCCTGGCCACTGATCCCGAACTGGGGCAGGACCAGAGGACAGCCACCTTTATACCGAGCCCAAGGGGAGGGGCCATAGGCGGAGCCATCAGGCAGTGGTTTACAACAATACATGTAGTACTGTAACAGTTTACCACAATACATATAATACACTAACAGAGGTTTACCACACTGCTTCCATCATTTTTCTTAATGACAAAGAGAAAGGTTTGGTCATTGGCCAGGTGGATTTTTTTACTTATTGTGAATCAGCCACTTTGTTGGGACGATGCCAGTGCCATAAATGTATGAGAACAGCTTGACTAGGGGTTACTAGCTGTTGCGTACAGGCCTACAGCCAGAGTGTTATTAGGACCCACAACTTTTACTATGTCCAAGTAGACTCAGCTACTTTCTAATCTCATGTGGAATGAATTGAATTGGAAACTGGTGGAGAGCCAAGGAGGAAACTGAGTAGGGTCGTTGACTCAATATTTTTGCCAGAAGACATTCGCAAACATTTCAATGTTTGCTCTTGTGCTCATATTGGCTTCACCATGGTTGAGGAAGTCTCATGTTGGTTCCAAGTCCATTTATTTTGCAGCTCATCTAACATGGGCCTTCACATATTTTGTGGCGGTAAGGGATACTATTATTGGAAAATGGAACACAATCCCGCTTCAGGCATCTAATACTGGCATTAAGAACTCCTATGTCAGCTGGAGCATAACTGGCTACAGAATGAAGCTCACTCTATTCAGTCCCAACAATATGCCATTGCCTCAACTTCGGACATTCCTGTAGACTTATTTAGAATGCCAGTTTAATGTTTCATTAGGAACAGTTTCATGCCATAGGCCCATGGTCATATTGTAAGTAAAAGACAGAATAAGTCTTCAAGCTACATTCTAAACTGTGGAGATGGGAAGACTGTGCTAATCACTAGCACTTGCAACATAATTCTGCATTGAAATTTAGAAATTACAATACTCACAATACTTGTAAGCAATCTAGTGCAATAAAACAAATAATTACACAACATTATATTGAATTGATAAGCTAACAACTTAACATTACAAATGTGAATGATTTGTCACTGATGTTACAGAGAGGTTTGTCATGTATTGACATCACTGTCTTGTCCTGGTAATGCGAAAACATACATTTATCTGACAACCTGTGATAATAACTTATGAAAATAACTATCTACATTCTTCCTATCAGACCAATGTGTTACTATGCTACAGCTTTAAAAACTGCACAACTATTTGATCACAATGTTTGACAATAAATTCGGACTCAATTGAAGATGGCCTCATGAGGCATTCCAAAATTTCCAGCCAATCTCCCCCTTCAAAATAATACGAACAACAGAGTTCTCTGTCTGTCAGCAATGATTTCAGAATCAGTTGTCCCTCGGTAATGACTTGAGAAGACAGTAGAGAACCAGAAACAAAGTGAAGCCATTTAATTAACAACTGAAATGTGATCAAATAACATCAGGTAGTTTCACCTGCACTGGATTGGGAAACTGAAAACAGTGCGTCGGTTGAAAGAGCTGTCACATCACTCAAGTTGAATTGCTTACCTTGAATTCTCAGCATAGTTAATGAGGTTGTCACCATTAATTCAATTTACAGATATTTATTATTTACCCACAGTGTTTCACATAATCAGGAGAATCTGTCTAGTGCTGCTATTTTCTGACCTTGGCTGAATTGTACATGTGAAACCCATGGGTCATCTTGATTATAAATCATAACTGTGAACTCAGTTCCTATCATATAGTTAAGCTCAATGCTGTGGTACCCATGGTCTAAAACTATCTTCGTTGCTAATTCTCAAGCTAAAACATCATTAGGACTTTTATATTTTGGTCTAACACTAACAGGCCATCACCATTCTCAGAGAACAGCATTCTCAGTGTTGTTCTTAGCAGAATTGTGACATTATCGACATTTTGGTATTGTCCTTTTCATTCTTTAAATAAAAGAGTATGTCACATAACAGAAGTAATTTCAATTAATGTCTCTTCATTTCTACCCCAGGTGATGAAATTTGACAATATCTTTTGTTTCCCCAGAAGTTAAACACCAGCCAGGAAAGGTGGCTTTATGCATTATGGACATGGAAACTGTCCCAATATCATGATGTTATATGCCTTACTTAAGGGAGGTAGGACCTTCTGACTTTTAGCATTGGCAAACTGAACTATTTTCTGCAATATGTACAACCGCATAATAAAATATTATGCTACAATGTAGATCATCTAATTTTCTATACTCTGCACTGAAGGTGTAAAATAAAGTGGCCACTATGACAATGCAATACCAAAGTGAATAGTTATTAAGGTCACTCTATTTCAAATACAGATGGGTAAAATCGCTAATCTCAGTCCAAGTGGGAAACCACAATTGAAAGGAGCATGGTTTGTAAATAAGGCCACAACACTGAGAGCACATGATTAATGAACTTACAATGCAATTACCTCTGTCAGAACTAACCAAATATAATGAATTAAAATATTCAAAAACTGTGCAAAAACATCTTTTTCAATACTACCATATACAAATATCTGCCAAATATGTTGTCAATGGTCTCTTGCTATTGTTCTGTATTCCTATCATCAATATGCTGAAATATGTACATATTTAAAGCATGCTACTCCATATAAAAAATACTGACAATGCTGTAAAATATACCAGACTCATCTTTACAAGATTAAACTGTCACCATCTCTTGTTTTAAGATCAAAAGACAAATCTAATTTTTGTGTAAATAAATAAATAAAATGTAAATGTATTCAATGGAAGCCATATCATTCTCCTTAGTACATAGATCGGCTAAAAAGGAATTATGCACTAATTCAGGGATAACCCACATCCGAGGCCATTATCTAAAAGTTTGATAGAAAGTTTGTATGAGTCATATTTAGCAAGGAGATACTGTGCAAAAATGTGTCCGGTCAAGTGATGAATTATTGAATAATTATTGACCAGTTTATTTGCATTTGCCCTACAAATCGTTTAAAAAGAGCATCAATAACTTGTTTTCTGCATGGAAATATCAATCTATCAGGGGGATGTGAAACCACAGGATCCTTTAAGCTGCAGGACTTGGCTGTCCTCTTCCTTCCTTGAGTGCCACTAACAAACAGCAGATACAGTCAGCAAGAGGCTGTCTTATGATCTGAGAAAATGTGATAATAATTAAACCAAAAATAGCAGCTTGCCAAAGTGGGTTTGGAAAATAGCCCCTCAAGTGAGGAGCTAATGGTTCTATTTTACTGAGCTATTAAAAATGTTTACTGTATTTTACAGACAATTGGCAGAGAAGCTATTTAGTGAGCTCCAAATTCACCCTAAAGGAGCCCTGCGTTCTCGATAGACTGCCAGGTAAATCAGCAAACCCTATATACATCACTTTTTTTCTCCATTCACCAGTTTTTGTGTGGCTAGTGTTTCCCAGTTCTTTCGATTATTCCGACAGCCTTCAAGCAATGGGAGACATGCTTCAGATATTCTTGCCAGAGCCTAGAAGGAGCAGATTTTTAAGAAAGGAGTTATATAAATCTCACATATTTGCAATGTACACTAATTTCTATTCATGGAAGAGATGATTTTGCACAATAATTTACACGTTGGCTGGATTTTCCCGCAATATTCCTGCCAGATTTTCAAGACCCAGATTTGGGATCACAGGGGGTCCTTTGCCCACAGTGGCCAACCACAAGATCATCAGCGCAATCCTCTGGGACAGGGCCTCTTAATTAGTGACCTCTGCTCTTGTCATCGTATTAAGGATGACAGATGGGCCTTTGATGCTACAGGTTCAATTAGAGGGCTGACAGCTCTGGAGTTTCAGCAGCACTACTGGGCGAGGTGGGCACTGCTCAGCCAGCTCAGAGAGACGCCCTCGGCAGATGGAAATAGGTCATGATAAGGTGGCACAGTGGTTAGCGCTGCTGCCTCACAGCGCCAGGGACCCAAGTTCTGACCTTGGGTGACTGTCTGTGTCGAGTTAGTACTTTCTCCCCGTACCTCCCCGTATATGCGTGCTCCGGATTCTTCCCACAGTCCAAAGATGTGCAGGTTAGGTTGATTGACCATGCTGAATTGCCCCTTAGTGTCCAAAAGGTTAGGTGGGGTTATGGGATTGGAGGGGGGTGGGCCTAGGTCGAGTGCTCTTTCAGAGGGTCGGTGCAGACTCGATGGGCCAAATGGCCTCCTTCTGCACTGTAGGGATTCTATGATTCTATCATGGTCAAATCTGTGGCCAGTAGCCCCCATAGAATGGAGGTGAAATCCTCCAGCAGAATTGTTTGGGACTTGGGCTTTTCCTTCCTTCTGTCTATTCATGGGACATATTGCCTCAGGCTTAGATGGCCCTTGGTCTGCTGCAGGTAGGGAGCTGGTCTGCTTCTGGTCAAGTGCCAGAGTGGTTGAAAAATCTCCCTCCCTTTGGACAGGGGAGTCAATCTGCTTCTCTATCTGCCCAAGAAAGTTCCCTGGAGGTGGCATGACACTAGAGAGCTGTCCCAAGGCAACTCTCACTATTACCCTGGCAACCCTGCCACATGAGGCTGGGAAAATTCAACCCATCAGGTCAACTGCCCAATATCTAGATTTGATCCACCATGTACATGTGGTATTTAGATTTAGATATTGTTTAAAAAGATCGCAAGGGTTTGGGAAATGAGAGAGGTACAAAATACTTGTCCAGAAATTTTGCAATCATTTCTTCCAACTCGCTTATGGTCACAATGTTTGAGTGTCCTATACCTGTCCTGGTAATCACTGCTGACAACAAATGGGACACATCTGATTTGTAACATTTTATATATCAGCCTTGGCTCAACAGTGGCACTTTCAGTTCAATCAGTATATCATTTGGTCAATCCCTATCCCAGTACTGGTTAACACCCAAGTGTTAGTACGGGTTAGAAGTCCAATAAGATAAAACAACACATTTCTCATCTCCTTTCTCTTTGAAGAAGAGCAGGGAGAACAGTGAGTTACTTGTGCTTCTTTCAATTTAGTATTCACTTTTCATGATGTGGTCTCCTCTAGATTGAGAAGACCAAACACAGACAGGGTGACCGCTATTCAGAAGATTTCCATTCAGACCACAAGCATGATCCTGAGCTTCCACAGTTGGAGTAGATCGGGGGTCGCGTTGGGCGCTCGAGAGATCTGGGCATCATTTAAAAATGGCGTTCCGACCTCTCGCTGCACTGAGTTGTTCCGGCAAGTGGAGCTCCTCAGTGCAGAAAACTGGGCTGAGTGCGGCCTTATTGGGGAGTTTCCCGCTGAGGGCCCCGATCTACCCAGATGGCCGTTTAATAGCGTGATGTTTCTCGGCGCTCGCAGTGCTGGGCAAAAACCCAGCTAATCACGCACGCTATGGGGCGTCTTCGGGTAGATTGCGCCTTATATGTTTTTTTCTTCTCCCCAGAACTTTCCCACCCGCCCCCATAATCCGGGCGGTGTGGGGCGAACACAAAAACTGGCAGCTTACCTGCCATACTAAAATACAGATAATTAGGTTTGCTACCAAGGTAATTGAACCAATTCCCATCCATAAAACATTTGGTGTGTATCAGCCGGGTTGGCAGCCCGGTTTTTTAAATGCAATCTTTAAGGATGGGTAAGAATGGTGGAGTTCGAGCTTTGTAGAATTTCATAGAATTTACAATGCAGGAGGCCATTCGGCCCATCGAGTCTGCACCGGCTCTTTGAAAGAGCACCATACCCAAGCCCACAGCTCCAGCCGATCCCCATAACCCAGTAACCCCACCCAATACTAAGGGCAATTTTGGACACTAAGGGCAATTTAGAATGGCCAATCCACCTAACCTGCACATCTTTGGACTGTGGGAGGAAACCAGAGCAACCGGAGGAAACCCACGCACACATGGGTAGGACGTGCAGACTCTGCACAGACAGTGACCCACGTCCTGAATTGAACCTGGGACCCTGGAGCTGTGAAGCAATTGTGCTAACCACTATGCTACCGTGCTGCCCTTTGTAGATCTGGGTCTGTAGATCTTTAGGGCTGGGTTGCCCTTTGTAGATCAGGAGGGTGGCTCCCCAACAGTGAAATTCCCTCAATGCCCACATCCATCCCTGACCAACCTAGACCCTCCCTGCCCAAGAGCCCACAATTACCCTTTCTGGCAGTGGCAATTAATGCATTCTTGGCACTTCTGGGATTGATGGAGGTGCCAGCCAATCAGATTGGCCAGCAGCTCCAGAGGACAAGACTTCCCTTGTTAACCCCGCCCGCGGTGCATTAAGTCTGCATGGCGCACTGGCATGGAGCAGGCTGGCACCACGCCAACTTTCCATCTGGGGGACAAACCATCCATGCCCCGCTTTATTCATCCCATTAAGTCTGTTTCTCTCTGTAGAGGTTTCCAGAACTGCGGAGTATCTCCGGTACTTTTGTTTTTATTTCATACATGGGCAGCGAGACATTCTGGCCAACATTCTCTTCCAGGGAGAGCAGCGGAGGCTGAGTTAGATTTCTGATCTACAAGGGTTCAAGACGTATAATAATAATCTTTATTAAGATTTAGCACCGTGGGCTAAATAGCAGGCTTGTCATGCAGAACAATGCCAGCAGCACGGGTTCAATTCCTGTACCAGCTTCCCCGTACAGGCGCCAGAATGTAGCGACAAGGGGCTTTTCACAGTAACTTCATTGAAGCCTACTTGTGACAATAAGTGATTATTATTATTATTACTACATTAACACTGCAATGAGGTTACTGTGAAAAGCCCCTTGTCGCCACATCCCAGCGCCTGTTCGGGTACACAGAGGGAGAATTCAGAATGCCCAAATTACCTAACAGCGCGTCTTTTGGGACTAGCGGGAGGAAACCGGAGCACCCGGAGGAAACCCCAGCAGACACGGTGAGAACGTGCAGACTCCGCACAGACAGTGACCCAAGCTGGGAATCGAACCTTGGACCCTGGAGCTGTGGAGCATCAGTGCAAGCCACTGTGCCCCGTATGAGGCTGGACAGGAAAATGTAGTAAAAGCCTCAATCAGATCAGCTATGATTTACTGGGACAGGCTCAACTGGCTGAATGATCTACTCCTGCTCCTACTTCCTACGGTCTTACCATGATCTTTCAGTTTGTGTGGAGATGCTGATCTAACCGCCAGGCATATAATCTTGGAACCAATTCGACTCGAAAGAGGTCCCTTTTAAAAATCTTAATAGTAAGAAATTTCCGTAAGCTTATTTTCATACACTAGTATCCAGAAAAGGACTAGGGAGAATTTCTGCATTGCCCTTCTCATTTTCGGCTGTAACCTTGCGGGGGCGAGGGGGGAGCTCTGAGAAATGTGCAACTGGCAATTAATGACAATTCATTGGATTTCTGCTGATATTCTGCCGACGTTATGGCAAAAGATCAGGAAATACCCCATTACCCAATCTCCGATCCGGCTCACAACACTCCCCAACCATCACCGTATCCCAAACTACCATCACCCTGGGCCCCCACCATTGAAATTACAGACAAATGCATTTTTAGAAAGCTACCAAGGGTATTAAATACTGAAAAAGAATTACCTCATATAGCTTAATACAGATTGCATCAATGAATCCGACCTGCATGCTGGGAATCTGATCACGTTTCTCTCGGTTCATTAAATCCTTCAAATGGAATTTTAAAAGTTAATACAGGGGAATTGTCATTCAAAATGGAAGCAATGTTATCCTATCAAAGAAACACATTCACATTTTAAAACTAAATGGTAGTTGTATTATGTACATCTAGATTTTGTTTGTGCGGATATAATAAAACTGATACATACAATGGGTTCGATTTTTAACTCCTCTCTCTCCTTGTCACCTTGTTCAAAAAATTCTGTTGCCACAAGTTCAGCTATCTGAAAAATGCGGATTAAAACACAAAATTAATTATTTGCTAAAAAAAAAACAACTGAATATGGAAAATTAGTCTATTTGACAGGCGTGTCTTTATAACAAGGGCTGCAGTAATGGACTGCAGTGATTCAATAATGTGGCTTACTATCACTTCCTCGAGGCCAATTAGGGATGGGTAATAAATGCTGACCAATGATGCTTATATCACACCAACGAATAAAAGAAACTCAGGAGTAACCTCTGGATTCTTTCATCTTAGCTGCACCTGTCTCAAGCCTGGGACTTAGCATTTGTATATAGATTTTTATAACTGGGTATAATTTATGTTATTTAGAGAGCCTTCACACAAATTTAAAGACGATGGATGGAATATTAGCCAGAACTTGGTGTTGTAACATGTGGTGCTACAAAATGGCATCATGCATGGCCAGTTTCAGCCAGCATACTCCACAAGAGGTATGAACAAAAGATGGAAACTGTGGAATCATGAGAGTGAATTGCCTTGGGTTACTTTTGCGCACCTTCCAATGACTGGCTTACGAGCACCATGGGCATGTTTGGTAGCAACAGGCTTGCCTACCCACTCTCAATCATGAAACAGGAAAGGGAGGAAACCAATGTTATTTAGATCAGTATTAGATTTGCTGAGATTTGGATAATATGAGATTTGGCTTTTATGTCATCCATTTTAAGCATTTGCAAACATGTGATAAATTAAAATAGCGGTAGATGGTGACAGCATAAAAGGTTCCACTGAGGCTTATGATCCAGGTATTTAAATTCAAAAGTACTGGAGGGCCCCAACTGAAAATTTTACCACCCCCCCCCCCATTCTCCTCCCTCCCTCAGATTTCCTTCCTCTAATGACCTCTCAAACACCAACCTAACCGCACACACACTCCCTTACCCGCCCCCCTTGCTCGGGCCTGCAAGCTTGGCCTCTGTCAAGACCGTCAACCATGTTAAATGTTCCAGTACACATAACCAAAGTGCTAGAGAGTTGTTGGGCCTTTGATTGGCCGGCAAGCCTCTGAGGTAGGTATTCTAGAGGCTGGTTTAGCTCACCAGGCTAAATCGCTGGCTTTTAAAGCAGACCAAGCAGACCAGCAGCACGGTTCGATTCCCGTACCAGCCTCCCCGGACAGGCGCCGGAATGTGGCGACTAGGGGCTTTGCACAGCAACTTCATTGAAGCCTACTCGTGACAATAAGTGATTTTCATTTCTTGATTCAGACGGGCAGAAGTCCATCTTTCAGCCCATTGGCCATTGAATGCCTGCAAGGGCAGCCAGTGTTCCCTTCAACAGGCCCCTCACTCCTGCCACCTTTCATATGGTGGGGGGTTGGGGTGGGGGGGGGCGTGATATCCTGTGAGATTCCTCCTAATTAGGGGGGAGGCTCCATCTCCCCCAATCACCTGAGGAGTTTGTACTCCAAGGAGGGAAAGCGTACACAATATAGGGTTTGGCCCCTGAGGGGGTCGTAACAAAATCATTTTTAAAGAAAAATATATTTCAAACTTACGACCCTAAGAGTTCCATTTGTCTACCAATTGAATTAGCCAGGCTGCGTAGGAACTTTCTGCAAACTATCTTTTCAACCTGTTCACCAAGTTTATAAAGCTTTGTGCATTAGACAAATAAACTATTTGTCATTTAGCTATCTCTGAGTACCAGTTTGGTGCTTGGAAAGTGCTGAAAGCAGTTCTTTCATCCACTGTCAAATCTGGGACCTAAACGGAACGTATTCATCATCGTGATGGGAGAAACTGCACATACGCAGGCAACTGCAGCCATGGCCGAGTGCGCATGTGCAACTGTCACTGTGCCTGGCCGCCGACGTCAGGGTTAGTGTTACACAAAACTAACAGAGGAGTAGTATGACTCCAAGTTTCCCTCTAAGTCACAAACCATCCTGACTTGGAACTACATGAAATGAAATGAAAATCGCTTATTGTCACAAGTAGGCTTCAATGAAGTTACTGTGATAAGCCCCTAGTCGCCACATTCCGGCGCCTGTTCGGGGAGGCTGGTACGGGAATTGAACCGTGCTATGGACTGCAGTGATTCAATAATGTGGCTTACTATCACTTCCTCGAGGACAATTAGGGATGGGTAATAAATGCTGACCAATGATGCTTATATCACACCAACGAATAAAAGAAACTCAGGAGTAACCTCTGGATTCTTTCATCTTAGCTGCACCTGTCTCAAGCCTGGGACTTAGCATTTATATATAGATTTTTATAACTGGGTATAATTTATGTTATTTGGACAGCCTTCACACAAATTTTAAGACGATGGGCAGACACTGTCTGAATTACCTTTTGTTGAACAGGCCAAGGTTTGGTTATTGCAGACACGTCACATGCTGTCATCAACATCGCCCTGTCAACATCAGAAAAATTAATGCTAAAACGGACTGAAATATCATTATTTTCATCAACATTTTTTGTAGTTATTTTGCAATTGTTTAAACAACTTTGGATGGGAACTCCCCTGGCTGCTACACTTGGCAACACTTTAAAAAATTGTTTAATATTTCTGGTGAACTTGCAAATCTATTCTAAAACAACCCATGTATGAAAAACAAAAATCCTTACAAACCTTTACATGTAATCAGAATATTTTGTAAGGCAATCTATGTAAGGTGAACACTAGTAAATATTTGACCTACAGCATCCAATGCAACTTTTCAGTCTTTGGGCGCGATCTACCGGCAACATTAGGCCCGGATGGCAACGCGGCGGGCGATTGGTAGATGCCAGGAGTTCCCGGCTGAGGCCCCGAATCTACCAGAATGGGAACAGAGTCCTGTTCGACAGCGTGAGGTTTCTCAGCACTCCGAGTACAGGGAAGCACCTGGCTAAACGCGCTCATTATGGGATTCTGTTCCCATTAGGGTAGATCCCGCCCTTTGTTTCTTAATTATCTGTTCACCTTCAAGGCTAATGGAGCAGATGTTGTGTGTTGATCACCAAACAGAACACTTGATTAATGTGTGATCAATCTGTTTTCTTCAGTTCTGCTTTGAACAGTTGTCATTTATCTATTTTACTCTTTATGGAGTCTTTCTGTGTGTAAACTAACAACTGCATTTGCCCAAATTAGCAACAGTGCTTTCACATAAAAAAATCATTAATTGACTATGAAATACTACGGAACATCCCGCGGATGTGGCAAATTTCCTTTTGAATTGAAAAAAATCAGGGGTGGAATTCTCCGGTCCCCCAGCCACGTGTTTCTCGGCAGCGCGCCATTCACTGGCGGCAGGATTCTCTACTCCCACCACTTGGCAATGGGATTTCCCATTGAAGCCACCCCACGCCGCTGGGAAACCCACAGGCGGGGTAGGCTGCCAGTGGGAAAAGGGAATTCTAACAGCCGGAGAATTCTAGCCCAGTGGTACTGTGAGAGGTGATTCACCAGGATGTTGCCTGGGATGGAACAGTTAAGTTATTAAGAGAGATTGGATAGGCTTGAGTTGTTTTCGCTGGAGCAGAGAAGACGGAGGGGCAACCTGATCGAGGTGTACAAGATTAGGAACGGCATAGACAGGGTGGATATGGAGCAGCTGTAGGGGACACAAGTTCAAGGTCGGGGCAGAGGATTTAGGGGGGTTTTAAGGAAAAACCTTTTTATCCAGAGTGTGTTGCCAGTCTAGAATGCACTACCTGGGAGGGTGGTAGAGGCGGGTTGCCTCATATCCGTTAAAAAGTATTTGAATAAGCACTTGGCGCATCATAACATTCAAAGCTATGGGCTAAGTGCTGACAAATGGGATTAGGTAGCCAGGTCAGGTGTCTTTCATGTGTTGGTGCAGATTTGATGGGCCAAAGGGCCTCTTCTGCACTGTATTATTCTCTGATTCTGATTCTGTGATAATGCCAATGGGAATCAAAATGAAAGAGTTGGTCAAGAATAAAAAGATAGAAGATACAAACTTGCGATGTGTTGCCCATGAATAATAGAAAAGTTAAAAACTCACAAGCTCAAAAATAAGTGAGCTCGCCAAGTTCATGCCAATCTAATTAACTAACATGTTTTTGTTTGCAGTCTGTTGATCCTCAATTCTTGCTGTTCTTTTTTTTTTCTTTTTATATAAATTTGGAGTACCCAAATTTTTTTCTCCAAATAAGGGGAAATTTAGTGTGGCCAATCCACCCACCCTGCACATCTTTGGGGTTGTAGGGGTGAAACCCATGCAACCATGGGGAGAATGTGCAAACTCCACACAGACAGTGACCCGGGGGCAAGATCAAACCTGGGTCCTCAGCACCGTGAGGCAGCAGTGCTAACCACCCTAATTCTTGCAGTTCTATTAACCACACCACCAACCAAACAAAATCTACTTTTGCTGTAATTTTACAATCAGTCAAGCAATAATTGAACTTAGTATAGACACTGGTCTAATCCATGCCTTGGAATAGTTTAAGTGTCATCATGTCTGTTCTATGGGCTGTTAGCTCATCACCTTTGTAATTCCAATTCTTTATCCTTGCGACATGTCCCATTATGTCCCAAGCATAAATTTTCCTCGTAATAACCTTAATTGAAGCTGCAGCTATGGATTCACGGAATTTCACTTTAAAGTTTATTCCCCCATATTATGGATTGACTTACAAGAGCCGCTTCTCGCGGGGTTTGCTCTGCTCGAAACACCTCGCGATACTCAATGTGATCTGGATCTCGCCCTCCAGATCAGTGAATGTAAGTAAGCTGTACAGCTTATTTAAATAAACGTTCACCAGATTCACCTGCCGCCTGGGACTTATCGGACGTACCTGCGAGACCTTTCCAGGGCGCCATTTAGCACTGGTACTCACAAACGTGGACCAGGTGTAATGGTACCTGGGGGGTCCTCCTGGCCATTGAAGACCCTTGGGTGGTCAGGGACAGGACAGGGTGGTACTCTAGCTCTCCCTCTGGCACCAGGGGGCCAGCCTGTCAGTACCAGGGTGCCAGGGTACCCATGTACCAGGTTGGTAATGCCAGAGTTCGGGCCATTGGGGGCCTCATCAGGTAGAAGGGGAGTGAGGGGGGTTTCCCGGGGACCTTCCCAAGATTCAAGGAGGGGGAGGGGTCAAACTTTGGGGGGGGGAGCCTGCAAGGGGAGGGTGGAGTGTTCCGGGCAACCTTCCAAAATGGCATACCAATCTGCAAGGAGCCTTTTCTGCTGGTGAGCTTCAACAATTCAGCTGCTGGCGCTACAGGGAATCGGGCATCGGGCCTTCATCTGTATCCCCTTAGTGGGTGGTAGATGAATTTCATACTAGCCTCCAATGGCTATCCTGATTGGCCATGGCAAGCACCAGAGAAAGATCCTTTAGGGAATTCTCCCCGCTCCCCCCACCACTGAACCCATCAGTGGGGCTTTGAGAGGCTTCTACTGTGTGAGTTAGCTTTTTATTTATATCCCACAACCCCCACCCCCCTCCACTGACCAGTGCTGCTCCATTTAGTCAGAATTGTCTTCTACCAAAGTGTACCTTGTTTCACATTATGTTAATGACACAACGATCACTGTTCCACTGCCTCTCTCAATCTATACTTTCTTGCAAGTTTCTTCTTTCTAATTTCATTCCTACCCTTTTAATATTGCATTTTACTATTTGTTTTACCTAACTGCCGTTTAAAATCTTCTGTTCCCATAAAAAATCATTTTAAAAACATTAACTTGCCTGTTTTATTCTTTCTGACTTGTTCATTTTAGATACAAGAGCAAGTTAGAAAGATTGACCTTCCACTGACTGAAATGAGCTTTAAAGGATCTGAGCATTATAGCAAAGTCCTCTCCTGTTACTTTCTTTCTCAACTGACTTTATTTTCCATCTTTTTGGCACAGTTGAATGCAGGTTTAACATTTTTTGCGTGATCCTGATGCCTGCTTTAGATTGCTACTTACATTAGAAGCTCTTTGTGACTTCTAACTTCCCAGTCAAATTGATTGGTTTTCAGCAGATCAAAAAATTCTTCTCTTCTCCTGAAAAAAAGTTAATTTTAGCAGGGTGAGATTACGGTTTATACAGATTCTCTTCTTCTCCTTCGGATACCGTCCTTAGCCATCAGGGTGGATTTTTGTTGGGCACGATTCAGTGATCGCATTGTGCCCGGCGCAGATCCAGGCAACCAGGTGAATCCCAGGAGAGCCCCGCCTCGCTCCGCCCACGCGATCTGGATCTCGCCCTCACTCGGTGTGATCCAGACATGTGTATTTAAATAAACCATGAGGCTCACTTAAATACCAGGACGCCGCTTTCACCCAGCACCCAAGGAGTCGACGGCTGTACCTGCGAGACCTCGCCAGGGTGCCGTATAGCACTGCTTTCCACAAACGTAGACCATGTGGGAGGGTCGCACAGCTATTAGAGATCCCCGGGTGCTCAGAGACAGTGCAGGGTGGTGCCCTGGCACATACCCTGACACCTGGGCACCTTGTCACTGCCAGCTTGGCACCCTGGCAGTGCCCAGATGTCAAACTGGGGTGGGGGTGGGGGTGGGGGTGGGGGGGGGGGGCCTTGCCCTTTGGAGGAGGATTGAGGGGGTGGTTCCAGGAGCCTCAACAGGAATGGGGGACTGAGGGGAGAATCAACATGAGGGGGGGTGGGAGAGAGGTGGCTGAAAGGGGGAGGGGGGAAAATCAGGGCTGCCGTTCTAAATGACGCTCTGATCTGAAAGGAGTCATCCTGCTGGCAAGATCAGGTTTAGCACCCACCTTTTCAGGTGGATGCAAAAGATCCTTCAGCATTATTCAAAGAGAGCAGCGTGTTTCATAGAATTCTGCCAACATTCTACCCTCAACCAACATCTTCAAAAACAGATTAACTGGCCATTCATCTCATTTAATTTTGGCAGATCTTGTTTTGTGCTAATTGTTGGTTTGCTTATTCAAATATAAACAGTCATTGCACCTCAGATGTACTTAACTGGATGTGAAGTGCTTTGGGATGTCATAACAACGTGCTCAGGCACAGCATAAATGCAAGTTCTTGCTTTAGAAATAGCCTATTGTAGGAAACTGTATAGTTTCATAAGTACAGGTGTTGGCACTATATTAAATAATATTTCATTATTTATCATTGTGAAGGAAACTAATAGGTTGATCTGACAGGTTATCAGGCAGTGTTGAATGTAATTACATTTGCCAATGTAGAATACAAACCACTCCTTGGCCACAATTCTTTGGGCACATTCACCAGGGGCACAAATACCACAACTAGCAGCTATGGGCACCGCATCTAGGCAGAAAGGGGTTGTGATGAGAAGTGCTGGGGTGCTTTTGAGGATGATGCTGGGATGTCGGGTGTTGGGAGGATTGGAGATGGCAGCAAGTGGGTTAAAGGTGACTTTCCGGGGGTGACAAAAGAGACAAATGCCAGGAGGAGACCAGTGATAACAAACATAGGAGGTAATTTATCTTTTTTCAGCATTGGACGGCTGTCTTCCTGGCCATGCTGCTTCCACTCATATCTGCTGCCGCCGCCTCCCAGGTGGGATCAGTGACATTGCTCGTGTGTTGCCTGCCAACATGTGGGTATATCATGGCCCGCCTCTCCTCCATGGCATCGGGAAGTCTGGTGAGGGACCCCTCCGAGACCCGAGGCGCAGGTCATCTTGCTGCCACCCTTCTGGCTTGACTGAGAGCGAGTGCTGAGAATCTGTTTAATACAGCGTCTTCTAGATTGCAGTGCTCAGCTGACTCTCAGGCAGGTGAATCAGACAACAGGGCTGGGATTCTCACCTACCCGGCAGGGCGGGGGCTCCCGGCGGGATGGAGTGGCGTGAACCACTCCGGCATTGGACCTCCTCAAAGGTGCGGAATTCTCCGCGCCTTTAGGGACTAGGCCCGTGCCGGAGTGGTTCCCGCTCCGCCGGCCGGCGCGAATGGCCTCTGGCGCCCTGCCAGCCAGGACCGAAAGGCCTTCGCCGGCCGGCGGAAGTCCGCGCATGCGCCGGTGCATCAGCGGCTGCTGACGTCATACCGGCGCATGCGCAAGGGAGCGGAAGAAAAAGAGTGCTCCCATGGCACAGGCCCGCCCGCCCGCCGATCGGTGGGCCCCGATCGCGGGCCAGGCCACCGTGGGGGCACCTCCCGGGGTCAGATCGCCCTGCGTTCCCCCCCCCAGGGACCCGGAGCCCGCCTGCGCCGCCAATCCCGCCGGTACCAGAGGTGGTTTAAACCACGCCGGCGGGAAAGGCCTGTCAGCGGTGGAACGTCGGCTCATCGCGGGCCGGAGAATCGCCGTGGGGGGCCAGCCAACCGGCGCGGTGTGATTCCCGCCCCCGCCGAATTTCGGGGGGCGGAGAATTCGGGACACGGCGGGGGCGGGAGAATTCCGCCCCAGGTGTATTTCACATGGAGGAAAATAAATTTGACTAAGTGGCTGAAGATTGCGATCCGGATCGCACTCCCGGTGCCGACACGAATCATACTGATTTTCTCGCCCAAAATGACTCTTAGTAATTTTATGGGGAAATTCCACCCTTGGCCGGGATTCTCCATTTTTGAGACAACGTGTCGACACCAACGAAGAATTTGTGGACTTTCACGACACCTGGGCCGATTCTACTACTGTTAAGGGGCTAGCACCGGCGCAGGTGGAACACAATCAATTCCAATGAGAAACAATGCCAGATTCGCTGGTTTAGCAACTTATACTCAGGAGGCCGACTAGCTGCTGCTGCATATATATACTTCACACATCTTACTGACAACTTGTTGGCTGAGTTGGTGTGTGTGGGGAGTTTTTATTATTCGTGCATGGGACATGGGCATCGCAGGCTGTGCCAGCATTTATTGCTTTCCTAACTGCCCTTGAGGAGGACAGTTAGTGTCAACCACATTGCTGTGGATCTGGAGTCACATGTAGGCCAGACCAGGTAAGGACACCAGATTGACTTCCCTAATGGGCATTAGTGAACCAGATGAGTTTTTGCGGCAAGCGATAATGGCTTCATAATGACCACGGAGAATCCCACCCCTTGGGCGCGATTCTCAGCTCCCCACGCTGCGTGGGAGAATCGCGGGTGGGCCCCCCGACTAATTCCACGACCCCCTGGTGCCCCCCGCGATTCTCCCACCCCCCCGCTCGGAAGAATCGCTGCCCGTCGTTTTTCATGGCGACTGCCGATTCTCCGAGCGGCCTGCCGTTCGCGACCGTTTCACGACGGCGGCAACCATACCTGGTCGCTGCCGTCGTGAAAATGCCGTGAGGTGCCCGTTTTGGGGCTTGTAGGGGGCTTGGTGGGGAATGAGCACCACGACTGTGCTCGGGAGGGGACAGGCCCGCGATCGGTGCCCACTGATCGTCGGGCCGGCGTCTCAATCGGACGCACTATTGCCACTCCGCCGCCTCGCAAGATCAAGCCGCCACGTCTTGCGGAGCGGCTGAGGGGAAAGACAGCCACTGCGCATGCGCGGGCTCTGGCTGTCAGCCGTCATGACGTCAGCCGCGCATGCACTGGTTGGAGCCGGCAAACCTGCGCATGTGCGGCTGACATCATATAGGCGCCGCCGTCGCGTCACTCTCGGCGTGCCGCCCGGCGGCTGAGAGTTATGGAGCGCCGCTCCTAGCCCCGCCGGGAGGGGAGAATAGGGGGCGAGGAGCGGCCTCCGAGGCCGTCGTGAAACTCGGCCGTGTTCATGACAGCCCTCCTGATTTTTCCCGGGAGCGGAGAATCACGCTCCAAACTTTTAAAAAATGTTACATTTGCAAGACTGAACTTTGGAAGTGTGAAGTGTCTGTCCTCAATACTTACTTCATGTACATGGCTAGGTCTGTAGCTAGAATGGCCTGCTCAATCATCTTCAAAGTCATTTTATACTCATCTAGAGAAAGGCCACTTAGAATCTCGTTTCCCTGGGGGAAAATAAAAATTCATTAAATGTTCAATAAGCTGCCAAAAACTATGCATCATGGTAACTTTAATTCTCCATGTGAGATGAATAGCTGTCTACAAACAAGATTCAACTCACATTCATGAAATATTATTTTTTATATATGATGTCACCCCCCCTTCCTTCCTAGCTGCCTGCCCTCCAAATCCCAGCCACATACACCTCTCCCTATCTCTGTGCTATCAGATCCCGCCCCACTCGAAAATCCTAGGATTCACCTTTCTGCAGCAGCCATTGATCTCCTTCGTGCTCCTTCCTTGAGACATGACTTCTAGAGCCACTGATCAATCAGATTGGAAGTCCTACTCCCCAGCATATTATGGCTACTGGGTCGGATTCTTTATGGCATTTTGGTTGCTGTCTGACTTTCCTTCCCCCTAAAATGCAGCCCAATATCTCTGACATAATAATTAATAATAATTGATGGTCTCTGAAACTTGGACACAGATTAAGGCCCAACTGCAACAACAATCAGCTTTCACCAGACATGTGAGAACCACATTTACTCATCAAATGGAAACAGCATAGCATATCGGCATTTATCAATAGCCCAATTCACACCCATAGTTTGTTATTCTGAATAGCTAACTATATTGCTACATTGGCCAAGTTTGGCAAACACTAGTTAACCGCATTACAACTACCAGGTGGAAGCATTCTGAAAGGTGCTGAAAATTCATACTGGGCTGATCGACGACACTAGATTGTCAGATTCACGAAGATCTAATTGCCAGGTCAACATCATACAAAATTGAAGTGATATACCTGTCAGGTATTAATTAAGGATGGATCGTTCAAATAAGTTCATGGGATCAAACTAAATATGGGCAGGTGTAGGATTTAAGATTAAATTTAAAAATCAAAATGTCTTTTAACTCTTTTTCTCCTAGAATCAGTAAGGCTCACAATGTTGGGGCATAATTTAAAAGTGTTTTGAGCCTGTATTCAAAATTATTGCATCAATTGTTAATGATTTCAGTATATCTGTCACACAAGCTGCACTCACTTTTTATTTCCTTTGTTTAATATATTTTTAACATCCTGACACTGAAAAGATCTTTAAATCGGGCAAACATTATTTGGAAAAGTCCCCTTGCCTAATTTAAGCATGCATTCTAACGTAATTTCTCTCCTTTCCACTAATGTTCAAAGCTTTATTCATTGTAGAGAATATGCAATTGTTTATGCTGGGTAAGGAAACTTAGCACTCAGTATAAAAATGTTTTAGCTAGTTTTATTATGGACAAGACCTCCAAAGACGACAAATTTGGTTACAAAGGAAAATACCCTTGAGTCTTCCATTCTTCCATAAAAATGGAGAATTTGAGGAAACTACCAAAAACAAAGCAACAGCTACAGACTGTAGAAAAATTCTGAAAATAAAGCGATAGCCCTATTGCACCACTTGAATGACAACATTATTAATTTGTATGAAACACAGGAACAGTCAGTAACTTACAGGGGTGTTGAGTATCATGACACACTGATCAAAATGATGATGTTCCATCATGGAGTGACAGTACAGCTGAGCAAGAGGGTGCTCACTCCTGCACAAGATCAAGCACACAGAAGATTTCATGTTAATATTCTCACTAAACTGTTAAAAACATAAAGCAAAATCACTACAAACAGTAAAGTATTAAATTGACCCATTCTGTAATCATAAGGGGGATTCCCCCCCCCCCCCCCCCCGTTTTCAGTGGGTGGGAATGGGACAGCAGACAGAGAATTAAGTGGGAGTCCCAAAATGGCTTTACGCCAGCGGGATTTCCCCGCTCAGTGACCCCGCCTCCTGCCATTAACGTAATGGGGATCTCAAATTTTAAAGTCAGGATCCCATTTACATGAATGAAATGAAATGAAAATAGCTTATTGTCACGAGGAGGCTTCAATGTTACTGTGAAAAGCCCCTAGTCGCTACATTCCGGCGCCTGTTCGGGGAGGCTGTTACGGGAATCGAACCATGCTGCTGGCTTTCCTTGGTCTGCTTTCAAAGCCAGCGATTTAGTCCAGTGAGCTAAACAGCTCATTTGCAATGGATTGTGTCCCTACAATGTACTGTCCATTCATGTTGGTGTGAGGGCATGTCTTGCTCTGTATCATGAACCAGCTGTCTAAGCAACTGAGCTAAACCGGCTCCCATTTATAAATAGCATTTATAAACCAGCATTTATAAAGGGCCTTTAACATAGTAAGACATATCAAGATGTATCACTAGGGGCAGCACGGTGGCACAGTGGTTAGCACTGCTGTCTACGGCACTGAGGACCCAGGTTCGATCCCAGCCCCGGGTCACTGTCTGTGTGGAGTTTGCATATTCTCCCCGTGCCTGTGTGGGTTTCATCCCCACAACCCAAAGTTGGGGTAGGTGGATTGACCACGCTAAATTGCCCCTTAATTGGAATAAAATTATTGGGCACTCTAAATTTATAAACAAAACAAAAAAGATGTGTCACTAGAGCTTTATTAACCACATAAAGCATATAAATAAATAGTAGAATAGGCAGCCAATAGCTTGGTCAAAAGAGGTGGAATCGTCTTAAAAGAGAAGGGAGATTTGGAAGGAAGAGGTGGAGAGACTTAGGTGAGGAGTGCCAGAGCTTCGAGCTAGCCAGCTGAAGGCGACTGCCATTGGTCAGGCAATGAAAACTGAGGATGCTCCAAAGGCCAACTTGGAGAAATGCAGAGACCTCGGAGGATTGTAAGGTTGGAGGAAGTTATAGAGATAGGGAGGAGGAAGGCCATGGAGCTATATAAAAACAATCTGTGGGAAAATGCAATTGACCACCAACCTACCAAAATAATACAATAACATCAGTATCCAGTAAGCACCACCTGGATTATATCATAGTCACAATGTTTAAAGGGCCCATACCTCTTTATGAAAGCATTGTTCACCCCTCTGTGGTCTAGGTCATGGCTCAGGGTTGCTATGATGAGAGCTAAAGTCTCCAGGTCAGTTAACTTGTTCTGTAACAGAAAAAAACAATGGAACTTTCAAACTCTCAATATTCAGGTTATTTACATATGTAAGGGGAGGTGGAATCTGAACAAATGGAGGGCAAGGAATGAAATGTTGACAAGAAATCCAACAGCAGAATTCCGTCATTCAGCACAACTTTGATGCTGCAATGAGTATAGATGTGTGGTTAACCTGTGCCCACTGCTGCCAGTTTGCGCTTATTTACCATGATTGCAATGTGAAGTCATCACTAACCGTGTTGTTGCGTGACTACACACCTCAGCAGCTGACCCCATATTATAAGAGGCTAGCACCAGTTCAAGCTAGCCTGCACTATTAAAATCAGCCTACACCTCTTAACAGGGTGGTGCATTGTGTCCGAAGCAGGCGCTGGAAGCCATTCTACAACCGATCCTGAGCTGGAAAAGGGAGCAGTTGCACAGCATGGGACAAAATGGGCTCCTAGATTTTCCCACACTGTACTGGAGGCCTTGGTGGAGAGGGTGCAGAGGAGGAGAGATGTGTTCCATCAACAGGGGGCAAGAGGCCCGACAGACAAACTCTGAGAAGCAATGGGAGCAGATATTTTTGATGCTCAATACAACATATCAAACCCGAGGAACTGGATTCAGTGTGCGAATATTCCAATGACCTTACGCGAATGTTCAGGGTCGGTGAATGTATCTTTGACTGCCACTTCACAACCAGCCTCACACATTGCTCAACACGCTACACCTCCCATAAACAATCTCTATCAATCATGACTCATATAGCACTTTCATAACTTCACCTCAACCTCAGGCACTCAGCATCCCTTCAGACATCACACCCACATCTCACAGCTCGCAGACGTTTCTATTTATTCGCCCATGTCAGCCACATTGCCTAAAACAACTACACCACACTAAGTGATGCACTTTAACTTGATTTGAAGAACAAAGTAGTGCCCTACTGGGGGTGGCAGGTACTAACCAATTAACACATATATGTTTTATGATTATAAGAGGTTCAGGGGTTATGGAGAGAAGGCAGGAGAATGGGAATAAGAGAAATATCAGCTATGATTGAATGGCGGAGCATAATCGATGGGCCGAGTGGCCTAATTCTGCTCCTATATCTTATGGTCTTATGTCCCGAGGGGTGTTGCCGGCACGTTGATGGTAGCACGATTGCTCTGTTTCTGAAGAAGGACAAGGTTCCCACGGAATGTGGGTTGTATCGACCTATTTCGTTGTTAAACGTTAAGTTGTTGACTAAGGTTTTGGCAATGCGTTTAGAGCCCTGCCTACCTGGGTGATTTCACAGGAGCAGACTGGATTTGTTACGGGCAGGCAGTTGTTGGTCAATATTAGGAGATTGTTAAATGTTATGTTGTCGCCCTCCTTACGGACCGCCAGAGGTAGTTCTTTCGAAATGAAATGAAAATCGCTTATTGTCACGAGTAGGCTTCAATTAAGTTACTGTGAAAAGCCCCTAGTCGCCACATTCCGGCGCCTGTCCGGGGAGGCTGGTACGGGAATCGAACCGTGCTGCTGGCCTGCTTGGTCTGCTTTAAAAGCCAGCGATTTAGCCGAGTGAGCTAAACCAGCCCCTATGGCCCCGATGGACGCAGAGAAAGCATTCAATAGGGTTGAGTGGGGGTACCTACCTCTTTGAGATCCTTGGGAAGTTTGGCTTTGGGCCAAAATTTATATTATGGATTAGGCTTTAGTACAGGGCTCCTACCACGAGTGTATGTACTAATGCCCTGAGTTTGGATTATTTCCAACTGAACAGGGCTTTTGCTTGCCCTAGCAATTGAGCCGCTGGCCATTGCATTGAGATCGTCTACCAGGTGGAGGGGGATAGAGTGTAGAGGGAAGGAGCTTGGGTGTCCTTATATATGGATGATTTGTTACTGTATATCACGGACCCACTCTTCAATGTGGAGGCGATAATGAAGTTGGTCAAGACGTTTGGCTACTTTCTGGGGCACAAGCCAAATCTGGGCAAGAGTGAATATTTTCTGATGTACCCCCCGGGGGGTGGAGCTGATCTGGGGAGGCTGCTATTTTGTCCGGCCAAAGACTAGCTTCCGGTATCTGGGAATCGGGCGGCCCATGACTGGGCCACACTCCATAAAATTAATTTTGTTAGTCTGGTGGATGGGGTGAAGGCCGATTTGGAAAAGTGGGATTCCCTCCCTCTGACCTTAGTGGGAAAGGTACAGATGGTGAAGATGAATATTCTCCCGAGGTTTTTGGTTTTGTTCCAGTGTGTCCCAGCCTTTCTTCCCAAGGCTTTCTTTTGCAGGATTAATAAATTGATATCTACTATTGTTTGGGCCGCTAAGACTCCTCAGGTGCATTGGTCATTTTTCCAAAGCGATAGGCAGTTGTGAGGGTTGGCATTACCTAATCTGTTATGTTACTATTAGTGGCAAATGTTGATAAGGTGCAGGATTGGTTCAGGGATCCAGACTCTATATGGGGCGGATGGAGGAGGTTTTGTGCATAGGGTCAAGTCTGAGGACCCTGGTTACTTGTGCCATGGCGTACAAGGGGAAAGTAAGACTTTCTCAGCCTGGTAGATTAGTTGTGCCCTCTGGCATTCCTTAGAATGCTCACCCAACTGATTGGCCATCATCATTTAACCCTCATCAATGTCAGCTGCCTGCAGTCTCAAAGTTCCGGAGAGGAGCTGTGACAAGGGATGAAGGTTGAGTACAGGTCATTGGGATGGAATGTGTTGAACCTTGTAGATGCGATCACCGAAATGAACTGGGGGATCCAAAACCCTCAAGTGTCAAATGGGTATTGATGTGACGCTGAACATGATAGAAGGGTGGCCATTGAACCCACCTGCCAGAGACCCGAGAGGTGTGCTATAAAGGGGGGGTGGTGGCAACCAGACGTGAGCCCATAGGCGCCACCACTGTTTTGTCAACAATTTTTTGTTCAGCAATTTTGTTTTCTTGCCTCAATCCTCATTGCCAATTTTCACTTTTGTTACATCTCAGAGTTTGCCACAAAGAGAAAAGGTTTGGAGGTGCCACACCCATGGATTCTTACAAACACAAGAGATTTTATTGGGGATGTTGCTCATACAATCTAAGATGGAGAACTGAAGCCTGCACAGCCACTCACTGCTGATGCCACTACACATCATGTGATGCTTCACCAGCAGGAATGGCTTCTCCGATGCATAACTGTGTCAAAAAGTGGAAAGTATTGGGTACATTTTACAAATTAACAAAATCAGAACACAGCCTCAAACAATATCAACACTGCTCTGGGAGAGTTAAGTCATATCATTTTTCACCTCATTCAATTCCCACTGCTGGCACATTTCACCCTAAAAAACTTATTTTCGAGTCATAGAGGTCGACAGCTCAGAAAAGGCCCTTCGGTCCATCATAACTGCACTGATGTGATAACCACCTATCTAATCCCATTTTCCAGTAGTTGGCCCATAGCCTTGTGTACCTTGGCATTGCAAGTGCACATCTAAATAATTCTTAAATGTTATGAGGGTCTCTGCCTCCACCACCCTTTCAGGCTGCGAATTCCAAACTCCCAACACCCTATGGGTGAAAGGGTTTTTCCTCACATCCACTCTAAACCTTCTGCCCCTTAAATCTATGCCCCATGGTCATTGATCCCTCCACCAAGGGGAAATGTTTCTTCCTGTCCATTCTATATATGCCTTTACGCCCCTCATAATTTTATACATCTCAATCATGTCCCCCCTCAGTCTCCTCTGCTCCAAAGAAAACAACTCCAGTCTATCCAATCACTCTTCACAGCTAAAAGTCTCCAGCCCAGGCAACATCCTGGTAAATCTCCTCTGCACCCTTTCCAGAGCTGTCACATCCCTCCTATAATGTGGATTCCAGAATTCCACACAATACTCTAGCTGTGTTCTAACCACTGTTTTATACAGTTCAGCATAGCCACCCTGCTCTTAAACTCTATGCTTTGGCTAATAAAGGCAAGTATACCATGTGCCTTCTTAACCACTGTATCCACCTGCTCTGCTACCTTAAGGGACCAGTCTCCATGCATACCAAGGTCCCTCTGATCTTCGGTGCTTCCTAGGATCCTGATGTATACCATGTATTCCCTTGCCTTGTTTGTCCTGCCCAAGTGCATCATCCCACTATTATCTGGATTGAATTCCATTTGCCACTGATCAGCCCATCTGACTGATTTGCCTAAATCCCCTTCTACGCTAAGACTATCCTCCTCCCTATTTATCACCCCAGCAATTTTCGAATCAACCTCAAACCTACTGATCAACCCACCTACACTCATGTCTTAATCATCTATACAAAACCACTAACAGCAAGGGCCCCAACACTGATCCCTGTGGGACCCCACTGGACACAGGTTTCCAGTTGGAAATACACCCCTCGTCCATCACCCTCTGCTTCCTGCCACTCAGCCAACCCTGGATCCAATTTGCCAAATATCCTTGGATCCCATGGGCTCTTCCCTTCGCTATCAGTCTCTCATGTGGGACATTATCCAAAGCCTTGTTGAAGTCCAAGTAGACGTCAAATACATTGCCATCATCTACATACCTGGTCATCTCTTCTAAATATTAACAAAACCATGCTGACTGTTCTAAATTAATCCCTACCAATTGAAAAAAAAAACAATGAAGAAAGCAATTTATGCATTGAAATTGTGGATGCAAATAGCAAGGTGGTTCAAATATGGTTATTTCTGTTAATTATTAAGGTTTTAATTTGGAAAATTCCAGCATTTATTATCCAAGTGGTGTCTTCCTGGTGGGTCAATCAGGAATATTACAGCCACAGATATTCAACAGTGCAACTGATCACAGTTACAGAATAGTACATAATACATACACGGGGCATTTAAATAATAATTAGCAACAATGAAGGATATTTAAAAGTAAAATGAGCAGTGACAAACCTGAATCCTGCCGGACTTCAGAACAGCAAACATGCATTGAGCTGTATTAAATGCGTGCCTCCAATTGTGATATGCTACATGTCTTCGATAATTCTTTTTGACACTTAAAATCCAACGGCAAAGAACCTGTGAGGGTAAAGAAAATCAATAGCTCATGCAAATACTTTCTGTTGAGAAATGCACTACTTGGGTCCACTCAGACTGACGATTAAAGGTGCTACTCCAGTCCATTTTTACCTTATTTGCATACAAGTTAGCAAGTGTTTAGCAGAGGACCATGGAAAACTATGGTCAGATTTTATGGCTCCGTTGCAGCATGTCTCTGGCCAGCGGATGAGGAAAGCCAATAAAATTACTGTTTTCTTCAGTGGGACCATAATATCCTGCTGGGTGGGAGGCATGAAATCCTGACATGTTTAACGTGCTCCAGGCAAGATTTTCCAGCCAGTCCCAACAATGGGATCTGCCGGTCCCACTGACAATGCACCCCGCCGGGGCGTGAGAACACCAAGAAACCCCATTGACAGCGGCAGGATGGTAAGATCCCACTGCTGGCCAGTGATGGGTTGCCTCTGCCGCCACAAAACATGCTGCAGGGTGGGGGGCTGGGGCAGAAAATCCCTCCTTCCATTTCTGTTCCAGCAAATATGTTCTTATGTCCCAGTGCAAATGAAGCAAATATCATTCATCTGCATGCATTTCAGGTGGCCAATTTTCATGTTTTCAGCTGGAGCACCTTGTTGCGGTTGAAAATTTGACACAGACTGTACATGTTTCTTATCCGGTCTCTACGTTATATGATATTTAGATTGCAAATTTAAATGTGTGGAAATTCCTCTCAATGAAAGCATGCAAGAACTTGATTGAGGACCTGCAATTGATGCTAATTATTGTTGCATTCTGTCAACTGCAATGCTGTGCGTGTCTTTTTTTGGGCAGAAAGGTGCCAGTAGGTACTGAACGCACATAAAATGGCTGCTTCTCAAAAGGCTTGTTTGCGCCTTTGAGATAAAAAAAGAAGTTGCTAGAAATATTCAGCAAGACAGGTAATGGGCGGCATTATCCGGTGTTGTCCGTGGCTGGAAACCACTGCGAGCGAGAACAGAAAATTTGGCATTCCAGCCAAAACTCCATTTACTCTCAGTGGAACCGGAAAATAACAGTCATTTCTGTCAGCAGCACTATCTCTGAGAGTTGGATTTATAAAGGTGGGTTGTCCTGTTTCCTGTTGTAGGTGAACTTTTCGATTTGTGCTTCTTGGATACCTTTAGCTGTATTTTTATCGTGCTAATTGCTTTTCTATCAACATTTACAGTTTCTTTTCTCTTTTCGTTCTCTTTCACTCCCTGTGTGATGCACAATCAATGGACACGAAACGTAGGTGAAGTCCGAAACGAAAGGCTTTAATTAGCAAGAAGTGAGCCCGGCAGCAGACGTACAGGAAATGGCCTGGCTGCAGGGGGACACGGGTTCTTATACCCCACCTCGTAGGCGGAGCTACCTTCCTCTTAGCCAATAGGAAAACGGAGAGCACGATACTTGGGCCAATGGGCAGCGAGCCCTCTGCACCAATGGCAGCTCACACTCCCAGGTACCGTAATATCCCTAGTCATACTACCACACTGTGGCCACAGGTATAAAATCTTCATGTACATGAACTAAATGTCTGACCTCTGGTCATTCCTCATGTACTGAGCGATTTAGAGCAGGAGGAAGGGTATCTTCGAAGGGACTAGAGCAGATGCAATCACAGAGTGTAATGGCTGCACCCATCCTAATTTCAGGAGTTGGGATTATAGAACATGGCAGGGCTATCTGAACATATTGTAGGCAAAATTCCTTTTTAGCCTGCAACAGATAGATGGACGGGCGAATAATTGGTCTATTGAAAAAAATATCTTGCCAGCATGTGCTGCAGTGTGATGACAATACAAATGAAATAAGTAATCAGAATTCAGGACACAGTCATAAGACTCCTGCAATTGACAGCCCCACAATGTTTGAGGAATAGACCCTCGCCCCAGAATTGGACACTACCCCCACCACACTGTGAGTGCTGCTTGGCTAAACGAGAGTGCTTTTGGAGTTGGGTGAAAAGAGGGAGCCGAGACACCAAGATGGTGTGTTGCCCCCTTGTGCTAGGGTCAAGGATCTTTCGCAGCAGTTACAGGACATTTTGGAGGGGGAGGGTGAACAGCCAGTGGTTGTGGTACACATTGGTACAAACGACAGAGGTAAAAAAAAAGGATAAGGTCCTAAAAGCAGAATGTAAGGGGCGGGATTCTCCGACACCGGCGTGGATTAGACAAGGCCCATATCGGCGGGACCTGGCTCTGAGGGCGGCCTGCGGAGTCCTCGGGGGAGGGGGGGTGCAGGGGGGATCCGGTCCGGGGGCGGCCCCCATGGTGGCCTGGCCCGCGATCGGGGCCCACCAATCTGCGAGTGGGCCTGTGCTGTGGGGGCACTCTTTCCCTCTCTGTAAATCTCCATCATGCGGAGAAGAAACCCCCTGCGCATGCGCAGGGATCACGCCAGCGGTTCTGCGCATGCGCCAGAACACGCTGGCGCTCCCACGCATGCGCCAACCTGCACCGGCCGGTGGAGGCCCTTTGGCGCTGGTTAGCACGGTGCCAACCACTCCAGCGCTGGCCTAGCGGAGGATTCCGCAACTTCCGGGCGGCCCGATGCCGGAGTGGTTCACGCCACTCTTTGGCGCCGGTACGGCCGCCCGCCGGTTGGGGGAGAATCCCGGCCAAGGAGTTAGGAAGTAAATTGAGAAGTAGGATCTCATGATTAGTGTCACATGCTAGAGGTAAATAGCAGGTAAAGGTAAGATAAAGTTGCCGTTGTCCCAGATGACCATAGGCTGCTTTCCCCTTTGAGGGGGACAGCTGACAGGTGGTGATTTAACCTGAGGACCATCATGCCTCAGGTGAGGGGCAAAGTTGAGCAGGCAGGGCCTTCATGAATAATCTCCGCCAGTACGGGAATTGAACATGGGCTGCTGGTCTTGCTCTGCATCATGAACCAACTTTCTATCCAAGTAAGCTAAAGCGGCCCCAAATAGCAGGCCAAATAGCAGGATATATTGGATGAATACGTGGTTGAATAGATGGTGTGAGGGCGTGAGGGGGATGGATTCAGATTGCTGGGGCTGAGAATATGGGTAGACTACTTAGGATAGAGATGAGGACAAATTTCTTCACCAAGAGAGTTGTGGACCTGTGGAATTTGTTATAACAGGAAGTACTTGAAGCCAAAATATTGTATGTTTTCAAGCAGCAGTTAGATATACCACTCGAAGTGAAGGAGATCAAAGGATATGGGGTGAAGCAGGATTAGACTATTTAGTTGAATGATCAGCCATGATCATAGTGAATAGCGCAGCAGACCCGAAGGGCCGAATGGCCTCCTCCTGTCCCTATTTTCTATGTTTCTGTATCAGAGTATGGACCTACTTGATCCTGCAGCCTGCTCTGAAGTCCTCCCTAGCCGACTGTTAGTCAGGGCCAAAAGATGCATGCTGTCAAGTTAAAACACCACAGCACACAGGCAAAGCAAAACTCTAGATTTCCCATTTGAAACTCCACGCCCCCACCTATATAATTGGACCCAGTAAATATCCAGGCCTCTGTCAGTGCAATGAAGGGTGTTTGGCTTGGAAGGCCTATTGGAGGCAGGGGTCTTGTGATGAATCCACCAATATTATATTTAACCAGAACTGATTAGCTGAAGGTGGCAGCAGAGTGTTGTTCATCAGGATATGCCTTCATTACTTTCCTCATGGGAAGCATCATAAAGCAGACCATTGAGGCGGCTCAGGCAATGCTTCTGCAGCTTGAACACTGGAGAAATCCTGCCGTTCTTGCTGGAGCATGACTCCATATTCTTCATCATCCATTCTTTGCTGCATAATCTCATCATCATGAAGACACAGTCCTTGACACTAGGAAGCAACTGATGAAGGGGTTGAGAAGGAAAAGGGAGAACCCCAGAGGAGAGGATGGAGCACATCTCCTTCTTGGACATGCTGTCTGTGATCACCTTTCATGTACATTCCACTGAGCACAGCCTGAAATCCCCATTCTACAACAGTCACATACCTTACCCTCCCCCTGTCACGGCCATCTTGGTGTTCCTTTGGTCACAATGCTGAAATAAGCTGCCACAAAACAAACCATTCCCAATCAACTATATCAAACAAGCCATTTAATATTCCATACAAAAGTTAACTCATCACTCTTGTGCATTCCCATAGTGCAAGCGCTGCCTGGTCTGACGTTCCTATGCAGTGCTCATAGCGGCTGCGGCTTGGCTGGTGGAAGGTTGTTAACTGCCACTAGGCAAGACTGCACGGGACATTGCAAGATGCCCTAGAGCAGGCCTGGCTTAAGACTGCACCACCTCAGCATGGGTGGCGGCAGTATGGGCTGGTTGGTTGACAGGCAACAGCAACAAAACTTGTCGAGCGGCAGTGGTGGTGGGACAGCTGCTGCCATTCTGAGAGAGGACAGCAGGTATTTGTTCCCCAAAGTCAATGCCACTCCCCTGGGGTGGCACCTCAGCCATCTAGCAACGTGGCGGAGGACAGAATCCTGGACTGCTGCGATGTCCCGATAGCCCTTGTGAACACTCGTATCCAGAGCCAAGGTGCCAGTAGGCTGGTTCAATGGCTTCAAGATTAAATAGACTCTTTCAGAAGATTAAAAAAATATATATTTTTGAAGCACTTAGTTCCCTAGTCAAAGCAAGCTCTTGTGTTACCAAAGAATGTATATTGTTCAAATTTAATTTTTTTTTTCATACACTGTAATAATAGTTTGGATATTTTCCCATCTTATCAGATAAAGTTATTAAGGCATATATGTTTGTTCTAACAAAGGTTACGCAGATGTAGTTTAAGTTTACAGAATTGATAATTTGCCTTAGTTGTGGTTCCTGTTGTGGCCCAGGATTTAGAGAACCCCAAAGTGTATCATGGAGTTCACCTGACCCACAACTTTTACTAGAATGTGGTATAGGGAGCACACGGCCCACTCTACAGGTGTGGGACAGCAGAAATGGAAAAGTATTTTTAAAAAGAAAACAATGTTTATTCTATGAACTCAAGTTAACCTTTTTAAAAACATACAGTGAACATCTTAGCATCCATCAATTCAAATACAACTCCCCAAAAAATACAACACTAAGTAATCCTTTAAGCTTTCCTTTTAACATCCATAACATGAGAGGGGGAAAGTTTAAGGGAGATGTGCGTGGGAAGTTTTTTTACGCAGAGGGTGGTGGGTACCTGGAACGCTTTGCCAGCGGAGGTGGTAGAGGCGGGTACGATAGCATCATTTAAGATGCATTTGGACAGATATATGAACTTCATATGTCTGTCAACTTTTTACTTTCGTTTTTGAGCAGGCTGCAGGGTGTGTTTTAGTTTCGTTTTCAGAGCTGGATAGCTGCAGTAACAGCCAGAAGGTATATTAGAGCCTCTCTCTGTAATCTAAAGACTGTAAATCGATATATGATATATGAAGATATATGGGGAACAGAGGGAAGTAGATCCTTGGAAAGTAGGCGACAGGTTTAGATAAAGGATCTGGATCGGCGCAGGCTGGGAGGGTCGAAGGGCCTGTTCCTGTGCTGTAATTTTCTTTGTTCTTTGTTTATAAGACTTAACACACCTTTTACCAGAAGCACATCAGGTTAAAGTCACTACTGTTATTAGTTTTAAATCACCAGGATCGATTTACAGTCTTTAGATTACAGTGAGAGGCTCTAATATACCTTCTGGCTGTTACTGCAGCTATCCAGCTCTGAAAACGAAACTAAAACACACCCTGCAGCCTGCTCAAAAACGAAAGTAAAAAGTTGACAGACAGCCCAGCTCCATCCACACTCTGACGTCACTGATAAACACCCATTTCTTAAAGGTACACTCTCACATGACACTACCACAAAATATGCTATACCTCATATTTCATCTGGAAATTCTGTAAAAAGTTCAGATCGGTGAACATTCGGATGGCAGCCAGCGCCGTTTCCACTTCAGACAAGTCAAAGTCACTGAAGCTAAAATCTAGTAGCTTAAGTGAATGAGCAGAAGGGATTGTCATGGCCTGAAAAAGAAATCAATTTTTAGAAGAGCGGACCTGATAAAAATGCGAATGAATGAATGGTTAAATATTAACCGGACTCTTTCCACCTCAATTTTTACTTCAAATTAAGTAATGATTGAACAAGGGCAATTTATTTTGTGACACAAAGGGTGTGTTTGAGACATCTTGGAATAGAGATGGGCAATTTTAATGGGTGGGGAAGGGTGTGGTGGTGTAGATTAAAATGGCTGGAAATGGAAACCCTCACTCAATCTGTCTCCAACATTCCTACCCTGGTTTTAGTGGGGATGAATTTGGATATGCACAATAATATTTAAGTGAGGCCCTTTAAAAGGCATTTTCTCTGCTGTTTGAATTTAACACTTCAGCATGGATTCGGCCATTGTAACAAAGATTAAATTGAGCTGCACTTCATGGATCTATTTAAAGGTCAGAAGCCCCAAAGCCAATATTGGCTCAATGCTCAAACTGCTTTCTTAGTTTCCTCTGGGAAAAGGATTGGTATCATACTTGTGAGAAACCTGCTTCTACACTTTGGAAACCTTTACACAGAGGTGATCAGGAGGCGTTGTACATGATTGCTTTAAGATTGGACTTCAATTGAGTGTGGCTACAAGGTTACTGGAATAAGTTGCAAGTCTGGGCTTAAATGTAACAAGGACACCTTGGCAATGCCACGTGCCAATGGGGTGCTCTTTCCAAGGGCCGGTGCAGACTCGATGGGCCGAATGGCATCCTTCTGCACTGTAAATTCTATGATTCTAGTAAGGCAATCACCATTGACAAAAGCAAGGGCCTGCTATGGGGTGAGTTGCGGGTGGACAACAGAGAAGGTAGCAGCAGAGGCATCTAGGTCACAGGAGACACTGTGGGCGCAATCTTATGGTCACGCTGTGCCCATAAAGCAGCTCGCTGTGGCACAGCGTGACCGATGGAAGCCGGGAGACCCTGCTCCCAGGATCTACCCAGCTCGCAACGCCTCACGAGATCTAACTACATCTCGTGAGACTTTGCAATGTAAATCTTGCCCACTGTGGGCGGGATCACTTTTAGGCAAATCTGTACATTACACAAAGACAGCTAGTGTTATTGTAATATGCAGTTTACCAAGATACCTGAGGCCTAGGACCTATTTCCTTTGCCTCGGAGGTCTCGGGTGAGCGCTGTTCAATGCTGGTCTCCACTAACAGGGACCCGATAGATTGGCACTCATGGGGGTGTCCTACGGGATCGGATGCCCCCAGGTACATGCCCTTTGGGAAGGTGGTGCCCTGGCACTGCTGGTGCCACCTGGGCACCCTAGCAGTGCCACCTGGGTGTGCACGTGGCATTGCCAAGGTGTCCTGATGGCACTGACAGGGGCACCACCAGGAAGTCTGGTGCTAAGATGCCAAGCTGGCATTTTCAGCACGGTGGCGATCGGGCCGGGGGTGCCTTGCGCGGGTGGTGTGGGAGGGCTCGGGGCCCTCCCATAGTGCGTTAGGATGTGGGGGATCAGGGGTCACGTCGGGAGCTCCAGAAATCCATTTTAAAATGGAATATCGATCTCTCGCTACATTGAGGGTTTACAGTGAGCGAAGCTCCGTAGTGCACAAAAAGGGGCTATGTGCACCCTCTGCCACATATTCCCCGCTGAGATCCCCTATCTAACCAGGGGCATGTTAAATAGTGGGGCATTTCTCAGCACTATGAGCACCGGGAAACACACAGCTAAACTTGCTCACTATGGGACTTTGTTCCCATTTAGTTAAATTGCGCCCTATGTAGCCAGGTGCACAGACTAAGATAAAATTAGAAAATGCTGGAAACACGCAGGCCAGGTGGCTCTATGGGGAGGACAACAGAGTTCATGTTTCAGGGAGGTTTGCCTGGGAGGTGACAAATGCTTTCATAATGCGCAAATCCAACATCCTGATTTGTACGTGCCTGGAAATATCCTTAAAGGGATGAGTGATCGTCAACTAAAGGAACCCCTTTTAAACCAGATTGATTACACTGTGAGGAATCCCACCAATAATCACCAAGATTGCAACAATGACAGTTAAATGGTAACCACGTAGATCATTATTGGCACATTCAAGCAGCTCTTCAAGTGCCTGGAGAGGCATGGGAAGTACCCTTCACAATTCACCAGTGAGGATTTCTATGATAATTGGTGTGTGCTGGATTATATACAAAAGAATGGAGTTGAGGGCTAGAGGAGGAGCAAGCTTCTGCCTACTCATCATAGTATCATAGATTACCTACAGTGCAGAAGGAGGCCACTCGGCCCATCAAGTCTGCACCGACCCTTGGAAATAGCACCCTACCTAGGTCCACAACCAGTAAACCCAGCTTACGTTTTGGAAACTAAGGGACAATTTAGCATTGTCAATCTGCACATCTTTGAATTGTGGGAAGAAGCCGGAGCACCCGGCGGAAACACACGCAGGCACGGGGAAAAGGTGCAAACTCCACACAGACAGTCAACCAAGGCTGGAATTGAACAGGGACCCTGGTGCTGTGAGGCAGCAGTGCTAACCACTGTGCCACCCCCTCCAGTTAAACATTGGGCAGACCAAAGCTACTGTCATTAGTAAATTGTGTACATTGCCATGGTTCAATCTCCTTGCTCAGACGTTGGGGGTTACTAGCTGTATGGGCACAAACCATGTGTAATTAAGATGTTGAACAACATAAACTGTGAGTCAAATGGAAAATGAAAAGTGTTTTTACCGCTGTTACCTGGAGCTCCTCAGTTTCATTTTCAGTGGCAGAGGCATGATATGAAAGGACCTGAAATGACATCAAAACACATTCTGAACAATTACAATTCTCTAGATGCAGGAGAGTTACTTATTGCTTTTGAAAATTACCCTTGTTTTTCTGTCAAGATTACACCATGAGAAAAAGGAGATCGTCTGTCAGCTTTTCCTACATGGTATTAAAAGACAAGTATCAGTGACAGCAAACGATAGCTGTGGCAACACCGAGGCCTTCATTTTCAAATAGGGAACAACAGACAACTTGGAAACAGTTTCCATCTTTTTAAATATATTTGAAAAGTTTAATTGACATATTTCAATGTGAGCTACAGTAATGAACTAAACATGCTGTAACGTCTCAGGCAAGTGACCACTCAGAAGTGATGACTGGAGAAAAGGTGCGATTTATTCTCCTTGCTATTTGCACTTCCTACTCCCCGAAGGGTCTCCTGCACTTGGCCCTCACCTGGGCCGGTGTATTTATGTCCCAGCAGTCCTAGGAAAACGGGGGTGGGAGCAACCCCGCCCCCTCATATGGATAAATCATACTCAGGTGAGGCCACAGGGACTCTGAGGTTGGAGATCCCTGGGCCTCCTGTAGAGTTATAACACATATAAAGGCTAAAAATCTGTGAGGACCGTATCTTGACCATGCTGTGCTGGGGAACCTTCAGATTATTTGGTTACCTAGCATGCATAGGGTACAGGTAGAGAAGGAAGAACATGGCACAAGGGTGAGATTTAAGTTCTACATAGACTTTCATAATATTTACAGCACAGACAAATCAGTCATTCTGTCCAATTGATCAATATTTATGATCAACACAAGTTCTTCCTACCTTACTTCATCCATCCTTATCAACACATCCTTTGATTTCTTTCTTCCTTATGCATTTATCTAGCTTCCTCTTAAAGGCCTTTATGGTATCCACATCAATTACTCTTTGGAAAATGAGTTCCGCATTCTAACTACTCTGAGTAAATAGGTTTCTCCTTACGTGTTGAGCCCCTATAACCACCAGTGAATACAAGGACACTGCCTCAAACAGCTTAGTAAGAAGACTGCATTTCAACATTTAAACAAATAATTTGGTATATTTTTGAGGGTCACTGACCCTGGCAGGTAGGTGGGTAGGATATGGGGGGGCTGGTGGTCACAACCATGAAAGTTCAGTCTTCAGCCAAGGATCTGGCACTGGCTATGATATGTCACTGCGAGGGGTTTGCTCATCATGAGGGGTAGTGAAGCTGATGAAGTGGGGTAGGGTGTTGACGGTGTGGTGAACAGAATGTGAGGAGAGGGTTGGACCCATTGTAGTGGGGCTTAAAGCCTTGTTTGTTGGGCTAAGGGAAACATTGCTTTTCCTCCTGGGCCTCAAGCTGTCCAAAAAGGCGCGTTACTGATGGCCCCAGCACTTCACACAATCCTTCAACTCTCAGCTTGCCCAAGACTCAGAACACTCCGGCTTAAAAATATAAAAGTGATGTAAACCTGGAGTCATGAAGCCTCCCTAAAATATTTAGCAGACAACACACCTCCTGAGAACAGATTGATTGCCCGCTCTGACCTGCCTACGTTAAAACTGGAGTGTGCTGCTTGGAGGTAGGTTGGAGTCAGGTTCCCAATTTTAACATTTTCAACCCCCACCAACAATGGGGAGTTAAAATTAACTTCAACATAGGCCCCAAACTGGAAGTCCTCTTTCTCAGTCCCACCCCTCCCTCCCAACTCGTACTGATAACATTGTTTGGGATATGTGAGCCAGGAAAGAAAAAGACAGGCTAGAACCATAGGTGTTGATGTGAAATTGGGTTTGCCTTGAGAGAGGAGGCAGGGGAGCTGCAATAGAGCTTGATCACATCCTTGAGTTTCCCATGAACTGTATAAAGGACCAGGTTAAGGAAGGTCGGGTGGATTATATAATGGTGTGCTGATCTGCATTGCAGAGTATAATAACTAGTGGGGAAAACTGAAAGCTAGCTTTAATTGTCACTTACCTCTAGTGTCACAACCTGTTTTGCCATGGCCATTTCAACAGTTTCATACATCTGAGTATTCTGTATTCCCAATCCACAAAAAATGGCAAATGCTTCCAAAAACTGCTCATCATTTTTATTGAAGGCCTTAATTTTGTCAAAAGTTTCGCCCATTTTGTTCATCAGCTGACAGACACCTGCAAAGCATAAATTACATACTTTAGCCAATTTTTAAAAACTGATAACAGATTTTAAAATAGTTTCAAGGTCAATTCCGTTCATGCAAGTATGTGAAATTTTGTACATCAGAGAATACATGGACCGGAGTAACACATTGATAATGTAACATAAAGGGCGCAATTCAACAGGATAAATATAGAGTCCTGCTTCAGGTGCATTAAGCAGGGTGTTTCTCGGTGCCTGCAATGCCAAGACCACGTTATGCCACGGCACTTTGCTGTCCCCCACCAAGGCCACACTTACATCATTTGCTGCGCTGGTGAGCTCAGTTTGCAATACAGGAAGAGTACTTGTGAATTGAGGCACCATTTTTAGAGGACGCCCTGATCTTTCGAACCCCCTCAGCTACCCCACTGCAGCCTCCGGACCCCACCCCCCCCTCCCCCCAACTGCACCCAACTTACCTCTTACAGCATACTCGAGTCCCCCCTCACCACACTTCTAATGGGCCTGACCCCTGACACAGGCACCCTAACAGTGCCCCTGCCAGTCTGGCAGTGCCACCTGAGCAGCATGGCACTGCTAGTGCTGTACTGCCAGGTAAGCCAGGTGGCAGTGCCAAAGTGTCAGGCTGGCAGTGCTAGGGTGGCCAGGTATCAGCGGAAGTGCAGGAGACCACCCTGCCCAGAGGCCGACCACCCAGGAATCTTTAAACCCCCACTGATGCTGTTACTCCTTGTCCACGTTTGAGGCCTCTTGCAAAATTCAACGAGCTCGTCTCATCACGTCACCAAGTCAAGCATAAAGAGGCCGGTAGATCACCCCCAAAGTTATCAACGGTATTTGTAAACCAATCACTATGGTGACTAAAAACTTGTACCAGTGTGATGACACATGCTTCAAATTCTATGTGAGAGATAACGGTGAATTTTATGCAGTTCTATTTTTGGCATTTTCCATTTGGCACCATGTGATCACAGAATTCTATCATAGAGTTATGTGAGTTGAATTGCAGTGATGCTGGGGAGAAATTTTCAACTTTCAGCTGTTAGCCAACATTGAAATTCTGGTTGACACCTTGGGCACCGATTTGCCTGCTGGATTCAATCTTCAATTAAAAGTAGAGAAGTGTTGTTTCAGTTGTATGGGGTGTTGGTGAGACGACTGCATCTGGAGAATTATGTCCAGTTTTGGTCTCCTTATTTGAGGAAGGATGTGGTGGCATTGGAGACAGTTCAGAGGAGGTTCACCAGATTGATTCCAGGGATGAAAGACCATGGGCACGATTCTCCGTTGCCCACGACGGGTCGGAGAATAGCGGGAGGGCCTTCCCAACAATTTTCACGGCCTTCCGCTATTCTCCCCCCCCCCCCCGACCGCCCCCCGACCGCCCCCCGACACGAATCGCTGCTCGCCGTTTTTTACGGCGAACAGCAATTCTCCGCAGGCCGATGGGCGGAATACCGGCGAGTTTACGGACGTTTTCACGGCCGCGATCACACCTGCTTTCAGCGTTCATGAAAACGGCCGCAAAGTGCCTGTCCCGGACAACCATGGCACCGATTGGCACGGCTGCACCACGGCCGTGCCAAGGGTGGCATGGGCCTGCAATCGATGGGCACCGATCGCGGGCAGCGGGTCCGATACCCGTGCACTATTTGTTCTTCCGCCGCCCCGCAGGATCAGTCCACGGGGCGGCTGAGGGGCATGACGGCCCGCGCATGCATGGGTTTGATGCGTCTGCGTGATGACGTCATCCGCGCATGCGCAGGTTGGAACCGTCCAACCCGCGCATGCGCGGCTGACGTCACCGTGCGGGTCAGCCGCCGTGACACTTGCCGGGCAGAGTTAGCGACGTTCGCTAACTCCGCGTCGCCGTGATTCCCCCGGCCCCGATACTAGCCCCGCCCGGGGGGAGAATCGGGTCCCGGGACGGAGCTCCGAGGCTGGCGTGAAACACGGCCAGTTTCACGCCAGCCTTCACGGCACGCCAGATTTGCGGAGAATCGCGCCCCATAAGATCATAAGATATAGGAGCAGGATTAGGCCATTCAGCCCATCAAGTCTGCTCAGCCATTCGATCATGGCTGATGGTGCCTTTTCCCCATAATTCCTGCTCCCATTATTAATCAAGATATCTCCTTATTAATCAACAGCATCAGATTTGTGCTTGAAGAGACCAGTGTTGAAAGAACTTGTACTTGAAAAGGGGCTAAACAAGTCTCGGTAAGATTTTTAAATTGAAAATACTGGACAGTTCTGAAACCATCTGTGAAAGAGAAGGGAGCTAACATTTAAAATCTCTATGACTCTTTGTCAAAGCTCCAATGGGTTGACGTATGAGGAGAGGTTAAGCAGTTTGGGCTGATACTCACTGGAGTTTAGAAGGATGAGAGGGGAGCTGATTGAGGTATATGAAATACTAAAAGGGATTGATAAAGTTAATGCTTTGTGGGGCCATCTAGAACAAGGGGTCACGGATATAGGTTGAGAGGTGGTAGATTTAGAACTGAGATAAGGAAGCACAACTTCTCACAGAGGGCAAAGTCGCTGCCCCATAGTGCGGTGGAGTCTGAGTCATTAAATGGTTTCAAGAAGGAGATAAATATATTTCTGATAAAAATGGGTTAAAGGGATATGAGGTGCATAAGATTATGAGGGGTTTGGACAGGGTAAATAGGAAGCAGCTGTTCCCCTTGGTGAGTCAGCGTTCAGAGACTACGTCAATGGACTAATTGTCAAATGTTGGGGAGAAATTAACTAGGGCTGGTGAGTTGGCGGGGAAATATTTGAAATTACCACAATATGTGATTAAGAATGAGGCGGATAAGAATTCAAAAATTCGTAGTTTTGTCAGTGGGCGGAAGTACTAGTACTATTACTAATGGTAGGTGAACCATTAAAAGCAAGATTTAGTAGAGCTTATCAAATTGAAAGGAAATTCAGTGAGGTGAATTATTTGATAAGAATGTCATACAGAAGGAAAGCTCACAGAGTGTGCCTTGTTAATATGCTCACAAGGTATTTTGACAGAGAAGAAAAGGAGGAGGTGTTAGTCATTGTAACTCAGGGAGAAGAGATAAATCAGAATGATTCTGAAGTTGACATTCCTCAAATTAAATTGGACAATGAGGAAATAATAAGGAGTTAGGATAAATTATTGAAGAAAATCAAAATGCGCTAAAAAAGTTATTACAGCCACATGGAGCTGTATTTGGAAATAAATTGGGAAGTACAAGAGTAATTATGCATGATGTAGATGTAGGAAATGCTATTCCAATTAAACAACATCCATACAGGCTCAATCCACTAAAGTTAGCACAGGTACAAAAGGAGATTGACAGCATGCTTAAAAATTATATAATTAAATTGAGTTGCAGCGATTGGAGCTCACCTATTGTGATGGTACCAAAACTGGATAGAACACAATGATTGTGTGTGGACTATAGAAAAGTCAACACAGTTACAAAGTCAGATTCGTATCCTATTCCTCGTTTTGAAGACTTGGGCACAATTTAACAGACAAATTTTTAAGTGTAATTTCAGGTGCGATTGGTGGAGTGCGTCTCGATGGCTGCATTGATGAAATCAGGGCCCATATTTAACATCACTTAGTGCTGAAAATGGGCCCCCATGAGCTTCTCGCCATTTCTGGCTGCTTCGCTGAATGATTCACCAGACTCAAGCCTCAGCTTCTCATCACTAACAAGGGGAGCTGCTTTTAAACGCTCCCTTACCATTCACTCTAGTCAACACACAAGCAGGGCAGCGCGCAGACCTGCTCCTCACTTTGGGAATACCGACTTGGCCAGGCTAGTCGACACCTTCAGGGTCACCAATACCGTCTGGGAGGCAATGGCAGCGGTTGTCAGTGCAGGCAGCATGACAAGGAGGACCACCATCCATTGTAGGAAGAAGACAAACGACCCCGCCGAGCTGCAAGGGCAGGTTACAACCTTTCTCCTTGCATCAGTTCTCCTGCCACCCCTCAAATTCCCAACCCATCTGCCCACCTCCCCCCACACCCTACCCCCTACAAAACACTGGCTGACACCTCACACCCTCCCCACATCCAATCTTTGTGCTTGTTCTTCATAATCCCTGCCTCTCACATGCACTGCCCCTTCATGTCCATGTGCAGCATCCACACATGCCACCTATAATAGACCCCCCCCCCCCCCCCCAATCCATCAAGCGTGTGGCTTATAATGCCCACTCTATGTCCCCGCAGGAGAAGCCCATAATAAACAGAAAAGAGCTGAGACGGGGGCAGAGTACCAGAGATGCGAGTCCAGAGCTATGAAGTACGGGTCCTGGATATTGTGGGGTCTTTCAAGAAGAGAGCAGTCACTGACAGCGAGGTGGGCCAGTGCCGCATCGGTGAGGATCCACTGGCCCTTCACCCAGGTGAACTGTCTCAAGTGAGTAGTTCATGTCAGACAAAATGATCCTTTGCTCTCACTGACCACATGTCCAGGCCCTCCAGATTATGTGCGCCAAGGGCGCCAACAACCACAGGGCGCGGAAAGCAGCGGGCTGCCTCCATCTCTTATGTGCATCTGGGGGGAACACCTACACATAGCACTGGACCACTTAGATCAAGTAGATTGATGAGCACTGAGTGGGCACTGGGGGTACGGGATGCAGGGGGAGGGGGGGGGGGGTGGTTATTATGTGTAGCTAGGGGAAATGGAAATGTTCACTATTAAAGCATGTTGCACCTGATACATGTTGCCTCTGTCACGTGAATCTTCACAGCAGACCTGCCCGCACCCCCACCCGTTACCCTTTGATCCCCTCACCCCTCCCTGACCTCAAAGCGACCTTCAGCCACCCTGACCAAGCCCAACCCTCCTGAGGGGTCCCCACCGCCCCAAGCGCAGTGCCCTTGAGCTGCATGTCCGACAATGGAATTGGCTGTTCACCTCCTCAGTTCCCCTCAGCAGCTTTTGTGCCAGCTACATGGTTATAAAAAGGCATGCTAAACGACACCCGCGTAATCGCGCGCTGGGGAGTTGGGGAGATTGAAATGAATGCAAATGAGCGTTAATGATATGATTGCCAAATTTGGGCATGATCGGAACTCGCCATCCGGAGCAGGCCAGTTAGATAATAAATAGGTGACTTCCGGTGGCGGCCATGGAGTGAGTGGTCGCATATTTGGCAGCTCCCGCTCATGGTGGTCTTTTTGTGGCTTTTACGCCGGTTTGACGCAGGAATTTTGTAGGAAAAAGGTGCAGAAGTGAGAGCAGAAGAGTGACCCCTAGTTTATGGAACTGTGGTCCAGAAGTGCCCGGAAAAAAGCAAATCAGTTGGTGAGTGAGGAGTGGACAATGCACGCGGAGATTGTGGATGGGCAAGGTCTGGCCATGCCGGCTCAGTGGTCGATGGACCGGTTGGTGAGCTTCCTGAATGAGAAGTTCACCCAACTGTGGAAGGAAAATGCGAAGGACCTGGCCCATGTGGTGGACTCGATCGAATCGGTGGTTGACCACGTGGAGACGAGACTGGCAGCCCAGGGACAGGCGATCCAGAGGTTGGAGGAGCTGGTGGGGGAGCCTGAGGAACAGTCCACCTCGATGACAGCAGAGATTGGGCTGATGCGTGACCAGCAGAAGTGACTGTTGGAGAAAATGGAGGACCTGGAGAACCGTTCTCGGAGGCAGAACATCCGGATTGTGTGTCTGCCGGAGGGAATCATAGGATCGGATGCGGGTGCATATGTTGGGAAATGGATGGAGAGGCTGCTTGGGCAAGGTGCGTTTGACCAGCCTTTGGAGGTGGATAAGGCCCACAGGGCACTGATGCGCAAACCCCAGGGGGGTGAGCCGCCGAGGGCAATGGTGGTACCATTACATCGGTTCCTGGACAAGGAACGCATCATGAGGTGGGCCAGGCAGATGAGGCAATGCACTTGGGAAGGCTTCGAAATTCGGGTGCACGAAGACCTGGGAGCGGAGCTCATGAAGAGGATGGAGAGCTTTAATAAGGTCAAGTCGTCCCTGTACAAGTAGGGTGTTACGTTTGGTTTACTGTATCCGGCTCGCCTACGCGTGACCTATGGGGGCCGGGAGCTGTATTTTGGCTCGGCAGAAGAGGCAGCAGACTTCATGAAGGAGAATGCACTGGCAGGGGAAGGAGGACCTTGAACTTTGATTGAGGAGAACTGAACTATGCTGTGAAAAACTTTGGGTTTTTGTTGTTTGGGTTTCTTTTGTTTTTCCCATTTTTTTCGGTTCTGGTTGAGGTTAGGCCGGTTTACAGTGTTTTGTTAAGGGATGAGGCGTGGGTCTCTCTGTTCGGACCTTGGGAGGGAATGTTTGTTTGTTTTTACTCCTTTGTTTTGTTTTGACTGTTTGCACTAAGCACAGGGGGAGGGGCATCAGTGGGGGTTAGGGTGCTAGGCGCCATAGCGGGGGCGTCTGCCAGGCTAGCTGGGCAGGCTGGTTCATGGAAGCAAAGTGGGGGATGAGCTGAAGATCGATGTGGGGGGGGGGGGGGGGTGGGGGGGGGGGGGGGGGGGGGGTGGGGGGGGGGGGCTGGGAGGGGGAGTGGGAGTCGGGTGGGGGGGGGTTATACAGCTGACGGGGAGAGGACTTCCGAAGTGGAGGAGGAGGAGGGTTGACGAGGGCAGGCCAGGGGAGGTGCGGGAAATTGGATGAGGCAGACTGGCCTAGGAGAGGTTATGGTTGATCAGCAGAGGAGGGGGCCAGGGTGCCTCCCGACCAGGCTGGTCATGTGGAATGTTCAGGGACTGAATGGGCCAGTCAAAAGGGCCCATGTGTTCGCGCACTTGACGCAACTGAAGGCGGACATGGCTATGTTGCAGGAGACACATCTGAAGGTGGGGGACCAGTTTAGGTTAAGGAAGAGATGGTTTGGACAGGTGTTCCATTCGGGGTTAGACTTTAAAACAAGGGGGTGGCGATCTTGGTTAATAAGCAGGTGGCATTTGAGGTGGGGAATATAGAAGCGGACCCGGGGAGTAGATGTGTTATGGTTAGTGGGATGCTGGAGGGAATGGCCGTGGTATTGGTAAATATATATGCCCCGAACTGGGCGGAGGCAGGTCCCGAGCTTCTCTTGCCTCCCACTAAGAGGGCTACAGGATAAGATGATGTCAAAAACAGGGGTTGGGAAGGGGAGGGTCTCGGAAGTATATAAGGAATTGATGGAGTGTGAAGAGGTTCCAATTGGGGAGGTGAAGAGGATATGGGAGGAAGAGCTGGGAGGGGAGTTGGAAGTCGGGTTATGGAAGAGTCAATGCATCCTCGTCATGTGCCAGGCTCAGCCTGATCCAGTTCAAGGTGGTCCACAGGGCTCATATGACTATGGTCCAGATGGGTAGGTTTTCTGGGGAGGTGGAGGACAGATGTGGGCGGTGCGGGGAAGTCTGGTGAATCATGTACACGTGTTTTGGGCGTGCCCGAAGCTGAGGGGATTTTGGCAGGAATTTGTGGACGTCATGTCAGAGGTCTTGGAAGGGATGGTGACTCCGAGTCCAGAACTGGCAATATCTGGAATGGAGGGACTCGGAGCCTCCAAATTCGGGGATGTGGGTCAGTGACATGGCAGGTTTTCTTAGGTTACAGAAAATTAAGTTCACCTTAAGGGGTTCATTACAGGGGTTCGCTCGTAGATGGCAGCCACTCATCGACTTCTTCAAGGAGAATTGACCATCAGCAGGGTAAAGGGGAGGCATGGAAGTGACAAATAAGAGCAGGGAATCTAATATATGGGTAGTTAGGACTTAGGGCTGGGGTGAGTTGGGTATGTTATGGTGGCGTTTTTGCAGGTGTTGGATCTCTCTGTTGTTTAAAATGTTAACATTATAAATGCCTCAATAAAATATTTTCGAAAAGAAAAAGATAGCAAACTGATTTGCACCCAGCGCTAATCTCGATTTCAGCCTTTCCCGCTATTTAACCGGCGCACGCAGATCCAGGTCAGGCACGGCACGTTGGTTAAATCATGCCCTGTGTTGATAAGGTGCAACAAGCAAATTTTCTTACCAAACTTTATTTATTTATTTTTTAATTTTCCAATTAAGAGGCAATTTAGCGTGGCCAATCCATTTACCCTAAACATCTTTGGGTTATGGGTATGACTGCCATGCAGACACGGGGAGAGTGTGCAAACCCCACATGGACAGTGACTGGGGCCAGGATCAAACCTGGGTCTTCGGCGCCGTGAGGCTGCAGTCTAACCAGTGTGCCACCGTGCCACTCTCCTAAACTGATTGACTTTAAGGATATTAGCAAGTAGCTTTATCAGATTGGGTGAAGGAGGTTTTGGCTTTTGTGACACCAAATGGTCTGTATCAGTTTTAAGTCATGCCATTTGCAATGGAGAACTCATTAGCAGCATCCCAAAGACTAACCAATAAGGTCATTTCTGTCATTCCAATCTGAATAAGGTCATTCCAATAAGCAATGGTGCAGTACACATGGACGATTTGGTGGTGTTCAGTCAAACATGGAAGGAGCATTTGGAACATCTAAAGGAATTAATTGATCAGGAGGCTAGATTGGTGGTAAACCAGTCTAAAAGTGAATTTGCAAAAGCTCAAGTCACATTGTTAGGACACAGTCAGATGGGCAAGAATGTTTTTTTACCATTTGTGCCAAATTTCAGCAGTGTGGTTGCTCCACTGACTGAACTTCTGAAAAAAACACAGGGAATTTCTGTGGACGTCAAAATGTCAGGAGGCATTTGATAATCTTGTCTGTGACGAGCCCTCCTGACAGCGTGGGCCTTCAGAGGGACAATGGTTTGGAGAAGGCAAGGAAGTTGACCCATGGCCTATACACACTGTACTGGGGTATAGCCTCCTTCGAGCCCTGTATCCATGCCCAGAGCTGCAAGTTGCAGTGGAGAATGCAGCTGCTGATGGAGTGTCCTTGTTGGTATGGTTACTCGGCTGGATCAAGTTGCAGCTCCTCCTCAGAGCTCCAACCTTCTGGGTGACATGTATCCCCCATGTTACAGGGAAGTATCCCAGGCAAAATGTTGGGATTGAGCTCATTGGACGTCAAGGCACTTTGAAGTTAATAAGAAAGATTTGCTGTTCCCAATTAGTGAATTCAGGCTGAAAGAACTGGTTCTGTCAGTGTTTCACAGCAACTGACGCCAGGGTTGCCAAATTCAGCATTCATGCCATTGCTAGCAGGTCATGTTTAAATCGACAATGATTTTCCGCTGCCACTTTCCTCCTCCAATCTTCTAAGGCACAGACACAGCATGGAACCACCGCATATGCTGGGGAAATCAAAGTGCGGGGTTGAAAAGGCTCTCACTTGTCTTTGTAATTGCCTGACTTGCTTTCCCACCAGATCAAAGAAAGTTCTCCGCTGGCCTTGGAACCCATCCAGGAGAAAGCAAGAAGAGTGACGTCGGGATCCCAACCCACAGTCACGTTTCGGAGATTGAACTCTCTGCACGCACCCGCCTCCCCTTGCCTGGGGAAAATTCCCCTGGTTGTTTGCTGCAGTGTAAAATGACACTGGTGAACCCGACAGCATTGAAATCTCTTCTCTGCTCATATCTTCCAACAAAACTCTGGACACGGATATCGTTATTCATTATTTCATTTTTATACACTTATAAGGTTAGAAATTTTTATTTGAGCATTCAGTCTTTTGGTTACTGAGAAACCAAAATGGGAATTGGTAAGAAGCCTATACTTAACTTCAAAGGTCAACAACTCTGGATCAAGATGAAACTCGGCTCTCTCGCACATGCGCCCACCAGGGAATGGCCACTTTTTATTTCACGTTTTCAGGCCGGGGACGCGCCCTTTGCGCCAACGCAACAGGAAAAACAGAAAATGATGCGAAGAAGCTGGTCAGATGACCTTTGATGCGATTAGGGGCAGCAGGGTAGCATGGTGGTTAGCATAAATGCTTCACAGCTCCAGGGTCCCAGGTTCGATTCCCGGCTGGGTCACTGTCTGTGTGGAGTCTGCACGTCCTCCCCCTGTGTGCGTGGGTTTCCTCCGGGTGCTCCGGTTTCCTCCCACAGTCCAAAGATGTGCGGGTTAGGTGGATTGGCCATGCTAAATTGCCCGTAGTGTCCTAATAAAAGTAAGGTTATGGGGGGGTTGTTGGGTTACAGGTATAGGGTGGATATGTGGGTTTGAGTAGGGTGATCATGGCTCGGCGCAACATTGAGGGCCGAAGGGCCTGTTCTGTGCTGTACTGTTCTATGTTCTATGTTCTATGTTCTATGATTCAGTGGACTTACGTTAAACGTCGTGTTTAGTGGGAGTTTTCTCAACGCCTGAAGTGTCGAGAAATACCCTGCTATTCAACGGCACTTTACCATTTTTTTGGCCTTGGGAAGATTCTTTCCACCAAGGCTGCACTTAGAGAATTTTCCTGCTGGTGAACCATAAGACCATAAGACATAGGAGTGGAAGTAAGGCCATTCGGCCCATCGAATCCACTCCACCATTCAATCATGGTTGATTTCAACTCCATTTACCCGCTCTCTCACCATAGCCCTTAATTCCTCGAGAAATCAAGAATTTATCAATTTCTGTCTTAAAGACACTCAATGTCCCGGCCTCCACCGCCCTCTGTGGCAATGAATTCCACAGACCTACCACTCTCTGGCTGAAGAAATTTCTCCTCATCTCTGTTCCAAAGTGACTCCCTTTTATTCTAAGGCTGTGCCCCCGCGTCTCCCCTGCTAATGGAAACAACTTCCCTACGTCCATCCTATCCAAGCCATTCATTATCTTGTACGTTTCTATTAGATCTCCCCTCAACCTCCTAAACTCCAATGAATATAATCCCACGATCCTCAGACGTTCATCGTATGTTAGGCCTACCATTCCTGGGATCATCCGTGTGAATCTCCGCTGGACCCGCTCCAGTGCCAGTCTGTCCTTCCTGAGGTATGGGGCCCAAAATTGCTCACAGTATTCTAAATGGGGCCTAACTAGTGCTTTATAAAGCCTCAGAAGTACATCCCTGCTTTTATATTCCATGCCTCTTGAGATAAATGACAACATTACATTTGCATTTGAATGGTTCCTTGCAGGTCACTGTCCAGCAGCCCCAATCTCCTCCCTCGTTTCAAGCCCCCTCCCCTATTTTTGGGAAAATCGCTTATTGTCACAAGTCGGCTTCAATGAAGTTACTGTGAAAAGCCCCTAGTCGCCACATTCCGGCGCCTGTCCGGGGAGGCTGGTACATTGGAGAGGCCCCGGGAACCCCCCCTCACCATCCTCACTCCCCTCTACCTGGCATCCAGGCACCCTGCCATTGCCAGTCTAGCATCCTGGCAGTGCCACCCAGAAATACTGGCAGTGCCACAGTGACACTGCCAGGGTGCTTAGGTGGCACTGTGAAAGTGTCCGGGAACCAGAGGAGTGCCAGGGCACCACCCTGCCCTTTCCCTGACCACCCATGCATCTCCAATGGCCTGGGAGAGCCCATCAGGTCCCAGCATCCAGAAATGGGAGCTCAATCTTTCCTCGGTATGATAAATTATTATGGAACATTCATTTCAAATTTAGCAACAACTTTGGCACCATTACAACTGCTCTTGAGAAGCATCAGCGATGGCAATGGAGGGAACCCTAAGAAGAAACTTTTCAAGTGGTGAAGCAAGGTTTGCAGTCCTTGAACCTTTTGGTCCACTTCGGCCCTGGGAAACCAATCGTGCTCACATGTGAAATGGTGCCTTACTGTATAGGGGCAGTATTATGCCATAAGATGGGAGATGTTTCTGAGCGCCTCATTGCCTTTGCTTCAAGGATCCTTTAAGAAGTATAATGGAACTATGCCCAAATCGAGGAAGAGGGCTCAGCAGTCGTACATGTTGTGAAGAAATTCCACCAATATGTATATGGATGGCAAATTTGACATAGTCACCAGCCACAAGTCACTACTGGGATTTTGAGGGAGGACAACCCAATACCATCGATAGCCTCGGCTGGGTTTAGCAATGGGCCTTGCTGCTGACAGCCTACAATTATGCTTTCCAGAACTAGCCAAGCATGCAGATTGCAAATGCATTGAGCCGACTCCCACTGTCGAAGAGCGCCCCACCTCCACCAATACCCCAGGAGATTGTATTGGCTTTAAACTTCCAAGACACCCAGCCAGTGTCAACCAGACACATTCGTAACTGAACCCAGGGGGACCCCACACTATCAAAAATGAAGAGAATGGTACAGACCGCGGGGCACTATGAAAGACCTGATCAATTGAGGCCCTATTTTGCCCATCAGAGTGAATTAACCTGCGAGGATGATGTGATCTTGTGAGGATCACAACTGGTTGTTCCATCTCCAGCTAGGGGCCCCCTCTTACAGGAGCTGCATATCGCACACCCAGGGCAGACAAAGCTGATGATGCTGGCTCACAGTTATGTCTGGTAGCCAGGCAGTGAGAAACAGTGAAGAATTGGAATAACAGTGCCACCCTTGTCAAGCAAAGCAGTCCCTGCCACAGTCGACCACTCTCAGCCTTTGGGAATGACCAGGTTGCCTGTTCACCAGGGTCCACTTTGGTTATGCGGCCCTTTCATGGGCAGGATGCTTTTGGTTACAGTGGATTCCCACCCAAAGTGGTTGTCTATACAGGAATGGAGTGCACGACCTCGGCAGCCATGGTGGATGCCTTGCACTGAGTGTTCGCTATTCATGGATTGCCAGAGTCCATCGTATCGGTCAACGGCACCCCTTTTACTGGCGACAACTTCCAGGTTTTCGTTTGAGCCAATGGCATACACCACTCTAGGTGATCCTGTATCACCCTGCGTCTAATGGTTTGACCGAGAGAGCCATTCAGATCTTCAGGAATGCAGTGTGGAAACAACCTGACAAACTGCTACACCAACAATTGACCCATGGGGGTCATGTGGAGCAGCTCATGTATCCCCAGCTTTGACATTAGCTCTTTTCTCTCCCGACAGATGCTGCCAGACCTGCTGAGATTTTCCAGCATTTTCTCTTTCGAGCAGCTCATGTGTTGTCGTCTCAGAATCCGTTTGAATCTCGTATTTCCTAACCTGGCAGGTGGCAACAGAAGGTCCCGCTGATGAGAAGGGCCTGAAAATCTCCCGTTTAATTACTTTGTGGGAGAATTCCACCCATGATTTTAGAATTCTTTGGGAGTTAAGCAAAACAGGCAGAACAAATTGGTAACTTGGTATATATTCCACTCATGAAAAAGAAATCGGGTAGAGTGTCAAAGACCGCTAATAGTTATGAATATGCTGATGAAATTCATTGGGCTGGATTCTCCGTAGTCGGGATTCACCATTGCGCCGGCAGCGCACCTACGCCTGGGGACTGGGGCTGCCCACAAGAGGAAACCGCATTGCCCGGCTGGCGGGACCAGAAAACAGGTGCAGCAGGACGCAGAATCCTGCCCATTCTCTTTAGTGTCTTTCAGTGTTTGAAAGCTGACTTGTGCATATATTTCCACCCACTGTTTTAAATGCAATTGCTCCATCAGGTATAATGGGCTGGATTTTGCACCTTAGGTGGGGATCTCAATGTTGTGGTAAAATATGGGTCCCATTCCTGCACTGTCTTGGAAGTAGTCACCTGGAAGTGACCTTACTGAATTGGCTACTTAGCGACCAGAAGGCATGTTCAAGGTGTACTGTTGAAAGTGGAGGGCCAACAGGAGGCCTTCCAGCACCAAAGGGTGGAAGCTTGCCACTTGGGAGGTGACAGGTGTGTTTGTCTTGAGGCGTCATCTCAGCAACTTTAAAGAAACAGAATAAAAAACTGTCACAACTGCTATGCCACCATTGTGGAAGGGAAGACCATCTCTAGGCAGCGGATCTTTTCCCATCTCTGCAAGAGAACCTGCTGTGTCTTCCGAGCTCTGGAAAAATGGCTCAGTAGTGGGGTGGCCAATTATTTAGAATGGCCAATCCACCTAACCTGCACATCTTTGGACTGTTGGAGGAAACCGGAGCACCCGGAGGAAACCCACGCAGACACGGGGAGAACTTAAAGAATTTTAGACTTAATAATTCCCAATTCCAAACCTGTTTATGGAAATACAAAGCAAAATACTGCAGATGCTGGAAATCTGAAATAAAAACAGCAAGTGCGGAAATATTCAGTAGGCCTGGCAATATCTGCAGAGAAAGAAACAACGTTAATGTTTTGAATCAAATATGACTCAATTAGGTTGCAAAATTAGGATTTTCTGGCTGAGATGCAGAGATGAAGTCAGTGGTGGGCCGGACTTCATTACATCCTGTGGCAGGCTTCAGTTAGGAATATATTTGCATGTCATAAATATTCATTTGCAAAACCTTTTTCCAATAAAGTCCTACCTTTAAAACAAAGTCAATGGTGCACAAGAATTTCATTGCACTCTGATCATGTTTGTTTTAAGGCGGCCTGCAATTGGTTACAGGGCTTTGTATAGCTGTGGGTAAGGTTAACAGTGTTTCTTGTTTAATTCTATGGAAGAAAGCAGGGGAGCAGGAGAACAGCAGCTTGAACGGAGGCTCAGGACTGGCAAGGGTGAGTCAGTGGTGGAGGGATGCATTGGAAAGGTTATGGTGTTGGGTCAGGAGCTTGGAGAAACTGAAGAGGGATCAAAGAGGCAGCAAAAAGTGAAGTTGGGAACATGGTGGAGTGAAGTGGGAAGGACTTGGCATCCTGGATGTGGCAGAAGTTTGTTGGGGATAATCAGCTAATGTAAGAAAATGAGGGGCCTAAATGTGGTGTCAGTCTTGTCCAAATGTGGGTCTATCTCATTATGTTGTTCAGCTGAATTCTCACACGTTTTATTTCATCTATAATGTTTTAATTATCCCCCCTGAGAGTGATCCCAGACAATGGTCGGAATTCTCCAGTTGTTGGGATTCTCTTTTCCTGCTGACAGCACACCCCCGCCAGCAGAGGAATGGAGTGGTTTCAATTGGAAATCCCATTGACAAGTGGCGGGAAGAGAGAATCTCGCCGCCAGCGATATGCGTGCCACCGAGAAACATGCAGCTGAGGGATCGGAGATCGAGCCCCATGTCTTTTACAATGAACTGGAGCCTGTAAGCTCAGCAATGGTTTCAGCAACAGGGGCTGGTTTAGCTCACAAGGCTAAATCGCTGGCTTTTAAAGCAGACCAAGCAGGCCAGCAGCACGGTTCGATTCCCGTACCAGCCTCCCCGGACAGGCGCCGGAATGTGGCGACTAGGGGCTTTTCACAGTAACTTCATTGAAGCCTACTCGTGACAATAAGCGATTTTCATTTCATTTTCATTTCAATGTCCCACAGCATAGGGCACCAACAGGAACAATGAAGGGCAAACGGAAAGAAAATGCAGTGTCCAAACTTTTACGCTACCCCAGTGGGGTGGGGTCGGGCAGTGTACAACAGCATGGACGGGATTCTCTCCGGGATCCCACCCGCCCCGACCCAGATGTGATTCTACAGTAGAGCAGACACTGCCTGGGATGAGAAGGCCACCATGCCCCAATTAAGGCCCGATGACTCAGGGTGAGAAACTGAAAATGCTGTCACCCTAGATCTCGGGCGGGAAGTGGGGGTGGATTCAACCGGGAAGGGTTGCCCTGACCCCACAGAGCATCCCTTGCTGTCTCCTTGCTGGGACCCCTGGTACCTACCTGAAGTGCAGCCTCTGGACTTAATCTCAGGCATGGCACAGCAGTAGTTCTTCCAGCATCTGCTGCGCTGTGACTGGAGGAACTGTTGGCCAACAACTTTCCAAGGTGGAACTTCCACCCAAGTGCGGACAGACCACCGACTCTCCGGATGATGGGCGCTGAGCACTCACCATGCCGAAAATTCTAACTAATACTTTATCTTCCAGGTATAGTGGTATTGCAGCTTGACTGGTAATCTGGGACCCAGGGTAATGCTCGAGGGATCTGGATTTGAATCCTACCATGGTAAATGGTAGAATTTGAATTCAATAAAAATCCAGAATTAAAAAGTATACTGTTGACCATAAAATCATTGTTGATTGACATAAAAACGCATTTGGTTCATTAATGCCCTTGTCTGGCTTGGTCCAGTTTTGATTCAAATTCAACAATGTGGTTGACTCTCAAATGCCCTCAGGAATGTGCCCTCAGCAAGCCACTCTGTTCAAGATCAATTAGGGATGGGCCCAGCCAGTGCCACCTGCATTCCATAAATGAATAAATACACAAAACAAGAAGGAAATGTCCATACCCTCGCCGCGCCAAAATTAATGTGTGTCATCAATTTGGTGTAGCAGTGCATTTAGCTCTTTGACTAAGATAGTCTAAGTAAATAATAATGATGTACACATGAATTAAGTAATACAAATTATTTGCAAGTGAAATTTAAATTTGAAGAAACACCCATGCCACCTCTGTGCACTCAATAAGTCTTATGTTAATGGCAATGGGGTTGGGCAGTAAAGTGTTGCGGAGAGTCCCTGTTTCTCCAGAGGTCCTTAAGTAGGTCGCCTGCAGCTGAAGCATTGTCAGCTGGTTTCACCGCTCAATAACATACTCACAATGGAATTGCACCTCTTTCCCATACACCTCCACCTCCATTTAAATTTTAATTATAATTAGGTGGGAAATGGGAAAAAAACAGAGAGCGGAGGTGATGCACCCTTCCGGTTCCACCATCAGGAAGGGCGTGCCACTGACAAAATTCCGCCTGTTGGCTCTATTTCTCTCTCCACAGATTGTGCTAAAAATTTGTGAATCCAGCTCTTTCTGTTTTTATTTTTGCTTCTAGCAATATAAATAGCTATACTATGACCATAGACTGGCATGGCATGGAAGAACCTCCTTTGAGCAGTTATATTTCCAGGAGTTAAAAAGATACATTAAGAATGTGAATGTTTATTCATCCATGACTCTGATGTTTGAGCTGAAACCTGAATTTCTGTGCCAGCAGCTGGTTCAACTGTTTCAGTAACAGAGGCTCCCTCGTGAAATTTGCACTCTAGGTAGCAGAAAGCCAAAGAATTGCATCTTTGTCCAATGCCGTACATTGTGCTTTTTAATGAATGAAGTGAACCATTTGGAAGTATTGCTCATCGGATGAATGAAATGTGCAGACATGCAGACAAACCCCACACATACAACCAACACAAATGTACATTAAAATGTTCAGAGAAGCTCCAGTACCTATCACTTTATTCTTCTTTCCATTTTTAATTGGGGTGCAGAGCAAGCTTTTTATTTGTTTGTTTGTACTTTCTGCATTTTCATTCTATCAAGCAAATGAAAATAGGGTTAAAAGCTACCGGGAATATCCAAATGTCACTAAATGATAAAATCCTTGGGCTAAATCAGTTTAAATTTGTTGAGGTTCACTTACTGTCCACATAAAACGTGTGTCCTTGTTAATGTCTGTAATATTCAGTGTTTCCATGGTGTTTTTTGCATACTTTGCAAACATATAGTTGATTTTATTTATATCATGACTCCTGTAAAAATCAAACAAATACATGTTAACAGTAGCTATCAAGATTGTTGTCGACCATTTAGAGATAGTTAATATTGGCATGGCCGTAAAATGTTAAATATCTTTTTTCCCTGCTGCCTTCCAAAATGTTTTGTCAGACTAATTAAATCGTAAGCTCACCTCTATCTTTCATGTGATCCGTTTATGAATTTTACATTCATTTAGTAAATTGAAAACAAACTGATAAATTAATTTATTTTAATATTGCACTTGTAGACAATTTAAAATACTTTGTAAAGGGGCCTTGTCATCACAGTGGAGTTATACTCAGGGAGGAAAAGGCATTGTAAATAAAAAAGCAATTTGTAAAAATGTATATTGTTGTCAACACAGCTAGAGAGCCACCCTCCTGTCATAAAGCTCCCACCAGGTCGGCAACTAATCTGGTATTGCTTGTTTTAAACTGTGTCACTATGGACAGCAGCCACATGATTTTTGTGAACAAGGGTAATGATGCATCATAGGGTTTAAACAATTTTTTTATAGGAAGCTAAACATATCCTTTTTTTACTGAAAAAGAAAAGAATCTCCCCATCTTTTATCAATGATCAGGGACTGCAATGGTTCAAGAAGGCAACTTACCACCACCTTTGCAAGGGTAACTAGGGATGGGCAATAAATGCTAGCCTAACCAACGTCGCCCACATCCCATGAATTAATTTTAAAGAAGTAGATTGCAGATGAAACAATGAAATTTAGTAGCAAATTATGCCTTGTGATCATATTTGTATGAAGTTCCCCTTTTGATTTAGCTTTGATTTTCCATGGTGAGGCACATGGAGAGTCAAGACCAAATTCAGTTGACAGCATTTTCATCCCCTCTGACTTTTATGACCAAGAAGAACCAAGCAGCAATGTCATGGGAATACCATCCTTGTTCTGCAAAGATTGCCATATCCGAAGATATCGCGGTATTGTGGCACAGTGGTTAGCACTCTGCCTCACGGCGGCAGGGACCCGGGTTCAATTCCAACCTTGGGTGACTGTGGAGTTTGCCCTTTCTCCCCTTGTCTGCGTGGGTTCCCTCCGGGTGCTCCAGTTTTCTCCCACAGTCCAAAGATGTGCAGATTTGGTCGATTGGCCATGCTAAAATTGCTCCTTAGGGCCCAAAAATGTGCAGGTGAGGTGGGTTGCCGGGATAGGGCGGGGGATGGGCCTAGGTCGGGTGCTCTTTCAGAGTGTCGGTGCAGACCCAACGGGCCGAATGGCCTCCTTCTGCACTGCAGAATTTCCATGATTCTACAAAATCGGTAAGTGGTAATGGAGGGTATATTTAGTTAAAATGTAATGATATAATTTAGTGCCTATTTTAAAGTAATTTATTCTGTTTTAATTTTCATAATGCATTATAAATATTTATGTCCCTATTTACAATGGAAACTGCCTAGGTAACCGAGAACACTGCTCTTGTCAGTGGTGGCAGAGGTGCAACACTCCTACTGGGAAGAAGGTGAAAAAACAGCTCAACACAGGTCTCCCAGTACAAAAGAATGGTCACAGGAATTTATGATTTACAAATCTGGCAGTGAGTGCAAGTAGATGTAAGATTTTACTAGTCTCCTGGTGCTAATTTTGCTATGGGTTGCAATGGAATGGCTTTTCTCATCACTTTGTGGGCTTGGCAGTGCAAGGCTCCTGATATCAGCTTAAATATAACACATTCTTCTGTGAGCAGGACAAGCAACAAGGACGATGTTTAACAAACTAGATTAAAGAACCCTCACAAACCACAAAAAAAACAGGAAATATGTTTTACATTTAACTCTTATACAGGAAATGAAATAACGATTCACACACAAGAGAAGTGAAAGATATAAAAGAGTCAAACACAATTTATTTTTAAATATTGAAGAAAAATGGGGGACAAATTTCTTTTCAACTCCATCGTAAATGGGAGTCCCCTTATTTGGAAATGGTGTACCCTAGTTCTTGTTTCCCCCACACAAGGAAACATTCGCTAAGCACCCTGACAGGTCCCCTCAAAATTTTATGGGTGGGATTCTCCGGTCCCCAAGCCACATGTTTCTCGACAGTGCGCCATTTTCTGGTGGCGGAATTCTCTACTCCCACCGCTTGTTAACGGGGCTTCCCATTGAAGGCTCTCCACGTGAGCCAACAAGAGTGTCCCAACGGCCTGAGAATTCCCCGACCTCTATGTTTCAGCGAGATCGCCTCTCGTTCCTCTAAATTCCAATGAACATAAGCCTCCCCCCCCATGGACGTCCTCACAGAAGGGTTCCATGGCAATTTATATTATGTAATTTCCTTCGACTGGGACCCATCATATACTCCAATTTAAATCATAAGCTTTCCACCTCTCTTATAGGAATAGTTACCCAGGAGAGGTTAGAAGAATTAAAACCACTCCAGGGTCACAATAGTACCAACACCCCACAGATCCCCCATGGGACCCCACAACTACACTTCCCATCCCCTCGACTATTCTCCCCAAAATACCCAAACACAATGCATGGGAATTCCCCACCTGTTGCGTCTGGTGCCGATCCCATTGCACTGAGTGCATCATGGGAAAGAGCCAAAACAGGCTTCGTGCCAGGCACCAAGCAGATTGCAAGGCTTGCAACATCCGGCATAACCTGGTCATGCCCTGCATTTAAATGAGCCATTACATGAGATTGGTAAAACCATAAGACATAGGAACAGAATTAGGCCATTTGGCCCATCGAGTCAACTCTGCCATTTAATCATGGCTGATATTTTTCTCATCCCCATTCTCCTGCCTTTTCTTCATAACCCATGCTCCCCTTATTTGCACTCTTTCCCCTCCGCCGCCCACAAGATCAAGTCACCACGTCTTGCCGGGCGGCGGTGGAGAAAGACGGCACCGCGCATGCGCGGGTTCGTGCCGTCTGCGTGCTGATGTCATCCGCGCATGCGCGGGTTTGAACCGGAAACCCGCGCATGCGTGGATGACTTCACATTCACGAGGTCACTGCCGAGAAAGACGGAGGGGCTAGCCCCCCCGGGTGGGGGTGAATTAGGTGCGGGGAGCGGGCTCCGAGGCCATGGTGAACCTCGGCCGAGTTCACGACGGCCTTCACGAATTCGGCCCCCTGCGGAGAATTCCGCCCATAGATATGGCCTCCACAGCCTTCTGCGGAAAAGAGTTCCACATTTTCACCACCCTCTGGCTGAAGACATTCCTGCTCATCTCTGTTTTAAAGAATCGTCTCTTTAATCTGAGATTGTGCCCTCTGGATCTAGTTTTTCCTACTAGTGGAAACATCATCTTCAAGTCCACATTATCCAGGCCTTGCAGTATCCTGTAAGTTTCAATAAGATGCCCCCTCATCCTTCTGAACTCCAACAAGTACAAACCCAGAGTCCTCAACCGTTCCTCATATGACAAACTCTTCATTTCAGGGATCATTCTTGTGAATCTCCTCTAGACCTTTTCCAAGGCCAGCGCATCCTTCCTCAGACGCAGGGCCCAAAACTGCTTACAATACTCCAAATGGGGTCTGACCAGAGCCTTATGTAGCCTCAGATGTACCTCCCTACTCTTGTATTCTAGCCCTCTCAATATGAATGCTAACATTGCATTTGCCTTCCTAACTGCTGACTTAACATGCACGTTAACCTCAGAGAATCACGAAGGGGTGGGATTCTCCAACCTCCCCCCCCCCCCCCCCCCCGCCAGGTGGGAGAATCGCCGGTGGTTGGTGTGAATCCTGCCCTCGCCGTCCTCCCAATTCTCCCGGCCCCACAAAAACCGGCCGGGCGTGAGCCGCGCCGCCCACCTCGGAAAATAGCGGGGTCCGGCGCGATTCAATGGGCACTGGGGCCGCCCAAATTCTCCGGCCCGCGATTTGCTGAAGTCCCGCCCGTCAGTAGCCGGTCCCGCCGGCGTAAATTAGAGTAGGTACCTTACCGGCGGGACCTGGCGGCGCGGACGGGGTCCAGGGTTCCTGGGGGGTCGGTGGGCATCTGTTCCTGGGAGATGCCCCCACGGTGGCCTGGCTGGCCCACGATTGGGGCCCACCAATCCGCGGGCGGGCCTGTGCTGTGCTGTGCTCTATTGTTCTGCACCGGAGGCCGTGGTCCTCCGCCATTCCCAGTGCGGAAGCGATTCCCTCTGCACATGCGTGGGGATGACGCCAGCACGCGTTGCCGTTCCCACGCATGCGCCGACTCGCGCCGGTGGAGGCCCTTCGGCACCGGTTGGCGTGGCGCCAAGCCCCTATCGCCGGCGGGGCGCCAACCACTCCCGCCAAAGGACTCCCAAGTCCCTTTGTTCTTCTGCTTTCCGAAGCATTTCCCCATTTAGAAAATAGTCTATGCCTCCATTCCTCCTTCCAAAGTGCATAACCTCGCACTTTTCCACATTGTATTCCGTCTGCCACTTCTTTGCCCACTCTCCTAACCTGTCCAAGTCCTTCTGCAGCCCCCTTGCTTCCTCAATACTCCCTGTCCCTCTACGTATCTTTGTATCAACTGCAAACCTAGCAACTGTGCCTTCAGTTCCTTCATCCAGATCATTAATGTATATTGTAAAAAGTTGTGGTCCCAGCATAGACCCCTGAGGCACACCACTACTCACCGGCTACTCACTATGCCAGGATTTTACCCTTAACATCATGGGCTCTTAACATATTTAACAGTCTCCTTTGCGGCACCTTGTCAAAGGCCTTCTGGAAATCTAAATAAATCACGTCCACTTGTTCTCTTTTGTTTAACTTCCTTGTTACCTCCTCAAAGAACTCTAACAGAATTGTCTGACACGACCTCCCCTTGGCGAAGCCGTGCTGACTCGGTCCTATTTTACCATGCACTTCCAAGTGCTCCGCGATCTCATCTTTAATAATGGACTCTAAAATCTTACCAATGACCGAAGTCAAGCTAACCGGCCTATAATTTCCTGTCTTCTGCCTCCCTCCCTTCTTAAACAGTGGTGTCACATTAGCCACCTTCCAGTCCTCTGGGACCATTCCTGCCTCCAGTGATTCCTGAAAGATCACCACCAATGCGTCCACAATCTCCTCAGCTATCGCTTTAAGATCCCAGGGGTGTCGTCCATCCGGTCCAGGTGATTTATCCACCTTCAGACCTTTTAGTTTCCCCAGAACCTTCTCCTTAGTGATGGCCACTACATTCACCTGTGCCTCCTGTTTCTCCTGAAGCTCCAGCATCCCACTGGTGTCTTCCACCATGAAGACTGATGCAAAGTAACTATTCAGTTCATCTGCCATTTCTTTGTTTCCTATTATTACTTCTCCAGCCTCATTTTCTAGTGGTCCAATGTCTATTCTTGCCTCTCTCTTACCTTTTATATATTGAAAAAAACTCTTCCTATCTTCCTTTATATTACTAGCTGGCTTGCACTCACTTCACCCCCCACTTCACCCAAAGTACCTCTTCTGGGGTCATCGAGACCCCACCTCACCAACCTTTTATGGACCCAAACTCTGGCATGGGTAATCTGGCACCTGGTCGTCTTGGTACTGTCAGCCTGGCACACTGGCAGTGCACTGGCCAGCTTGACAGTGTCACCAGAGCATCCTCACAGTGGCCTGTTGGTACTGCCAGGGTGCTCAGGTGACAATGTCAAGGTGCCGGGCTGGCAGTGCCAAGGTGCCCACTGCCTCCTCACTTCCATCCTCCAGCTGGTCCTACAGGTCCTCCCCAGACTTGCCCTCCAGCCCCTCCTGGTCCAGCTCCTGGTCCAGCTCCTCCTCCTCGGAGGTGGTCTCATGTTTCTCCTCCACCTGCAACATGTTGCCTCGCTGCTGTGGAAATCAGAAGCACAATTCGCTTAAGGTTAATGTGCAGGGTCAGTCAGCAGTTAAGAAGGCAAATGCAATGTTAGCATTCATGTCAAGAGGGCTACAGTACAAGACCAGGGATGTATTTCTGAAGCTGTATAAGGTTCTGGTCAGACCCCGTTTGCAGTATCGTGAGCAGTTTTGGGTTTTGTATCTAAGGAAGGATGTGCTGGCCTTGGAAAGAATCCAGAGGAGGTTCACAAGAATGATCCATGGAATGAAGAACTTGTCTTATGAAGAACGATTGAGGACTCTGGGTCTGTACTCGTTGGGAGTTTAGAAGGATGAGGGGGGATCTTATTGAAACTTACAGGATACTGCGAGGCCTGGATAGAGTGGATGTGGAGAGGATGTTTCCACTTGTAGGAAAAACAAGAACCAGAGGACACAATCTCAGACTAAAGGGACGATCCTTTAAAACTGCGATGAGGAGGAATTTCCTCAGCCAGAGGGGGGTGAATCTGTGGAATTCTTTACCGCAGAAGGCTGTGGAGGCCAAATCATTGCATGTCTTTAAGACAGAGTTAGACAGGTTCTAAATAATAAAGGCATCAGGGGTTATGGGGAGTAGGCAGGAGAATGGGGATGAGAAAATATCAGCCATGATTGAATGGCGGAGCAGACTCGATGGGCCAAGTGGCATAATTCTGCTCCTATGTCTTTTGGTCTTATGGTCCAGAGACGTGGTTGGGGCACTAAGTGGGGGGGGGAGGGGGGGGGGCCCTTTGAAAGATCAGGGTGCCCTTTAAAAATGGCATCCCGATATGCGAGTAGGAATGGTGACCTGAGCTGATCAGTGTAGGAAATTAGATAAAGTGTGGCCTTGACGTGGTGTTCCTCAGCAGGGTCTTTCCCGGTGCTGCAGGAACCACGAAACACCACACTCAATGCGGCATTCAGCACATGTTAACTTGAGTCCGCTGTATCGTGCCCTGAATCATTCTTTGGGTGAATTGCACTCTTTGACTCACAGCTCCCCACAGGAGCTGGCACTACTCTCCTCACCCCAGTCGCCCGCACACCGTTAACTGTACTTCCCCACCTCCTCGGTTACCCTCCCCAACTCCAAACCAATCCGCGAAATACTTTGACTATGCTCCAGGCCTCCCCCCCCCCCCCCCCCCCCCCACCTCACAGGAACCCCTGACTACCTTCCCCACCCAATTACCCCCTCAAAACCCTCCCTAAACCCTAACTACTCTCCCAATCTCCAAATGGAATCTATCCTTCTCGGGTACTCACCCAGGCCCCTCACTGCCCACAAACATCTGACGCCCCTCCTGACACCCCTGCTGAGCATCACCCACTGACCAACCAACCCCCTCACTGACCAGCCATCGCTCCCCAACAATCACTGCCTCATTGACTACCGGCCACCCCGACTGACCAACCCCCACTGACCACTGACACTCTGCCCCTCACTGATCACACCCCACTAACCATAGAGATTCTCTACTGATGCACAGCAAACCCCCACCCCCACCCCGCCCGACTAACCCATGCCATCCTACACACCTTACACACTTGCCTTCTCCCTGGCTTCTCAAAATGGCTGGACCGTTAACTTACATTAACTTACATGGAAGTTAGTGCTGTAAAAATGGGTCTGTCTTCACTTCCCTTGACTCTCCTGCACTTGACTGAAGGCCTCAGGAACCTGTTACACTGCACTATTCTCACCCAGCCCCAGTCAGAAGATCAGACGAGAAAGGTGTGGCTGCATTTCAGTGTAGGTCAGAGTTTTTCAAACGTTTATGCTTGGGACCCAATTTACTAACCGCCGTTCCTTTGGGACCCACGCCAGCTGACCTTTGGGACCCTGCTCGTCGAACTTCATGATCCACCATTTTCACTACAGGTCAGCCTGTTTGGTCCTCATGATCTAATTTGCTTTGTTATTTTTGATTTGAATTATTATTGTCACATGTATTAGTATACAGTGAAAAGTATTGTTTCTTGCATGCTATACAAACAATGCATACCGTACATAGGGAAGGGAGGAGAGACTGCAGAAAATAATGTTACAGTTATAGCAAGGTGTAGAGAAAAGATCAACTTAATACGAGGTAGGTCCATTCAAAAATCTGATGGCAGCAGGGAAGAAGCTGTTCTTGAGTCGGTTGGTGCGTGACCTCAAACTTTGGTACCTTTTTCCTGACGGAAGGTGGTGGAAGAGAGTATGTCCAGGGTGCGTGGGGTCCTTAATTATGCTGGCTGCCTTTCTGAGGCAGCGGGAATTATAAATATGGTCAGTGGATGGGAGGCTGGTTTGCGTGATGGACTGGGCTACATTCACGACCTTTTGTAGTTTCCTGCGGTCTTGGGTAGAGCAGGCTCCATGCCAAGCTGTGATACAACCAGAAAGAGTGCTTTCTATGGTGCATCTGTAGAAGTTGGTGAAGGTCGTAGCTGACATGCCAGATTTCCTCAGAAATGAAAATGAAAATGAAAATCGCTTATTGTCACAAGTAGGCTTCAATGAAGTTACTGTGAAAAGCCCCTAGTCGCCACATTCCGGCGCCTGTCCGGGGAGGCTGGTACAGGGAGTCTTCTGAGAAAGTAGAGTCGTTGATGGGCGTTCTTAACTAAAGTGGCATCATGGGGGGACCAAGACGCGCTGTTGGTGATTTGTATACCTAAAAACCTGAAGCTCTCGACTCTTTCTCCTTCATTCCCATTAATGTAGACAGGGGCATGTTCTCCACTGCGCTTCCTGAAGTCGATGATAATCTCCTTCCTTTTGTTGACATTGAGGGAGAGATTATTGTCATTGCACCAGTTCACCAGATTCTCTATCTAATTCCTATACTGTGTCTCTTCATTGTTTGAAATCTGACCCACTACGGTGGTGTCATCAGCAAATCTGAAAATCGAGTTGGAGGGGAATTTGGCCACACAGTCTTAGGTGTATAAGGAGTATAGTAGGGGGCTGAGGACACAGCCTTGTGGGGCACCGGTGTTGAGGGTGATCGTGGAGGACGTGTTGTTGCCTATCTTTACTGATTATGGTCTGAAGCAGCTAGGGACCTCAGATTGTTGGAACGACAGGTGAAGATGTCTGCAAATACCCCCGCCAGCTGATCCGCACAAGATCTGAGTACAAGTCCGCGTACCCCATCCGAGCCAGTGGCTTTCCGTGGGTTGACCTTCGAGAAGGCTGCTCTGATGTGTGCAGTGGTGATCTCAGATACAAGTTCATCCGCAGCTTCTGGGGTGGAGGGCTCGCTCTCGCTGACCTCTTGCTCAAAGCGGGCTTAGAATGCTTGAGCTCATCATGGAGGGGTGCGTTGGAGCCGACGATTTTACATGCCTTCATCTTGTAGCCTGTTATGTTTTGCAGACCTTGCCATAGACAGCAGGGATCCGTGTGGCTAGCCTGGGACTCGAGCTACGTTACGTTACTTGCAAGTTACGTTGCAAAGTTATGTTACTGATAATAACTGCAGCTGATGATTTCTGATCTCCCTGCATCCACTGAAAACAATAAAGAGGTTTGTCCTCGAAATCGCCATGTCTTCAAGTTTTGAGGCTTTTAAACTTTCATTAGCCAGTGCTTCCCTGCATATAACACACATGAACTTTGCAGAGGCACAATTAATAAACCCACACCTTAAGTAATCATCTTTTTGTTACTTTGTTCCTGTTTTCAGCTTTTTTTCATTCGTTCATGGGACGTGGGCATTGAACGTGGGCATTGCAGGCTGTGCCAGCATTTATTGGCCATCCCTAATTGCCCTTGAGGGAGGCAGTTAAGACTCAACCACATTGCAGTGGATCTGGAATCACATGTAGGCCAGACCAGGTAAGGACAGCAGATTTCCTTCCTGAAAGGACATTAGTGAACCAGATGGGTTTTTCTTGACAATCGACAATGGCTTCATGGTCATCGTTAGAATTTTTTAATTCCAGATTTTTAATGAATACAAATTTCACCATCTGCAGTGGTGGGATTTTAAAAAATAAATAAATTTAGAGTACCCAATTAATTTTTTCCAATTAAGGGGCAATTCAGCGTGTCCAATCCACCTAGCCTGTACATCTTTGGGTTGTGGGGACAAAACCCACGCAAACACGGGGAGAATGTGCAAACACCACACAGGCAGTGACCCAGAGCCAGGATTGAACCTGGGACCTTGGTGCTGTGAGACTGCAGTGTTACCCTCTGCACCAACGTGCTGCCCCTCCACCATGCTGCCCCTCCACCATGCTGCCCCTCCACCGTGCTGCCCCTCCACCGTGCTGCCCCTTTGGTGGGATTTGAACCTGGGTCCCAGAGCATTACTATGGATCTCTGGTTTGCTAGTTCAGTGACAACACCGCTAAGCCAACGCCTCCCCTTCATGGGTTGTTCACCAGAGGCTCTGGCGTTCACAACAGCACTGTTGGCAGCTGCAAAATGTAGGAATCTCTCGCGCCTGACATCAGTGTACGGGTTGCATGATCTGCTGTCTGCCACTGTTCCAGGCAGAAAGACTCAAGCAATTTTAAAAGAAATCTGCTCCTGGGTCAGCGTGCTGACGTCAGGAGGAGACGTTCTGCCTGGCTGAGCTCCGGGCCTGTGCAGTGCTGAGGGGGATGGCCGACATTCTGAAAGTCAGTCATGGCCGGCATTTTTAAAAGCCGGTTGCGCCTTTGGGAACTTCTTCCTGTGATCTGCAATGCCGCATGGCCACGTGATCCTCACGACACTTGCCCACGACCCACCCCGTGGGTCGTGACCCTGAGTTGAAAATGACTGGTGTAGGTAACTAGGAGCAGAGTGGCAGTCTGACTGTGAATCCTGCTTCACAGAAGATTCAGTTCAATTATATGATGGCAGTGCAGATGATGTGCTACAGCTGGAGCATGTGGGAACTGGTGGATGGAGATGAGGAGGAATTTTTTCTCTGTCTTCTAAAGAATGCTGTGTAAGTAATGGACCAGGGCATTGCTTACTCCTGGGGAATCAGCATTGTATGCGTAGTGCTAGCATTGCATGCATGAATTTCTTCAATAAAGCTTTTATTTTATTTTTTAATGGTCTGAAGCCAGACAGCTGTTAAACTATGGCTGCATCCCTGAAAATGTTTTTAAAAACTTACTTTGGATTGGTTCCTAATGAACCCACAAGACCTTTAGCTAGCTTTTTAACAGCAGTGAACCTGTTTCACAGCCTGTTGAATGGCACACACTTCCCCCCACTACCGGGAGAATGGTGGAGGGTGGAAATTGGGATGTTACTTGTGGTCACTTGTCTTTGCGGCCATTATTTTTCCCTCAACTCGCCTCCATTTGGACTCAATCGGGTGCAGGAAATTCTGGCCCATTGTGTTAGTGTCAATTCACATGACCACCACTTCATTGCAAGCATGGATGAATTGTCTCCTGAACCAACTTGTTTCAATGGTTCTCAGTAATAATCAGCTTGATGGCGTCAACTTTATAAATTTGCAACAACATAAATCCACTCACCCTGGGAAGCTTGGGATGAAATAGTTACACCTGAACTGCTTTTTCATTCTCTGTTCTTTATTTTTTTAAATGATGGGTTTTTGAATGTCCTTTCCACTTGTACTCCATGGAATTAGCATGATGAAAATAATCAGCTAAAGAAGTTGGTGAGGACTGCCAAACCTTCTTTAAAAATTTTATAAATACTAATGCAGAGCCTAGTTTGACACTCACTGGGGATTTCTCTGCTTGCTTCAAAACATGTCAAGTAACCTGTTGCAGACACTGGGAATAATCTGGTACAATAACAAAATGTTCTTATTGTTTCCTTTCATGAGTTTCTCTAGGGCTTTTTCTGAATAAAATAAATTAGATTTAAGCTTTAACTGCAGCTTTGATGCTAGAATAAAAGCTCTGCGGTTAATTATTGTTAAAGCAAATATCATCATTTCTAATTCAGTTTCCGTGCTTCATAGATGGATGATTAATGAGATAGTCTTTTACCTCCTCTGGAACTCTGCCAGATCTTCCAGCTCTGCGGAATTCATGTGAAAGACACTGCAAAATGAATCCTGAAAACGCAATTAAATTGCAGAATTTATTTTCAATGCAGTGAAGAGATAATTCTGTCAAAGGAGCAAGTGTTACCGGGATGTGAAACCAAACACCTTTTAAAGATCTATCTAATCAAGCCCCAACCACCCAGGGTAAACTCACTCTCCTTTCATTCCAGTTTAAAGCTTTGAGGGAAGGAGACTGTTCAAAAACCATCCCTGGGGGAAACAAACGTCAGAACAGTGGATGAACAATTCCCTTAATTCATATTACACGAGGGAGAATTTTTCACAGAGCATGGTGGCGCAGTGGTTAGCATTGCTGCCTCACGGCGCCGAGGTCCCAGGTTCGATCCCGGCTCTGGGTCACTGTCCGTGTGGAGTTTGCACATTCTCCCCGTGTTTGCGTGGATTTCGCCCCCACAACTCAAAGATGTGCAGGGTAGGTTGATTGGCCGTGCTAAATTGCCCCTTAATTGGAAAAAATGATTTGGATACTCTAAATTTATTTTAAAAAATAAAGACACATTAATATATTTATCACAAACTGTCTTCAAAAATAAGAAGAACAATCAAATAAACCAATATGAAGGCATAGTGCCGCAAAAATATCATGATAGGATTAAAGAGGGGACTATATTATAGGGACAGTTTAGCTCATTTGATGTGGAGATGCCGCTGTTGGACTGGGGTGAGCACAGTAAGAAGTCATCAGTAAGTTCACCTGAGGAAGGAGCAGTGCTCCGAAAGCTGGTGTTTGAAACAAACCTGTTGTACTTTAACCTGGTGTTGTAAGACTTCTTACTAGCTCACTTGGTTAGACAGCTGGTTCATGATGCAGGGTGAGGTGTACAGCACAGGTCAATCCCCATACCAGCTGAGTTATTCATGAAGTCTTGTCTCTTGCCTGAGGTGAGGTGATCCTCAGGTTCAATCACCACCAGTCAGCTTCCCCCACTCAAAGGGGGAACCTCTGATCATCTGGGAATATTGTGACTTTATCTTTAGCTATATTATAGATTCATGAAACAGAAGCTGTTAAGTGTTTTGATCCAGTCCTACTATTATCACAATGCTCACATACCAATTTACCTGATAAATTCATCTTGATTTACTACTAGACCCACTCTGGGCTTGGTATTCATGTATTGTGAAAACATTGGACGCGATTCAACTAAGTGGGAAGAAAGTCCCATAGCGAGTATGTTTAGCTGCGTGCTTCCCGGGGCTCGCAGTGATAAGAAATACATGGTTTTACAACGCCACTCACGTTAAATAAGGGGCCTCAGTGGCGAACATGCGGCCGAGGCCGCACATAATCCCGTTTTCTACACTGAAGAGCTTCGCTCACTGGATCTCCAAGGGGTCCGATGTGATCATCGACTTCCCGCACTCCCGCAAGCCCAAACGCACTATGCGACAGGTCCTGCCCCCCCCCCCCCCCCCACCCCCCCCCCCCCCCCCCCCCCCCCCCCCCCCCCCCCCCCCCCCCCCCCCCCCCCCCCCCCACACCCACACAGGGCAACCCCGGCCTGATCGTCAGCGCACAAAAAATGCCACCTTGGCATTCAGGCAGTGCTACCTGGGTGCCAGCCTGGCAGTACCAGTGCCCAGGTGGCACCAGCAGTGCCAGGGTACCACCCTGACCAAAGGGCATGCACCTGGGCCTTTGTTCCCCCGAGAGATCCCCACAAGTGCCGTTTCACCTGGTCCTGTTTGTAGAGACCAGTGCTGAATGGGGCTCGCCCAAGGTCTCCAAGGCAAAGAGGATAGATACCATGCCTCAGTTACCCCAGGAAACTGCACATTAGTGTGAGACTAGCTGTCTCGCTCTAATATGCAGATTTGCTAAAGAGTGATCCCGCCAATGCAACGTCTTGCAAGATCGCTTTAGATCTCGCGAGGCTTTGCTGGCAGGGTAGATACCGGGAGTAGGGTCGCCCGGCCTATTTCCGGCCATGCTGCACCACGATGAGCCGCTTTTCGGGCGCAGCGTGGCTATTGGAGCGCACCCACTATTCGTGTTTGTATTACACTGGGCTAAATCGCTGGCTTTTAAAGCAGACCAAGCAGGCCAGCAGCATGGTTCAATTCCCATACCAGCCTCCCCGGACAGGCGCCGGAATGTGGCGACTAGGGGCTTTTCACAGTAACTTCATTGAAGCCTACTCGTGACAATAAGCGATTTTCATTTTTTTTTCAAAATCATTTTTTTCTGCGGATTAGTTGAAAATATTATCAATTTTCAGAGAATCACAGAATATTACAGTGCAGAAAAGGCCCTTCGGCCCATCGAGTCTGCACCAATGCATGAAATTCCCTGACCTGCCCACCTAATCCCATTTGCCAGCACTTGGCCCATAGCCTTGAATGTTACGACCTGCCAAGTATTCATCCAGGTACTTTTGAAAGGATGTGAGTCAACCCACCTCTACCACCCTCCCAGGCAGTGCATTCTAGACCGTCACCGCCCTCTGGCTAAAAAGGTGTATCCTCAAATCCCCCCTAAAACTCCCACCCCTCACTTTGAACTTGTGTCTCCTCGTAGCTCACCCTTCAATAAGGGGAACAGCTGCTCCCTATCCACCCTGTCCATGGCCCTCATAATCTTGCAAACCTTGATCGGGTCACCCCTCGGTCTTCTCTGCTTCAGAGAAAACAACCCAAGCCTATCCAACCTCTCTTTATAACTTGAATATTCCATCCCAGTCAACATGCTGGTGAATCACCTCTGCACCTCCTCCAGTGCAATTACATCCTTCCTATAATGTGGTGACCAGAATTGCACATAGTACTCCAGCTGTGGCCTCAACAAAGCTCCATCATGACCTCCCTGCTTTTGTAATCCAGGCCCCAGATGCCTTTTTCACCACCCTATTAACCTGCCCTTCTGCCTGTTATAATAGCATAATGTCTGTTAATTTAGTAATCTTTATTGTCACAAGTAGGCTTACATTAACACTGCATGAAGTTACTGTGAAAAGCCCCGAGTTGCCATATTCCGTCGCATGTTCGGGTACACTGAGGGAGAATTCAGAATGTCCAAATTACCGAACAGCACGTCTTGCAGGACTTGTGGGAGAAAACCGGAGGAAACCCACGCAGACACAAGGAGAACGTGCAGACTCCGCACAGAGAGTGATCCAAGTTGGGAATCGAACCTGGGACCCTGGCGCAGTGAAACAACCAGCTAACCACTGTGCTACTCTGCCAAAGAATTTCTTAGGGCCATGCCAACCTGTTTGTTGCTAATAAAGTAGATCACAATTCCCATTCCTTTGTATCCATCTGTTCTATAAGAATTTCATAAACTATGTCAGGCCTCCATTTAAGACAGGACAGTTCATTGTTCCATGATTAGCCATGACATGACTGTATGACTGGAGAGGCTCGATGGGCAGTTAATCTTTTCCTGGTTGTTATTTTGTAGGCCTTTCTGAATACATTGGTACAATTATCAATGTATGAGTGTACCCCAGCATTGTAGATAAAGGGTCTTTTGCTCCAGCAAAATATTTCAATCTGAGTCTTCAAGCAATTCTCAAATTCTGCAAGACTATTTTTTCATAATGCTAAATAGCAATGATAGTTTTGGGCTACCTTGTCAACACCAGTATTTTCCAGCTGACTTCTGCTAAAATCTGCTTTGTTCTGTGTATCTTCTATTATTCTCTGAGCTGTTTTTGTTCCATGCCTACTTTGACTGCATGAAATACCACAAATTTCCAAGGAAAGCAGGTTGACCATAAGGAATTTATGGCAATACTCTTTAGTCCCTATCCACCAGCCTCCACGGGGATGGGGGTGGGGGTAGGGAAGGGGAGGGTGAATGTCTGCCCTCATAGGCAGCCTGACCAACTTACAAATGGCAAGTATATCTTCCTCAGATAAGGAGACCAAAACTGTACTCAATTCTCCAGGGGCGGAATTCTCTGCAAGGCCCGACGCTGTCGTGAAACCCGGAGAGGTTTCACCCGCCAGTGAACCTGCTCTGGTGGGTCAGTTCTGGTAGGACTGCAAGATTCCACTAGCAGGGAAGGCTAGAAAATCACACCCTAAGTTTTCCATCTCAATTGTCATACTTTCAGGGAAGGTGATGAGGCGATGAGGGGGTCTTTTTCAGGATGGCAGCAGGTGACTAGTGGTGTGCCTCAGGGGTCGGTGCTGTCACCACAGCTTTTCACAATATACATTAATGATCCAGAAGCAGGAACTGGAGGCACAAAGGCCTCCCCTACCCGGCGGGGAGGGGGGTCCCGGCGTGTCAAAGTGGTGTGAACCACTCCGGCTCGGGCCGCCCCAAAGGTGCGCAATTCTCCGCACCTTTAGGGGCCAAGCTCTCACATTGAGGTGCTAGGCCCGCGCCGGAGCGGTTCCCACTCCGCCGGCTGGCGTGAACGGCCTTTGGCGCCACGGCAGCCGGGGCCGAAAGGACTTCGCCGGCCGGCGTAATTCCGCGCATGCGCCAGAGCATCGGCGGCTGCTGATGTCATACTGGCGGAGGGGGTCTCTTCCGCCTCTGCCATGGAGGCCATGGTGAAAGCCATAGCGGAGGCGGAAGATAAAGAGTGCCCCACGGCACAGGCCCGCCCGCCGATCGGTGGGCCCCGATCGTGGGCCATGCCACCGTGGGGGACCACCGGGGTTAGATCGCCCCGTGCCCCCCGCCAGGACCCCGGAGCCCGCCCTCGCCGCCAATCCCGCCGGTCAGGTAGGTGTTTTGATTCCCGTCGGTGGGAGAGGCCTGTCAGCAGCGGGACTTTGGCCCATTGCGGGCTGGAGAATCGCCGCAGGGGGCCCCCCGACCGCCGCGATTCCCGCCCCTGACGAATCTCGGGGGGCGGCGAATTCGGGACACGGCGGGGGTGGGATTGACGCCGGCCCCAGGTGATTCTCCAACCCCTCCGGGGGTCGGAGAATCCCGCCCAAGATTTGTAAAGGGACAGGTAGTATTGACGAAGCAGGTGGTCTGCAGAAGGTCTTGGACAGACTACGACAGAGGGCAAAGAGGTGGCAGATGAAATACAATGTGGAAAAGTGTGAGGTCATGCACTTTGGAAGGAGGAATTTAGGCACAGACTATTTTCTGAATGGGGAAATGCTTAGGAAATCAGAAGCATAAAGGGACTTGGGAGTCCTTGTTCACGATTCTCTTAAGTTTAATGTGCAGGTTCAGTCGGCAGTTAGGAAGGTAAATGCAATGTTAGCATTCATGTCAAGAGGGTTAGAATACAAGACCAGGGATGTACTTCTGAGGCTGTGTAAGGTATAATGAGTATTGTGAGCAGTTTTGGGCCCCGTATCTAAGGAAAGATATGCTGGCTTTGGAAAGGGTCCAGAGGGGGTTCACAAGAATGATTCCTGGAATGAAGAGCTTGTCGTATGAGAAACGGTTGCGGACTCTGGGTCTGTACTCGTTGGGGTTTAGAAGGATGAGGGGGGATCTTAATGAAACTTACAGGATACTGCGAGGCCTGGATAGAGTGGACTTGGAGAGGATGTTTCCACTTGTCGGAAAAACTAGGACCAGAGGACACCATCTCAGACTAAAGGGACGATCCTTTAAAACAGAGGTGAGGAGGAATTTCTTCAGCCAGAAGTTGGTGAATCTGTAGAACTCTTTGCCGCGGAAGGCTGTGGAGGACAAATCACTGAGTGTCTTTGAGACAGAGATAGATAGGTTCTTGATTAATAAGGGGATCAGGGGTAAAGGGGAGAAGGCATGAGAATGGGGATGAGAAAAATATCAGCCATGATTGAATGGCGGAGCAGACTCGATGGGCCGAGTGGCCTAATTCTGCTTTTATGTCTTATGGTCTTATGGTTTCCAAGTCTGGAAAAGAAATAAATAGAAAAGGATCCATTCTGGGACTTGTGGCATGTGCCTTCCTGTATTTAGTTCCATGTGCACACAAACCAAAATTGCTTGTTCTGTTTCATGAAGTGAGGATATACTGTTCAAAAATGCAGTTATATTACTCTTAAGATTGTCACAGCTGCTGCCTGGTTTGGAGATTTTTAAAATGTATTCCTTCATAGGATGCAAGTGTCAGTGGCAAGGCCAACATTTGTTGCCCATCCCTAATTGCCCTTGAACGGAGTGGCTTGCCAGGCCATTGTAGAGGACAGTTAAGAGTCAACCACATATCTGTGGGTCTGGAGTCACATGTAGGCCAGACCAGGTAAGGACACCGGATTTCCTTCCTTAAAGAATATTACCGAACCAGGTGGATTGTTATGATAAGCACCGAGAATTTTATGGTCACCGTTATTGAGACTAGCTTTCAATTCCCAATTTTGAAAAAGCTGAATGTACATTCCACCTGTGGCCATGGTGGGGTTGAACCCATGTCCCCAGGACATAAGCCTGGGCCTGTGGATTACTGGTCTAGTGATATTATCACTGTGACACTGTCTCCGATAGGTTAACCTCTGTTTTGTATTGCTCTGAAACATACCTTTAGCTGGATGAGAAGGGAGTTTTAATAATGGGAAATGAGGAAATGGCTGAGGAACTGAACAGGTTTTTTGGGTCGGTCTTCACAGTGGAAGACACAAATAACATGCCAGTGACTGATAGAAATGAGGCTATGACAGGTGAGGACCTTGAGACGATTGTTATCACTAAGGAGGGAGTGATGGGCAAGCTATTGGGGCTAAAGGTAGACAAGTCTCCTGGCCCTGATGGAATGCATCCCAGAGTGCTAAAAGAGATGGCTAGGGAAATTGCAGATGCATTAGTGATAATTTACCGAAATTCACTAGACTCTGGGGTGGTCCCGGTGGATTGGAAATTAGCAAACGTGACGCCACTGTTTAAAAAAGGAGGTAGGCAGAAAGCAGGAAATTATAGGCCAGTGAGTTTAACTTCGGTAATAGGGAAGATGCTGGAATCTATCATCAAGGAAGAAATTGCGAGGCATCTGGATAGAAATTGTCCCATTGGGCAGACGCAGCATGGGTTCGTAAAAGGCAGGTCGTGCCTAACTAATTTAGTGGAATTTTTTGAGGACATTACCAGTGCAGTAGATAACGGGGAGCCGATGGATGTGGTATATCTGGATTTCCAGAAAGCCTTTGACAAGGTGCCACACAAAAGGTTGCTGCATAAGATAAAGATGCATGGCATTAAGGGTAAAGTAGTAGCATGGATAGAGGATTGGTTAATTAATAGAAAGCAAAGAGTTGGGATAAATGGGTGTTTCTCTGGTTGGCAATCAGTAGCTAGTGGTGTCCCTCAGGGATCCGTGTTGGGCCCACAATTGTTCACAATTTACATTGATGATTTGGAGTTGGGGACCAAGGGCAATGTGTCCAAGTTTGCAGATGACACTAAGATGAGTGGTAAAGCGAAAAGTGCAGGGGATACTGGAAGTCTGCAGAGGGATTTGGATAGGTTAAGTGAATGGGCTCGGGTCTGGCAGATGGAATACAATGTTGACAAATGTGAGGTTATCCATTTTGGTAGGAATAACAGCAAACGGGATTATTATTTAAACGATAAAATATTAAAGCATGCCGCTGTTCAGAGAGACTTGGGTGTGCTAGTGCATGAGTCACAGAAGGTTGGTTTACAAGTGCAACAGGTGATTAAGAAGGCAAATGGAATTTTGTCCTTCATTGCTAGAGGGATGGAGTTTAAGACTAGGGAGGTTATGTTGCAATTGTATAAGGTGTTAGTGCGGCCACACCTGGAGTATTGTGTTCAGTTTTGGTCTCCTTACTTGAGAAAGGACGTACTGGCGCTGGAGGGTGTGCAGAGGAGATTCACTAGGTTAATCCCAGAGCTGAAGGGGTTGGATTATGAGGAGAGGTTGAGTAGACTGGGACTGTACTCGTTGGAATTTAGAAGGATGAGGGGGGATCTTATAGAAACATTTAAATTTATGAAGGGAATAGATAGGATAGATGCGGGCAGGTTGTTTCCACTGGCGGGTGACAGCAGAACTAGGGGGCATAGCCTCAAAATAAGGGGAAGTAGATTTAGAACTGAGTTTAGGAGGAACTTCTTCACCCAAAGGGTTGTGAATCTATGGAATTCCTTGCCCAGTGAAGCAGTTGAGGCTCCTTCATTACATGTTTTTAAGGTAAAGATAGATAGTTTTTTGAAGAATAAAGGGATTAAGGGTTATGGTGTTCGGGCCGGAAAGTGGAGCTGAGTCCACAAAAGATCAGCCATGATCTCATTGAATGGCGGAGCAGGCTCGAGGGGCCAGATGGCCTACTCCTGCTCCTAGTTCTTATGTTCTTATGTTCTTATGTTGATTATTTTATATATTCACTCCTTGTTGCTTATCAGACTAGCACAGATACCATTGAAAAGGTCTGAATATGCAATACTGAAAAGTAGTCTCACAGACAATAAATGAAGGAGGCTGGTATCAGGGATTTGAGGAGACCACAGTATGAATTGCCAAAAGGAAGGTTAAATGAATAATGAAAAGATTGCCTGAGGCAATGGGCTTTTTATTAACTGCTTGTATTTAAATTTACAAAGCCGTTCCAATTGATTCCTGGGGGCATATGTCTAAAAAAAGCTGTTTATTGCCTTATCAACTATAAACTATAAGATTAACCTAATTGGAAATGTATGTAAAACATATAAAGAAATAGGGTGAAAGGGTGATTCACTTCAGAGCGAGTGAGGAAATGTTCTTCCTATCAGTGAGACTCTGGCCAGATTTTTACAAGCTCAGGGCTTTCACAGGACTAAAACCAGAAACACGTCTGCTGGTGCTCTGCAGCACTGACTGCCAGAGTAAGGCAGGTTAAGGAGATGGTTCTCCGTTCGAATAGGGCTGGCAGGCACCTGTACCTTCACAGGACCTCATCAATCCAAAGTACTGGAAAATCCAACATTACTGCCGGATCTGGGGGCTGGAGGTGTGAGTGGGATGATTCCACCTTCCCCCCACCACAATCCTCCATCCCCAACACCTTCCTAGAAATACTAAAAATAATCTTTTTGTAAGGGGGTTGCGGTTTCATAAATTAAACTGAAACTCCTTTAGGGTCTTAGACATGATCTCATTATGTTCCCCCAACCCCCTCAAAAGTAAACCCATTTTTGCCCTTCAGATGTCTGTCACCTCTCTCATTCAGCACACCAACCATGAGGCTTAGGGGGCAGAAACATATGGAATCCAAACTCCACCTGCTCCTGGTGCACCAGAGAGCTAGATTCTGTCCTTTGCGGAATCTTGCCTTTGCCCAAATTCTCATATAGAGTCATGAAAATTTATCTAGACCCTGAGAGACTTTGTGATCAGAAAGAACATAAGAAGCAAGAGCAGGCCTCAAGCCCTCAAGTCTAGGAAACCTCCGTCAAAGGTTCCATGGGAAACTACTCGTGCAGCTGAGGAATTTTGCACGCCCCCACCCATCTCCACATCTCTGACAGGCCTGGGCCAATATATCAACCACATTCTAATACTCACAGAGGAATTGTTATCCACAATGAAGATGGTACAACTCTGAGCCTGCATAAATGATAGGATAGTTGCTGCAATCTTCTTCACAATTACTTCCAACGAGTGTTGCTCCTCAAATATCAGAGATGCAAGATCAAGTAGAACCTTGCAATAGAAAGCATTAACAATAAGTAAGTTCTGCATTGTTATTTCTCCACATTTATTAAAGTGACAAAAATTCAACAAGCCATTTTTTATAATAAAAAGGAAGCATCCAAAAGGTAATTTTTGACCAGTTTGCAATATTTTTATTCATTCATGGGACATGGGCATCACAGGCTGTGTCAACATTTATTGCCCATCCCTAATTGCCTTTGAGGGGGCAGTGAAGAGTCAATCACTTAACAGTCAACCACATTGGAGTCACATGTCGACCAGAGCAGGTAAAAAAGGCAAATTTCCTTTCTGAAGGACATGAGTGAACCAGATAGGTTTTTACAACAATCAACAATGGTTTCATGGTCAAAATTAGACTTTCAATTCTCACAGATTTTGATTGAATTTAAATTTCACCATCTGCAATAGTGGGATTTGAACCTGGGCCCCCAGAGAATTGCATTGAATTATCTGGTTTACTAGTTGAGTGACAAACCCACTACACCACCACCTCCCCTCACGTACAGAGTAAGAATATCTCTGGTAGATATGCATTGTGAATTTGAAAATGCATTCACAATTACATTTCCTCTGATTAGCATTTCCAGTGAAATTACAAACACATTGAAAATGAAAAAATTGGGTGGCACAGTGGTTAGCACCGCAGCCTCACCACGCCGAGGACCCGGATTCAATCTCGGCCCCGGGCCACTGGCTGTGTGGCGTTTGCACATTCTCCATGTGTTTGCATGGGTCTCACCCCCAGAACCCAAAGATGTGCAATGTAGGTGGGCAGCACGGTAGCACAAGTGATTAGCACTATGTCTTCACAGTGCCAGGGTCCCAGGTTTGATTCCCCACTGGGTCACTGTCTATGCGGAGTCTGCATGTTCTCCCCGTGTCTGCGGGGGTTTCCTCCCACAGTCCAGGGATGTGCAGGTTAGGTGGATTGGCCATGATAAATTGCCCTTAGTGACTAAAAAAGGTTAAGAGGCGTTATTGGGATAGGGTGGAAGTGAGGGATTAAGTGGGTCAGTGCAGACTCAATGGGTTGAATGGCCTTCTTCTGCACTGTATGTTCTATGATTGGCCATGCTAAATTGCCCCTTATTGGAAAAAAAATTTTAAAAGAGGAAAATTAAAAAATGTATTGTGTTGCGGTTGATATCAGAGAACTCCTTCAAGAATGTCATTACAATATTGAGAAGAGACATTTGAATGATTCTGTCCCTTTTACTTTTAGCTGCAACTGACTCACATGGTAAAAATCTTGCACTTTATTTATTAATTTTGAACCATCAGGATTGTTTGCTACTAATCGACTAATCTATAATGTTGAGAAGAAACATGTTCTCAATATTAGTGCCTTAAATCTGTAACCATGTTAACATTAATTTTTACGTAGGTAACGGGGTAATTTTGAACTTTGATGCCTGGACGGCAACCTGGCAGAGTGAACCACCCACTCACTGCAGAACATGCCCAATTTTCATTCCACGTATTTTAATTGAATGCCACCAACTTGACGAAATGATGATTTTTAGATATGGGCCTCATAATCATAGAAGGCTGTGGGCACCAATTGAGCAAGTTACTCATTTACAGCTGGTGTTCCAGAGAATGAATTGGCTGGTAGAAAGATAAATCAGGAGGTGTGGAGTGGGAGTAGAATTGCTGATCAAAGGGGAAGGGAGTACAGAGCAGCAGCAGCAGGCATTCTTGTGAAGTCCAGATGAGCACTAGATTCTAAAACTTACTGTTCTGGGCTCCTCTTTAGCTGTAGCACCAAGCAAAACTGGGCAGAGTGTGCACAGTGCACACTCCATTCAATTGTCTCCCAGAGTAGCATTTGGAGCTCTATACATATGATAGGAACCTGCCTTGCATTTTCAGTAAGTCTATAGATTGAAGCAGACTGGTTGGCCACTGATAGATGCCAACAGGTGGATGGGAAGTAGAAAGGGAATGAATTAAGTGTGAAAATAGATAAGTCCCCTGGGCCAGATGGGATTCATCCTACGATTCTTTGGGAAGCTAGGAAAGAGATTGCTGAGCTTTTGGCTTTGATCTTTATGTCATCATTGTCTACAGGAATAGTGCCAGAAGACTGGAGGATAGCAAATGTTGTCCCCTTGTTCAGGAAGGGCAGTAGAGACAACCCCGGTTACTATAGACCAGTGAGCCTTACTTCTTTTATGGGCAAAGTCTTGGAAAGGTTTATAAGAGATAGGATTTATAATCATCTAGAAAGGAATAATTTGATTAGCGATAGTCAACACGGTTTTGTGAAGGTTAGGTCGTGCCTCACAAACCTTATTGAGTTCTTTGAGAAGGTGACCAAACAGGTGGACGAGGGTAAAGCAGTTGATGTGGTGTATATGGATTTCAGTAAAGCGTTGGATAAGATTCCCCATGGCAGATTATTGTAGAAACTACGGAGGCATGGGATTCAGGGTGATTTAGCAGTTTGGATCAGAAATTGGCTAGCTGGAAGAAGTCAAAGGGTGGTGGTTGATGAGAAATGTTCAGCCTGGAGTCCAGTTACCACAAGGATCTGTTTTGGGGCCACTGCTGTTTGTCATTTTTATAAATGACCTGGAGGAGGGCGTAGAAGGATGGGTGAGTAAATTTGCAGATGACACTAAAGTTGGTGGAGTTGTGGGCAGTGCAGAAGGATGTTACAAGTTACAGAGGGACATAGATAAGCTGCAGAGAGTAGTAAGGGCATGGAATGCCCTGCCTGCAACAGTAGTGGACTCGCCAACATTAAGGACATTTAAATGGTCATTGGATAAACATATGGATGATAAGGGAATAGTGTAGATGGGCTTTAGATTCGTTTCACAAGTCGGCGCAACATTGAGGGCCGAAGGGTCTGTACTGCGCTGTAATGTTCTATGTTCTATGTTCTAAGCTCTCCCCTGTGAGAGCTCCTAAGTAGTGTTTTCTGCATATAATTTTAGCTCTGATATTTTTGTCTTTTCTTGCTCTGACGCTCATGGATCTTCATCAATATGAGAAATGGCAATGTGGGAGAAAAGAACAGTTTATTCTATATCCTGTACATCCATTTTGCACTCTGGTATTCTAATGTAATAACTTTACTGGTTACTGACACATTTTGCTGCACCTTTCAGCTCAAGTGTTTTGCTCTGCAAATTATTGAAAATGAAATGAAAATGCATGTTGATAATAACACAGTGAGGGAAACAGAGCATCTGTGACCTTGTGAACTATGGGTGGAACTTAAAGCAGTGCTGTCAAAGTTGGCAGTTTCACGAGATGAGTAGATGCACCCCTCCTGTCCTTGGAGAGAGGTAGGTTATGTTAAGGTCAACAAATTACTGCTCTCCGTTTCTCATTGAGTCTCTTCAGCTGAAGCTTGTTATTATTTTCTGTAGCCATGACCATGATGAATGGCGGAGGAGGCTCAGAGGGCTGAATGGCCACCTCCTGCTCCTATTTTCTTTGTGTTTTATGTTTCTAAAGGGTAACACCTCCTGTAAACAGGCGTAATGGAGGCAAGATAAATAGATAAAATAATCTGCAAAGCAACATCTAGACAGAATCCGACAGAGGAAAGTTTCATGGGTTACTATGCAGCCATGGTATATTTAGTGGAGAGTGTGAAATAGCACAGAAAATTGTGTGTGTGGGGGGGGGGAGGTTTGAGGATTCCCAGGGGTCTTCCACCATTCTCCCATCCCCAGTTCCCAAGCAATGTGTTAATGCTGGAATTCTGTGAGTATCATGTTTGCCCTTGGCAGTACCTGGTTGCGTCTGTTTTCAAGCAGTAAAGTCTCATACACTTTAGCTTTGTGAAGGACAATCCCGCAAAATGTCAAATAGGCAGCAAAATCCTGAAAAGAAATTACAATAATGATACTAAACAATGGAACTTAACATCCGCAAAATACAATTAGCATCAGTCTAATTTCTAATTTCTATCTTTTCCTTTGTTAAACTTAAAAATAAGTCAAATTAAGACTTGGACCACAAGGAGAATCAATTCACTCAGCAACTTAAACAGAAGAATAAAGCACAATAATTACTTTAAGAAAGCTCTAAACTCTAAATAATTAGCAACATATAGGGTATAATCAGTATTATTCAGGTGGTTAAGATGATAAGACTGTAGCCATGTGAGATGGCCACCTGCAAAGGGCCAACAGAATTGTGGCCAATCCAGGACTCAGACAGATACAGAGCTTCTGTGTATTTGAAACACAGGTAGCTAGACCTGATTGAAACCCCCGCTCGTTTGCATTTTAATGACCTGTTCCCCAGAACAATAGGACTTCAATCAAGAAACCAGTACAGCCACAGACTGATCGGCGCCACTCCCTTTACTCAGAGAGCCCAACTGCCAAGGTCAATGACCGCTAAGGACCGGCCAGTCACCAAGGCACCCGCCCCTTTATTGGCCGAAATCGAAGGCAGTGATCGAAGCCTGTCGAATTACTGGGTCTAAGATTAAGGACCGCCCCAAAGAGCGCGAAACCCTAGAGGGATAAAAAGAGACACAACCATGTGCTCAGACTCTTTTGAATACGGCCTTTGCAAGCCCAACTGCAGCATAACGACCAGACAGCCAAGTTCAAGACCAACGATCGCTACCTGACAGATGAGCTCAGCAGAGACAGAGCCACTTCTTCAAACCAGCCATGTGAGATCAAGATAAAGGCCTTATCCACTTGCACAGTACCGGTCGCCTGAAGTTGAGTATAGGTTATTGTAGCTGATAGGTGTAGTTTAACTTGCAGTATATTGTGATTGCAAGTCGAAGTAACCCTTGTGTGAATGGCCTCCTTCTGCACTGTATGTTCTATGTTCTTAATAGCCTAATAGAATCTTTTTTTATTGTCACAAGTAAGCTTACATTAACAATCTTGCTTTCTCCGCATAACCTTTGATCCCATTCGCCCCAAGTGCTATATTTAGCCACCTCTTGAATATATTCAATGTTTTAACATCAACTACTTCCTGTGGTAATGAATTCCACAGGCTCACCGCTCTTTGGGTGAACAAATGTCTCCTCATCTCTGTATATTTAAGACTCTAATCCCCTTTTTCCAACCCAAACCGACCTGTATATTTAGGTTAAACTTTCTCCAATAGTGTTTGGATCCTACAATTGTGCGAGGGGCATATTTACTCATTTAAATGTCACACATAAAAATAACAACCTCACATTTGAATCGCATTTTACTAAATCTCAATAACGTCCTGCTATATTACTCAGATAATAAGGTAGAATTTGCATGCAGTAGACCTAATAAAGAACAATTGAACAAGTCTGTTTTCTATCACGTATGTTAGTCAGGATACCAAAGGGTTGATTCCCTAATCGTGTGCTCCCAATGCCACATGGAACTCACATAAAGATGATCTCAGACAAGTTTGGTTGCCATTCCCTCTGAAAGCATTGCCCTCAGAAACAACTTGGAAGAACAACTCCCTGTTAGCATGTAAGGGATCAATAGTACCTACCTGAATCACTAAAACAAATAAACAGCACCGTAGTCATTTCATCCAAGAACAACATTGCAAAAAGGATAAGGGGCTGGATTCTCCCCTACCCGGCGGGGTGGGGGGTCCCGGGGGGATGGAGTGGCGTGAGCCACTCCGACGTCGGGCCGCCCCAAAGGTGCGGAATCCTCTGCACCTTTAGGGGCCACACCCTCACCTTGAGGGGCTAGGCCCGCGCCAGAGTGGTTGGCGCACGGCCGACCAGCGGGAAAGGCCTTTGGCGCCATGCCAGCCGGGGCCGAAAGGACTCCGCCGGCCGGCGGAAGTCCGCACATGCGTGGGAGCATCAGCGGCTACTGACGTCATCCCGTGCATGCGCAGGGGGGGTCATCTCCGCGTCAGCCATCGCGGAGGCTGATGCTCGACGCGGATTGGTGGGCCCCGATCGCGGCCCAGGCCACCGTGGGGACACCTCCCGGGGCCAGATCGCCCCGCGCTCCCCCCAGGACCCCGGAGCCCGCCCGCGCCATCAGTCCCGCCGGTAAGTGAGGTGGTGTGATTCACGCCGGCGGGACCGGTATAACAGCAGCGGAATTTCGACCCATCGCGGACCGGAGAATCGCTGGGGCGGGGGTCCGCCGGCCGGCGCAGTGCGATTCCCGCCCCGCCGAATATCCGGTGCCGGAGAATTCGGCGGCTGGTGGGGGCGGGATTTTCCCCGGCCCCCGGCGATTCTCCGACCCGGCGGGGGGTCGGAGAATCCAGCCCAAGAAGTGGGCTAACATTGGACAGGTCTTTCAAAGAACTGGCAGAGGCACTATATAGTGAGGAACCTCCTGCTGTGCTGTACATTACACCACTCACAATAATGCATTTTCTCAATAACGCTAGCTTACACTCTCTCTGCCAAAAGGCCATTGTGCTATTTGCTGAACTAATATAGACTAAAACAAAGTTTTGTCTGCCATTTAATGATTCACAATACGAATCACTCAGCTGATGTCGGAATGGCCATAGCAGTAAATAACCCATGGTTTAGCACAGTGGCTAAATAGCTGGCTTGTAAAGCAGACCAATGCCAGCAGCGTGGGTTCAATTCCTGTACCAGCCTCCCCGAACAGGTGCTGGAATATAGCAACTGGGGGCTTTTCACAGTAACTTCATTTGAAGCCTACTTAATGACAATAAGCGATTTTCATTTCATTTCATTATCAACATTCACTGTCTAGTCTCACACTCACAAATGTCCATTTGAGAAAAAACACTCGGTGCCCAACACCATTGTGGAGTTTTACCTCCGCACGATTCACTGCCTTCAACTGTGGGGGTTTAAGAGGAAAGGGGGAAAGAGAAAATAAACCCCAAGGTGAAACAGGCTTACTAACACCACAGAATTACTTTTGGAAACGTCGAAATGTACCACTGCTGTAACCACTTATCACCTAAACAAAGCAACTGGGACTTTACTGACAAGTATTATTCCAATGCTTTACAATTCTGTTTGAGTGACAGTCTCCTTTAAACCATTTCATTTGTTGGAAAAATAAAGTTAAAAATATAGGGAAACGTGAACATAAAATGAATAGTTGCATTGTATGATGCAACAAGAACAAATAATAGATTGGATGCATCAAATACTGGAACGGAACATTATACTTTTAAAATTCACATCAGATAAAAGTCAAGATTTTAAAAAATCCTTTCTACCTTTTAAATTAAAATTGCAAACATTTACTTCCTTTCCTTTACTTTCTGTTCTGCAGCGATATCAACAAAATTAATTGACATACCAAAAACCAAATCTTTCATGAATCAGCAAGTAATAAATGATCCCATTCTTGTGCTCATCCATAGTATTGATCATAATATTTACTGGAAGAAATCTAGAATTTAGAAATGGGTCATCTGCCCTGCTCCCTTCATTTACTATATTATATATTCTCATTCCTTCTCATTTAAACAAAACAGGGTGAGTTTCTCAATAAATAAATGAGGAATAACCTTTTTATTTTACCTTTTCATCTTTTTTGGTGAATACTCCATTTGTTCCACATTTCTTGTTGATTGCTTGGGCAACACCAACAACCTGTTAAGTCAGAAATGATAAATTAGAAAGTAGGTCAAGCTACATGCACTCAAGCTAAAGAAAGTTCATACCATTGTGTTTGGAAGTCTAAATTAACAAATGATACAAAGATGTTCATGAAAATGTATTAACTTTCCTGATTTCTAAGTATTGATTTTGTTTCATTTGAATTGTGGCAGAATTTATGCATCTGATATTCAGTAGGGCAGCACGGTAGCACAGTTGTTAGCGCAGTTGCTTCACAGCTCCACGGTCCCAGGTTCGATTCCCGGATTGGGTCACTGTCTGTGCGGAGTCTGCACATTCTCCCCGTGTCTGCGTGGGTTTCCTCCCGGTGATCCGGTTTCCTCCCACAGTTCCCAAAAGACATGCTGTTAGGTAATTGGACATTCTGAATTCTCCCTCAGTGTACCCGGAGTGTGGCGACTAGAGGATTTTCACAGTAACTTCATTGCAGTGTTAATGTAAGCCTACTTGCGACACTAATAAAGACTACTATTATTATTAGAAAAGGTAGAGAGGAGCAACCAACAAAGTTAAACTGGCTTAAATTTCAATTTTCCATTGAAGGTGATTGAAGCTCTTGCTGGATCTTCAACTAAAACCAGTCACGTTGCATCTAGGTAACTTATTAAGTATGGAAAAGTAGTAAGTCAGCTGTTCATTTATCTAGGGCAGAATTCTCCGCTCAGGAGGCTATGTTCTCCCGCCGAAGGTGAATCGCCTCTGGTTTGTGCTCAGACTGGGAGTGGAAATCCAGAGGCATTCACTATACCTAGCCATGCAAATTTATGAATGGCAGGGATTGCAAGGGACTCCGATGTGAATCCTGATATCAGACCGTTATTTTGAACGGCAGCCCGATAGCAAGATCTGGCCACTGGGCCCCCCCCCCTCGCAAAGCAAATCACCCCTCCCCCACCACAAGGTTTGGTGGGTCACCCGCACCTCCCACAGTACAAGGGTGGCCTGACCACCCCACAACTGCCCACCAGAGGCCCCTTTACAGAAACCCCCACTAGAAACCCCCCATGAAAGAGACCTCCACAAGAGAGCCACTCATGACAAAGACTCCCACCAGACTCCTACCCCCCCCCCCCCCCCCACCCATTACAGAGACCCCTGCCTGGAAGCTAGAGAGCAGTCCAGATAGAGACAGTGAAAAAAGCAGCACCTGTAATTTCTTAGAAAGCATCAGCTGGGTTTAAACTCCGCCAGATCTTTGATCTGCAAAGCTTTCATTCACATCAATGGGAATTGGTTTTACAAGGCTGTGATGGACAGTTTGTACACAACCCGCTGTCTGGATTGTTTAATTTAATTTCCCTTCACACTTGAATGGATCTCAAGCATCCAGCTGTGAAACTAACTGCAATGTTTATAAACATCTAGCTATGATTGACAGTTCTTGGACCACTTCAAAGGTACTTAAGTGCTCTCACTTCTTATTTTTCTCTGCAGAAAGCACATAATTGCTTTCAGGTGCTGCCTACTCTGCCTGAGCCAGCAGGTGTATTGCACAGGTGAGTTTTAAAGCAGTGATACCTTTATTGTCTCTGATTACTCTTCTCGTTAGCTTCCAGGCAGAGGTCTCTGTAATGGGGTGGTTTCTTTGAGGGGTCCCTCTCATGGTGGTGGGGGGGGGGGGGGAATTCTGCTGGGTGTCTCTCTCATTGGGGGGGGGGGGGGTTCTGATGGAACTCTCTCTTATGGGGGAGACTCTGGTGGGGGTCTCTTATGGGTATCTCTGGTGGGGGTCTCTCTTATGGGTATCTCTGGTGGGGGTCTCTCTTATGGGGCTATCGATGGGGGTCTCTCTTTTGGGGGTCTCAATGGGGGTCTCTGTAATGGGGGTCTGTTATGGGTGGGCTGGGCAGGATTTGCATTGTGGGGGGGAAAGGGCCCTCTGATAGGTCTTGGCCTACTGCAAGGTCCACCGTACCAGGGCCACGCTGGGAAATACCTGCACCAATTCTCACCTACGAGAGCCAAAGAATCATGTAGGCTCAGAGAGTCTGGTATCCACCCCATTAATAGGGTGCAAACGGGCCAATTTGACCGATTTGCATCCTCCCGCTGGTGTGGGGCGCAAACCTCGATACTGCCGCCAGCGGATTGCCCATTTTTTGGTAGATGTTGGATTATGTTGCTTCAGAAATCTGTTCCAGCTCGGAGGGCAGAGAATCCAGCCTCTAATGTTTGCTACCAGCCCATATTTTGTCTGGCATTTGGAGCTCTTTTTACAGAGAGTGATGGATGCAATTAATGAAATGAAAATCGCTTATTGTCACGAGTAGGCTTCAATGAAGTTACTGTGAAAAGCCCCTAGTCGCCACATTCCGGCGCCTGTCTGGGGAGGCTGGTACGGGAATCGAACCGTGCTGCTGGCTTGCCTTGGTCTGCTTTCAAAGCCAGCGATTTAGCCCAGTGAGCTAAACAGCCCCCTGTTAGAGGGATATAGCCAGTTCAAGGAAGGGTCTGTATTTGAAGATAAAAGCGCTGGTCATCATTATGAAAGCTGCTAATACTCTGAACATATATTTTAGTTATTGAAAAGATTTGGGAACTCTTATGACCCGCAAAAGACCTACGGGGATGGACCAATTATACTTCCCGTGAGCCTTGTTGAATACGAGCTTCCCTGTTGAGGGGCGCGGGGCCCAACAGTGGAGTAAATGGACTCCAGCATTAAAGCCGGCCCAGATGAGAGCTGAGCATGTGCAGTCGTGGCCCGGACCTGAAGTGTACTGCATATATAGTTTACTTTGTAATAAACTAGATTTCTTTAAGTCTCTCGCTTGACTCCTCGTTTGACTAACAAAACTGATGTAACAAAATTATGGGAAGCTTAAGACACTGGTCCGAAAACCTAGTTCCTTCCACAATAAACTGGAAATGAGAAACCAGTCTGCCGATTAAGGGATGGAGCAAAAAATCAATTGTGCCAAATTATGTAAAGTTTACAGAAGCAAGTCACTCCATCAAATTGGTCTTTGCCAATGTTTACCCTCCGGAAGATCCTTCTTCCACTCAGTTCAGCAGACCGTCAATGTGACTGTGTGGAGTTTGCACTTTCTCCCCTGTCTGCGTGGGTTTCCTCCAGGTGCCCCGGTTTCCTCCCACAGTTCAAAGATGTGCAGGTTAGGTGGATTGGCCATGCTAAATGCCCTGTGTCCAAAGGTTAGGTGGGGTTATGGGGATAGGGTGGGCGAGTGGGCCTTGGTGGGGTGCTCTTTGGGAGGGTCGGTGCAGAGTCAATGGGCAAAATGGCCTCCTTCTGCACTGTAGGGATTTTATGAATTTATGATTCCTTTCTCCCTCATGTACTGATGTAGCTTTCCTTTATCTCTGCTGTTAATCTCAATTTTATTCTATTCATTTCTTGTGGTTTCACATTCTCACCACACCTCCTTGTTGGATTTATTAATGATTATATCACATTTATTGCCTCTAGTTTGAGTCATTTCCACAAGTGGAAAGATCTCTGCATTCACCCTAGCAGTGCCATTCAGAGATTGAAAGGTTGGCCTGTTCAGTCTGTCCTGAGTGCTGCACCCACACATCTTTGTGAGTCATTTTTGCACTTCCTCCAGAGCTCCTTTTGAAAACATGGAGTTAAGTTGATAACTGTGCACTTACATGTGGTCTAAACAAGGTGCAATAGAAATTAACAAGTTCCTTTTTAAATGAACCGCAGTGTCTGTTTGCACTTTGTATTGCTTTGTGAACCTGTATTGTTTACTGATTACAGAACTGTACCCTTAAATTCCTTGGAACCCGTACTCTATTTAGACTCTTCCAAGGAGTAATTGTTTCGTCATCTCTCCCACCAAAATGCACCAATTCACACTCACCTACACTGAAGTTCATTTTGCATTTACATATCTATTCTGCATGTTTATCATTGCCTTCATCTATTTTGGTTCAGCCTTCCTCAGTATTAATTAAAGATCACCCCCTCCCCCCACCTCACTCCCATCCCCAGCCCTCTACTCCGCTCCCCAAGTTGCTGTCATCCACAGGCTAACCACTGGGTGGACGTTGTCAAACATCAGTTGTGGCTCAGCTGGTAATGTTCTTACCTCAGAGCTATAAGGTTGTGGGTTCAAGTCTTCAGGGCTGGATGACAAAAATCAAGATTGACACTACAATACCAGGAGAGCGCTATATTGTTGGCTATGCTCTCCTTCAAATAAGATGTGGCGCTGAACCCCAACCACCCTCTCAATTGAATGCAGAAGATCACCTGATGCTATTTTGTAGAAAAGTAAGGATGTTATGCTCTGGCCAATTATTTATTCCTTAATAAACATTGCAAAACACACCCTATCTATTCAATCTCACATTGAGGTTTGTAGGAGCTTACTGTGGGCATATTGGGTGCTGCATTTCTTACATTATAACAATGAATCCACATCAAAAGACTACTTCATTGGCTGTTAATGCTTTGAGGTACCCTGGGGTGTGAAGAGTGCAACATAAACGCAACCTTCCTTTATTTTCTTTAAAATAGACGTGGTCAGAAAGAATTTCTAAAGGCAGTATGGCGGCGCAGTGGTTAGCACTGCTGCCTCACGGCGCCGAGGTTCCGGGTTCGATCCCGGCTCTGGGTCACTGTCCGTGTGGAGTTTGCACATTCTCCCCATGTTTGCGTGGGTTTCGCCCACACATCCCAAAAGATGTGCAGGCTCGGTGGATTGGCCATGCTAACTTGCCCCTTAATTGAAAAAAATGAACTGGGAACTCTAAATTAATTTTTTTTAAATAAAGAATTTCTTGCAGGGGTGAAGATGTCACTTGCCATTTCAGGGCAAACTTTCAGCAAAGCAATGTTGAAGCATAGCCTGGAAGGAGTTGGAGGAAGATGGCACAGCAGATGAACAATGCCACTGGCTGTACCAGCCTAATGGAATATTAAGGTTGAGTGGGGTTACTGGGTTATGGGGATAGGGTGGAAGTGTGGTCTTAAGTAGGGTGCTCTTTCCAAGAGCCGGTGCAGACTTGATGGGCCAAATGGCCTCCTTCTGCACTGTAAATTCTATGATTCTATGATTTTTCTGCATTGGTCCTTGCAGCAGGAGGCATGGCTCAGCTTCTGTAAGACTGCTGACCTGGAGCGTGTGGACACATGTCCATCTGATTCCAATCTGGAAGGTGCAAATCACCTCTTACTGCAAATCTGCATTGGTGGTTATTAGCAGTCTGCTTGTGATTCAGCCAAAGCTGCCTGGCATTTCTCATTGTTCTTCCTTGTTCAAAAGCTAGAAATAACAAGAGTTTATCATTGGGAAACCAAAAGTCCCAATTTTATGAACATACTGGAGCACTTGGCACAGTGTCTTTTGACTAACTAAGTAGAAAGAGGAAAGAATCAAAAGCGAAACCAGACAACAGGTGGAAATTTCTAAGCCTCACCATGCTCCTGAAAATTTTACTATAGGGCTCTTTAAATGCAATTCTATAAACTGGACACCTTACATTCTTTATAGTTTTCCTAAGCCAATGGGAGTTAAATCCCCTAAAATGTGAAATCTGACAGAAAGCCCAACATCATCATACCTACTTCTAGCTTTTACCTATGATGTTGAGATGCTGGTGTTGGACTAGGGTGGGCACAGTAAGGAGTCTTTCAACACCAGGACTCATCTGATGAAGGAGCTCCGAAAGCTAGTGATTCCAAATAAACCTGTTGGATTTAACCTGGTGTTGCAAGACTTCTTACTGAGCTTTTACCTAGGCATGTTTGAAGGTGAGCAGAGACCTATATGCAACTTTGTTCTGCCATTAACACATTCTAATCTCTTAATGTGCCACTATCAGCACCCTTCTTAGCTTTGAGCACCTCTATTTACATTTCCTTTGTCTTTCTGTTCACGATATCTTAGTCAATCTCCACCTATCACCAGCACTCTACTCAGCTCCACTGCTCCGCACCCCCTCCCCCCCACCCACAGATTCAAACCTTTAGCTCCCTTCTCTCTCCACAGATGCTGTCAGACCTGCTGAGATTGTCCAGTATTTTCTGTTTTTGTTTCTGATTCCGGCATCTGAAATAACTTGCTTTTAACTATCTGCAACTATTGGGTAAGTATTACAATAAACAAATAACTGCCATTTTAGACAATTTTGCAACATTTTTTTTTTTTTAAATAATTTTTATTGAGAAATTTTGATTTTATACAACAATAACGCACCTTAGTAAAATACCGAAAATACCAATAATATTAACAATCATATACATTCGCCCCATCCCCATGAACAACCCAGCATTTTAACAACAACGCAAATTAACACACTATAAAGTTACAGAATAAACACTACAATAATGCACCCCCCCCCCCCCCCCCCCCCCCCCCGGGTTGCTGCTGCTATTGACCCAGTTACCTATCTCTGAGCCAGGAAGTCCAGAAAAGGCTGCCATCGTTTATAGAACCCTTGTATTGATCCTCTCAGGGCAAATTTGACCTTTTCCAATTTTATAAATCCCGCCATGTCACTGATCCAGGTCTCCACGCTTGGGGGCCTTGCATCCTTCCATTGTAACAGAATCCTTCGACGGGCTACTAGGGACGCAAAGGCCAGGACACCGGCCTCTTTCGCCTCCTGCACTCCCGGCTCCACCCCAACCCCAAAAATCGCGAGTCCCCACCCTGGTTTGACCCTGGATCCAACCACCCTCGACACCGTCCCCGCCACCCCCTTCCAGAATTCTTCCAGTGCTGGGCATGCCCAGAATATATGGGCGTGGTTCGCAGGACTCCCCGAACATCTGGTGCACCTGTCCTCACCCCCGAAGAACCTACTCATCCTAGTCCCGGACATATGGGCCCGGTGCAGCACCTTAAATTGGATGAGACTAAGTCTCGCACATGAGGAGGAGGAGTTGACTCTCTCCAAGGCCTCCGCCCAAGTCCCATCCTCTATCTGCTCCCCGAGTTCCTCCTCCCATTTAGCCTTCAGCTCCTCCACTGACGACTCCTCCACCTCCTGCATTACCTTATAGATGTCAGACACCTTCCCCTCTCCTACCCACACCCCCGAAAGCACTCTGTCCATCGTCCCCTGCGAGGGCAGCAAAGGGAATCCCTCTACCTGTCGCCTAGCAAACGCCTTTACCTGCAGGTATCTGAACATGTTCCCCTGGGGAAGGCCAAATTTATCTTCCAGTTCCCCCAGGCCCGCAAACCTCCCGCCAATAAACAGGTCCCTCAATTTGCTGATGCCCGCCCTTTGCCATCCCCTGAATCCCCCATCCGTATTCCCCGGGATGAACCGATGGTTGCCACCCAGTGGAGCCTCCATCGAGCCCCCTGTTTCCCCCCGATGCCGTCTCCACTGTCCCCAGATTCTTAGGGTCGCCGCCACCACCGGGCTTGTGGTAACCCTCTTGGGGGAGAGCGGCAACGGTGCTGTTACCATGGCACCCAGGCTTGTACCTCTACATGACGCCATCTCCATTCTTTTCCACGCCACCCCTCCCCCCTCCATCACCCATTTACGCACCATTGACACATTGGCTGCCCAATAGTACCCCAGAAGGTTGGGCAGCGCCAGCCCGCCTCTATCCCTTCCTCACTCCAGGAATACCCTCCTCACTCTCGGAGTCCCATGTGCCCACACAAAGCTCAGAATACTGCCGGTCACTCTCCTAAAGAAGGCCCTGGGAATAAATATGGGCAGGCACTGAAAAAGGAACAAGAACCTCGGAAGCACTGTCATTTTGACGGACTGCACCCTCCCCGCCAACGACAATGGCAGCATGTCCCACCTCCTGAACTCCTCCTCCATCTGATCTACCAGTCTGGTAAAGTTATGCTTGTGGAGAGTCCCCCAGTCCCTGGCCACTTGCACCCCCAGGTACCTAAAGCTCTCCCCTGCCCGCCTAAGCGGGAGCCTACCAATTCCTTCCTCCTGGTCTCCAGGGTGCACCACAAACACCTCGCTCTTGCCTAAGTTTAATTTATAACCTGAGAAGGTCCCAAACTCGGCTAGTAACTTCATCACTCCCGGCATCCCTCCCACCGGGTCCGCCACATACAGTAACAGGTCGTCGGCATACAACGACACCCTATGTTCCTCTCCACCTCGCACCAAGCCTCTCCACCTCTCTGAATCTCTCAATGCCATCGCCAGCGGCTCGATTGCCAGTGCAAACAACAAGGGGGACAAGGGGCAACCCTGCCTGGTCCCTCGGTAAAGCCGGAAGTACTATCCTCCTATTCGTGGCCACGCACGCCATCGGGGCCTCATATAGCAGCCTTACCCATCTAATGAACCCTTCACCAAATCCAAACCTCCCCAACACCTCCCATAGATGCCCCCACTCCACTCTATCGAAGGCCTTCTCCGCATCCAGCGCCACCACTATCTCTGCCTCCCCCTCAATCGCCGGCATCATAATGACATTCAGCAATCTCCGCACATTCGTGTTCAGCTGCCTTCCTTTCACAAAACCTGTCTGGTCCTCATGCACAACCCCTGGCACACAGTCCTCTATCCTGGTGGCCAGGATTTTTGCCAGCACCTTAGCATCCACGTTGAGGAGAGATATGGGCCTGTATGAACCACACTGCTGGGGGTCCTTGTCCTTCTTTAAAATTAACGAGATCAGCGCCCGTGACATCGTCGGGGGCAAAGTCCCCCCTTCCCACGCTTCGTTGAGTGTCCGCACCAGCAAGGGGCCCACTAGGTCCACGAACTTTTTATAAAATTCCACCGGGAACCCATCCGGCCCCGGTGCCTTCCCTGACTGCATCTGCCCGATCCCCTTAACTAGCTCCTCCAGCTCAATCGGCGCACCCAGCCCCTCCACCTTCTCCTCCTGCACCTTCGGGAAAGAAAGCCTGTCAAGGAACCTCTCCATTCCCCTCCTCTCCCCCGTTGGCTCCGACTGGTACAGTTCCCCGTAAAAGTCCTTGAAGACCTCATTCACCTCTACCCCCTTCCGCACCACATTCCCACTCTTGTCTCTCACTCCAGCAATCTCCTTAGCCGCATCCCGCTTACGGAGCTGATGAGCCAGCATCCTACTCGCCTTTTCACCATGTTCGTACACTGCCCCTTGTGCCTTCCTCCACTGTGCCTCAGCCTTTCTAGTGGTCAGCAAATCAAATTTAGCCTGCAGGCTGCGCCTCTCCCCCAACAGTCCCTCCTCTGGTGCCTCTGCATACCTCCTGTCCACCTCCAGCATCTTTCCCACCAGTCTATCCCTCTCACTCCTCTCGCTCCTCTCCCTGTGTGCCCGGATGGATATCAGCTCCCCACGAATTACTGCCTTCAGGGCTTCCCAGACCATCCCCACCTGAACCTCCCCCGTATCATTCACCTCAAGGTACCCCTCAATACTTGCCCGGACCCTCCAACACACCTCCTCCTCCGCCAACAACCCCACATCCAACCGCCACAACGGACGTTGGTCTCGCACCTCCCCCATTTCCAACTCTATCCAATGCGGAGCGTGGTCAGAGATTGCAATGGCCGAATACTCGGTCTCCTCCACTCTCGGAATCAGTCCCCTACTCACCACGAAGAAATCTATCCGAGAGTAGACCCTATGCACGTGGGAGAAGAAAGAGTACTCACGTGCCCTCGGCCTCACAAACCTCCATGGATCCACTCCACCCATCTGATCCATAAACCCTCTCAGTACCTTGGCCGCCGCCGGCCTCCTACCCGTCCTAGAGCTGGACCGATCCAGTGAAGGATCCAACACCGTATTAAAGTCCCCCACTATGATCAGACCTCCCGCCTCCAGATCCGGGATCCGTCCCAACATACGCCTCATAAAGCCCGCATCGTCCCAATTTGGGGCATACACACTAGCCAGTACCACCTTCTCTCCTTGTAGCCTGCCCCTAACCATAACATACCTACCCCCCTTATCCGCCACCGCCTCCGATGCCTCAAACAACACATTTTTCCCCACCAGAATCGCCACTCCCCGGTTCCTCACATCCAACCCCGAGTGGAAAACCTGCCCCACCCATCCCTTCCTCAGGCGGACCTGGTCCGCCACCCTCAGGTGGGTCTCCTGAAGTATTGCCACATCCGCCTTTAGCCCCTTCAGGTGAGCCAGTACCCTTGACCGCTTCACCGGCCCATTCAACCCTCTCACATTCCAGGTGACCAACCGGATCAGAGGGCGTCCCGCCCCCCTCCCCCGTCGGCTAGCCATAGCCCGTCGACTGCCCGCCCCAGGCCAGCGTCCCCTGCTCGACCCCGTCCCCATAGCGACAACCCCTCACCTATGTCCCCCCAGCCCCCACCAGCTCCTTCTTGACCCTACCAGCAGCAACCCGGTATTCCCCTTTCCCCCCCTCCCTTCCCCCCCAGGCTAGGAACCCTCCCAGCCGCGAACCGTCCTCCATTGTACTTCCATGGGTCAGCTAACTTCTGCTGACCCCGGAAACTCTCGCCAATAGCCCGACCCCTCCCGAAGTGGGATCATCCCCCAATCTATCCCTCCTCCTGGCACCGCTCCAGCGCGGGGAAGAACCAGTTAAGGCCCTACCTCCCCCGTCACCATCTCCGCCCCCCCAGCCCCACAGCGCGGGAAACCAGAAGAAAGCCCGCGCTTTCGCCCTGCCCCACCACATCCTTCTGACGCAGCTCCCAAATATCAGCCCCCCTCCATACCCCCACTCCGACATAGAATACAACATACCCCCCCGACCCTCCCCGCAAGATACACAGCCCAAACAATGCCCCAAGCACAAAAGCAAAAACATAGCAGAACAACCCCCCCGTAAATAACCATATCAAAATTGCAAAAGTACTAAAACAAGAAGAAAAAAAAAACAGAAGAAAAAGAGAACACAGCAACAGCCGAATCCAGCACTAATATCTTACAGCCGACCTCGCAACCCCCAACCCCTAGTTCAAGTCCAGTTTCTCCGTCCGCACGAAGGCCCACGCCTCCTCCGGGGAATCGAAATAATGGTCCCGGTCCGAATAAGTTACCCACAGGCGCGCGGGCGGCAACATTCCGAACTTTATCTTTTTTCTATAAAGCACCTCTTTCGTCCGATTAAATCCGGACCGCCGCTTAGCCACCTCCGCACTCCAGTCCTGGTAGATCCGCACTACCCCATTCTCCCAATTGCTGCTCTTCACCTTCTTGGCCCAGCGCAGCACGCAGTCCCGATCACTGAACCGGTGGAACCTCACCAGCACCGCACGCGGGGGTTCATTCTCCTTAGGCCTCCTGGCCAGTACTCTGTGTGCTCCCTCCAGCTCCAGGGGCAGATGGAGAGACCCAGCCCCCACTAGCGAACCCAGCATTACAGCCACATAGGCTGTCAGGTCCGATCCCTCCAGCCCCTCCGCAAGGCCCAAGATCCGCAGGTCTTTCCGCCTCATGCAGTGATCCAGCTCCTCGAAGCGTTCCTGCCACTTCTTGTGGAGTGCTTCGTGCCCCTCCACCTTACTCACGAGGACCACGGCCTCCTCCTCTCGTTCAATGGCCTGCGTCTGCAACTTCTTGATGGCAGCACCCTGGGTGGACTGAATCTCTGACAGCCTTCTGTTCGTTTCCTGCAGAGAGCTCAGTACTTCATCCTTGAATTCTTTAAAGCAGCGCAGGAGATCAGTTTGTTGTTTCTGGGCCCAGAGTCTCCACTCCCCTGGAGCTTTGTCGGTGGCCATCTTGGATCCCTTCCCCCGTTTTTTCTGAGGAGCTGCTGCTGTTTTTTCCACCTTTCCACTCCGAGTTCGAGTCATGGACTGCAGGGAAAGTCGTTCAGCACACCTTCCCCCACCGGGAGACGTCGAAAATTTCCGTTTTGGGCTCTCAAAAGAGCCGAAAAATCTCTTTAAAACGGGAGCTCCCACCTGTGTGGCTTATTGCTGCATAACTGCCACCGGAAGTCCAATTTTGCAACATTTAACAGGCAGAAAATGCATTTTCTGAATTGTATGGAATTCGCCAGGGTCACTGCAGCAAGTGTACAACAGGGTGAATTACCTCAGGGAAACTGACAGGCCAGGACTAGGTTTTGATCAGTGAAAATGAAGAGCTGCAGCCAGGGCCAGGTGAGTTTGTTGCTCACAGCACTCCGCTTCAGAGAGTGGTTTCAGTGCTCTACCGGTGATTGCCAACTCTGTGAAAATCATTGTGCTGTTCTGAGGAATTCTGTGCAGGAGAATTGTGGGGAAGTCAGAGTGTGGGGCTTGACAACTGAAATTGCTGCACCACTCACCTTTCAGACCCTGAGATTATAGAACATACAGTGCAGAAGGAGGCCATATGACCCATCGAGTCTGCACCGACCCACCCAAGCCCTCACTTCCACCCTATCCCTGTAACCCAATAACCCCTCCTAACCTTTTTGGTCACTAAGAGCAATTTATCATGACCAATCCACCTAAACTGCACGTCTTTGGACTGTGGGAGGAAACCAGAGCACCCGGAGGAAACCCATGCAGACACGGGGAGAACGTGCATGTGTTGCTCCTCGTGTCTTAATAAAGCTCGTAGTCTCAAATGTGGAGAAGGTGCTTTATTGTGAATTTGTTCTCTCTCTTCAGAGCTTAACTTACGGCTACCTCAAATGCTGCCTGCTTGTGTGTCTGTCCTGCTACCAGTTCTGCCTTCCGTGAAGTGTGTCCTCACTTCCTGTCCCGGTGTATTTATAGCTCTCCCGTGCTCCCTCTAGTGTTTGCTCAGTTGTATTGCATCTAGTCAACTCTGCGATCACCACATCCCCCTTTGATCACCACAGTGCAGACTCTGCACAGGCAGTGACCCAGCGGGGAATTGAACCTGGGACCCTGGTGCTGTGAAGCCACAGTGAATCCACTTGTGCTACCGTGCTGCCCAATGGATCAGCTAGTGTATTGTCTTTAGCTTGGAGGGATCAGGCTATTTCTGCTGGCTTCCTTGGTCACTTCCTTCACTGAATGCTTACTTTGTGATGTTGCCCTCCTTCCCTTATCCTTGGGGAAGATCACATCACTACAGCCCCTGAAATCCCACAGCGGGACAATCCAGATAAGAGATCAATGCAAGGAGCAGCCAGCTCTCTCTCCATTCCTGTCATTGATGCAGTCTCAAAGATCCAAGTTCCATTGAACCATTCTAACCCATGTGAGGGTCCTTTAATTATTAACCCTCCCTTTGACAGAATCAATGCATCATCCCACCCACCCTCTCTGACTGGCCAGGAACCCAAAAGCGGGATGCTAATGTCATGGCTCAATTTGGAGAGCATTGGCAAAGCCTGCTGATGGTTTCAGTGGGTTCCGCCTCACTTAATGTTCCTGCTGTTTCAGCCAAGGCTAAGGTAAGAAAATCCTGCCCATTATATCTGGGTGGGTAGATGATTGAATGCTGTACTGATGAAAATGCTTGAAAATTTTGAGAGAATCATCAGGCTTAATTTAATATAAAGTAATATATCAGATGGTGAGAACTTCTGGATCCACTACAAAAATTGACTTGGACGTTTGATGGGGGCGAAAAAAAGATGGAAATCTGGTGCAACAAACCTTTATTTTGTTATTTTCACTTATGTCCACTTTACATCAATTAATCAGGCATAATCAATCAGATATTTAGTCCGTTACCAAGCCATATGATAGGCTAATAGTAAAAAGTACAAAAAGAACTTGGGCGGGATTCTCCCCTACCCGGCGGGGCGGGGGGTCCCGGCGTAACGGAGTGGTTGGCGCCACACCGACTGGCGGCAAAACCGGCACAACGGCCTTTGACGCCCGCCGGCCAGTGTCGGGGCTGGCCCGAAAGGCCTTCGTCGGTTCGCGCATGCGCCGGTGCGTCAGCTGCCGCTGACGTCACCACCGGCGCATGCGCGCTGGGGGATTCTCTTTCGCCTCCGCCATGGTGGAGGCTATGGCGGCGGCAGAAGAAAAAGAGTGCCCCCACGGCACTGGCCTGCCCGCCGATCGGTGGGCCCCGATCACGGGCCTGGCCACCGTGGGCCCGGGGTCCGATCGCCCCGCACCACCCCAGGACCCCGGGGGCCCGCTCGCGCCGCCGATCCCGCCACCACCAGAGGTGGTTCAAACCACGGCGGCGGGATCGGCCTCTCAGTGGCGGGACTTCGGTCCATCGCGGGCCGGAGAATCGCCGCAGGGAGCTCGCCATTCGGCGCGGCGTGATTCCCACCCCCGCCAATTCCCGGGTGTGCTTATTTCGCCCCTTGTACTTATAAAGTGCATTTCTTGTCCTCATAGAATTTACAGTGCAGAACGAGGACATTTGGCCCATCGAGTCTGCACCGGCCCTTGGAAAGAGCACCCTAGATAGGCCGAGGCTTCTACCCTATCCCCGTAACTGAATAACCCGACCTATCCTTTTGGACACTAAGGGGCAATTTATCATGGCCAATCCACCTAACCTGCACATCTTTGGATTGTGGGAGGAAACCACGCAGACACGGGGAGAAAGTGCAAACTCCACACAGACAGTCACCCGTGACTGGAATTGAACCCAGCACCCTGGAGCTGTAAGGCAGCAGTGCTAACCACCATGCCACCCTGCCGCCCCAAGAACATCTCAGAATATCTCAAACGTTTTACAACCAATAAATAAATTTTGAAATGTAGTTACTGCTGTTACATGTAGACATACACTGTGAAATATAACCAGGTCCCACAGCCAGCAATCACCCAAATAGCCAAGTAATCTGTTTTGGTAGTTTTGGCTGAGAGATAATTATTGGCCAACGCACTTATTCTCGTTAACAGAAAGATAAAACATCCAGATTTCAAGAACGAGTTGCAACAGTTCTCTGGGTCACTGTCCGTGTGGAGTTTGCACATTCTCCCCGTGTTTGCGTGGGTTTCGCCCCCACAACCCAAAAGATTTGCAGGCTTGGTGGATTGGCCGCGCTAAATTGCCCCTGAATTGGAAAAATTAAATCGTGTACTCTGAATTTATAAAAAAAAAGTTGCAACAGTTCTTTTACCTAAGCTGTGTGTTTATTCACAGTGGGTAAGGTTAGCATTCAATCAAATTATAACAATTCTTGCACAATTAATCAAATACAGATGGACAGAGGCACTTGAATTCTGAAGCAAGTCAGTTCCTCTATTGTGCACTACAGCTGCACAAGACATTGCAAGCCAACATTCTTTATACAAACCTTTCTCCTCGACTGGTATGTCTAGACTCTCCGTTTTGAAGATACAGTTGGTCTGAATATGAATATTCAGAAGCAGGAACTCGCACGACATAAGTTTACATTCCATTGATTTCACGGGCATGGGGAGTGAACAGGATTTGCTGTGGGATTGGATAGAGGCAGCAAAGGTTTGGATGGGTTAAAGTTTATTGAGGGTGGAAGATGGGAGGCCGCTGAGGAAAGAAAGGAACAGGGACTTCCAGTGATGATATGTAGAGGAAAAAATTAAAATTGCTTATTGTCACGAGTAGGCTTCAAATGAAGTTACTGTGAAAAGCCCCTAGTCGCCACATTCCGGCGTCTGTTCGGGGAGGCTGTTACAGGAATCAAACAGTGCTGCTGGCCTGCTTGGTCTGCTTTCAAAGCCAGCGATTTAGCCCTGTGAGCTAAACAGCAGTAGCACATGAGGTGGCTCCCACCAGAGAACTTTATTTAAGCCCTTTTCATTTGATTTTTGTAGGAAATTTGAGCTGAGGTTGTTCGTATTGATGTGTTAAGTATCCCACATCAAAGGGATTCCCAATAGGTACAGGACCAGGTAGCAGAAAAAGAAGGAACTATTGTCAAACATGGAAGCTTCAAGAGCCCTGTCTGGAAACAAAATGGCAGAAGCTGCTGCGGTATCAGGGTCCACTCCAATAACTGCTGAGATGCTTCCAGGCATCTTCACGGTGAAGTTGCAGAAATGATGCCAGGAGGTCTCGGAGGACCATGAGAAAATGATTAAGGCAGCGATATCCTCAATTTGAATGGCCTTGGCTCAGGTGGACAGGGTTGTGAAGATACAGAGTGAGGAGCTGAAAGCGGTGGGGCGGCTCTGTTTAGGCAGAGTGATCAGGTCACCTCCCTGAAAGTGGGGATGGCATGGGTGGCGGTCAGTAACAAAATATTAAGGTCCAAGGTGTACAACTTGGACAACTGGTCTGGTAGACAGAATTTGAGGGAGGTTGGGTTACCGGAGACTCTGGAGACTAAGCCCGACAAAGTTCATGTCGCAGTGGTTTTGAAGGTGGTGAGGGAGGGGTAAATGACAAGCCCTCCCGAGTTGGATCGATCCCGCAGGTCATTGAGGCAAAAGCCCCGTTCAGATGAACACAACAGTGCCTATATTTCCTCCAGAAACTAAGGACATTCGGCATGTCCACATTAACCCTTACCAACTTTTACAGATGCATCATAGAAAGCATCCTATCTGGCTGCATCACAGCCTGGTATGGCAACTGCCCAGCCAAAGACCACAAGAAATGTCAGAGAGTCGTGAACACAGCCCAGTCCATCACACAAACCTGCCTCCCATCCATTGACTCCATCTGCACCTTCCGCTGCCTTGGTGAAAGTGGGCAGCATAATCAAAGACCCCTCCCACCCGGCTTACTCACTCTTCCAACTTCTTCCACTGGGAAGGAGATACAGAAGTCTGAGAACACAGATTCAAAAGCAGGGGCGGGATTCTCCAACCCCCCGCCGGGTCAGAGAATCGGCGGGAGCCGGCGTCAATCCCGCCCCCGCCGTGTCCCGAATTCTCCGGCACCAGAGATTCGGCGGGGGCGGAAATCGCTTCGCGCCAGTCGGCGTGACCCCCCCCCGGCGATTCTCCGGCCCGCAATGGGCCGAAGCCCCGCCACTGTCATGCTTCACCCACCGGCGTGTCTCAAACAATCCCGGACCAGCTTCTTCCCTGCCGTTACCAGACTCCTAAATGACCTTCTTATGGACTGACCTCAGTAACACTACACCCCTGTATGCTTCACCCGATGCCGGTGTTTACGTAGTTACATTGTGTACCTTGTGTTGCCCGATTATGTATTTTCTTTTCTTTTCATGTACTTAATGATCGGTTGAGCTGCTCGCAGAAAAATATTTTTCACTGTACCTTGGTACACGTGACAATAAACAAATCCAATCCGTGTGCGAACATTGTGCGCTTCCATAGCTTCCAGAACAAAGAAAGAGTTTTACAGTGGGCAAAGGATTGCAGATGGGAGGACCACACAATGAGAATTTATCAAGATGTTGGAGTGGAGCTAGCCAAGAGGTGTGTCTCATTTAACAAAGCCAAGGCTGCATTATATTGCAATAAGGTTTGATTTGGCGTGCGTCCGTGTTACCCCGCGTGCTTCTGTGTTACTTGTGAAAATGGAGACCTTGGCCGGGATTCTCCACTTCCCCGCGTGGCAGGGGGTCCCGGCGTGATGGAGTGGCGTGAACCACTCCGGCGTCGGGCCGCCCTAAAGGTGCGGAAGTCTCCGCATCTTTAGGGGCCAGGCCCTCACCTTAAGGGGTTAGGCCCGCGCCGGAGTGGCTGGCGCTCCGCCGGCTGGCGTGGATGGCCTTTGGCGCCACGCCAGTCGAGGCCGAAGGGACTTCGCCGGCTGGCGTAAGTCCGCGCATGCGCCGGAGCGTCTGCGGCGGCTGACACCATCCCCGCGCATTCGCAGGGGAGGGGGTCACTTCCACCATGGTGAAGACCATGGAGAAGGCGGAAGGAAAAGAATGCCCCCACGGCACAGGTCCGCCCGCCAATCGGTGGGCCCCAATCGTGGGCCAGGCCACCGTGGGGGCACCCCCCTGGAGCCAGATCGCCCCGTGCCCCCCCCCCCCAGGACCCCGGAGCACGCCCGCGCCACCTGCTCCCGCTGGTAAGGTAGGTGGTTTGATCCACGGCGGCAGGAGAGGGTTGACAGCGGTGGAACTTCGGCCCATCGCGGGCCGGAGAATTGGCGGGGGGGCGGGGGGGGGGGGGGAGGGACGACTCGTCAACCAGCGCGGCGCGATTCCCGCCCCCGCCGAATCTCTGGTGGTCGGAGAATTCGGGACACAGCGGGGGCGGGATTGACGCCGGCCCCCGCCGATTCTCCGACCCGGCGGGGGCCGGAGAGTCCCACCCCATTACTTTGAGGCTCCAGAGCAGTTTGAAACATTTGTGCAAAGAAATGGACTGGGGTTGAGATAAATGTGTTTTGTATTGGTTAGGTGATGTTTGTATGGAGGCGGGTGGGTGATTTTTGATATTTGATCGAGTGTTCATAGGGTGGTTTAGTGGCTTTTTATGTATAATGTTATTGTGGGGGTTGGAGGAATGGGTGTTATGAATAGCACCATGTGTGGGCCAGCCCAGGGATGGGAATATCTGCACTCATACAATGGGGAGGGGCGGTTTAACTATGAGCTTGGGGATTTTGTTTGGGTGGAGTTCAGGGAGGAGAGGTGTCTTTGGTTGCTTGGTCATTGTTTGCTGGTCTGGTTAGGTGTAGTGCTGGTGGGAGGTGGGGAGGGAGGGGAGGGGATGAGTGCGCCAGTTTTCTGATTGTGGCTGGGAGCGTTTCTTTGTTTGGTCGTGTTAGGGATTTGGTGACCATTTTGGGTGTGCCTGGTGTTCGTTCTCCTTGAGAGGTTGCTGGACTGCCCACAAGGTGGGAATGGCTGACTCTGGTATGGGGGAGAGGGGGCGGATATTAGACGACCCCCTATCCGGCTGGCCATATGGAGCGTGAGGGGTTTGAGCAGCCCGATAAGGAGATCTAGGGTGTTTGTGCACCTTAGAGGTTTGAAGGCTGATGTGGTGTTGTTGCAAGAGACCCATTTGCGGGTTAAAGATCAAGTAAGGTTACGGAAGGGTTGGGGTGGGGCAAGTGTTTAATTTGAGATTTGACAGTAAGGTCCGGAGGGCAGCAATCTTGATTAATAAGAAGTAGCTTTTCTGGTGGCTAAGATTTTGAAGGATCGGAATGGGACGTATCTCATGGTTAGTGGGTTGCCAGCCGGTACTCCAGTGTGTTCGTCAATGTATATGCCCCAAATTGGGATGACACAGCTTTTATCAAAAAGTTGCTATCTTTGATCCCTCATTTGGAACCGCACCAGATAACCTGGGAAGGGGTTAGTAATTGTTAATTGGATAAATCGAGGCCTAAGGCTGTCAGGCCTACGGGTTGGCAAAGATACTTTCGGCCTTTATGGGGCAGATGGGGGGAGCAGGCCCTTGGAGATTGTAACACTTAGAAGAGAAGAACTTTTATTTCTTCTCTCAGGTACGTCAGGTATATTATTTTTTTAAATAAATTTAGAGTACCCAATTATTATTTTTCCAATTAAGGGGCAATTTAGCATGATCAATCCACCTAATCTGCACATCTTTGGGTTGTGGGGGTGAAACCCATGCAGACATGGGGAGAATGTGCAAACTCCACACGGACAGTGACTGAGGGCTGGGAATCGAACCCGGGTCCTCTGCGCCGCAGTCCCAGTGCTAACCACTGCGCCACACACCGCCCGTCATCAGGTATATTCTAGGATCAATTTCTTTGTGGTCGGTAGGTCCCTGCAGGGAGTGGTGGAGTTGGGGTATTTGGTGATAGTGGTCTCTGATCATGTTCCGTATTTTGTGGATTTGATGGTGGAGTCGGTGCCCCGCGTGGAGACGTTGGTGTTAGCGGAATAGGGATTCTGTGAGGGGGTTTCCTCTGCCATTGAGGAGTATCTGGGATTTAACAGGAGATTTTGCCTTCCACATTATTAGAGGAGAGATAATTTCTTACAAGGCACATAAGGAGGAGTGGCAGGGGGAAAGGCAGAGGTTGGTGGATGGCATCCTGGAGGTGGATCGCCAATATTCGGTTAGTCAGACACCGGAGCTATAGGCAGGCAGAAAGAAATTGCAGTGGAAGCTTTGGTTGATTTCAACAGACAGGGCGTTTCCGCTGAGGGATGAAAAAAAACCCCACTGTCGTTGGATAGCAGGGTCGTTCCCAGTGCTTAACAACCCCTCTACCCCCGCTGAGAACGGACTCTGTTTTTTTCCGTTAGATCGCGCCCTGTGTGTTTTCAAGAAGGAGTTAGATATAGTTCCTGGGGCTAAAGGGATCAAACAATATGGAGGGAAAGCAGGGACAGTTTATTGAGTTGGATAATCAGCCATGATTGTAATGAATGGCGGACCAGGCTCAAAGGGCCGAATGGCCTCCTCCTGCTCCTATTTTCTATGTTCCTAGGTTTTTATCCGCAGGAAATGCCATCTACTGCAGAAACTTGAGCTCTGAATGCTGGAACTTGAGTGGCACCTGGAGTCATTTGTGAGGCAGAGACCTACATAGATCTGTGTGGGGTGGTAGTCAGAGAGGCAATGGGTGACCGCCAGAGAGTCATAGAGAACTAGACAAATAGTGCAGGTATCTCCTGAGATGATCTCGTTTGCTAACAAGTTTTCCATTCTCTATACTGGCAAGGGTGATAATTCCTCAGAGCAGTCCAGCAAGAGCCAAGTCCATGGCACCACTGGTGGTTCGGCTGCACAGGAGGGGAGAATTAAGAGTGAAAAAGCATTAGTGATAGTTGGGGAACACACAAGTGTTTCGGCGGCTGTGGCCATGACTCCAGAATAATATGTCCTCCTCCTGGTGCCAAGGTTAGGGATGTCACAGCTAGAGGTTGTAGTCCACATGGGTACCAACGACATAGGAAAGAACAGGGATGAGGTCCTGAAAGTAGGTTTGAGGGAGTTTGGAAAGAAATTAAAAAGACAGTAAACTCAGGATTAATCCCAATGCCGTGTGCTAGTCAGTATAGGTGTGATAGCACAACCCCTTTAAGGGGAGGGGCAGGCTCCATGGACCATGTGACCGGCTCCGGGAGGCCAATCATGCGAGAGCATGCAAATCCCGGCCAATTGGGTCTTTGTCTTGGGAGTAAGTGATGCAGTCCCTGACAGTATAGGGCAGTTTTATCCCAAATAATGCTTCGGAAAACCTTATCGCCTTTGCCAAAGGGACCCTTTCTGAAACAGAACAAAACTATGCCCATATTGAGAAGGAGGGCTTAGTGGTTATATTCAATGTGAAGAAGTTCTGTCACTATGTATACGACCGATGGTTCAACATAGTGACTGACCATTAGCCATTAGTGGCCTTTTAAGAGAAGATAAGCCCATAAACCCCTAGCCTCAGCGAGAGTGAAGCATTGGGCCTTGTTGTTGGCAGCCTATGACTATGCTTTTCAGCACTGGCCTGGGCAACGCAAATTGCTAATGCAGATGCATTAAGTTTCTTGCCTCTACCTAAGAGCAGTCCACCACCATGGTACCCAGGAGATCATTCTAGGTCTAAACCTCCTAAACATTCTGCCATATCCACAACTGAACCCAAAGAAACCATATTATTTCAAAGGTTAAGCGTTATGAGATGTCCGAACAGCTGAGGCCCTACTTTTGACAGGACAAGTTGATATGTGAAGATGGTGTGATTCTGTGGGGATCATGGGTGGGCATCCTGCCGCAGGCCAGTGGAGCCCTCCTTCAAGAGCTACATAGCCAGAGCAGACAAAGATGAAGATGTTGGTGTGGAGTAACGTCTTGTGGCCAGGCATAGTCATAGCCATTGAAGAACTAGTACAACAGTGCCGCCATTGCCAAATGTAGCAATCTTTGCCATCTTTTGCCACCCTCCGCCCTTGGGAATGACCAGGTTGCCTGTGGACCAGGGTCCACGTTTATTACGCGGGCTTGTTTATGCGCCAAATGTTTGTGGTGCTTGTGGATGCCCACTCTGAGTAGCTATCGGTTCAAGAGATGTAGAACACGACCTCAGCAGCCACTTTAGATGCCGTGTGCTGAGTGTTTACCATTTGTGGAATACCTGAGTCAATTGTTTTGGACAATGGAACCCTCTTCACCGGTGATGATTTCCAGGTTTGTGTGTGAGCCAATGGCATACGACACACGAGGGCAGCCTCCTACCACCCAGCATCGAATGGTCTGGCTTTCAAGAAAGCCATGAAAAAGCAATCTAATAAACCCCATCACCAGAGGCTGGCTAATTTTTTATTGTTGTACAACACAGCTCCTCATTCAACAAATTCAACCACAGGGATCGCACCAGCTGAGCTGTTCATTGGCCATCGGCTGAGCACCCCATTGGATCTTGTGTTTCCAAATTTGGCGGGGAGGGCCGGTATCTTATGTGGTCAATGTGGACGGGAAGTCCATCTGACAGCACCTAACAAGCAGGTCTTTCAGGACTTGTGGGAGGAAACCAGAGCACCCGGAGGAAACCCACGCAGACACAGGGAGAACGTGCAGACTCTGCACAGACAGTAACCCAAGCCGGGAATCTGTGAGCACAGTAAGAAGTCTGACAACACCAGGTTAAAGTCCAACAGGTTTGTTTCAAACACGAGCTTTCGGAGCACTGCTCCTTCCTCAGGTGAATGGAGAGGTATGTTCTCCATTCATCTCCACATCATGGGAATCTGTGAAGCAACAATGCTACCATGCTGCCCAGTTTGTATAGTGCTCTGTGCCTGTTACTTAACGGCATTTGCCTTTCATCAATAAACCCCTTTGGGGAACCTCCAGTGTATGTCTCGAGCCATCACAATAGGTAAGGTAAAGTTGCCTTAGTCTGAGTAGTTATAGACCAGTTCCCCTTTGAGCGGGAGAGGTTTAGCCTGAGGCTCACCACACCTCAGGCAAGGAGCGAGGTTGAGAAGGCAGGGGCTTGATGAACAACCTCAGCCAGTACGGGAATTGAACCCACGTTGCTGGCCTTGACTCTGCATCACAAACACCAGCTGTCTGGCCCACTGAGCTAAACTGGCCCCCGGCCACCACAATAGGAAAAGAAGGATTGGGTGGCTTGAACACATGGCTGGAGAATTAGAGTAGGAGGGACAGCATCCAATTTCTGTTCCACTGGGACCAGTTCTGCAGCAGATGGGACCTATACAGAATTGATGCATTACACCTTAGCAGGGCAGGGACTGATATTCTTATAGGGCGATTTGTTACTGATGGAAACATGAGAGGGTGCTCAAATTGCAGGAAAGCAAAATTAGCAAGAGGAAATAGAATAGTAAGTGAAATTAGAAGGCAAAAGAAGCGAAGGCAAGCTTCAAATAGGATCAAAATGCAGAATAAGGTTAAAAAGAAAAAGAAAAAGTTAGGGGCACTCTAACCGAATGCACAAACATTTACAAGGTAGGTGATTTGAAGGCACAAATAGAACATAGAACAGTACAGCACAGAACAGGCCCTTCGGCCCTCAATGTTGTGCCGAGCCATGATCACCCTACTCAAACCCACGTATCCACCCTATACCCGTAACCCAACAACCCCCCCCTTAACCTTACTTTTATTAGGACACTACGGGCAATTTAGCATGGCCAATCCACCTAACCTGCACATCTTTGGACTGTGGGAGGAAACCGGAGCACCCGGAAGAAACCCACGCACACAGGGGGAGGACGTGCAGACTCCACACAGACAGTGACCCATCCGGGAATCGAACCTGGGACCCTGGAGCTGTGAAGCATTTATGCTAACCACCATGCTACCCTGCTGCCCCATGCTACCCTGCTGCCCCAAAAATAGGAGTAAATGGCTTTCATTTAATATCTGTTATGGAGACTTGGTTACAAGGTGAACAAAACTGGGAACTGAATATTCAAGGATCTCCGTTGTTTAGGGAAGATAGGCAAAAAGGAAAAAGAGGTGGGGTAGCGCTATTAGTAAATGGTGAGATTGGTGCATTAGTGAGAGCTAAGAAACTGCAAGGAGTGACCAACATTGGTGGGAGTTATTTATAGTTCACCAAAATGTAGTGGCAATGTGGGGCAGAGTGTACATCAGGAAATTAGAGTTGCATATAACCTGGATAATACAGTAAAAATGAACATTATATATAGACTGGGTAAATTAAATTAGTACTGAGGGGTGCATATAGAATTTTACAGTGCAGAAGGAGGCCATTTGGCCCATCGAGTCCGCACCGGCTCTTGGAAAGAGCACCCTACCCAAGGTCCACACCTCCACCCTATCCCCATAACCCAGTAACCCCACCCAACACGAAGGGCAATTTTGGACACTAAGGGCAATTTAGCATGGCCAATCCACCTAACCTGCACATTTTTGGACGATGGGAGGAACAATTGCTTCACAGCTCCAGGGTCCCAGGTTCGATTCCGGCTTGGGTCACTTTGCGGAATCTGCACATCCTCCCCGTGTGTGCGTGGGTTTCCTCCGGGTGCTCCGGTTTCCTCCCACAGTCCAAAGATGGGCAGGTTAGGTGGATTGGCCATGCTAAGTTGCCCTTAGTGTCCAAAATTGCCCTTAGTGTTGGGTGGTGTTACTGGGTTATGGGGGTAGGGTAGAGGTGTTGACCTTGGGTAGGGTGCTCTTCCCAAGAGTCGGTGCAGACTCGATGGGCCAAATGGCCTCCTTTTGCACTGTAAATTCTATGATAATCTATGAAAAGCTTCTTCAGGTCTGTGAAAAGGGAAAGATTAGCAAGGACAAATGTGGATGCACTAAGGCAGAGACAGGAGAATTTAAAATGGAAAATAGGGAAATGTTGACATCAGGAGTGGGGAAAATGTGAGAATCTGTTATGAAGGATGCGATAACTAAGCACTTGGAAAATATTGGCATGATTGGGCAGAGTCAACATGGATCAATGAAAGAGAAATGTTTGACAAACTTGTTGGGAGGTTTTTGAGGATGTTACCTGCAGCATAGATGAAGGAAAACCATTGGTTGTGGTGTATTTGGATTTTCAGAAGGCTTCACTTAGGAGGTTAGGTTAGTAACTAAAATTAGAGGAATTGGGATTTGGGGTAATGTACTCGTATGGATTGAAAATTAGCACACAGATGGAAAACAGAATAGGAATAAACAGATCATTTTTAAGATGACAGGCTATTACAAGTGGGGTACCACAAGGATCAATGCTAACTCACACTATTCACAATCTATATAAATGTTTTGGATGTGGGGACCAAATGTAATATTTACAAATTTGATGATGACAGAAAACTAGGTGAAATGTAACTTGTGATCTGGTTGCAAAGAGGCTTCAAAGGGGACTTGAACAGGCGAGGTGAATGGACAAAAACAGTAGGTGAGATATGGGGCGGGATTCACCACGAAGTGGCCGGACGGGCAACTCCGGCACTGAGGAGTGGTGGGGATCCTCCGCACCTTAAGGGGCTAGGCCGATGCCGGAGTGTTTGACACTCCGCCGGCCGGCGCGAGTTGGCGCATGCGTGGGAGTGCCAGCGTGCGCTGGTGTCATCCCAGCGCATGCGCAGGGGGGTTCTTCTCCGCACTGGCCTGGCGGAGGTTGACAGTGGCCGGTGCGGAGGGAAAGAGTGCCCCCACGGCACAGGTCCGCTCGCGGATCGGTGGGCCCCGATCGCGGGCCAGGCCACTGTGGGGGCACCCCCCCCCCCCAGGGCCAGATCCCCCCCACGCCCCCTCGAGGACTCTGCCAGGCCACCCGTGGAGCCAGGTCCCGCCGGTAAGGACCTGTTGTGATTTACGCCGGCTGGACCCGCCGAAAATGGGCGGCCACTCGGCCCATCGCGGGCTGGAGAATCGCCGGGGGGGGGGGGGGGCTGCTGACAGCAGCTGCTGACCGGTGCGCCGCGATTCCTGCCCCCGCCAAAACCCGGCGCCGGAGAATCCTGCAGACGGCGGGGTCAGGATTCAGGCCGCTCGCCGGTGATTCTCTGACCCATTGGAGAATCCCGCCCATGATGTGAATAAATGAAGTTATTCACTTGGTTGAAAAAACAGAAAGGCAAAAGTGGTTCTTAAATGGTGAGAGTTGGAAAGTGTTGATGTCCAAAGGGACCTGGGTGCCCTTGCTCATGACTCACTATAAGCTAATGTGAAGGTACAGCAAGAAATTAGGAAGACAAATGTTAGCTTTCATCAAAAGGCGATTTGAGTACAGGAGCAAAGATGTCTTGTTGAAATTGTATAGAATCTTGGCAAGACTGCACCTGGAGTATTGTTTACAGTTTTCGTCTCCTTATCCAAGAATACACTTGCCATAGAGAGAGTACAATGGAGATACACCAGACTAATCCCTGAGATGGTAGGATTGTTTTATGAGGTCAGATTGAGGAGACTGGGTCTGTATTCGCTACATCGTCGAAGAATGAGAGGTGATCTCATTAAAACTTACATTTTTACAGGGAGTGACAGGGTAGATGCCGAGGATGTTTTCCCTGGCTGCTGAGTCTACAACCAAGGGACACGGCCTCAGAATGAGGGGCAGGCTATTTAAGACTAAGGTAAGGAGGAATTTCTTCACATAGAAGGTAGAGAACCTTTGGAATTGTCCACCTCAGACGGCTGTGGAAGCTCAATCATGTTCAAGCCGGAAATTAATAGATTTTTGGATACAATGACTTCAAGAGAAAAGGGGACAGTGAGGAAAAATAACAGAGGTGGATGATCAGCCATGGTCTGTTTGAATGCCGAGCAGGCTCAATGGGCTGAATGGCCTACTCCTGCTCCTACGTTTCGATGTTCAATCCCATCGTAATTCCTCAGATGATGAAATAGTTCATGCCCACAGGCACCAGGCAGGTTTGGGCTGTTCAGTGGCAGGTACCATTTTTTCTACATAAGCATCAGACAAAATCCATCTCCATTTATGCCAAGGCATAATCATCTCCTCTTGACATTCAATGGCATTACCAGTGCCATGTATGCCACCATCCATACCTTGGGGCTCACAATTGACTAGAACTCAAACTGGATGACGCACACAAATACTAAGGCTACTGAAGCAGATCAAAGGCTGAGTAATCTGCAGTATGATAATATAATTGCCATTTACCTGGGCATGTGCAGCTCCAACAAAAATCTAAAAACCTGACATTCTGGAAGCATTCTGCATGATTCAACTCTGGCTTCAGCATCCAATCTGTCTGCTATTTTCCAACCGTCGCTGTCGTGTGCACTGTCTATGGTATGCACTGTAACAGCATCTTCTTCAGCAGCTACTGCCCTACCTGTGACCTTCTGAAAACTAGCAGGACAAGGGCAACATGTGCGTTGGAACACTGTCAACATCAAGGACCATCTCCATGTTACAGACATCCCCAGTTGGACAGATATTGATCCTATGTCATCATGGAACTAAAATCCAAGCAGCCTAACAGCACTGTGGGAGAACTCCACCACACGGAATATAGTGGTTCAAGAAGAAATACCGTCATCTTTTCATGTACAACCAGGGATAGGTAATAAATGCTGACTTTACAGCAACATCCCTATTCTAATAAGTATTAACAAAGAATCTTTTTAAACAGCGAAAGGGAGACAAACAAAGTATAGTTAAAGAGTAGTTCAGGTGTCCCGCCTGTGCCTGACATAATGAAATGAGATTTCTGAGTTGTTCCCCCTGGTTCTGATGTACATAAATATGGAGCAAGATTCTCTGACCAGCCCACGTGTGGTGTTTCTTCTCAGAGTATGTTTAGCATTTGGTTAACCAATTACAAAATATTTTTTCTTTCTACAGTATCTTGCATTTTATTTATCAATATGGAGAAATGCAAGCTAATGCATGCTGAAATTAAAAATAAGTGAGAGAGGACAGATAGATTATTGGGCTCTTAAGGAATCAGGAGGATACAGGGAGCGGGTAGGAGAGTAGAGTTGAAACCCAAGATTAGCCATGATCATATTGAATGGTGGAACAGGCTGAATGGGACAGGTAGGGCTGGATTCTCCGGTCGACGATGCCAAAATCGGGTTTGGTGATCGGCCGGAGAATCACAGTTCCCGACCACCTTCGCGATGCTCCGCCCCCTCCAAAGCGGTGTACTCTCTGAGTACGTATCTACGGGCTTGGGTCACTGCCTGAGGTCCGCCCCCCCCCCCCCCCCCCCCCCCCCCCCCTCCCGATGCTACACCCTGGACCTGCTGAGTTCCCGACGGCGTCAGTGGCATGTGATCTCATCCGTCGGGAACTTGGTGTTGGGGCTGTGGACTCAGTCCAGCACCGCCACTATCGGGGGAGGGCCATCCGCAGGCAGGTGGGAACTTTATTTGGGGTTGGGGGCACTGTGGGGGGCTGGTCCGGGGCGCGTGAGGCGGCTAAAGGTGGGCACTATTTTGAGGGTCAGGTCCGCGAGCGGCCTCCGCCATGTAGCACGGAGCGGTATGTGTGGCCACCGGACCCGGCAATTCTCCGGGCTGTATTGACAGCTAGGGCCGGGTGCTCTATGCTGCCGGCATGTTATCCCCCAGCAAAATGGGGAATCGGTGGCCATTGTTCTGGCGTAAAACGCTATAGTTCCCACGCCGGCGTGGGGACATAGCCCCAGAATCGGAGAATCCAGCCTCTGGTCTACTCTTGCTCCTATGCATTGCGGCATTGTGTTCTTAGGTACACTTTGGGTGGGATTGAACATGTGAAAAGCAATTTGGAACTTGCCCAGCAGTGTTAGCCGACTGTGAAGCAACAAAACAAATGGCAATTCTCCCATTTTGAGGGGAAGTGCTCCCTCCAGTGTGGAATTGGGACTTTTTTCCATTCGCGCTGGGAAAGATGATGATGTGCCATTCAATGGCACTTGGAAATGCTTTTTTCACAGAATGGTGTTTTATGCTGGATTTGAGAAGGGCGGAGCCTAAACTCATGGACAGGACTCACTCCTCAGAGTCCAGGCGGCATTTTGAAAAGGCACCATGATCTCAAAATAATGTTGCAGCCCCCCAATCACTGGCAAGACCCCACCTCAAGTAAGTTATACCCCGTTATGGGTTTGCCCTCAGTCTTCCTCCTCAGTCTCCTCCTTCAGGCCACACTGCTTGGCAGTGCCAATCTGGCACCCAACACTTCAAGGGGGGACAAGGGAGTGAGTACTCTCTCTATATTTGCCTCTAGGGTGCCGAATGGGACCTTCAGGGGAGGCGGGGGTCATGGGGGCTTGGGCTGAGGTAGAGGGGCTTAGATCGGGAGTCTTTCTCAGGATGGGAGATGTTGGCTAGTCTTCCCATCTGTGGTATTTAAAATCACTAAACTGTCTTTCAGCCTGTCAAGTTTCGGTTTAAAGTCTGTCCTCTGATGTCTTGGAATCTTCCAGCATGTCAATATCAATGATTTGTAAGAAGAAAGTGGAAGTGTTCTCTCTGTGGTCTTAAAACCTTTAAACTCTCATCCAACATTTCAACATCAATGACAGAAAGAAGAAGGTGAAAGTCTTCCCTTTAATGTGGTGGAACTCTTTGACATGCTTTTATCACAGTCAATTTCATTGCCCGTTAACTTTTTCAAGCCTTGGTGCATGCTTAGAAGCCTAAAAGCGTTGAACCACGTTGTTTAAATTAAATTTCAAGGTCCATTGCCATTTACAAGCCTCCTTATTGACAGGTCCAGGCAATTTCAGAGGAAAAATTGCCATTGTTTCTTTATATAGTTCTACAGGGGTCCATTCCCTCTGAGGTGCTTCCTCTTTTGAGCAGGTGTTCTTTCTAACCACAGTTGTTTTTAAAGAGGCCATTTCTTTGTTATGAAGAGCTTCGTAGAAAGAGCAGGTACTCTGTCTGAGAGCATCCCAGGAGGCCGGTGAATCGGGCTTACTGCTTGATAATTACTTTCAGATGAATGTAAATGGCTAAAGACATAAAATCCTCATCAGGGTTGGCAGGAACCTTATCAGGGTCAATGGGGCAAGCCAGAAAACGTGCAACAGGTTTGACTCCCAGTGAAAACCTCATTTTTGCCCGAGTTCCCAATTCAGCGGGCCATCATGATTCCCGCCTCTAACTAGCGGCACTGGAGAATCCTCCCTTATATTATCAAAGTGGCTGATTTTAAATAGCCAGAAGTCAAATTGAAGCTGTGCAGATCACTTCACAGTTCATACCTGAATATCGTACTATATATAGTTCGAGGAACCAAAATGTTAGAAGTTAGGCCTAAAGGTAGTGCAGGATACAAGATTAGGTGCGCCGCTCATTATATCACACCACCACTCATTCAAAAATCATACTGTGACAGTAAATGGCAATCACCTCCTCTTTGTGATTCTTTATCGGCATTGATAGAATACTCTGCGTCTTGTACCCCGTGATCTGGTCAACTTCTGCATTGAACCTGGGATCCTGTGAGGGTCATAGAACAGATCTGTAAGATTTTATCACCATTCATAAAGAGCTGCAAATATATCAAGTGATAGGCCTGCACAAATTGAGTTTTTCTTTGGGATTGTTCCCATTCCATTTGTGTATTTTGTGACCTTCAGTCTGTTACTTGAAAGGGCAACCACCATGACATTCCTCTCTTCAACTTTGCAAATGCTTTCTTATCACGTGCTCTTGTTGTGATTATATGTTTAAAGAAGAAAATAACCACCAGCATTGCAGCACCAGCCATTAAAAGAAAACAAGCTGGAGATCTTATCATCCAGTTGGGCACATTGCAGCCTCGGGACTCAATATTGAGTTTGACAGCTTTTGATTGTGACCTTTCTCCTCCATCTTTAACCGCTCCTTTTAAAAAATATTCCACACATGTATTGCCTCAATGTAAACCCCTCCCACACCAGGCCATCTGCCTTTTGTCCTGAAGTTGCTACATTTTGTCGCAACCTGGTCCTTTCTTCAGTTGTGATGAAGTGCCAAAGGACTTGTAACATTAATTCTGCTTTCTCTCTCCTCACAGATGCTGCCAGACTTAATGAGATTTTCCAACAACATCTGTTCTTGTCGGAGTTTTTGCTGCTCTCTTGTTTTTTATGTTTGTTGAGTTTTTCGCACTCTAACGCTAGTGGAGCATTTTTGTAACTAGAAATATGGACTGTGACACAGAGACCATATATAGATTAGAAATCAAATACAATTAACCTCGCGTTAAAGTCATTGTTATCTCTGTGCAAAAGGAGCGTTCATCTTCAAATTATATTAAAATTCAAGTGAGTTATAGTAAGTATAACTTGATAAAGTAATTTACTGATTTTTTAAACATATTTTCCTCTCAGTTGTCAGCATAGTATCTGTTGCCAGAATTAAATGATCTGGGAAAGATTTGTTATTAAATATTCGCCAACATTAAGGGCATTTAAATGGTCATTGGATAAACATATGGATGATAAGGGAATAGTGTAGATGGGCTTTCGAGTGGTTTCACAGGTCGGCGCAACATCGAGGGCCGAAGGTCCTGTACTGCGCTGTAATGTTCTATGATCTAAATAGGAGGTGAATCACTTAAAAAGAAAATCTCAGCAGTCGTTCATTAATCCCTGAAAGGCACATTCTTTGCATTAGTGGTGCTACTCATGATGATCTTCTATTTTACGAAGAATTAAATCTGAAACGTTAATGCATTTTTCCAAAGAATGATGCAGCTGGTCAGACACTTGCATTGACAGCTGAGCAGTAAGAATTGATAGCTATTGTTTTATTTTTACACATTCTTCTTCTGTTCAATCTAAATGGATCCAAAACACTCAAGTACAGGAATTGCCTGGAAGAGTTGGACTATTGTTAGGAATTTAAATAAAGTTCTGTAAAAGTTTCTGTAATTTAGAAGGAATTGGCAGCACAAGCAAAGTACAAAGATAGATAACCAAACCTTTTGGAGGCCATAAATGGTATTTAACAATGAGGGTAATTAACAATGATAACAATAGCAACTAACATTTATATAGTGCCTTTAACATAATAAAACATCCAAAATTGGTTCAAGGAGGCATGATAGACGAAAATACGAAACAAAACCACATAAGGAAATATTGGGACAGATGAGCAAAACTTTGATCGAAGAGGTAAGTTTTAAGGTGCATTTTAAAGGAGGAATGAGCAGTAGAGAGACACAGAGGTTCAGGGAGAGAATTCCAGAGCTTAGGGCCTGGGCAGTTCAAGACATCACTACCAATATTGGAGCGATTAAATTTGCAGATATTCAAGAGGTTAGAATTAGGGAAGGGCAGGTACCTTGGAGGGTTGGAAGGGATTATAGAGATAGGGAAGGATATCAGAACTAGGGTGGTAACTTTAAAATCGAGGCATTATTCAACCAGGAGACAGGGTCAAAAGTAATTAAGCCTAAACCTCGGCAGTCAAAAGTCATACCTTGTATGCATCCTCAATGTTCAGTGGCTCTCCCGTAGCTGCTACATATCCGACAATTCCTTTATTCCATTCTAACCGGATGCAGTTGTTTGAAGTTTCTTCAGGAGTGGAACCTTCTGCGACATCAAAGAGCTGACTTACAAGAAACTTTTCATTGGAACTGTCCTCGTGCACAAGGAAAAGCGAGTACCTGTCAGCAGCAATAACTTCATTGATGTGAAGAAAGATTTTGTGACAGAGTGCAGTGACATCCAAATGGCTGGAAATATCCTTGACAAGTTCTAGAAGTCTGGAACACTGATCGTTGACGGGTATGGCTTCACAGGCCGCCTTTGGAAACTTGAATGGCATCTGCTCCTTTTTATCCGGGTCAAAGACAAATGTCAAACCCCTAACAGAATCTTTAACAAGGATGGGTCTCAGTGGTCTGTCAAATTCGGAAGCAGAAATTTTCCTTGTAGGAGTCCCAGGAGTGGCACTCTCTGCTTGGGCCATTTGATGCGCAGGGCTGGGATCTCTCACAGTTTCATTTGCAGTGGGAACAGTGTGCACTCTTTCTGCAAACCATGCATTGACCATCTCCCTGTGAATCACAAACAATATTACCTCATGGAAAACTGAAATGTTGCTTACTTGTGCCACCATCTACTCTTCAAGGTTGCCACTGGCACTCTTATATTGAATAGAACCATTACATATGTCAGCAGCGAGTTTATTAAGGTAACCATCTGGCTGGCTGGTCATGGCGCAGAGACAATGGGCGCGATTCTCCACAACCACGATGGGTGGGAGAATAGCGGGAGGGCTGCTCCCGCACCTCCCGCTATTCTCCCACCCCCCCCAAAATGGCGTGTCCGGTTTTGCGACACGCCACCCGGAGAAACGCGGGCCGCCTTGAATCTCCAGCCCGAATGGCCACACCTGGTCGCTGCCATCATGAACGTGGCGCGCCAGGTAAGTGTGGGCCTGTGGGGGCGGATTGGGGATCGAGCACCACGACCGTGCTCGGGAGGGGACGGGCCCGCGATCGGTGCCCACCTATCGTCGGGCTGGCGTCTCAAGGGGATGCACTCTTTCCCCTCCGCCGCCCCGCAAGATCAAGCCGCCACGTCTTGCGGGGCGGCTATGGGGAAAGACGGCAATCGCACATGCGCGGGTTTGAGCTGTCCAACCCACGCATGCGCGGCTGACGTCATTAGGCGCCGCCGCAGCGTCATTCTTGGCATGCCAGGCCTTGAAGCCAGGGACAAGGCCCGGCGGCCGTGTTTCCCGGTGCGGCCCTCCTATCCCCCCGGGTAGGGGAGAATAGGGGGCCGGGAGAGGCTTCCGACACCGCCATGAACCTCTCCGGGTTTCACGACGGCGTCGGGCCTTGCGGAGAATTCCGCCCAATGTCACTGGACGAGTTATGGCCAGAAACCGACACTAATGCTAGGGGCACAGGTTCAAATCCCACCAACACAACTGATGGTATTTAAAATTCAATGAATAAATATGGATTATAAAGCTAGCCTCAAACCATCAAACTATCATCGATTGTTGTAAAAACCCATCTGGTCCACTTTTGTCCTTTGGGCAAGGAAATCTGGTGTCCTCACCTGGCCTGGCCTACATGTGACTCCTGATCCATGGCAATGTGGGTGACTCTTAACGGCTCCCTGAAATGGCCCAGCATGCCACTCATTTCAAGGGCAATGAAGGATAGGCAACAAATGCTGGCCTTTGCCACATCCCGTGAAAAAATAAAAAATTTAATTAATCCTCAGTCAACTCTCTACTCAAGTAGATGTAGTTAAATTGTGTAAAGGTCGGCTCCACTCATATCCTTTCAGGGGGATGTGTCAATCTGCCCATAACAGACAGAGCGTGCGATGTTCAGGTCAATACCTGAATTGCAGCATCTGATAACACGCAAGCTAGGTCTGGCTTAAATGACGTTACGCTAATTAGGTTGTATGACTTCTGTAATCCATGGTCCCTTTCCTTCTGTGCTGAACAGGCTCAATTAAATTGCTAAAATTCAGTGGTGATTTATGAAAGAATGTATCAGAGAAAGAGTTAGGAATGAAAAAATATGTAAAAGAGGGAGCAAAAGAGAGAAAATAGATGGGGGTAATTTTGACTTTGACCAATAATGTAAAGTGAGTAATATCAAATCAGCGGCTGATAGACATCTCTCTTGACTTTCATTTTCAAAGAAGCGAAAGATAACACACAGCTGATTTGATATAGCCCACTGCTCACTATTTCCCAAAGCCAAAGGTCTCCCCCATGGGAATGAGACAATGAACTGGATTTCATGCAATCTGTCATTGCAGGAATCATGGCGGTCAAGCCCAGTTAATTGTGGGAGAGGTCCCGTGTTATACTTCCAGCAGCAGGAAACCTCTCCTGATTAAGTCAGAAGGTAGGTAAGAGAGTGATGCAGGATTCCTGGTCACTGATGGTGGATGTCAATCAGGCTCATTAATGAGCCAATTGACACCCATTATCCCCACCGCATTATTTCTGTTTGAGAAGGACCGTCATATTTTTTGTCACTCAGGCACTTGACAGATAGCTTATGCCACTCAAACGCATTTTCCCCGAGATCCTGAAGGGTAAAAGGCGCACCCAGGCCGGAAGCGCTTCAATATTCAGTAGCGTCACTGCAGAGGCAGTGGCTGCTGCCAGTAGTAGGGGCTGGTTTAGCACAGGGCTAAATCGCTGGCTTTGCAAGCAGACAAAGGCAGGCCAGCAGCGCGGGTTCAATTCCCATACCAGCCTCCCTGAACAGGTGCCGGAATGTGGCGATGAGGGGCTTTTCACAGTAACTTCATTTGAAGCCTACTTGTCAGAGGTTAATAACAGGAGCATGGGGGATGGCTTTCAGAGGCTCCCACCTACATATACCCAACACCCCGGTTAATTCCATTAATTGCCCACTTCAGGCCCTGAATTGATGGGGGTTGGAGGGTGGAGGGTCATTCACAGGCCTTCCCATCATAATTTAATCTTGTGGAGGCAGGAAAGGGGCGTAGTCCCTAATCACCGCCCTCCCACCCGATCAAATGCCTCCGAGCACCAGATTTGCCATGGGGCAGCTCACATGATTCAGCCCATGGATAGTAGACAATACCACATTTGCGTTGTATTTTCTATCCACTGCTTAATCTACCACACAAATGGATTAATATCTCCCTTAAGATAGGTCATAGACATTGTACATTAATATAACACAGAGTAGTTTCCAGGCTAACACTTGCTATTAACCAGGAATTCAGTTTATGATATCACCTAGTCAAGACTTTAGGGTGTATTTTCCTAATAATTGCTGGGAGACCTTGTGAAAGTGCTGCAAAAATGAAAAATGAAATAGCTCCAAAGAAACAAACAAGGTGATACGGGTTACATATCTTTTCCTATGAACAATTCCATTCAGTGTCTACTTGATTGTATGTCCATGTAAGCTTTCAGTCTGATGCATTTTTACTGGGGAATGAATAAATAAACATTAGAAAAAAACTAGGGTAGAAATAGGATGTGGCAAAAATTCCAAAGAGTGTAAAGCTTCTGTGGGGTTTCCCCAGTGCAAGATTAGTGCAACCCTAGAAGGGATGTTTAACAGCTATTTTTAGCTATTCCCACTATTACTATGGGTGTTCCACACAATTCCTAATCCATTCCTTCTATCAGCCACCCACCGCCATGCCCTACCCCCACTCCATCACTGCGCCCTTTTGAAATTCCTGGCAAAAAATTCAGAAACTTTCAGTCACCTGTAATGGACATTAAACATTTCTTGTTCGATCCCACTGCCCGTGTGGAGTTTGCACATTCTCCCCGTGTCTGCATGGATTGGCAACGCTAAAATTGCCCCTTAATTGGAAAAAATTAATTGGGTACTCTAAATTTATTTAAAATAAATAACAATATACATTTATAGTGTGATCCTCAATAATTCAATGCATTCCCCCAAGGATAAAACAGTAAAAATGTGATAATAAGAATTTTGGCCCAAACCTTTTTTTCTTATTGGGAGGACAAAGAAAATAAAAGGTTGGACGGCGAGCAACAATAAGATCGGAAAATGAGGTGGGTACTCACAGGCACCGTAGAAAGGTTTTTCAGTCAAAACAGGGAAGAAAATAACGAGATTGAACAATTTATACTGACTCAAAGAGATGCCACAACGGAACGGGAGACTGATTGAGGAATAAGCTAGTATGGAGGAGAAGATGATATTTATGAGGATGTAAGGCTGGAGGTGAACATGGAGGATAGGGTGAGGTAGGGAATAAGGTGAAAATGCAAACTCCCCTCACTGTCCCCAGAGAGGTTTTGATCCCAGAGAAGCCCCGCTTCTCACTGATTGGCACTCAATGTGGCGGACCTTTCTGAAAGCAGCTGGTGGTCGGTTCTCACCAGCTCTTCAGTGGTGGGTGAGACCCTCATCGCCTACATTAATACTGAACGGGGCAATAAAAAATATACTAAAATTGGCGTTTCATTCATAACTTGTTATAAGTACCTGCAATATCCATGACACCTTTATGTGACTCTGGGCAGGATTATCCATTATTTACACAGATTGCTGGCTGAGACAAGAAAACCGGTATGCAGCTCACAGACGGAACAGGCAACATTTCTCGTCATATTTTACTGCGCTCTGTGCTGAAGCAGCCTTTGGGCCTGGCCAACGGCATCACACTGGGGGGAGGGATGGAGGCTAATAGAGCCCGCATAAAAAGGATGCTCAGATCTGCAATAAAAAAACAAAAAACACCCCCACCCCTCCACTTCATGGATAAGAGGAGCACTCCCAACATGCACAACAGCAACACTCACTCCATGGATAAAGGGAAACACCCCCCAACACGCATAAAGACAACTCCTCCCATAGATGGGGGGACTCCCCCCAAAAACACAAGGCCAACACCCCAGATAGATATGGGGAAACCTCCCCTCAACATACACAAGAGCAACTTGCTCCCTCCAAAGATAAGGGGAACCCTCCCCAACACACACAAGATCAACTCGCCCCCCCCACCCAAAAGAAAGGGAAACTAGAACATAGAACATAGAACATAGAACGATACAACGCAGTACAGGCCCTTCGGCCCTCGATGTTGCACCGACATGGAAAAAAAAACTAAAGGCCATCTAACCTACACTATGCCCTTATCATCCATATGCTTATCCAATAAACTTTTAAATGCCCTCAGTGTTGGCGAGTTCACTACTGTTGCAGGTAGGGCATTCCACGGCCTCACCACTCTTTGCGTAAAAAACCCACCTCTGACCTCTGTCCTATATCTATTACCCCTCAATTTAAGGCTATGTCCCCTCGTGCTAGCCACCCCCATCCGCGGGAGAAGGCTCTCGCTGTCCACCCTATCTAACCCTCTGATCATTTTGTATGCCTCTATTAAGTCACCTCTTAACCTTCTTCTCTCTAACGAAAACAACCTCAAGTCCATCAGCCTTTCCTCATAAGATTTTCCCTCCATACCAGGCAACATCCTGGTAAATCTCCTCTGCACCCGTTCCAAAGCTTCCACGTCCTTCCTATAATGAGGCGACCAGAACTGTACGCAATACTCCAAATGCGGCCGTACTAGAGTTTTGTACAACTGCAACATGACCTCATGGCTCCGGAACTCAATCCCTCTACCAATAAAGGCCAACACACCATAGGCCTTCTTCACAACCCTATCAACCTGGGTGGCAACTTTCAGGGATCTATGTACATGGACACCGAGATCCCTCTGCTCATCCACACTACCAAGAATTTTACCATTAGCCAAATATTCCGCATTCCTGTTATTCTTTCCAAAGTGAATCACCTCACACTTCTCCACATTAAACTCCATTTGCCACCTCTCAGCCCAGCTCTGCAGCTTATCTATGTCCCTCTGTAACCTGCAACATCCTTCCGCACTGTCTACAACTCCACCGACTTTAGTGTCGTCTGCAAATTTACTCACCCATCCTTCTGCGCCCTCCTCTAGGTCATTTATAAAAATGACAAACAGCAACGGCCCCAGAACAGATCCTTGTGGTACGCCACTCGTAACTGAACTCCATTCTGAACATTTCCCATCAACTACCACTCTCTGTCTTCTTTCAACTAGCCAATTTCTGATCCACATCTCTAAATCACCCTCAATCCCCAGCCTCCGTATTTTCTGCAATAGCCGACCGTGGGGAACCTTATCAAACGCTTTACTGAAATCCATATACACCACATCAACTGCTCTACCCTCGTCTACCTGTTCAGTCACCTTCTCAAAGAACTCGATAAGGTTTGTGAGGCATGACCTACCCTTCACAAAACCATGCTGACTATCCCAAATCATATTATTCCTATCTAGATGATTATAAATCGTATCTTTTATAATCCTCTCCAAGACCTTACCACCACAGACGTTAGGCTCACCGGCCTATAGTTACCGGGGTTATCTCTACTCCCCTTCTTGAACAAAGGGACCACATTTGCTATCCTCCAGTCCTCTGGCACTATTCCTGTAGCCAATGATGACCTAAAAATCAAAGCCAAAGGCTCAGCAATCTCTTCCCAAACTACCCCCATAACATGCACAAGGGCAACTCCACCCCACAGATAAGGGAAACCTCCCCACCACCTCACAGATAAGGGGAACCCCCCCCCCCCCCCCACCTCCAACATGCACAAGGGCAACCCTTCCTCACATATCAGGGAGACTTCCCCCCCAATGGAAGACCCTAGAGGGAACTTTGGCCAGGGTACTGCTCGTGTATGTCTCTTTTCCCTGGGATACACACTTACTTGTGCGATTCCCTTCACCTGGTACACATTTTACAAAAGCAGTTGTAACCCTTGCTGGCCTGACGTCACGACAGCAAGAGGCAAGTTCCAAATGCTGGCAGTGGTGGTGGAGGTGGTGGTGGTGGTGGTGGTGGTTGGGGGGGGGGTGCAGACGGCAGTGAAGTTCTGCTCATGCTGACTGGCTGTTGATAGAACCTCTGACAGTATGTCCCCACCATTCAGTATATTGAACTTTTAATAATAGTGGTGCCATTCCTGTCGGTTTGTCTATTATTAGGTTATCAAAACATTTCACAAGTGATTTATAACATCAATTGCGTATCATGAAATATTGAGATAAATTCTGGAGAGAAATATATAAAAGGTAGATTGATAGACATTAAAAAGTTAGATAATTATTATTCCTGCAATGGTGGCAACCAAATCCTTCCACCATTCAATTCATGTACAGTGCAACGGTATGATCAGTGATGATCAATGAATTGTGGTCATATGATCTACCCTGTGAGCAGCTCCTGGGTCTATTTCAATTAGATTTTTTATAGTTTGAAGTGCCAGTTGTTCAAAGGAATTGTACTCTAAATATATTCAAAATTTCAGAGAGGAATATTAACATTAATGTCATCCAGATCCTGTATTGTAATATGGGTCATGGGAAAGGTTGATCAAAAGGCTGAGACTAAAACTGGCATAGCATTTATTATTATTTGATTACAGCTTCTGTAATTCCTGAAACCATTTTATTGTGCCTCTGCAGTCAAGAAAAATCTATGATGCCCACTGGATTTTGTAGATATCTTTCTAAATTGACTGAATAAAGAGCAGTGACTAATTGATAGCTTATAACTAATTACTGCACTGTGAATTTACAATGATTAGGTTAACCAGTTTGTTCCTCAGTCAAAACAATGCCTTATTAAACACATTTCCATCAATGTTATTCCACCAAACACAGAACATATTTTTCTTGTCTCAAATATTCTTTGTGCATTTGTTCTCACACCTCCACATTACAACACCAAATGTTAACGTGTAACTCAAGGCTATGCTTTCATCTGGCTATCAGCAGATAGTAGAAGTAAAGCAAGAAATTATTGCTGCCATCTTCTCTATTTATTACTTTCGAGGAAATGTTAAATCATTTAATGCCAACCAATTAATGCCTGCATCACAATTACAGACAGGGAATGTCATACAAATACATTAAATGTTTGTCTTCCAACATCAGCAACAAGAATTTCTAGATTTAGACGCAAATAAGCAATAAGAATTGAAAACAATAGTTGATTTCAATTGTTTTTAACCACAATTCCATATCTTGTTCCAATGCATTCCTGGCTATGGGTATACAGATCACTATGGATGTCCAAGTTGCTGTGACAACATGCAATTTTATATATATAGAGCTATGGGGCGGAATTCTCCGCTCCCGGGAAAAATCAGGAAGGCCGTCGTGAACTCGGCCGAGTTTCACGATGGCCTCGGAGGCCGCTCCTCTCACCGTATTCACCCCCACCCGAGGGGCTAGGAGCGGTGCTCCGTAACTCTCGGCTGCCGGGCGGCGCGCCGAGAATGACGCGGCCGGCACGCCTAAGTGACATCAGCCGCGCATGCGCAGGTTGGCCGGCTCCAACCCGCGCATGCATGGCTGACATCACGATAGCTGACGGATCAAACCCGCGCATGCGCGGTGGCCGTCTTCCCCTCCGCTGCCCCGCAAGACGTGACAGCTTGATCTTGTGGGGCAGCAGAGGGGAAAGAGTGCGTCGCTTTGAGACGCCGGCCCAGCGCTCGGTGGGCACCGATCGCGGGCCAGTCCCCTCCCGAGCACGGCCGTGGTACTCACTCCACTCTCCGCCCCCCCACAAGCTTCAAACGGGCCTTTGGCGCCCATGTTCACAACAGCAGATGAAACGGTCGCGAACGGCAGGCCGCTTGGCCCATCCGGGTCGGAGATTCTGCGGGGGCGCCAGGGGGGGCGTGAAATGAGTCGCCCTGCCCTCCCGCGATTCTCCCACCCGGCGTGGGGAGCGGAGAATCGTGCCCCTGGTGTATTCTGGAAGGATTTGCAGGCTGATGATCAACCAGTTTGGCCATATATGAACACACCTTGCTCGGTCATCAAGTCCTGGAGTGGGACTTGAACACAGAGGTTCAGAGGCAGGGACACCGCCTATTGCGCCACAATATCTCCTCACTGACAACCGGAGCCGTTTTAAAGGCCAATTAAGGAACGTGGAGCTGAGTCCACAGAATGGTGGAGCAGGCTCGAGGGGCCAGATGGCCTACTCCTGCTCCTAGTTCTTATGTTCTTATGTTGTACAGAATACTATGGTGTGAACATGGAAGGGGGCAGAGTGGGAAGGAGATAGGCATGAAAACTGAGTTCTAAATTTACGACACATCTAAAATAATAATAATCTTTATTGTCACAAGTAGGCTTACATTAACACTGCAATGAAGTTACTGTTAAAAGCCCCTAGTCGCCACATTCCGGCACCTGTTTGGGTACACAGAGGGAGAATTCAGAATGTCCAAATTACCTAACAGCACGTCTTTCAGGGCTTGTGGGAGGAAACCGGGGCACACGGAGGAAACCCACACAGACAGGGGGAGAATATGCAAACTCCACACAGACAGTGACCCAAGCCGGGAATTGAACCTGGGACCCTGGAACTGTGAAACAACAGTGCTGCCCACTGCGCTACCGTGCTGCCCCATCTGTGACTTACTTCTGTAAAGAAGGGTAACGTGTCCATTGTACCCTGAAGGTGGCACTGCAGGTCGATAGAGTGGTCAAGAAGGCATACAGCATGCTTGCCTTCATTGGACGGGGTATTGAGTACTAGAGTCGGCAGGGCATGTTACAGTTGCATAGGACTTTGGTTAGGCCACATTTGGAATACTGCGTGCAGTTCTGGTCGCCACATTACCAGAAGGATGTGGATGGTTTAGAGAGGGTGCAGAGGTGGTTTACCAGGATATTTCCTGGTATGGAGGGTGCTAGCTATGAAGAAAGGTTGAGTAGATTAGGCTTGTTTTCATTGGAAATACGGAGGTTGATTGGGGATGTCAATTATAAGGGGTCACGATTTCAAGGTGAGAGGGGGAACGTTTAAGGGAGATAAGACCATAAGACATAGGAGTGGAAGTAAGGCCATTCGGCCCATCGAGTCCACTCCGCCATTCAATCATGGCTGATGGGCATTTAAACTCCACCTACCAGCATTCTCCCCGTAGCCGTGCGGGGAAAGTTTTTTATGCAGAGGCTGGTGGGTGCCTGGAAGGCTTTGCCAGCAGAGTTGGTAGAGGCGGGCACGATAGCATCATTTAAGATGCATCTAGACAGATATATGAACAGGCGGGGAACAGGGGGAAGTAGATCCTTGGAAAATAGGCGGCAGGTTTAGATAAAGGATCTGGATTGGCACAGGCTGGGAGAGCCGAAGGGCCTGTTCCTGTGCTGTAATTTTCTTTGCTCTTTGTGTCTTCATTTTATTGAGAAAACTGCTGTGACTATAAAGTTGGGACTGCTAATGAATTCTTGCAATGATGTTTTGCTACAATTAATGAACGGGAAGAATTTTACACTCTAGGAGTTTTAAAAACACCAGCCAATCAGTCATGGAGTTTCCCATAATGAGTCAGAGGATTCACAATTTTATAACAACACAGATGTTCACGCCATATATGGGTAACATCAGGATGACTGATTTACAGTAACTGAATAAGTCAAATTCTATTTATATTAAATGCTCTTCTGGGAATTTTCTTTCTGCTTTGGGAATTACATTTCATAATTCTATCATAAATAAGCCCAGGAAATGCTGGATATTTTTAGCAGGTCTTGCTACATTGTGGAGAGTGAGCCTATGTTAATGTATCAAGGCTGCCCGTTCACCAAAACTCGTAGAAATGTATCTTTTAAACATGTGAAATAGTGGAGGGTGGGAAAAAAAATTCCACAATTCGATCCTTTGTTTTGTGACCACCGTAAATGTCTTAATTTGATGTATTTTCCCTTATTTATCGAATAATTTTTTACCAAAATAGTAAGATGTATTAATTGGAGGCAGATAACTACAGTAGCAAATTTGCCTTTCCGCAAAAAGCGGTGATCGCCCCTTCTTACCACTGGAAGCAATGATTGCACACCGTCTGTGCCTATTGTTTTGCATTCTACAAATTCAGAAAATGCCTCAATCTGAGAGCAGCAGTGAGTGTAAAGTATCGGGACAGGATGAATAGGCTGGGACTCGTTTTGCTTGGGGGAAAAAAGGCTGAGGATTGGCCTAAAATAGGCCTTTAAAATACTGACAGATTTGTTAGAGTGGATACGGAGAGAATGTTTCCAGTCTCGGGAAAGAACATAACAGGAGGCCATCAATATAATAGAGCGACCATGAATTCTAATAGGAAATTCTGATTTCAGAAGAAACCGCTTTACTTAGAGAGTGGTGAGACTGTGGAACACTCTACCGCAGGGAATGTTCAAAATGAATATTAGAGATGCATTTAAAGGGAGACTAGACCAGCCTCCATGAGTGTATAGGGACTGGGGGGCAGAAAAATCATTTGTAATCCTAGACTTTAGAAAGAGGCTGAGGCTTCAAGTAAAAACATTAATAAATGTTTTGAAATATACAGAGCTGAGAATGAGCCACACTGTGACCCCCACCCCATCTTCCTTGCCAGAAATGAAGCATGGGGAGGATTAAACTGGCCCCATGTCTATGTCCCTGAAACCATTTTTCACTTGTTGCACTTGGAGGCCTGGTGGTGGTGGTTTCAAAATGGAGTCAGTCACATTGTTGCTCCTGGACGATGTGATGGTGTCACTTTGAATTTGGTCTATTCTATGTGTCCAAAGTGTCTGTCTGTTTCAGGTTCTCAGTCATTTTAAATACACAGCTCAGGTTTCATCAGTGAACCCAATTGCTATTATTGTCTTCACAGCGCCAAACAATTCTACAGGCCATAAAGTATGACCGTGTCTCCACACCTCATAAACGTAATCTGGTGTCACTGTCACCTTGAGTTTCCACTCAAACACTACACAAAATGTCAGTTTTTTTTAAATATAATTCTATTTCACTGGATCGAAAAACACTGATGGCATGATATTTTCAATCAAGTCCAAAATTTTAACTGACATGACTTAATTATTTAGTTTACCACATACAATCCACCCACCCCCCACCCCAAAAAAACTCTCTTCATGTTCTGCACTATGATTTCACTTGGTTTCAAAAATCACCTAAAAAGTAAATCCTTTCTCATTCTTCATTTTTTAAGGATACAATTACTTCAGTGCAACTGTTTTATGATTTTTTTATGGGCTGTTATTTGTTGCACCAGGTCCATGAAGTCATGGGAACCCCATAAAATTTATCAATGCCGCCAAACATTAATGCAAAACACCATAAAATTCACCAATGACTTCAGATTTTGAACAACAAATGCAACTTATGAAAAACAGAAAGGCCTCTCTGTGATTTATAACCATCATTTAAGTAATGGCTTGTTTGGTTTGGCAAGGTGAGTGTAATGCCAGAACCTGGTATGAGGCCTCCAGGTCTTTAGTCACCAGTAAACACACACACTAAGCAACCTGAGGGTCCATGGTGCTCCTGAACATAAGAAAGATGTTTACCCAGGAGCACCCAGAACCTCAGTCAGGCTCAGAATCCTAGCTTTACCATAGAGAACATTGAAGAGACTGTTGTGTCTTATGATTGTACCACTCGAACTGGTAAGGAAGCATTGTCTTATCTCACTGTCTTGAGCTTCGCCGATTTATGCTGCATTATGACAATCTCCCTCGGCCACAACTGGCTTCCCACTGCATACCTTCTCCAGGCCCCTTATAGTTCTCATACCGCCTGTTAAAAATCATAAACTGGTCCTTTCCAGCTGATACATATCTAGTGTACATGATTGATCGGTCTACAGCCAAATCTAGTTGAGTTGCCAGGTCCTGTTTGCTGACTTCATTTTCCACAAGCACCATATTGGGAATTCATCATGCCGCTCTGTGGTGCAAAATTGCAGGCTTACCCAGCTTCATTCTCACCCACATCGCAACTTGCAAATTCTGCCTACTGAGTTGGAACGCTAGATAGATAAACACTTACGGGAGGAGAACTATCTGGACAGATATAGAATCATAGAATTTAGAGTGCAGAAGGAGGCCATTTGGCTATTCGAGTCTACACCAGCCCTTAAAAAGAGCACCTTATTTAAGCCCATACCTCCACCCTATCCCCATAACCCCACCCAACAGTTTTTGGACACGAAAGGCAATTCAGCATGGCAAATTCACCTAACCTGCACATCTGAAGTTTGAAGTTGGCTTCAGACTTCAGTGACACCTCACAGTGAAGTGCAGATTCAGAACAGCATTGGGATGACTCATGGTGCACAGAGTAAGCAGAACCCATTGAAGAAAAGAACATGAATATGCAGAATCTGATCCTGTCCAACAGTGCACTTGCTACTTGTGATAACCTTGGAGCAGGATGTTGTCCAAAGTGGGAAGAGGGAAGAGCTGAAGTGTAATGTGGTAGTTTTAGACAATTCAATATCTAGGGAGGCAGGTCATATCCTTTGCCAGCAGGAGCGAGAGTCACATGTAGTATGTTACCTGAAGGACATCTGAAATGAAATGAAATGAAATGAAAATCACTTATTGTCACGAGTAGGCTTCAATGAAGTTACTGTGAAAAGCCCCTAGTCGCCACATTCCAGCGCCTGTCCGGGGAGGCTGGCACGGGAATCGAACCGTGCTGCTGGCCTGCTTGGTCTGCTTTAAAAGCCAGCGATTTAGCCTTGTGAGCTAAACCAGCCCCTTGAACCATCTTGAACCAGCTTGAAAGGATATTGAAGGCAGAAGGGGAGGATCCAGTCGATGTGACCTTCGCTGGGACCAACATAGGGAAGAGTCAGGAAAAGATTCTGCTAATACCAGGAATCAGGTACTAAATTAAAGAATTGGACATCATGGGTTATAAACGCTAGATTAGAATCAGAGCCACATGGAATTTGGCAAATATATGTAATAAACAGGTTAAGGAGGTTGAAGAGTGGTGTGGTGCACTTCCATTTCATGGGACATTGGCAGCAGTATGCGGGCATGAAAGAACTATACCATGGGATTGGGCTGACCAGCGTCCTCGTGGAAAAGATAAACCGGGAAGCTACAGGAATGTAAGGCTAATAAACGTGGTGGGGGTTGTCGGCGAGTACTCAGGTGGAAAAGATAGCATAAATAATATTTCAGAAACAAAAAAAAAGACAAGAAGCTGGAATAACGGCAAGAAATGATGCTTTATACATGACAGGCAAATGGAAAACAAAAAGATGTAAAGCAATTAAACTGGAAGTGAGGAATTAAAACCACATGGGGTGAGATATTTTGGCTGTTCATGTCGGCAGGATCTTCTGATCCCAACAGCAAATACCCAGTACAGGTTTCCTGGCAGCAGGAGTGGAGTCAATGGAAAATCCCATTATTAAGATCCCAGACCATACTCCAACAGTGGTTAGGATACAGGATTAAACCCCAATATTTCATTTTGTTTTGTAAGACTGTGCGGAAAGAATACTTTGCTCCAGGAGCACGAAAAAAAATAGGGATTTGGTATTGTAAAACAAAACTTTATTCTTAACACAGTATTAAACTTTTTGACATCACACCTGAAATTAGCTTTTAATTACGTCCCAATGAAACAACAAGAAAAAAATGATACCTCACAATCTACCCTACATCGCAAAGGCACAAAGTATTACTTGCTTTCCAGAACGGATTTGACTCCTGTGAGACCCCCCCCCCCCCCCCCCCCCCCCCCCCCGGCAGACTCTGGCTGGGTCGCTTCAAAAAACTGATTCACCTTGTTTGTTTCAGCTTCCCCTTGTCTTCAGACAAGTCTGCGTTGCTTTAAATACTATTTATCATTTTGTAATTATTCTACTGTGAGAGAAAACTGTCTTATTTGTGGACTCAGTGTTAGCCAGATCAGAACTCATTCAAAAAATGTTTTAAAACGTCTGAATACCTTAGCTCCACCCAGCAATGACATCATCTCCCCAAGCTGAAAACACATTAACTCCCTGATCAATCAACAGTGCATTAGCCCAGGCTTTTCACTCTGGTGAATTTCACCTCTGGCTCCTAACAGCTCTCTGGTCTTGCAAAATAAGATGACTTTGAAAAACATGACTACTGCAGTCATACACACTCTTACCCAGGCTTTTAAACCTTAAATTGTCAACTGTTTATAATCCAATCTATGTAAAAATCCTGCATTAGTCACACCATTGACAGCAGCAGGAACAGAAGATCCCACCGCCGGCCAATGACAGGCCGCCTCATGTCGCCGGGAAACACGCCACGTGGGCAGGCCAGAAATTCTCGCCCATTGATATGTGTAAATCATTAAAGCACAAGGGCTGGTTACTGTGTGTGGATTCAAATGGCATTCTTTATACAAATTCATGGAGTATAAAGAACATGTTGAATGGATTACAGGTACAAATTCAACTTGGATTCAACTTGATTTTGTAGTTATCACTGGGATATGTTTAAAAGATGGTCAGGAGTAGGAAGTAAATGTATCAGAGTATAACGTCTACAGAAGAACAGGATATATGGTAGTAGGGAACGAGTAGTCTTATGATTAAGGATGAAATCATGACAATCTTAAGAAAGGATATAATGAGAGGTAATTTGGCAGTGAAAAGCTTGAGAAGAGTAAGGAAATCGAAAAGAATTTAAGACTGCAGTGGAAATTGTGTCCCAAGTGGCAGATTGTATAGATGCCGAGATTACCTAAACGTGTAGCAAAATGTCGGGGGGTCGCCCCGGGGGCTGGAGGGCGTTGAGAGTTTTTCGTCTGTGAGGCCTTCACGTCATCTTTGGATATTTTGGAGACCCATAACAAGGGCAACTAAAGCTTCTGCCTGTCTATCCTACCAAACACTTCCCTGCTCTTGGTTATATGCTGGTCACTTTAACTCCCTTTGACTGTGAGCAGCCTCTAGCTTCACAGCTGAAGGCCACTGCTATTAAGGAATCAGCTTTGTTAGTTGTGAGAGCACTTCACAGCTGCAGGTTGTGTTTGCCACTTGCTACTGCTGGTGGCGGGAAATGTCTGAAAGTTTCGGTTGCAATTTCCTTCCTTTTCTGTAGCCGGAAAAAAGGACACTTTTTTCAAAGGTGCCTGGGTCTTAGAACCTGGGTCTTAGAACATACACCCTCCTGGGCTCAGGAGGGTGTATGAGTCCAGAAGGCAATCTGGTTTGAAGCAAGAAGACGCTGCCGGACCTGCTGCCTGACATTGTTCCAAATGGGCCACCTGCTAATGCCGTTGAAGAAATGCTTTTGCAGATTGCTGATGCTTTTGTTGCTGATGTGGTGAGTGCTGCATGTCACTGCATGTCACTGGCACGCCACCGCAGGTTACACACACCAGAAGTCAAGATGTTCAACTGCATCTTCAGCACCAGGGGCTGTTTAGCACACTGGGCTAAATCGCTGGCTTTGAAAACAGACCAAGCAGACCAGCAGCACGGTTCGATTCCCGTACCAGCCTCCCCGAACAGGCGCCGGAATGTGGCGACTAGGGGATTTTCACAGTAACTTCATTGAAGCCTACTCGTGACAATAAGCGATTTTCATTTCAGTGGAATATGTGGATGCTAGGATTTGGTTCCGGTGAGATTGGGCCGTGTGGGAGGGCCTGAACAGCTGTGGGTCCTGGACGGAAAATGGCACTGATATGTGGAAAAAGTCACACATTGATGGACAGATCATTTCTGCGACAAAGTTCTGGACATGACATCACATTCTCAGGCCTCCCCTCCGTTTCTGTTAAGGAACCTGTGAGGAGTGATACCGAGTGTTTGTTTTTTTCGTGTAAATGAGCTGATATAGATTTGCATTGCTACCAATATGGAACGGGAATGTTTCCTTGTTGTTTAATGATTAGTGTGATATCTTACGTAGTTGATTTTCTTTGTTACTGTTGACCATTTAATAAACAAAATATTCTCAAGTGGCTTCTCGTAGGTACACGTGCCATGTCTCAGACGATGATTATTGCATTGTGTTTCAATCAAGCTTTGACGCCTGAACAGATGTCTGACCTCTGAAAACGTCAGCACCGGAGAGGTAGCAGCCAACAATCAAACATTCAAGAGCGGGTCTTCAGCACTAGAGATATCCTTGCGACCAAAGGGCGAGTGTGTGGATCGGGGATCTGAGTACGGTCTCCCTAATGTTCCTGTCAGGGTTCTGGGGTCTGGGGTCTCGGGGCTCCTGAAGTGAATGTGCAGAATGAGGTTCTCCAGCACACCTGGTTCACTGAGAGAAAGCGAGACATGTAAGGGTGGAGGAGGCTTGGGGGATTTGAGGGTCCCAGGGTGGAAGTCTTAACTGACTGTCAGTCTCTCTCCTTCAATTGCTTACAGATACCAAAATGGATGATGGTTTCAGCCCTGCAGAGAATGCTTCACTGTGCTGGGGCCACTCCAGGTGGCCGGATGCTGGAAAAGGCAGCAGCTTTGAACAGGCTGGAGGCAGCACCCCATGTGCAAGGGGCTACCGCACATCCTGAGGACCCAGTCATCCATTAGGGGGATGTCAGCGATGGCCCAAGGTTGGGACAACATGCTGGAGGAGGAGGAGGGACAAGCAGCCTCATCTGTGGAGGAGGAGGACCAGGAGGGAATGGAGAACAACCATGGGTGGACCCGCAGGAGGAGCCGGAGGATAGAGGACAGGCAGCGGTGAGGGTCTGATTTGCCTGGAGGACCAGGGAGACCCTCATCCTCACCAGATTCTCATGCTACAAGGCTTTGGCTAGCAGCTCATGCCCCTGACCCCCCCTTCCTCCCATTCCCCTCCTTCTCTGCCCCCCATTCCCCTCCTTCCTCCCCCCCCCATTCTCCGACCCTCCCAACCACCAACCCCTGCCACCTTCAGCCTGATTACCCTGTTCCACCCTCGTAGGGTCTGTTTAACATCACCCTAGGGTGATGGGCCTGTGTTGGCACTGTGGGCGGGACACAATGCAAGGCAGGTGATTATCATCAGAGTGATGATAACTCACTGTGAGATTTGTTCTGCAGCTGTGCAGTTTATGTCAAAGTCTAACCCCAATCTTTCTGCTGACAGCGCGCTCACATCCATCCTCTGAACGGGGTCTGCATCGGAGCGTTTGATCTTGGCCCACTGTGCCTGGAGGGTGGGGGGAACGAGGGCAACAGGAAGTGGGGATGGAGGCAGGCCCGCTGTGTTGATTAACGTGACAGAGGCTTCACATGTATCAGGTGTAACATGTTTTAAGTGAACATTTGCCATTTCCATTTCCCGTAGATAATATTGACCATCCCCCCCCCCCCCCCCCCCCCCCCCATTGCCCTCTCAGTGCAACTCAATCTTCTGGATCTTATGTGGTCTAGTGCTACGTCTAGGTATCTCCCCAGGATGGACATCAGAAGTGGAGGCAGCCTCCTGCTTTTCGCGTCCTGTCGCCTTTGATGCCATTGGCAGACATCCTGTGGAGGGCCTGGAGTAGGAGGGCCCCTGCCGACTTGCCAGTGTCACTGGCTTCGCCGTGCCAGCCTGTTCTGCGCACTGCCCTTGAGATGTGTCGGTGTCAGGAGGGGGAGATTTGGGAGAACTGGAGACTGTGTTGTCTCCTTGGTTGCAGGCCCCAGATTGGCCTTCCATGCTTCTTCCTCCCTGATGGTGCCTGTAAGTCTCTGGTGGTCTTCATGGGACAGTGGGGCAAGGTGGTCTCTTGGGTGCTGGGGCCAGCAATGTGATTGGCTGTTAACTGGCCCCTCAAGGACAAATAGGGATGAACAATAAATGCAGGTCTTGCCAGCGAAGCCCATGTTCCGTAAACAAAATAAAAAAGTGAAGATTAGCTATTTTCTTCTTTAGGTTATATTGTGAGCATTGGTACTCCTGGTTTTGCAAAACAAAATAATCCTGGACCTCTAATTTATTAATTCCGTTCATAGTTTTAAAACATGATCAAATATTCCAACATGGAGCCCAATTATTGCAAAACACAATTTTTAAAAACTGGATAACAATTTTCCTCTGCCTTCTTCACCCCACATCATTTTCATGCAGCCTTTTGGTGAATTGGTAAGGTCTTGGGTGCAAACGCACATGCACCTTTTCCAAGGTCGGGGTCCCCATTGTGAGCACTTGAGAAAATTGTATTTCCTCCTGCACACTATTTCCATGCGCTGGTGTGACTTCTGGAAGCCCTAAAAAAGATTACGCTCTTGGAGAGTTTGTGACCACTGCTGAGAACATTTTGAAAGTTAAGTGTAAAATATTTTGACACCTTCAAATGTCTGTCGTAAATACTGTGTTGTAATGTAGGTGTGTTTTAATGCAGTGATTTATCAGAAGGATCCTGCAAGGTAAGTTTGCTCATACTTTCCTATACATTACAGTACATTTTTCCATTGGAGAAAGTACCATAATGCATTAAAAATAGTAAAAGAAAATGTCCTGTCAGCGTCTGCTGTCATTTTTGTGCTATACTTTAAAATAAGTGACAATGCTGGCTGTTAAATAAAACTGCTTTTGACACTTGAATAAAATATCTGTACCTGCTCCTCTCCATTGATTGACATTTTGCTTTGAAATTGCAATATGACAGCATTCTGTTCTGTCAGTTTTTGGAAATGTTGATGGAAACCTTTGTTTTTATTTAAATTCACTCATGGAATGTGGGCATCACTGGCTGGGCGAGCATTTATTACCCATTCCTAAGATAGTGGTGAGCCACCTTCTTGAATGACTGCAGTCCATGTGGTGTATGTACGCCCACAGTGATGGTAGGGAGGGAGTTCCAGGATTTTGACCAGTGAAAATGAATAAGGAACGATGATATATTTCAGATGCAGGCTGGTGAGCGGCCTGGAGGAGAACTTCCAGGTGCTGGTGTCCCCATGTGTCTGGTGCCCTTGTCTTTCCAGATGGTAGCAGTTGTGGGTTTGGAATATGCTGTCTAAATAATTTCCATTGCTACTTAATAGCTCCTGAGGACTATACATAGTGCATACTGGGTGAGTGCATGAAAGGTACATGGGAGATATGGAACTGCCATGGCATATCTGATGGGGCACGGGTGACATGAGGGGGTTTGGATGGTATGGGGTGGCATGGGGATAAGGGAGAGAGAGGTGAGGTTTAGGGGCTTTTAAAATATGATGGGAGGTGGGCTGCTGTGTTGGAGAACTAAAGTGGGCCTTCGAATTGGTCCACCATGCACTCATACTCCTCACAAACCCAATCACTGCTCCCAAAACGCACTACCAAGCCGACCCCTGTATGAAAAGACAGAAAATTCCCAGGCAAAGTCAGACATGAGTGGGGCATGTATTTCAAAAATGCAAACGTGTGCTGATCAGGATTTCCTGAGCGCACAGGAAAACCTAGCCATGATCTTTTTTTCAATGAACATAGTTTGGATACCTACAAAAAAGCTGCACTTAACTTTTAGTTTAATTCGCTCTTTCTAACAATTTAAATCCCTTTTATATAATGCAAACTTTTCTTAGTGATGAGCGGCTTGGTTGTGTTACTGAGATTGACAGCAAAAATGAGACAAACCAATATCGGTTGCCATATATTTACTTATATAAAGCTCCTTCAGATTCCGCATACTGTCAGACTCAATAATTCCTCTATCCCACAGCATCCAAAAATGGCATCAACAGAAAGAAATATAATTTTTGGCAAGTTAGCAGATTTATTTATGAAATTCCAAAACACATATCTTATTATGGAGGACAGGCCCCGTCATCACCTCATCAGTCAATCTGGTCATGCAGATGCTCAGAGTGGCATTAATTTCTGCTTCTTGTTATAGCTTTGGAATGCTATTGATATTGCCAAATTGTTGGTCTTTATCAATTTTTGAATTATTCCTCTGTGTTGTTTACTATTTAGTTAACATTGTGTTTAAAATTAGCTGACACAAATGGAAATCAAAAGAAAAAAGCAATGTGTGTGATTTGTTAATGGGAGCCTTCTCTATCTATGGTTATCTGTTACCCCTGATGGGGCTTTAAGAGTAAGGGAAACACCTTCAAATAATAGCTGGGAGCACTCTTCCATGTTATCAACAGAACTGTGTGGAGTATGCCAGTTCCTTCAACAATAAAAAAAACTCTCTACAAAGAGTATGATTCTGGTAAGAAAATATCAAAGACCAATTAACATATAGCAAATATTGTACACCAGCATTGCCAGAATTGTTTATTCACTTACATTTGTTAAAACTCCAAAGATATGTTATTACTGTTAAAGTTGTTAAGTGATATATTTGCCTATGACATTCTTCACTAATTTAACTAAATTGAAAAATAATAATGACTGTAATCTTTGATATTTGTTATTAAATTAAATATCATTCGATTACAATTGTTACAAAAGAATAATAATTTTGTTTTCCTATTGATATAATAGAAAATCGCACGAGTCTTTATAAAGGAAAAGAGAACAAGCCTTCACAGTAGTTAGAATGGTGCAATAGCCTTTCTGTTTACAAAATAGATCATATATGTTTGATATATGGTAAGCTATACCTTAAATGACAACTACTGAGCAGTAAAGTGAGGAAGAGCACAACTTCAAAACGATATGTAATGTGCCATTTTAATATTTAATGTTAAATTGTCAAAAAACGGTGCTTTCTGATACTTTTTTGCACGTTGCCACTTGGGAATTATGTTAATTAACGAAGCATAATTACGATTGCTGTGAACAAATCTTTCTTCCGCCAGATTGTGCCGAGACCACAATACATTTTCACCAGGAATTTCACATCAGGGACCATTTATCTAACATTCATACAATCATCTTAATCGGACATGTGCTGTGCCTACTGCAATGTATAATACTCTTCACTATCCACTGTGGCGTGTCATTGGGAAACATTCATTTGGTCATACATGTGAGGCCATGTTGAAAATGAATGATTCCTTGATATTCCGCAAAGAGTCAGATTACCAACCCCACGTTATTCTAACCCTGTCCGCGATACATCACACAATATGGAAACAGTAAATGTTTCCCTAAAATATTCTCACTGGTATGATTATGCAGCAATACTTGTAATAGCCACACAGTAATTAAGATTTCTTCACTGTCCCATCTCCCATTTACACATTAAAAAGTTCTCATTTATCACCACAGCAAGTTGCCTCCCACATCCCACAATAGACATGGAAAGATATTGCTCCAGTCAATCCCCTGCAAACTGCAGTCAACTCAAATTTAAATAAACATTTCCCTCATCGACCCGCCATCGGGTTCTTTACAACTTATTCAAACATCCTGGTTTAACCTTTCTTACCTGGTAGCCTTCCGAACAAAGTATGAATGTGCAAAATCTAAATGATCATCCAGCCAAGCTTCCGTGCGATCGTAGTCGCTGGGGTAGTAAGCCGCCATGGCTCCGACTGCCAAGCACCTTCCGTGCATTCAGCTCCTCTTCCTGCAGACTGTCACTCTATTCCCGGGCTGTCACTATCTCCCCGGGCTGTCACTCCCACCTCTCCCCGGGCTGTCACTCTCTCCCCGGGCTGTCGCTCTCCCCTCTCACCCGGGCTGTCACTCCCCCTCTCCCCGGGCTGTTACTCTCTCCCCGGGCTGTCACTCCCCCCTCTCCCCGGGCTGTCACTCTCTCCCCGGGCTGTCACTCTCTCCCCGGGCTGTCACTCTCCCCTCTCACCGGGGCTGTCACTCCCCCTCTCCCCGGGCTGTCACCCTCTCCCCGGGCTGTCACTCTCTCCCCGGGCTGTCACTCTCCCCTCTCATCCGGGCTGTCACTCCCCCTCTCCCCGGGCTGTCACTCTCTCCCCGGGCTGTCACTCTCTTCCCGGGCTGTCACTCCCCCCTCTCCCCCGGGCTGTCACTCCCCCTCTCCCCGGGCTGTCACTATCTCCCCGGGCTGTCACTCCCCCCTCTCCCTGGGCTGTCACTCTATTCCCGGGCTGTCACTATCTCCCCGGGCTGTCACTCCCCCCTCTCCCCCGGGCTGTCACTCCCCCCTCTCCCCGGCTGTCACTCCCCCCTCTCTCCGGGCTGTCACTCCCCCCTCTCCCCGGGCTGTCACTCTATTCCCGGGCTGTCACTCTCTCCCCGGGCTGTCACTCCCCCCTCTCCCCGGGCTGTCACTCTCTCCCCGGGCTGTCACTCTCTCCCCGGGCTGTCACTCCCCCTCTCCCCCGGGCTGTCACTCCCCCTCTCCCCGGACTGTCACTATCTCCCCGGGCTGTCACTCCCCCATCTCCCCAGGCTGTCACTCCCCCATCTCCCCGGGCTGTCACTCTATTCCCGGGCTGTCACTATCTCCCCGGGCTGTCACTCCCCCCTCTCCCCGGGCTGTCACTCCCCCCTCTCCCGGGCTGTCACTCCCCACTCTCTCCGGGCTGTCACTCCCCCCTCTGCCCGGGCTGTCACTCTATTCCCGGGCTGTCACTCTCTCCCCGGGCTGTCACTCCCCCCTCTCCCCGGGCTGTCACTCTCTCCCTGGGCTGTCACTCTCTCCCCGGGCTGTCACTCCCCCCTCTCCCCCGGGCTGTCACTCTCCCCTCTCACCCGGGCTGTCACTCCCCCTCTCCCGGGCTGTCACTCTATTCCCGGGCTGTCACTCTCTCCCCGGGCTGTCACTTCCCCCTCTCCCCCGGGCTGTCACTCCCTCTCTCCCCGGGCTGTCACTCCCCCTCTCCCCGGGATGTCACTCCCCCCTCTCCCCGGGCTGTCACTCCCCCTCTCCCCAGGCTGTCACTCCCCCTCTCCCCGGGCTGTCACTCCCCATCTCCCCGGGCTGTCACTCCCCCTCTCCCCGGGCTGTCACAACCTCTCTCCCCGGGCTGTCACTCCCCTCTCCCCGGGCTGCCACTTGCCCTCTCCCCGGGCTGTCACTCCCCCCTCTCCCCGGGTAGTCACTCCCCTCTCCCCAGGCTGTCACTCCCTCTCTCCCCAGGCTGTCCCTCTCTCCCCGGGCTGTCACTCTCTCCCCAGGCTGTCACTCTCTCCCCGGGCTGTCACTCTCTCCCCGGGCTGTCACTACCCCTCTCTCCAGGCTGTGACTTCCCCACTCCCAGGCTGTCAGTCCCCCCTCTCCCCAGGCTGTCACTCCCTCTAGCCCCGGGCTGTCACTCCCCCCTCTCCCCGGGCAGTCACTCCCCTCTCCCTAGGCTGTCACTCCCTCCCTCCCCAGGCTGTCCCTCTCTCCCCGGGCTGTCACTCCCCCCTCTCCCCGGGCTGTCACTTCCCCTCTCCCCGGGCTGTCACTCCCCCCTCTCCCCGGGCCGTCACTCCTCTCTCCCCAGGCTGTCACTCCCCCTCTCCCCGGGCTGTCACTACCCCTCTCCCCAGGCTGTCACTCCCCCTCTCCCCGCGCTGTCACTCCCCCCTCTCCCCGGGCTGTCACTCTCTCCCCAGGCTGCCACTCTCTCCCCTGGCTGTCATTCCCCCCTCTCCCCAGGCTGTCATTCTCTCCCCAGGCTGTGACTCTCCCCCCGGGCTGTCACTCCCCCCTCCCCGGGCTGTCACTCTCCCCCCGGGCTGGATGTCTCTCCCCGGGCTGTCACTCCCCCCTCTCCCCGGGCTGTCACTCTCTCGCCGGGCTGTCACTCCCCCCTCCCCGGGCTGTCACTCTCTCCCCGGGCTGTCACTCCCCCTCTCCCCGGGCTGTCACTTCCCCTCTCCCCGGGCTGTCACTCCCCCCTCTCCCCGGGCCGTCACTCCTCTCTCCCCAGGCTGTCACTCCCCCTCTCCCCGGGCTGTCACTACCCCTCTCCCCAGGCTGTCACTCCCCCTCTCCCCGCGCTGTCACTCCCCCCTCTCCCCGGGCTGTCACTCTCTCCCCAGGCTGCCACTCTCTCCCCTGGCTGTCATTCCCCCCTCTCCCCAGGCTGTCATTCTCTCCCCAGGCTGTGACTCTCCCCCCGGGCTGTCACTCCCCCCTCCCCGGGCTGTCACTCTCCCCCCGGGCTGGATGTCTCTCCCCGGGCTGTCACTCCCCCCTCTCCCCGGGCTGTCACTCTCTCGCCGGGCTGTCACTCCCCCCTCCCCGGGCTGTCACTCTCTCCCCGGGCTGTCACTCTCTCCCCGGGCTGTCACTACCCCTCTCTCCAGGCTGTGACTTCCCCTCTCCCCGGTCTGTCACTCCCCCCTCTCCACGGGCTGTCACTCCCCTCTCCCCGGGCTGTCACTACCTCTCTCCCCGGGCTGTCACTCCCCCTCTCCCCAGGCTGTCACTCCCCCCTCTCCCCGGGCTGTCACTCCCCCTCTCCCCGGGCTGTCACTCCCCCTCTCCCCGGGCCGTCACTCCCCCTCTCCCCGGGCTGTCACTCCCCCTCTCCCCGGGCCGTCACTCCCCCTCTCCCCGGGCTGTCACTCCCCCCTCTCCCCGGGCTGTCACTCTCTCCCCGGGCTGTCACTCTCTCCCCGGGCTGTCATTCCCCCTCTCCCCAGGTTGTCATTCCCCCTCTCCCCAGGCTGTCACTCTCTCTCCAGGCTTTCACTCTCTCCCCGGGCTGTCACTCCCCCCTCCCCATGCTGTCACTCTCCCCCCGGGCTGGATGTCTCTCCCCGGGCTGACACTCCCCCCTCTCCCCGGGCTGTCACTCTCTCCCCGGGCTGTCACTCCCCCTCCCCGTGCTGTCACTCTCTCCCCGGGCTGGAAGTCTCTCCCCGGGCTGTCTCTCCCCCCTCTCCCCGGGCAGTCACTCCCCTCACCCAGGCTGTCACTCCCCCTCTCCCAGGGCTGTCACTCTCTCCCCAGGCTGTCACTCTCTCCCCGGGCTGTCACTCACCCCTCTCCCCGGGCTGTCACTCCCCCCTTTCCCTGGGCAGTCACTCCCCTCTCCCCAGGCTGTCACTCCCCCCTCTCCATGGGCTGTTACTCTCTCCCCAGGCTGTCACTACCCCTCTCTCCAGGCTGTGACTCCCCCCTCTCCCCGGGCTGTCACTCTCTCCCCGGGCTGTCAATACCCCTCTCCCCGGGCTGTCACTCCCCCCTCTCTCCGGGCTGTCACTTTCTCCCCTGGCTGTCACTCTCTCCCCCCCCCCCCCCCTCCCGCTTACCCTCTCAACCCCCCTTCTCCCCGGGCTGTCACTCCCCTCTCCCCGGGCTGTCACTACCTCTCTCCCCGGGCTGTCACTCCCTTCACCCCGGGCTGCCACTGCCCCCTCTCCCAAGGCTGTCACTCTCTCCCCGGGCTGGAAGTCTCTCCCTGGGCTGTCACTCCCTCCTCTCCCCGGGCTGTCACTCCCCTCACCCAGGCTGTCACTCCCCCTCTCCCAGGGCTGTCACTCTCTTCCCGGACTGTCACTCCCCCCTCTCCCCGGGCAGTCACTCCCCTCTCCCCAGGCTGTCACTCTCCCCTCTCCCTGGGCTGTCACTCTCTCCCCAGGCTGTCACTCTCTCCTGGTCTGTCACTCCCCCCTCTCCCCAGGCTGTCACTCCCCCCTCTTCCCAGGCTGTCACTCTCTCCCCGGGCTGTCACTCCCCCTCTCCCCCGGGCTGTCACACCCCCTCTCCCCGGGCTGTCACTCCCCCCTCTCCCCGGGCTGCCACTCTCTCCCCGGGCTGTCAATACCCCTCTCCCCGGGCTGTCACTCCCCCCTCTCTCCGGGCTGTCACTTTCTCCCCCGGCTGTCACTCTCCCCCCCCCCCCCGCTTACCCTCTCCGCCCGCCTCTCCCGTTTTACATTTTGCCCTGGAAGCTCGGGCAAGTAAAGCTGGTAACCGGGAAATTAGCTCCCACTTTAGACAACGAGAGCCTTCAAATACAGGAGTTTAAAAAAAATCCCCTTTCAACTCGTTCGTACCCTAAAATTCCAGTGGTTCGCTGGCAACCCAACCTGCGGCATGTCCCTAAAAGTCACCAACAACAAACGAAACGAGGAACACCTCCAAAACCCGGATCAGGATTTCACTATACTGGCTTCAGCTTTCCACACACAAAACATCCAAACAGCGTGTTTGACCTGATCTGTCAGCATCACTTATCACAAACAATTGATGGGTAAGAGGTACATTTTTACATTTAGTGCTGTCAGACAGTGTCTGCAATTAAACCTCAGTTTTGCTCTGACTACTTTTCATTTTATTGCATTTTCTTTAGCATATCAATCCTCTTAGAAATGTGTTCACAAAGCAGTGATCATTTAACAAATATATATATTAGTAGTAGCAACCATTATGTGTTTAAAAAATGACCCAAGACATTAGCTTTTATTCTAATAATACTTTGGAATCTTTTTCAATGCTTTTGACTAGACTCATAAAGTGCTGCATTTAAAACCTGCTGCTGTACCCAATGTTTATCAAAGTGATGTCCATCTTTTTCATGTATGTTTTGTATAAACTTACCAAACCCTGGAAATCTTCACAGGTTTCCTCCCTCAAATATCTCGTCCCCTGCATTGCTCAACTTTTCAAAGCTCAGGATTTGAACAAGAAACTATCTACTGATAATGAGAAGTGGTATTTAAATCCAAGGGAACACATTACGAATTCATACTCCTGGCACAGATTTTATCACACCAGGAATGTGTATTGGAAATCTGAGCATGGAGGTCAGAGGGTTCGCAGGATTTTTAAAATCCCAAATATTGCAACTTTAGCTATCAACGTGACTGTTCCAATCCTTTGTTTTTCGCATCTGGATTGTGTTTTCTCATTCCCTCTCTGTTTCACCCTTTGCTCACTTTCTGACCCTCACCTCTTCTTTCCGCTCTCTCTCTCTTTCAATCTCTCTCACATACACAGATACAAAACTGTCTCTCAATCTCTCATTATCCCCATCATTTTAGCTATCTTTTATAGCACTCTTTTTAAACACACTGCTACCTTCCATTCCTTTGCTCTCTTTTATTCACTATTTACAATATCCACTTCTCATATAAAAGCCCAAATCTTCCCGTCTCCATATCGTCGGAGACAGGATGTAAGTTGACAGATGCACTATAGGATCCTGCAGAAGTCCTAATGCTCATACATACACTGTATTTACCCAATATGTTTAAACATCCGATGGGCTGATTTCTGCTGCTTGGTACCCTCTGCGCGAATGTCTCTGATTTTGAGGGAGATACACATGACAAGCCTAGATATGGACTAACTCAGTCATCAGCCAGCAGAACTCAATTGACAACTAAACCCCTTCCCAAACTAATCCAACTACCCCACCCACCCAACTGCCCCCCCCAACCACCTGATTATCCCCAACCACCTTTTCCCTTTGTCCATTCCTCTGACAACCTGACTACCTCCGAAATCCAACTTCCCCAAACACCCTATGACACCCCACCTCTCAACTACCGCAGCCACCCAACTTACCCCTGACTACCTCGTATGAGGAATGGTTGAGGACTCTGGGTCTGTACTCGTTAGAGTTTAGAAGGATGAGGGGGGATCTTATTGAAACCTACATAAGGCGAGGCCCGGATAGAGTGGACGTGAAGACGATATTTCCACTTGTAGGAAAAACTAGAAGCAGAGGACACAATCTCAGACTGAAGGGATGATCCTTTAAAACAGAGATGAGGAGGAATTTCTTCAGCCAGAGGGTGGTGAATCTGTGGAACTCTTTGCCGCAGAAGTCTGTGGAGGCCAATTCACTGAGTGTCTTTAAGACAGAGAGAGATAGGTTCTTGATTAATAAGGGGATCAGGGGTTATGGGGAGTAGGCAGGAGAATCGGGATGAGAAAAATATCAGCCATGATTGAATGGCAGAGCAGACTCGATGGGCCGAGTGGCCTAATTCTGCTTCTATGTCTTATGGTCTACCTGACTAACCCCACTGACTACCCAAGTTACCTCTTGACCCAACCTGACTACCCTCGTGAACATCCACAACCCTCCCAACTACCTGAATATTCTCCCAACCAGCCGACCATCTCCCCTCTACCTGACTACCCATTTATCCACTTCTCCATTTGTCGACTTACCCTTGAACTAGAATGTGGGTGAAAAACCCAATTTTTCATCAGCTATCAAGAAGGGAATACATCCCCATTTTCACTTTGGTGAATTGAAAAATCATCCGAATCAAAGAACCCCAGTAACCAAACCCCACTTCCACTGCTTTTTAACCATGAGAATGGACATGAATCAAAAAGTCAATGTTTTCCGATAATGTCGCCAGTTTCTAGAAATAACAAAGCCAATGTCTGTTTTAACTACAAAGTTCAGAACTTGGATTTATTCTATTTTCTGTTCATGTTAAAATAAACAAGTTTTGATGAAGAAGCATCTGCACAAATGATGGAGATTTTCAGTCTGAAGATTGGGGACATTACTCATTCTACAGCACATCAGATTAGGATTACATTTTCATCTTCTGACACATACAGAATTATGACTCGTGGACATTTTTGTCATTTTTTATTTATTCTTTCATGGGATGTGGGTGTCCCTGACAAGGCCAGCATTTGTTGCCCACCCCTAATTGCCCTTGAACCCCGTGGCTCGCTAGGCTATTTCAGGGGGCGTTTAAGAGTCAACCACATTGCTGTGGGTCTGGAGTCACATGTAGGTCAGACGAGCTACAGGTTTCCTTCCAGGTGGGTTTTTATGACAATCGAACCGGTTTCATGGTCACTATTACTGAGACTAGCTTTTAATTCCCGATTTTATTCATCAAATTCAAATTTCACCAGCTGCTGCGGGAGAAAATGGTAAAGAACAGAACAGAATTGTAGCAAAAAGAATGCTCATTAATATCTGGGGAAGTAGATTATAAACCCACTAGATTGCAAGTCATAAAGCAGTGAGTTGTAACAAACTGATTATAGAACATCAAAGTTCAAAAATTCTGAATGTATTGCTACAACAACAGTTCATTGTTTTCATCCCCATAAAGGAATCAACTTTAAAAAACTTGTTTTTCACATAGTTTGCTTTGTTGCAGCCTATTAGCAATTTTGTTAAAACCAAGAAAATAACAGTCAGTCCTTGAGATAAGAATATTTGGAATATCTTCAAGGTGCATTGCAATATGAATGTGATGACCAGGCTAGTAGTAAATAATACATATATTGCAATCAATTAGAACATTAATATAGGTTAGCTTAATCAGAATGGAAGCAAATGATACTTACTGGTTGTACTGCTCCTACAATTTGTTATTTCTGCATTTCGGTTATTGGGACAGCTGGATTGGACAGCTGAACAAAACATTCAAAAAGCCACACTTCTGTCACAGAAGAGACACAAGTGCCTCATGACTGCCTGCTGGCCATCTCTGGTGTATTGTTGATAGAGACATATTAATACAGCAAGTTAGAGAGAACTGCAAGTAATGGCGGTTAGATATTTTACATTCTTTCCATCTCTGTATTACTGATCCTGTCTGATTAAACATTTAAGTAGATTATGTAAATATAGATTACAAGGATGCTTGATTTCAGAATAGTCTTAAAGCAACATCACTAATACACTTGGTATTACAGATTTACTTATTATTTTTAAGCTGGCTTAAACCTGATTTTTCAGTAACACATTACAAGATTTCAAGATATTACAGTTGGAACATATCAGACAATCTATCTGAGTTTATTCATCCAGAATGATCAGAAAATCCCTCTATTTATATAGAATTGCATAAAATGTCATTTGGTTTGACAAGTCTATGTCAGTTTTTATACTCTGCAAGAATTTCTTCAAGCCTTCTTCATCTAAATTTATGAACATAACCTTCCATATTTCTCCCTCATGTGTTTATCTGACTTCCCTTAAATGCATCAATGTTATTTGCTTCAACTATTTCTTGTGGTAACATGTTCTATATTGCGAACTATTCACTGGTAAAGATGTTTCTCCTGAATTCACTGCTGGATTTATCGGTGACTATTGCTATTTATGACCCCAAGTATTAACACCCCTCACAAGTGAAGGCATCTTTCTCTTTTTTATAATAAATTTAGCGTACCCAATTATTTTTTTTCTCATCAAGAGGCAATTTAGCATGACCTTTCATAGAACTTTCATAGAATTTACAGTGCAGAAGGAGGCCATTCGGCCCATCGAGTCTGCACCGGCTCTTGGAAAGAGCACCCTACCCCCTACCCAAGGTCAACACCTCCACCCTATCCCCATAACTCAGTAACCCTACCCAACACTAAGGGCAATTTTGGACACCAAGGGCAATTTTATCATGGCCAATCCACCTAACCCGCACATCTTTGGACTGTGGGAGGAAACCGGAGCACCCGGAGGAAACACACGCACACAGTGACCCAAGCCGGAATCGAACCTGGGACCCTGGACCTATCCAGCGAACCTGCACATCTTTGGGTTGTGGGGGTGAAACCCCCGCAGGCACGGGGAGAACGTGCAAACTCCACACGGACAGTGACCCAGGGCTGGTATCGAACCCGGGCCCTCAGTGCTGTAAGCAGCAGTGCTAACCACTGCCCCACCGTGCTGCACCCCCCCCCCCCCCCCCCCCCCCCGCCCCCCGTTATCTTTCTCTACAACTACTGGTAAAACGATTGTCACTCTGAAAGAGAATCAGCAGTGTCATAATATACACATCAGTATATAATGGTGCAGACACACACACTGACTGGCACACTGCAAGACCAATCAACACACACAACACAGCAGCCAATCACCAGTTGGGGCACGCTCACTATAAAGGCAGAGGGCACTAGTTTTCCCGCTCATTCGGGATGCAGCCTCTAAGAAGGACAGAGCTCACAGCTTGTAGCACAGACCTTCACCATGTGCTGATAGTCTAGACTGGTCAGGATAGGCATAGGTCTTCAGTTTAATCTAACATAGTGTCGACCCACAGTGAAAGTATGTTCAATAGTTCCTAGCTTAACAAAATAGTGTTGTACTATTACAAGTGTTGGTAGCCTGTCTATGTCGCTGCTAAGGTAAACACAGTCTTCACAGGTCCAGAGTACCCAACACATCAAGCAGGTCATTGTCCATACTGTTACTACCACTTCCTTTGTCCATTTTGCAGCAGAAGATTTGGTCTTTGTTGAATGATGCGCAAATACATGACCTACACCAATGTCCAAATTTGGATTCTTGGTTACATATTTGCCATGCAGGCTCTGTGACGTCAGCATATCACTGAATTAGAACTTCCCAGCACATGCTGAGGATGCCCTTGCATGTGTCCTTCTTCCCAGAATGCCCCATGGGCCATGCAAGAAGTAATTGATGACGCGTTGTAAACCCGCAGAGCAGTGGTAGGTAGAACCAAATTCACATCCTAGGAGTCTCAATGTTTAACCAATGCGAAGTAATAATCAACAGGGTCAGATGAACTATCAAAATAAAACAGGGAAGGCACCTCTACAATCCTAGCAATCTGCTGTGAGAGGCCCATTGAGATCCTCAGCCATAATAGCCATTAACATAGATCTTGTGATGTGCAGCAGGGATTCCACGGAAGAAGGGTAACCCCTGCCTGTGCTGCAGTGGAAGCTGAGACATCAGCCATCATTTCCATATTGGAAAGGTTGAGCTCCAAGCTCTGCATAATGCTGCATGCTGTGTTGGAGCCAGGGTCCTCAATGCTGTTAGACAGTGAACGGAGGCTGTCTGGAAGCAGGTTGAAGTACATTTTCATCAGGGTTCTCCTGTAGGCTGCCCTATCAACGTCCTCACCTGAATCCAATGCAGCAGAACCAACCTGCGGCCGTGCCCTGTGAGGAACTGACACACCAGCAACCTTTTCCCCAGTATTTGAACTGGGTAAAATGATGATGCCTCTTCTTCACTGCTGTGGTGTAGCTCTTCCACTTTCTCCTGCATATTGAGGCTGTTCTGGTAGCATTTCCATCATCTCAACCCTCGTTTTCTGCTTTTGATCTTTCTTTTTATGTTGGGAAGCTGCAGCCCTGCTCCACCTGACCCACAAGCAATGCTGTAAAGGCATTTTTCCAGGAAGCAATAATCCCCTTCCTTCATCTGCTGATTTTCACAAGGAGTGATAGCCTCAATAGAATATTTAAATGGACAAGCAGCTTCCTGGGAGTGTGTTAACTATCTGTGATCTTCACCCCCAGTCCCTCCTCTGTTGAAACTAGAATCATAGAATTTACAGTGCAGAAGGAGGCCATTCGGCCCATCAAGCCTGTACCAGCCCTTGGAAAGAGGGTCCTACTTAAGCTCATGCCGCCATCCTATCCCCATAACCCAGAACCTCACCTAACCTTTTGGACACTGAGGGGCAATTTAGCATGGCCATTCCACCTAACCTGCACATCTTTGGAGGAACCCGGAGCACCCGAAGGAAACCCACACAGACAAGGGAGAAAGTTCAAACTCCACACAGTCAGCCGAGGCCAGAATTGAACACAGGTCCCTGGAGCTGTGAGGCAGCAGTGCTAAGCACTGCACCACCATGCCACTCAGAATGTTCCCTGGTTGTCACAGACTGTGACAATGTCTAGAGAAGGAGCTTTGACATTTGTTACTGGATCAAACTGTACTCCACCCTAGATGGGACTTGGACCCACAATCCTGGCCTCCAGTGCCTTATCCATTAGGCCACTGGAGTTGTACATAAAACAGACAAGGGCTCCCATCTGGGATTTGAACCCAGGACCCCTCGCAAGCTCTCCATTGAAACACCCAAAGAGAGAATCATACCCCTCGACCAACCAACCACCAGTAAAAGGTTAGTTGAGGAGTTTTCCTCTCACACGGTCCTTTTAACTTGCCCAGAACATGGGCTTCAGACTCTCTCAAAACCAAAACTTTTTTTTTCAAAAGGGCAATTTAGTATGGCCAATCCACCTAACCTGCACATCTTTGGACTATTGGAGGAAACCGGAGCACCCGGAGGAAACCCACACAGACTCGGGGAGAAAGTACAAACGCCACACAGACAGTCACCCTAGGTCTCTGGAGCTGTGAGGTAGCAGTGCTAATCACTGTACCACTATGCCGCCCTAATGTCTGGTCTGGCGATCAAGGCTCACCCATGGACAATTTCTGGTTGGGCTTGAATTGTTAAAAATGTAAACAAGCCACCTTTTTTTGGTTAAAATGAGGCCCCCTCAGTGTAGAGTTCCTCAATTTACTGGTGTGCTTAAGGTCAGCCCCCTTCTAATAGCTACTTGATATCATTGAAGAACCGTAAGGGATTCAGATTCTGGACAAAAGTCCAAGCTCACACATTGACAGAATGATAATGTTGCCTTATTGAATGTTGTTTATGAATTGTAATGTGATCGATGTGTAGCCCAAGCAATGAGCAAGCAGCGAGATGAGGACAAGCCAGTCTAATATTCCTTTATACAACTGCATACCTTTAGTTCCTAACAGATGATCACTAAACTACCCTTTTATGTCTACTTTATATTCACATGTCTTTGTGAATAGATTCAGATTGCTCTGAGTCAGTTATCATATTCTCCCCTACGTCAAATACCAAAACTGCAACCCTGATACGGAGTACCCAGCTATTATTATTACAGTGTGTATGTGTATTACAGTGGACATGCTAAAAGCTGTCGGTAGCTGACTCCACAGTTATATGTGGTTAAAATGTCCAGAATGCACACAAATCCATAAAGATGTTTAACAGTCACCAAGCTACTAAAGAGACAGAATTTATGTTTGGCTAATACAATGTATTCATGATACTTATAGCCTAATACTGATGTTTCAGCATCACTACCATAGAAATAGGTGAGACATTTTCAATGATCTTTCTCATTCTGTCAATTCTTCGTGGTATTGCCATTGAACTCGTATTCTAGAAATGCAGGGTAATGTTCTGGGACCCCAGTTTGAATCCCACCATTTAAATTTGAATTCAATAAAAATCTGGAATTAAAAATTAAATGATGACAATGAAACAAAGCATCGTCAATTGTCGGACAAACCCATGTGATCCACTGATGCCCATCCTTACTTTGTTGACCTACTTGTATCTCCAGATCCACAGCAAAGTGTTTGAAATGGCCCAGCAAGATGCTCAATGGCATCAAAGCTCAAAAAAGCCTAAAACGAATGAAACCGGACAGACCACTCGGCATCGACCAAGGCATCGGAAATGAAAATGGCAATATCAGCTCCGTCAGCCATGCAGAGTTCTCCTTACTAACATCTGGGGGTTTGTGAGAAAGGTTGGAGAGCTGTCCCACAGTCTAGTCAAGTAACAGCTTATGGAATCCTACCATGAAGATGCTGAGGGGGGTTTTCTGGCCGTTCTCGCCAGTGGGATCGTTTGGTTCGCCGACAGCAAATGCCCGTCATGGGTTTCCTAGCGGCATAAGTGAATTCAATGGGAAATACCATTGACAGCGACGGGACCAAAGGATCCCGCCAATAGCCAATGGGAGGTTTCTTCCTGCCATGGAGAAACATCCGATGGGGGTTGCAGAAAATCCCCCAGTGGGCGGAATCTTATCTTATGTTTTCAAAGTATCATCGGTTCCAGGTATATTCAGCCTCCTACACAATAGTTTCTTTCTCCATGTGAATTACGCACGCCCGTGGCAGCTTGCCTCTGATACACTCACCATGGGGAAACATAATCACTGCCATTAGAGGGGCACTCCTTTTAAACACCTCCCCAGCACTTGTTCCAAGTCCAATTGCGGGAGATAGCTGCCAGAAATACTGCACCTCGTTTTACAGCGGGAGCCCTCAGCAAACCTCTCGATGGGGTCGAGCTGAGTCACAGAACCCTTTATCCGTGACCGGGCAAACATCCATTCAGCAAAGTGACCAACCTTGCCTGAGGCAGTGATTGTCAGTGCCAGCTCACTCCACAGAGGATGGGCTGCAGTGCCAAAAGAAGATGAATGACCTTCCTCGTGCAGCCAGAGTCAGTCCGTCTCCTCATGTCTCCCTCAGCACCCCTTAATACAGCATTCACACTTCCATGGTGATCTCATTCCTACTCACAGGGTTCGAGCAGTTGCCATGTGCCCTCCTCCCCAGGGGTAGCTCTGATGCTCCTCAAATGCCCGCCTTCACTCACTTCCCACACATGCCACATTTCATTCCCATCTGACCTGACAAGGCCCCTACTTACACTCTCCCTATCCGTCTCATTGCAGGGCAAACTCGAGCACAACAATCGTGAGTGGGCACATCCAGCCAGAATGATGCCGGAACTCAAGAACCCCATTTGAGGAATGAGCCCTTGAGCTTGCCATTCCTGTGCAGAGGGTGAGATTAGGGCCAAAGACACAAGTGAGAATCTGCAACACATCCAGCCACGGCACAAGCCTCATGTGAGTGATCTTTCTCCTATCAGTGTCTCCCTGTCTCGCACTAATGCCATCACCCTTCTGTTACAGGTCAATCAGCAGACCAGCTCAGACTATCCTTGTGGCCCCAGGACACCACAGACCCATGCTACTCCGAGGAAGACAGCTCAGAGACCGGCACTGAAAAGACAAGGCTGAAGCATTTGCAACATTCTTCAACCAGATGTGCCAAGCGGATGATCTATTTCGACCTCTTCCAAAGGTTCCCAGAGCAATAGATGTCAGTCTTCAGCCAATTTGGTTCACTCCATGTGATAACTGGATACGGCAAAGGCTATGTCACTCTGACAATATTCCGGCAATAGTACTGAAGATATGGGCTCCAGAACTTGCAGCACCTCCAGCCAAGCTGTTCCAGTGCAGCTACAACACGGGCATATACCCGGCAATGTGGAAAATTGCCCAAGTATGTCCTGTCCAGAAAAGGCAGGACAACTCCAACCCAGCAAATACCACCCCGTCGATCTATTCTTGATCATTAGTAAAGTGATGGAAGGGGTTGTAAATAGTGCTACCAATGGTACTTGCTGAGCTATTAACTGACACTCAGTTTGTGTTCTGCAAAGGCCACTCAGCTCCTGACTCTATTACAACTTTGATTAAAACATGGGCAAAAGGGCTGAACTCCAGAGGTGAGGTGAAAGTATCTTCCCTTGACATCAATGCAGCATTTGAGTATGGCATCAATGACCCCTGGCAAAACTGTATAGAGTAAATGGGATCAGGGAGAAAACCCTCCGCTGGTAGGAGTCGTATCTGGCACAGAATAAGATAGTTGCCATGGTTAGATTTCAATCATCTCAGTCTCAGGACATCGCTGCAGGAGTTCTTCGAGGGATTGTCCTCGATGCAATAATCTTCAGCTGAACTGCTTCATCAATGACCTTCTTTCCATCATTAAAACTGAGGATGACACTGATGATTGCTAAATGTTCAGAAGGCTTTACAACTCCTCAGACACTGAAGCAGTCCACAAAATGCAGCAAGACCTGGACAATTTCCAGCCTTGGGCTGACAAGTGGCAATAATATTCATGCCACACAAGTGCCAGGCAATGACCATCTCTAACAAGGCAGAATTTAACCATTGTCCCTTGATATTCAATCGCATTACCATTTCTGAATCTCTCACTATCAACATCTTGGGTATCATTATTTTTTTCCAATTAAGGGCAATTTAGCGTTGCCAATCTAACTTGCACATCTTTTAGGTTGTGGGGGCGAAACCCATGCCAACACGGGGAGAATGTGCAAACTCCACACGGACAGTGACCCAGAGCCGGGATTGAACCTAGGACCTCGGCGCCATGAGGTTGCAGTGCTAACCCACTGCGTCACCGTGCTGCCCCCTTGGGGATCATTATTGACCAGAAACTGAACTGGACTAGCCATGCAAATATTGTTGCTACAAGAGCAGGTCAGAGGCTAGGAATCCTACGGCGAGTAACTCATCTCCTGACTACTCAAAGCCTGTCCACGACCTAAAGCACAAGTCAGGGTGCAATGGAATACTCTCCACTTAGCTGGATAAGTGAGCTCTAACAACACTCAAGAAGCTTGACACCATTCAGGACAAGCACTCTGCTTGATTGGTGCCCCTTCCACAAACATTCATTCCTTCCACTACTGACACACAGTGACAGCAGTATGTACCATCTACAAGATACACTGCAGGGACTTATCAAGCCTCCATAGACAGCACCTTGCAAGCCTGTGACCACTAACATCTCAAAGGACAAAGGCAGCATATACTTGGGAGCAATGACACCTGGAAGTTCCCTACAAATCACTCACCAGCCTGACTTAGAAATATATTGGAACTGTCTCCCTTAACAGCACAGTGGATGTACCTACACCATATTGACTACAGCGGTTCAAGAAAGTTGCCCACCACCACCTTCTCAAGGATAATTTGGGACGGGAAATAAAAGCTGGCCCAACTAGTGATGCTTCTATCCCGATAATTAATTATTTTATAATAATCTTTATTAGTGTCACAAGTCAGCTTACATTAACATGCAATGAAGTTACTGTGAAAATCCCCAAGTCAAGTTAGTTGGGTGGGAGTCAGTAAATGGCTGGTAACAAATCTATCAAGGTCATTTTTAGTGGATGGAAGTAATAAAGTGTTCAAGGCATGGTAATGCCATTTCCATTACTGCCTCATTTACATTGATCTTCAATTATGAAGGATTGAAACTTTTTCAGGGTCACTGAGCGACATTTAAAGAAACAAACTTATAAAGTTATTGACGATCAAATCTCATTAATGGATTCTTCATTTTCTCGATGACACCAACTCTTTGCCATCTGCCTTTGTTGAAGGTCTTCCATTTGTACCATCCACCTCCTGTTTTGGACAGGATAAGATGGGGGTTTCTTGAGGATCAATTTGATTACGACCTGAGGTATGATATAAACAACGTCGTGGTGTGCCACATGCTGGGTATTCCAAAGGAACCAGCAGTGTCATTGGCATTAACAAGAGGTGTAGCAGCTTCAAGAAGTGAAGGACATCCTATTGCCAACTACAAGGTACACCAACGTCAATCTGTAAGACATTGGAAGAAAAAGACAGAACCCTTCATTGAAACCCTGGCAGTCAGAAAGTCAAATACAGACACAGATTTGAAACTAATGTGCACATATTAGTGTTTGTGTACATATTACTGTCTGTCTCATCTTTTCTCTGTTTGGATACACTGTTGTAGATAATTGAGCCTAAAGCATCTGAATTCATTTATGTAAACAAGTAGGGTGGAGTTTTCCTCCTCCTCTACAGCGTTTTCTGCAGTGGCGGAGGGTGGCGCCAATGACCGGTGGTGGATCTTCTGGCCCCACCGTTGTGAACGCACTCCTTATCACTACGAAACATGCAGCAGGGGTGCGATGGTAACAGGACTGTCAGATCCTTCCAACATCAAAGGCCAGAAAATCCTGCCTGGTGTCCGTTATGGGCTAGGGTTTAGAGAACCCCAAAGTGTATCATGGAGTTCACCTGACCCACAACTTTTAATAGACTGTGGTATGAGAAGCACACGGCCCACTCTACAGGTGTGGTACAGCAGAAATGGAAAAGTAATTTTTAAAGCAAAACAATGTTTATTCTATGAACTCAAGTTAATCTTTTTGAAACATGCAGTGAACATCTTAGCAACCATCAATTCAAATACAACCCCCAAAGAATACAACACTAAGTAATCCTTAATAACTTCCCAAACCGAACTGACAGAGAAATTTCGGCTAGCCAGGGAGAACGAGCTATGGTATCTGCAGCTCAAAAACTTCTTACGAAAGGAGACAAGGACGTACCCACAACTGCCACGACAGACACTACTGGAAGACCTACTGGATGCAAGTATCCTAGATAAAGGGAATATAGCGACATGTATGACCGACTGGTAGAAAGGGCCGACACCGTACTGGACACAACAAGAAAGAAATGGGAGGATGCCCTGGGGATTGAGATAGGGTGGGGACTCTGGAGCGAAGCACTGCATAGGGTCAACTCCACCACCACTTGCGCAAGGCTCAGCCTGACGCAACTAAAAGTGGTACATAGAGCCCACTTAACAAGAAACCGTATGAGTAGGTTCTTCCCGGAGGTGGAGGACAGATTTGAACGGTGTCAAAGAGGCCCGGCCAACCACGCCCACATGTTCTGGTCTTGCCCCAGACCTGTGGAGTACTGGACAGCCTTCGTCGAGGCTATGTCCAAAGTGGTGGGGGTGAGGGTGGAGCCATGCCCGATAGTGGCGGTCTTCAGACCAGCCAGATCTATTCCTGGGGAGGACGGCGGACGCCCTTGCCTTTGCCTCCCTGATCGCCCGCCGTAGAATCCTGTTTGGCTGGCGGTCAGCAGCACCACCCAGAGTTGCAGACTGGCTGTCTGACCTCTCGGAATCTCTCCAAATGGAGAAAATCAAATTCGCCATCCGAGGGTCAGACGACGGCTTCCACAGAATGTGGGAGCCATTCATGCAACTGTTATGGGACCTGTTTGTGGCCAACGAACAAGAGGCAGAATAGCCGGGTGGCCAAGAATCAGGGGAAAATGGACGGGAATCGGGGGAAGGTAGCCGGGGGGGAGGGCTACGGGTTCGTAATGGGGGTTTGTTCTCATGGTTTTATGCTTATTTCTTTTTCTTGTTAATTTATTGTTTTTGTATTGGAGGGGAGGGGATACTGTTTTTCTCTGTTGTGATAAAATCTGTTGTTGAAAACTTGAATAAAAATTATTTCAAAAAAATATTTTATAAAATAAGATAGTAGGGGGGGGGTGTAGGGGGTGAGTGCTTCATTGGGATGGTGTGGGAAGACTGGGTCGCGTGGGTAATGTCTATTTAATTGTTATTCTATATTTTCTATATTTTCTATATTTTCTTTTTACACTATGTTAATATTCACTCTAGTTAGTTTTGTTATTATTGTTATTACTGTACTTTTATGAAAAATTCTGCAAAACCTGAATAAAAATACTTTTTAAAAAAACTTCCCAAACAACATCCAGAAGACAAAAGAAACACCTTTAATAGAAGCACATCAGGTTTACATTCACTACTGAGAACATTTATAATTCTGAATTCGCCAAATGATCAAGAGATAGTCTTTTCATGACAGAGAGAACAGCAGTACACCTGCTTTGTCTGGCTTCAGCTCCAACACTGAAAACGAAACTAAAACACACCCTGCAGCAAGCAGCCTAAAACAAAAGTAAAAAGCTGACAGACAGCCCAACTCCACCCACACTCGGACATCACTGATAAAAACCCATTTCTTAAAGGTACATTTCTTAAACACCCATTTCTTAAAGGTACTCTCACATGACATGTCTAACCAAGGGTGATATGTCTTAAGATTAAGAACATAATAGTAGTCAAGGTTATCAACAAGGGGGAAGAAATATGATTTTGCTCCTCATTTACATTTATGTAATCACCGAACATGTCATTCCAATGTAAAAACCATTAGCTGTTACTTCCCATTGTTGAGGGCCTCAAATATGCCCTCCAGGTGAAACAGCAATTTGCTTATGCTCATTTGAATTGAGTCTGCTCACAACACAAAAGGCACTCTCCCCCACATTGGGGAGACCAAGCACAGAGTGGCCAATTGATTTCCTAAACACCCCATTCAGTTCTCTGACCCAGTCCCATCTCTCTGTACATCACCTCCTGCATTGTTCTAGTCAAGCTCAAGGAACTGTACTTCATATTTTGATTGGGCACTTTACAATCTTTGGATTCAACACTGACTTCAACAATTTCAGTTCATAACCACTGTTCTATTGTTTTGGACAGCGGGTGCTTATCATAATTCTGATGTTGTCATTTACAGCTCATCTAGACGGATCTTTTGTGCCTTTACTTGTCCTAATAACAAACTTGTATTGCCTTTCCTAATCATTCATTTCCAAATCATTTAAGGGCCTGTTCCTTTGCTGTACTTTTCTCTGTTCTTTAAGGTTAGACGGGCAGCATGGTCGGCGAAGGCTTGGAGTGCTGAAGGTCCTGTTCCTGTGCTGTACTTTTCCTTGTTCTTTGTTCTATTCCTTGGAGGCAGGATTTTCCTTGCATCATGCCATGTGTTTCACAGTGACGGAAATGTTGGCGATGGGCCTGTTGAATGTACCCCTCGGCTGTCCGTGTGGAGTTTGCACATTTCCCCGTGTCTGTGTGGGTTTCGCCCCCACAACCCAAAGATGTGCAGGATAGGTGGATTGGCCACGCTAAATTGCCCCTTAATTGGTAAAAATGATTGGGTACTCTAAATTACAAAAAGGATGTACCCATCGCTATTGGGACCCCCGTAGTGGGGGGGGGGGGGGGGGGGGGGTGCTGTTGCTGGGACTGGAAGAAAATACCGGCCCTTTTATCATTGTGTCACTGCTGCCTTCCATCTTATCACAGGCCTTCCCTTTTGTTCTTTCTTCCCTTCCCACCCCTTCCCAAACATCTACATTTGCTTAATACTTACTTGCTGGATCACTAACTTCTTGCCAGTTCTGATGAAAGACCATCAGTTTGAAATGTTGGGCAGAAATGTCCGTCGCCCCCACGGGGTGTTTTGCACAGGTGGCCCCTTCACTGGTGGGGTCCTCTGGACCCACCGCTATCAATGGGGTCTCCATTATTCGCACCCTCTGCCTCCCCGCGAACTGTCGCCAGGGGGAGAGGCTCACCTTCGGTGGGACCGAAAGACCCTGCCAGTGGGAATGGCAGGCAAATCCTGCCCGTCAACCCTGATTTTCTCTCCACAAATGTTGCCAAACATGCTGAATACTTGTAGCATTTTCTGTTTTTATTTCGCGTTTTCAGCATCCGCCATATTTTGCTTTTGTAATATCTAGCGACTGGAGTCAGAATGTTGTTGATCCGTACAGGGATGACATATTCAGAAGTGAGTCATCTCAGAAATGGGTAATTCAGAAATATATTTGCTTCTAATACAATCCTCAGGGAAAGTAAAAGAAATTGACTCTGGATGTTTATTTTCTGTGGAAAGGCAAACTTCCTGACGCATTTTCTTCATTTCCTTTAACTCCAGAATCCTATTGGATGTTTAGCTGAAATGTCACAATGTAACTATGATAACTCCTTATCGATTCTGAAACTGGAGATTTATCATCATCTTTAAGATACTATTACGCCTATAATATCATGCACCACTAAATTGTGTATTATCTTGAGTTATGGCACTGATCTGCCATCCTTCTGGGGCAGCAGGGTAGCATGGTGGTTAGCATAAATGCTTTACAGCTCCAGGGTCCCAGGTTCAATTCCCGGCTGGGTCACTGTCTGTGGAGTCTGCACATCCTCCCCCTGTGTGCGTGGGTTTCCTCCGGGTGCTCCGGTTTCCTCCCACAGTCCAAAGATGTGCGGGTTAGGTGGATTGGCCATGCTAAATTGCCCGTAGTGTCCTAATAAAAGTAAGGTTAAGGGGGGTTTGTTGGGTTACGGGTATAGGGTGGATACGTGGGTTTGAGTAGGGTGATCATGGCTCGGTGCAACATTGAGGGCCGAAGGGCCTGTTCTGTGCTGTACTGTTCTATGTTCTGCATAAGAAACTTTTGTTGATAATTGACTATTGAACAGACTGAATTGCAGGCGATGAGATCGGCTAGCCTTCATAACAAGAATTACAATGCTACTCAGAAAATCTATCGATAAAGTTCACTATAAAAACAATTGCAAATTATTGTGTCATACTTTGTCCTGATTAATGCAGAAGACATTTTTAAAGTACTGGCATTGACAGCACTCCAGTGGTGGACTTAACTCATTATTTTACCTGGAGAAAGTTTCGCATTGGCGGAAGGATTGGAAAACAGAGGACACCAGTTGAAGGTGATTGGGGAAAGAAGCAATGATGACGTGAGTAAAAACCTTTTCAGGCAGTGAGTGGTTAGCATCTGGAATGCACTGCCCTTGAGTGTGGTTGAAGCAGGATCAATTGTGGATTTCAAATGAGAATTGAATCATTTCCTGAAGAGAAACGAATTGCAAGTCATGAGGAAAAGGTGAGGGAGTGGCACTTAGTGAATTACTCTGGCAGAGAGCTGGCATACACATGAAGGGCTGATTGACCTCCTACTGTGCCAGAACCATTGATTCGAGAAACATTGGGGGTGATTCCCTGGCCATGTTGTGCCCGCTATGACGGGAGAATAGTTGGAGAGCCCCAAAATGGGATTCGTGCCAGGCGCTAAACAGCTTCACATTCGTCCGGTCCGCCCCAGCTGCCGTGGTCAGGAGCTCGCCCAGAAAGGGCGATAACCTTATCACACCTCCTTTGCATTCATTTAATCTCACAGTCCAGCATGCCAGGTCACTACAGCCACTCGGTCATCATCATATCATGATGTCTCACCACTCTCAGCTGCATCACTCTCCAAGTCAGCGTCAGGGAAAGACTCCCTCAATGGCAAGGGATGATGGTCCTGGACCAGGAAGCGTACTTGGTGAGCAAGGGCGCCAGGCAGAGTGTTGGGTGGTCATCTTCCAGGATCATGAGGACAAGGGGCTGTGGAGTAGGGTAGAGGAGTTGTGGTGAGGGGGTCGACTATGCTGGTATGGAAGACCTTATTGACTTTTGGTCTTTCTCCTTCTCCACACCCTACCAGATAAAAAAAATAATTTTGGGATCAAGCCAGCTATATGGCAATATCATCCAGATAGTTGTAGCTGAGGAGGGCAGACATCATCGACTGCGTCAAGGCCAACACAAGCTGGAGCCTGCAGCAGAGCAACAAGAGGCCGCTACTCAGGCTCAGGAGCCAGCCAGCCCTCAGGCTGAGGAGGGGGCCAGAAGTCACTGATGATGAGCTAGGGTGTAAAGGACTCAATGCTCCATCAATAAAGTGATAGACACCATGTGGTGCACAAGACTGTGTCTCACCAGGGAGACAGTGTGGCACCTGTGCCACATCCTCCTGGACATGGCACCCCATGGAGGAGAAGGCCACACACTCCTGATGGAGTTAAAGGTCACGGCTGCATCAATTTCCATACAACTGGCTCACTCCAGGACTCAAGCGGGGACATGTGCAATATCTCGCAATCATCATCCCACCTTTGCATCTGGCAGCTAACAGTCTGCATGCCCGTACATCCGACTAAATCAACTTCAACCTAAACCAGGCCGAACCAAGGTGCCTGTGCTGCAGGATTCACCACCATCATCGGGATGCCCTGTTATGGACCAGGGTTTAGAGAACCCTAAAGGGTATCATGGTGGTCACCTGACCCACAACTTTTACTAGATTGTGGTATGGGGAGCACAGGGCCCACTCCACAGGCATGGTGCAGCAAAAATTGAAAAGTAATTTTTCAAGCAAAACAATGTTTATTCTATGAACTCAATGCTGTAAGAATACAACACTCTAAGTAATCCTTAAACTTTTCTTTTAACATCTATAAGCCAGAGAGATCAACATTACACCTTCTTTGGCTGGCTTCAGCTCCAACTGTAAAACGAAACCAAAAAAAACACAGACGCACCCAAGTTTTTTTTCAAAGCAAAAGTAAAAAGCAGAGCCAGAGCTCAGCTCCACCCAGACTCTGACACCACTGCAGCCACTTGAAGCAGACAAACATTTCTTAAAGTGACATTCCCATGACAGCCCCAAGCCAAGGATGCCATCGATGGCATGCATGTCACCCTGCGAGCACCGTGGCATCAGCGAGTGCCCTTTATTAACAGGAAAGGGTTGCACTCCCTGAACGTTCAGAACCTGTGCGACCTCCGCCTCAGGATCGTGCATGCCTGTGCACGCTATCCTGGGCATGTGCATGACAGCTACATCCTGGGCACTTGGAGATCCCTGAGATCTTCAAGGACCACCCCAGGCTGACGAGTTGGCTCGTGGGGTACAACGGCTATCTGTTGAGGCCATGCCTGATGACACCAGTGTGGAGACCCTAGACTGAGGCGGAGACCCTTTACAATGAGGGCTATGCTGCCACCGAGACTGTCGTTGGTCAGTGCATCGGGCTGCTGAAAATGCCATTATTCTGCCTGGACCGTTCTGGCGGTGCTCTACAGTACACTGCCCAGAGGGCCTCCCACTTTGTTGTGGTCTGCTGTGCCCTGCACAACCTGGCACAGCAGTGGGGTGACATGCTCGATAAGGAGGAGAATTGACGTGCGGCCTCATCTGAGGAGGTGGAGGACCATGAGTGGGTGGAGGATGAGCCCGAGGAGGACCCGGAGGATGGAGGACAGGCGGCAAGTGTCTGACATGCCAGGCAGACCAGGGAGTCCCTCATAACCGCCAGATTCACATGATAGTAGGCTCTGAGTCCATCAGCTCAATACCTCCCACATTACACTGTCCCTTCCCTGAACTCGGTTCCCCCTCCCCAATCACCCTGTTCTCCTTTCGCCGATCACCCTGTTCCCCTATCCCCGAACCCAGCTCCCCCTTCACCAATCACCCTGTTCCCCTTTCCCTGAACCCAGCTCCCCTTCCCCCAATCACCCTGTTCCCCTTTCCCTGAACCCAGCTCCCCCTTCACCAATCACCCTGTTCCCCTTTCCCTGAACCCAGCTCCCCCTTCACCAATCACCCTGTTCCCCTTTCCCTGAACCCAGCTCCCCCTCCCCCAATCACCCTGTTCCCCTTTCCCCGAGCCCAGCACCCCCTTCACCAATCATCCTGTTCCCCTTTCCCTGAACCCAGCTCCCCTTTCACCAATCACCCTGTTCCCCTTTCCCTGAACCCAGCTCCCCCTCCCCCAATCACCCTGTTCCCCTTTCCCCGAGCCCAGCACCCCCTTCACCAATCACCCTGTTCCCCTTTCGCTGAACCCAGCTCCCCCTTCACCAATCACCCTGTTCCCCTTTCCCTGAACCCAGCTCCCCCTTCACCAATCACCCTGTTCCCCTTTCCCTGAACCCAGCTCCCCCTCCCCAATCACCCTGTTCTCCTTTCGCCGATCACCTTCTTCCCCTAACCCCGAACCCAGCTCCCCCTTCACCAATCACCCTGTTCCCCTTTCCCCAAGCCCAGCTCCCCTCCCCAAATCACCCTGTTCCCCTTTCCCTGAGCCCAGCTCCCCCTTCACCAATCACCCTGTTCCTCCTTCCCTGACCATCCTGTTTTCCCTTCCCCCGAACCCAGCGCCCCCTCCCCATCCAGGGTGATGTGCCTGTGTTGGCACTGTCAGTGGGTCACTTTCCAAGGCAGGAGGGTAATAACCACTCACTATGAGATAAGCTCTGATGCTCCTCAGGTTCTGCTGAAGTCTGACTCCTGTCTTTCTGCTGACAGTGTGCTCACACCATCCTCATAATAGTGTGTGTGTGTCGGGGGCAGTTTATCTTGGACCACAATTGGGGGGCGGGGAGGGTAGGAAACACATCTGTGACCAGAGAGTGATGGGGATTGCATTCTAGGATGTCCGTTACTGTGGGTTTCATGGGCTCTCACTGGTGGCGTCTCTTGGAAGGCCTGGAGCAGGCAGCAAGCCCAGATGGGGAGAGAGGTCCAGCCTGGTGCAAAGCATTAAATGACAGAGGCGTTGTAAATTTCAGGTGTAACATATTTTAATGGTGAACATTTCATGCGATAATTATCCACTCCCTAACTACAATTATGACCCTCACCCATGCCCAGTCTGTGCTCCTTTAACTTATTAATATTTTGCGGTCTTGTGATATGTCTAGGTGTGTCCAGGATGCACATCAGAGGTGGAGGAAGCCTGCTGCTTTCAGTGACCTGTGGCCTTTGATGCCCTTGCCAGGGGGAGCCAGGGGGCCTCGGACGACTTACCGGTGTCACTGGTGTCACCGTGCCACCCTGTTCTGCCCACTGCCCCTGAGAAGCGACGGTGTCAGAAGGGGGAAGTCATAAGAACTGGAGACTGCCTGAGTCCCCTTGGTGGATGGTCCCGGGATGGATTTAAGTACTTACTCCTCCCAAGGGATGCTCGGGAGCCCTGGGTGACTCCATGGGACAAAGGGGCAGCCGGAGTGAGCTACAGAAGCCTCTGAGCCATCTGGCACTTCCAGTCCTGGAGGATCTCCATTGTCAGCATCATGGTGTTAACGCCCTCAACATTGGTTTTCAGTGGCTGCAGCAAGCTCAGGAGTGCCTCAGAAATGTCCATCTGCTCCTGGGCACAGTGACTGGGACATGATGTGCAGGCCCTCAGCCATGATCGTCAGAGTCGGAGCGATGCCTTGGACATCACCACTCAAGATACGGACGTTGTGTCCCATGCTTTCCACTGCGGTCGCCACCTTGCAACATGGCCTGGGTGCCATGCAGTGCCGGCACCATCTCTTGAACCTGAGGCCTTTGGGACTCCTCCAAACTACCTTACAGTTGCATGAATGTCACTGACACCCTTTGCTGAATCTAATGGCTCCGGTTTCTCATCTGCACGAGTTCTGGGAGAACTTTGACAAGAGGCACGGCACTTAGCTGGCACCCAGCTGAGTTCTGGGATCCATGTGGGGGATCATTATTTTGCACGAAATGCTGGTGGCGTGATCTGGATCAAGGCCATTCACCAGGTGGGAAAATACCCCGTGCTTTCCGCCTGAAATGACACTTAGATTTTGTGGAATCGTGCCCGAAGTTTGGTGTTTGTTTCTCTTCCCACACCTTTAAGCGGAACTGGTCGCTATCCTGTTGCAGAGGCTTAAAGCTTGAGGGATGCCACTTCAGACCAAACAGGCTGACCAGAACTCATTCCCCTTTGTACTGCCTGCCATTCTAAAAAATTGGGTTAAATATTGACAGAACGACCAGTCCTAAGATAATTGGATGAGAGCAATATGATTCATGTGTTACCAGTGAATTTTGAATTTAAATGTTATCAAATATTGACAGTAACTATGCTTGATCTTACTCTTCGCCTCTCCTAAAGGAAATTATTAGTTTTAACCTCCGCCCCCTTCAGATCTCCTAGGTTTGTTGTTTAGCAGTCAGTTGTGGGTGGGGAGACTGGTGGCATGCAGCAGGATGTCTGCACCGTTCTCTAGTTTTCTCTGCTTTGGGTTTATTCGGTTTGCAGGATAGAGTTTCTCACCCTTGACAATGAACCGTCAGTGCAGTGAGGGAAGTTCAGTCATGCTGTAGCAGGCAACCCACTACAGCACTGGAAGAACAAAGAGTGAGTGGCCAGAAGATTGATTCATGACTCCAATATAAGTCGCAGTTTGGACCTTCTGAGGGAGAAGAGGCTGTTTCCCTCCAACAAGGAAGTTGGAGCCTTATCAGCTCCAGACACATCTATTGCATACTCTCCTTGCTGACCTTTCATCACCAATATTTTGTTGGCTTTAATTTGTTCAAATCTCTGCTGCCGATCCTCAATTCTGCTCACCCACCTCTCCTTTTCTTCCTGACCTTTATAGAATCATAGCATCTCTACAATGCAGAAGGAGGACATTCGACCCATCGAGTCTGCACCAAAAGACCATCCTAACTCAGTCCAAGCCCCGACCTATTCCTGCAACTCCACCCTAAGGAGCAATTTAGCATGGGCAATCCATCTGACCTGCACATCTTTAGGCAGGGAGGAAACTAGAGCACCCGGAGGAAATACACACAGACACAGGAAGAATGTACGAAGTCCACACAGAGTTACCCGAGATCGGAATCAATCCTGGGTCTCTAGTGCTGTGAGGCAGCAGTGCTAACCGCTGTGCCACCGTGCTGCCCCAAAAATCTAAACGTTGTTGGCTTCTATTCCTCCTTTGAATTCAAAATCCACATTTCCTGCCTTTAAACCATTTTGTGGTCGTATCCTTTCCTATTTCTGTAATCTTCTCCAGCCCTACAACTTCCACTGAATAATTAAGAAGGCGGAGAGTGGTGAATGGGCCACACCCATTGTGGTGGCTCTGAAAGCAGATGGGTCCATTCAGACTTGTGGAGATTATCAGCGAGAGGTAAATAATGCAATGAAAAATGGCTCTTCCTCACTGCTTAACAGTGAAGATTTGATTTCCAATTTAGCCAATGGAGAGGTGTTCAGGATGATAGATTTGTCAAATGCACATTTGTAATTTGAGGTAACTGGCAAGAGGAAGAAACTGTTTACTATTCATACACACAGTGGATTTTACCAGTACAGAAGGTTATCACTGGGATGTCTACTGCTCCCACAGCGTTTCACTGCATCATGGATCAGGTACCAAGTGGGATCAATGGAATGTGCTGCTTCTCAGATGATATCCTAATTAATAATAAGACAGAGGAAAAGCATTTATAAGATTGAACACAGTTGTACATCGACTTTAACAGTATGGCATTAAAACTAAAATTCATAATGTTCCTTCATCAGGTCAAGGGTAACATGCCTGGGTCTCCAAATAAATGGTGAAGGTGTCCACCCATTGCCCGAAAGGCAAAATCTGACAAACGGAGAGCACGATATACTGCCTATAGTCCATAATCTTCCTACAATCTCAAAGGAAAGTCAGAAAGAGAGAAGTCACAAAGACACTGAAAGTGTGCCAGTATAACAGAATCCACCGGGAGAGCAAAGTGAGTCAGAATATTTGCTCAAAGGGGCAGCACGGTGGCGCAGTGGGTTAGCCCTGTTGCCTCACGGCGCCGAGGTCCCGGGTTCGACTCTGGCTCTGGGTCACTGTCCGTGTGGAGTTTGCACATTGTCCCCGTGCTTGCGTGGGTTTCACCCGCCATAACCCAAAAGATGTGCAGGGTAGGCAGGTTGGCCACGCTAAATTGCCCCTTGATTGGATAAAAACCAATGAATTGGGCACTCTAAATTAAAAAAAAAAATTTGATCAAGACAAATCAATCAATGTCACAGGCCCAACACCGGCATCTCCACATCACAACTATTTTGCGGGGTAATATTTTTATTAAACACATGCTGGTGTTAAGGAAAAATATTTGTTTAACTGTAAATTACTCTGCAGGCATCGGTCATATATGTTTTAGTTGTGATTCCACTAAAATCAAATATGTAACATATCCTGTTAATTTTTCTGGCATTGTTGATGTTAGTTTTGTCATATTATATTCTGGAAATATGTGCACACGTACCACTTTGCATTTTAAATGCATAAATTGTTTTGTTAAGCGGGAGGGAGTATTGTATATTGCAAGATCTGAACATTCTGTTCTAGTGTCTTCTCTGCTGCCCTCTCTGGCGGGAAGGTTTAAATAAAGTTAGTTCAATAAAAGTTGCCTGCAGCTGAGCATCTGTTAGTCTTGCTCAGTGAAATATGCAACACCCACAAATCCCCAATTTCCTGGTGCCTCCAACTCTGTGTCCTTGTGCATCATCCTCCCACTTCAGCCCACTATTTGTAGCTTTGCCCTCTCATAGACCTCAAATTCTGAAGTGATTTTAAATCACACCTTTGATCAAGGATTATGCTGGGATTCTCCAATCCCGTGGCCAAATTCTGATGCCGGTGCCAAACGTGGCGCAAGCGACTCCGGCATCAAAAGGCCTCCAGGTCCAGACATTCACCCCTTCCTAGGGGGCGAGTACGGCACCGGAGTGGTGTCCGCTGCTCTGGTGCACGAAAGCCAGCGCGCCATGGCTGGCGCGTGTCCGCGCCAGCCCCCGGGGCAATATGGCGGAGCCCGATAGGTGGCTGGCACGGAGGAACATAGACCCCCCACGGAATTAGCCTGCCCGCCAATAGGTGGCCCCCGATCGCGGGCCTGGCCACCGTGGATGCCCGCCCCAGAGTTGAATCCCCCCGCCGCCCCCCCCCCCCCAACCAGGACAGCCCCCATAGCCAGAACCCCGAAGTCCCGACGGGTAGGACCGTACGTAACCCACGCCGGCGGGACTCGGCCGAACTCGGCCCGTCGCGGAGAATCGCCGGGGGAGCCGCTTTCAACGGCCCACGATCGGCGCGGCGGAGACCCCATGGGCTCAATCGGTGCCGATTCTCCGGTCGCTGGAGAATTGACGGCCCGACGCCCCCCCCCCCCCCCCCCCCCCCCCTCCCCAGGTGATTATCCGATCCGGCGCAGGATTGGAGAATCCCGGTCCATGAGGGGCAGCAGGGTAGCATGGTGGTTAGCATAAATGCTTCACAGCTCCAGGGTCCCAGGTTCGATTCCCGGCTGGGGCACTGTCTGTGTGGAGTCTGCACGTCCTCCCCCTGTGTGCGTGGGTTTCCTCCGGGTGCTCCGGTTTCCTCCCACAGTCCAAAGATGTGCGGGTTAGGTGGATTGGCCATGCTAAATTGCCCGTAGTGTCCTAATAAAAAAGTAAGGTTAAGGGGGGGTTGTTGGGTTACGGGTATAGGGCGGATACGTGGGTTTGAGTAGGGTGATCATGGCTCGGCACAACATTGAGGGCCGAAGGGCCTGTTCTGTGCTGTACTGTTCTATGTTCTATGTTCTATGTCTCTGTGAAGCACCTGAAGATATTGGGCGGGGTTCTTTATTGGCTGACGTTGGAATTGAGAAACGCGATTGGGCGGAGAATCAGTTTTGACGCCCAAATTGTGGTGGGCACCGGTTTCATGGCAAATTGCAATTCTCCATTACCTCAACAGCGGCACCATGCATTCCAGAATGCACGTACAGTAAACGCATTGGCAGATCATTAGCGAACCTGACCTGGTATTCTCCAGGGCCTCTGCGATTCTCCGTCTCCACTGTGGTGAATTCCCGATGCCAAGGTTCACTTGTGCTTTTAAAAATCGTGAAATATCTGCGGGTGTTGGCAACAGCGGCGCTTTCGATGGCCCCGGGGAAATACTCAGGGAGTCCGGTAGTAGCAGCGACGTTGAAAATCTGGAGGCAGTTGCGCCAGCAATTCAGGCTGGAGGCGGGGTCAAGGGAAATGCTGATCTGGGGGAATCACAGATTTGAGCCAGGGAAGTGGGATGGCAGTTCTCGGAGATGGGAGGAGAAGGGCCGGAAGGCCAGAAGGCTTTTGACAAGTTGCCGCATAGGAGACTGTTAAATAAGTTAAGAGCCCGTGGTATTAAGGGTAAGATCCTGGCATGGATAGAGGATTGGCTGACTGGCAGAAGGCAGGGAGTGGGGATAAAGGGGTCTTTTTCAGGATGGCAGCTGGTGACTAGTGGTGTGCCTCAGGGGTCTATGCTCGGACCACAACATTTCACAATATACATTAATGATCTGGAAGAAGGTACTGAAGGCACTGTTGCTAAGTTTGCAGATGATACAAAGATCTGTAGAGGGACAGGTCGTATTGAGGAAGCGGGGGGCTGCAGAAGGACTTGGACAGGCTGGGAGAGTGGGCAATGAAGTTGCAGATGGACTACAATGTGGAAAAGTGTGAGGTTGTGCACTTTGGAAGGAGGAATGGAGGCATATGGGAAGATGCTTAGGAAATCAGAAGCACAAAGGGACTTGGGAATCCTTGTTCACGATTCTCTTAAGGTTAATATGCAGGTTCAGTCGGCAGTTAGGAAGGCAAATGCAATGTTAGCATTCATGTCAAGGGGGTGAGAATACGGGCAGCACGGTGGCGCAGTGGGTTAGCCCTGCTGCCTCATGGCGCCGAGGTCCCAGGTTCGATCCCAGCTCTGGGGCACTGTCCGTGTGGAGTTTGCACATTCTCCCCGTGTTTGCGTGGGTTTCGTCCCCACAACCCAAAGATGTGCAGGCTAGGTGAATTGGCCACACTAAATTGCCCCTCAATTGGAAAAAAAAATGAATTGGGTACTCTAAATTTATTTTTTTTAAAAGAGGGTGAGAATACAAGACTAGGGATGGACTGTGTATGTTGTTGATGACTATGTACGGGTGGATGGTGGATTCCTGATTCCTTTTCTTCAATATTTGTATTTAAAATGTTGAGGGTTGTTTGGGGGTTGGTGGGAAGAAGGGATTGTTGGTCAGGGGATTGACATTGTATTTGTTACAGTTGATGGTGTTGCTCGTTCTGGGTGAGTGTGCTTAACACTCGATTTGGCTCTGTTTCGTTACTTAGCTCTGGAGTTGCCAGGTATCGTTAAGATACCGCCACAAGTTTCAAGGTCAAGTTCAAAGCAATAAAACCATACACCAATTAGTAAGTTCAAACAAATGAGTTTATTATAATACAATTATAATCTACTCATGCACACGCTAAGATGACTAAACTATTCCTACCACTAAATAAACCAATACTTATCTTAAAGGAACTGCTGGATCAGGGGACAAGGCCTCTTGCTCTGCACTGGGTCTGCAGACTTCAGGTTGGTACAGAGTGTCTATCTCTGGTAGCGATCATTGTGAGACACTTACTTGCTGGCGGCTGCTGTCCCAAACCTCTCCTCTATCTCGGTCAAGATCTTCTTTGGTAAAAGCTGGTCGAGAGGGCTGGTCAAGAGAGGAGGGCTGGTCAAGAAGAACGAACTAAGTTTGGGACCTGTCTTTTATAGGTCCTAGGGCATCGCGCCCTTTTGGGCGGACCCTCTATCTGCTGGGGATCAATTGGGTCTCTTCCGAATCGATTTGTTTGAATCCCCCCCAATACTGAGGCTGTCCCTCGGCTACTGGGCGGGCCTTCGGGTGCTTTGTCTTCAAACCCCGCTGGTGCTGGGGTGTCTGGTATCCTATACAATGTTGCAATCACTTCCCTATTAGTGTCCATTGTCCCTGGGATCGTTCCATTACTATGTTAACTGTCCCGGAGATTGCCTCATTAGTATGCGGAATGTTCGTTTCGGTGCTGTCTGCTCTCTTAGCAGACAGAATCCACATTGGCTTGGTGCAGCCTGCTTGTGCTGCAAACATTGTCCATTTTAACCTGCAAGCTTTGCGTTCCTCCATTTTGTATTGAGGGAATGGCCAACTTCGGTGGCTACAATGGGTTGTTGGTGGGTGTAGATTTGGATGAAAATGTGAAAAAGGAGGAGAATAAAAATATTTTAAGAAACAAAAAATCACGAAGCAGGCGCCATGGCTGCTGAGAGGGAGGTGGGGGTACGGAAAGTGTCCAACATTGTTGACAGTCGTGCTGCTGCTGGGGGGCTTCTGCCAGGGCTGGGAGGAGTAATGGGGGTGGTAGGGATGGATGGACATGGAACTCTATTGCCGCGGCCTGCAAAGCAGCCATGTAGCTGTGCACATCGCTGACTGCCCAATGTGAACTTAGGGCCACAGGTCGTATGGGTCCCCCCGCCCTCAAGGCACTTCCATCAGTGCCCTCTGGCCCCAGCCAACCCATCAGCAGGATGGGCACACTCCAGTCCAACCAGTGCCATCTTGTTGGCTGGGATGGTGATTGGGGGGATTGTAATACGTACATGCGGCTGCAGCTTGTCAGCCCCAGTGTGTCAATCACAGACCTGACGAATCCGGCACCGTTTCTCATTGGAATCGATTGTGTTCCACATGGCGCCGGTGCTAGCCCCTCAATGGTCGCTGAATCGGTCCAGGTTCGGCTCCAGTTTTGCTGTCATGGAAGTCCACGAATTCTGCCCCAGCGTCAACCCACAAGTTATTTTTCTATATTAAAAGTATTTATATAAATGCAAGTGGATGTTATTCCCAGGATTTCTCATCACCTTCCCACCTCTCTGACACTATTTCGCTACAGAGTGTAGAGAATAACAAGCTATTGAAAGTCCCGATATGGGGTCAGGAGCTTGGAATCTCCAGTCAGGCCACTGACGCGAAATGTGTCTGCAAGTTAAACTGTGTGGCAAGAGAATCTTTGAAGAAACTCAAAGTTTTGGAATACCAATAGAAGAAATAGATTTAAATGAACCCATTGCTGAGTGATAAATATTTAGCTCCTATTAAAGTTGATCATGGACAGATGTTGTTATTTCTCAAATGTAGTTCACATATGGACAGAAAATACAATCTTTCAGGCACCTCAGGCAGGATTTTGCCACAGGCTTCAGGCCCCGGAGTCAAGACCAAATGTGGGGTTTCCAAGCCCACACGTATTGGCAGTGAAACTGGCTCAACAATATTTCAGAGGTGGTCCCATAATTGGCTGCCTTGCTGCCCAATTATATAAGAATAGTGGGCAGGCCCAATACCATCAGTCCAATCACAGGGCTGACAGCTCTGAGGCCTTGGTCACCTAACCAGGAGGCAAACTTCAAGTAGGTGCCATAGGCTTAAATATATTGGATAAAGTTTTCTCTAAATTGCACGAGTGTTGGATCAAGTGAGCAAAGCTGTGTGAAACTCGCCGGCTTCACAGACACTTTTCTCGACTGATTTAACAGCACTCTGTGCAAGTTCAAAGCGTTGACGAGGATCACAAAGCCAGCTGGAAGGGCGGGGCCTAAACGTACTGGCAAAGCTGTGATTCTGAGACCAGGGATACTGTTTTTAAATGCCCCCCAAACTCAAAGTTAAGTTTAAACCCCCTCCCTCCCCCAATGCACCCTAGAATTATTGGGATACCCCCAAGGAGGTCGGAACCCCCTCAGCAGAGCTGGGAACACCCCCAATCTCCACATAGAGAAGAGAAAAACCGCCTCCCAACACAAAAATTGGGGCACCCCCTCCACCTGCTCTACTCTCCCTCCATTCCCCCACAGTGCAAAGATCGGGGCACCCCCCACCATCATCCAAGCATCAAAGAGAAATCACACAAATAAGTGATTAGAATGCACTTCGTGCTTGGAACGCACTTACCTCTCTTTGGTGTGGCCAATGTTTATAAACATTGTGGTTTCACTACTCAGGGTACGTAACAGTGGACAGAGATGAACGAATCAAAGCTGCGGACGTTTTGTAGAAGCTATCAATCACAGACCTCTACTAGAAAGCTAAGAAGCCACAGCTAATGGATATGTGGGAACCAGACGCAGGTTTCAGCTGCTCACCTTCGAAGATTGGGCAGGTGGAATTCATGATAAGTGCTACAGCTGTAATTCCTCTCACTGGCCTTGTCTGGTCTGCTCTCTAGCTACCAGACAGGTTTCTCTTTTCAGTGGGGAGGGGGCTTTTAGGCAGGGGGTCTCTATGATGGGACCCCTTATTAAAGGGGTCCCTGTGGGGGGGTGCGTCTCCCTATTACAGGGGTCCATGGGGAAACCAGTTTGAGTCACCCCCATATTTGGGGTAGTGGGGCATCCATACAACTTGGGGGTGAAGGGCTGCTGTACGGTGCTGGGGGAAAGGTTCAGGCTGATTTGCAGTGCGGGGGGGGAAGGGGTGGCCACTCGCTCAAAATGGCGGCCCAATATTGGGATCCACACCGACGATGAGCGGCCGCCATGTGTACCACCTACAAGATGCACTGCAGTAACTCACCAAGATTCCTCAGGCAGCACCTTCCCAACCCATGACCACTACCGTCTAAAAGGACAAGAGCAACAGATACCTGGGAGCCCCACCATCTGGAGACTCCACTCCAAGTCACTGACCGCCCGACTCGCCGCTCCTTCACTGTCACTGGGGCAACATCCTGGAACTCCCTCCCTAACAGCACTGTGGGTGTACCTACACATCAAGGATTTCTGGGGTTCAAGAAGGCAACTTACCACCCCTTCTGAAGCACAACTAGGGATGGGCAATAAATACTGGCCTAACCAGTGATACCCACATCCCGTAACTGATTTAAAAAAAAATAATAAAACAAACTCCGAGGAGTCAGGAGATGAGTTACCCACCACAGAATTCTCCGCCATGACTTGCCCTTGTAGTCACAGTATTTATACAGCTGGGCCATATAATTTTCAGCTCAATGGTAATTTCCAGGCAGTTAATGGTGGATGATTCAGTGATTGTAATGCTGTTGGGAGATGGCTTGATTCTCTCTTGTTGGAGATGTTTGTTGCCTAGCAATTGTGATGCAAATGTTACTTGCCACTTATAGGCCCAAGGCTGAATGTTGTCCAGGTCTTGCTGCATATTGGCATGGATTACTTTATTATTTGAGGAGTTACGAATGGAACTGAACACGGTGCAAGCATCAAAGGACATCCCCACTTCAGACCTTGTAATGAAGAGAAGGTCATTGATAAACAGGATGAAAATAGTTAGGCCTGAAGAACTCCTGAAGTGATGTCTTGAGACTGAGATGTTTGGCCTCCACCAAACACAACCATCTGCCTTTTTACTAAGTATGACTTTAACCCAGTAGAGGACTTTCTCCCCATCTCCCATTAACTTCAAAGTTTCTCAGATTCCCCAACACCACACTCTGTTAAATGCTGCCTTGATGTTAAGGATAATCACTTTCACCTCACCATTGGAATCAGCTCTTTTATCCATCTTCCATAAGGCTTTAATGAGGTCTGGAGCTGAATCGCCCCGGTGCTATCCAAACTGAACATCGATGAGCAGGTTATTGCTGTGTAAGTGTTGCTTGGCGGCATTGTCAATGACACCCTCCATCACGTCACTGGTGTTTGGGTGTAGACCCCACCTATTTCCACCTCCATAACATGGTCCAAATAAACTTCTGCCTCAACTCATCTGCTCATGAAACCCTCATCCACCCCTGTGTTACTTCCAGATTTGACTTTTTATGGAATCATAGAATGGCTACAGCAGAGAAATAGGCCCTTTGGCCCATTGTATCCATACTAGCTTGCTGCAAGAACAATTCAGTCAGTTCCACTCCCTGCACTTTGCCAGTAGTCCTGCAATTTGTTTCTCTTCAAGCTTATCCAACCAGTTTTTAAACAATTGAATCTGCCTCCACCACACCATCGGGCAGTGCCTTGCAGACCCTAACAACTCAGAGCATAAAACGGTTTCCCACGTGTTATTATTGGCTCATATGCTATTTATCTTATGTCTTCTGGTTCGCGAACATTCTGCCAATGGGAACAGTTTCACCCTAAATACTCGGTCGTGAACTCATGATTTTGGATAGTTCTATCAAAATTCCTCTTAATCTTTTCTCCTCGAAGGAGAATAAACCCAACTTCTCCAATCTATCCACTTGACTGAAGTATCTCATGCCTGGAACTATTCTCATGAATCTCTGAAGCATTTACATCCTTCCTAAAGTGCATTCCTGGACAGCCACCCAGCTCCTATCCGCATACATATGAGGTCATCCACATCTCTGGTGCTCATATCCTTATTCACATCAAGTACTATTCCCCCATCATATCTATACTCGCTGGCCTACATTGGCTCCTGGTCAAGCAACATCTACGGCTGGATTCTCCGTTTCTGAGACTATGGGCGGGATTCTCCGACCCAGCTGGGGGGGGCTGAATCCCACCCCGCCACTCCGAAGCCGGCTGCCGAATTCTCCAGTGCCGGTTTTCGGGCAGGGGCGGGGTTTACGCCGTGCCGGTCGGGGCCCGTTGGCAGCGGCACCCGGCAATTCTCCGGGCCCCGATGGGCCGAGTGGCAGCCCGTTTGCTACCAGTCCCGCCGGTGTGAAATGAACATGGTCCATCACAGCGGGGCCTGGCTTGTCGGCCGTCTAGCAGGGTCCTCGGGGGGGGCGCGGAGGGATGCGGCCCCGGGAGGGGCCTCCACCGTGGCCTGGCCCGCAATCAGGGCCCATCTGTGCCGTGGGGGCACTCTTTCCCTCCGTGCCGGCCTCTGTAGCACCTGGAGGAAACCCAAGCAGGGTCGGGGAGAACGTGCAAACTCCACACATGCAGTCACCCAAGGCTGGAATAGTACCCAACCTGTGGTGCACCATTGTGTCACCCTGCTGCTCTTTTGCAAAGTCCCCAGCGCTCAATACTCACAGTGAAAGGAGCACCATTCCAGGACTTTCCAGGCAGAGCACGTGGCAAGCTTCTTTCCGTTGTTGTTTTCACTGAAATCTTTGTTTAAATTTTGGTTCCTACAATGGTTGCTGCTATTAGTTGGCATCCCTCCATTGCCAGCTTTTGTGTAGCAAAGATTTTATTGTCCTGATCCTTTTTGGATGGCTGCAGTGTTGATCGGCAATTTTTCTTACTCTAACGGTTTTCTGCTATTCTTTTCGGGTATCTACAGTGTGGATCAACCACCTCGTTGCCCGTTTTCTTTGCGGTCTTGTCGGCTTGCAGACCAGGAAGGTGCAAACAAACAAGAGCTTAAATGGAAAGGTGTTGACTCAACAGGCTGTAACCATAGACTGACTGTTAGCCAGTGTGGGTGGGCTAACAGGCTGTAAAGATAGACAACAAACTGTTAGCCCACCCAAGCTGCTGATGACAATATCAGTACGTCACGCGATCAAACTCTTAAAATGACCTTGTTGCAACTAGGAACAAATATGAGTACAGAACAGAACGTTTTTTTTTCTTTGTTGAACAGGGAAGGCACGGCCATGTAGTTCCAGGTCAGGATAGTGTGTGTGACTTGGAGAGAATTGACAGATAGTGCTGTTGCCATGTGTCTGCTACCCTTGGTTTCTAGGTTGCCGAGATTGTGAATTAGAAGGTGCAGCTGAAGGATCCTTGGAGGGTTATTGCAGCATATTTTGTAGATGGTACACACTGCTGCCCCATTGTGGCAGTGCTGAAAGGAGCAAATCTTTAAGGTGGTCAATAGGATGCCAATCAAGTGGGCAAACCAGGATGCTGTTGAGCTTCTTGCCACCCTCATCCAGGCAAGTGGGGGTTATTTGGACACCATCCTGACGTTTGCCTTGAGTGAAGATGGAAAAAGCTGGAAAGGAATGAGAAAGAGATGTAGCAAAGAAAAAGTACAGGACAGGTTTTCCACTTCAGTGTTTCTGGCACATATTACAAGTGCTTAACCAGAAAGTGCGCACCCCTGGACTTTCCATCCAGTCGGATAATAATTTGTGGCTTGGAAGTGCACAATTTCTCACTGTGTACTCCTGTCATGTGCCAGTTGTAAAGAAATGGAAAATTTCTCATTTCTCAACAGCAAAGAGAATCCAGGGAAACAACATAAAACAAGAAACCAGGGAATTTAGATTTGCCAAAAAATCAAGGGGATTCAAGCAACTGGGAAGAGTGCCAACAGAAATAAAAATTAAGTAACAAAGTTCAGTTATACAAATGAGAAATACGGCAATATCGCAGTATTTCCCCTTATGATTCCACAACCCCCCCTCCTGCAGCCACCCCCGGAACCTTGCATCCAGCCCTCCTGGCGCAAACCTGTGGTTGTCACATAGCGGCAGCCACACGACATGCCCTCCAGCCTGAAATGCTGCCTACACTGGCTCCACACCCATAACGCCGATACCACCACCGGGTTCACAGAGTACCTGACCGGTAAGAATGGAATTGGCGCCAACAACAGCTCTTACAATCTACCTTCATTCCCTCTACCAATTGAGCCAAGTTCAATTTGTGTAGCTGGGCCAAGCTCCGCGCCGTCTGGATTCCTAAATATCTAAAACTCACCCTCACCACCCAGAACAGCAAGTCCCCAACCTCCTTTCTTGCCTTTAGCATTGATTGGGAACACCTCGCTCATTCCCATTGTAGCCATCTAAGATGGACACCAGTAACACAAAATGGAGAACTGCAAAGACTGCAGGGAAAAACGGACAGTAAAGAGCAAACAGCTTGCAGAAGCTTGCAGCATTCAGACATTTGCAAAAACCGGTTTCCCCACAGCTGCAGAGTCCAGGCAGCGATGTTAATGGGAAAGCCATCTACATACTAATGAGGTGATACCTGGACAACCCCGGACACAATAGATACACTTAAGTATCGATTGATACTTTTCAATAGCGAAGCAGACATGATGGAGCCAGCGAAACCAGGACAATGAGTCCTAAGAACCGCCCCAGCCATCAAGGAACGACCCTAGAATAGGGGGGTTCAAATCATATCGATTGGGGAAAGGCCCAATCGATACCCAGCAGGTGAGGAAGCCCGCCCCAAGGGGCACGGACCTCCTGGGACCTATAAAAGAAGGTCCCGCACATGGTTCGGTCTCCTGTCTCCGGCCTTCGACTCCAGCCTCCAGATCCTGTCTTTTACACCAGCCGTTGAGCAGCAGCCATCGATAAGTAAGTGCCAAACGACGATCGCTACCTTGACCCAGGCAGTACTTATACCCGTACCGATCAGTAGTAACAAGAAGTTGCAGACCAGAACGGAACGAAGGCCTTGTTCCCTGACCTTGCCTGTTCCTTCTTAGATAAGTATTAGTCGTTTAATGGTAGAGAAGTAAGTTAGTCTTTAGCGTGTGAATGAGTATTTATTATAATTGTTATAATAAACTCTAACTGTTTGGACTTACTAATTGGTGTATAGCTTTATTGCTTTGAACTTGACCTTGATGCTTGTGACGGTGTCTCTTACGGCACCTGGCGACTCCAGAGCATAGAAATAAGAAACAGAGCCAAACGAGTGTTAAGCACACTGCGTCTATTGGAGGAGTGTTAAACACACTAACTCAGAACGAGCAACACCATGTTCAATTTGTACCCCAAAAACCAACCAAATTCCCTCAAAATCTCCATAATCCCTCCAATGCTGCCCAACGGGTCCAAAATAGATAATAGCAGATCGTCCGCACATAGCAAAGCTCTCTGCTTGCCCCCCCCCCCCCACCCCCCCCACCCCTGCTCACTCCTTTTCCAATCCCTCTAAGCCCTAAGCTACATTACCAATGGCTCTACCGCCAAGGTGAAAAGCAACGGGTAGAGCAATGGGTACGATGCTACCCAAAGTACCACAAACTCATCCATTTCATCCAGACACTCGCCACCAGCACCCTGTACAACAGATGAACCCAATCCACAAACTCTTGCCCGATCCCAAATTGCCCCAGCACCTCCAGAAAATATGCCCACTCCACCTGATCAAAGGGCTTCTCCGTGTCCATTGCCACCATTACCTCCTGCCCCTCAGAGGGCATCATAATAACATTAAGTAGCCTATGAACATTCACCAACAACTGCCTTCCCTTTACAAATCCTGTCTGGTCCTCCCCTATCACCCCTGGCACACAATCCTCAATTCGCAATGCCAGCACCGTTACTCACAACTTTGCATCAACTTTCAGCAGTGATATCGGGAGGTACGACCCACACTGTTCCAGGTCCTTAGCTTTCTTTAAGATCAGGGAGATGAGGGCAGCACGGTGGCACAGTGGTTAGCATTGCTGCCTACGGCGCTGAGGACCCGGGTTCGAATCCCGGCCTTGGGTCACTGTCCGTGTGGAGTTTGCACGTTCTCCCCGTGTCTGCGTGGGTTTCGCCCCCACAACCCAAAAGATGTGCAGGTTAGGTGAATTGGCCACGCTAAATTGCCCTTTAATTGGAAAAAATAATTGGGTACTCTAAATTTAAAAAAAAAAGATCAGGGAGATGGACGCCTGTGACAATGTGGGGGGAGCTCCCCCCTTGTCCCTCACCTCATTGTACATCCTCACCAACAACAGCCCCAGCTCTGCACCAAACCTCTTATAAAACTCTACGGGAGTTTGGCCTGTCTGGCATGGGTGCCTTCTCCGCTTACATCATCACCTGCATCCATCACCTGCCTTAACCCAATCGGGGCCCCCAGCCTCTGCACCCTCTCTCCCTCCACCTTAGGGAACTCCAACCCGTCCAGGAACTGCTGCACCACCTCCTCCCCGGTCGGGGGCTTCGACTTGTATAGCCTCCTATAGAAGGCCTCATATGCCCCATTCACCAAGTAACTGAAGCCACCTTGTGGGCACAGATGAACATTAGCACAAATTAAGATGACTCACCGCTATAAAAAAGCACATGTAAATAAACATCAGTTTGTTCAGCAGCTGGCCCTCCACCTTGTCATTTCAAGCTTCCACGCTCCGTGAACCCCCGCGCACACTTAGAACTCCATCCCTGGGCAGCGTGAGAGTGTCAGCGCTATGTCAGTGCCACCTCCCACACTGAAAGCTCTGTGCAGCCTTGCTGATGCCGCCCTTCCACCTCCCCTCCCCCCATCAACAATCAGGCCTGACACACTTCTCCAGTAATGATGATGCCGTGGGCTGACAAGGTGTGGAGGGGATCACAAGGCCTGGAGGGGTTGATAAAACATGGCGGGGCTGACAAATCATGGAGGTTAGTTGGAGGAACACAATAGAATCCGTGCCCTCTTTTGTGAGGGCCACGAAGAATCCAGCACGAGTTGAAGGATATATAGAAATAAATAACATTTATTTACAGTAACATAAATATATATACACACACAACAGCAGCAGTAACTCCCTTGCTGCTCACTCCTCTCTAGCTGGATCCAAACTGGCCAGCTCGAATTATGTAGGGAATCTGCTAATTATTTCTCTCCCCCCCCGCGCCCCCCCCCCCCCCCCCCCCCCCCCCCCCCCACTCATTGGGGAAGCTCATACTCCCTAAGGATTGTGGGATTGCCATTAGTCCCCAGCCAGTGGTAAGCAGGCAGGTTATAACACCCTCGAAGGGGGCTGTTGCAGTTGAAGCTGTTCATTGGCAGGTCGCGTTCAGCTCTCTGTCAGACCGGAATCAGACATATTGCTGAGGATGAGAGAAGCGCAGCTCTGTCTTCAATGCAAGTCATCACCATTCTCCTACAGCATCCGACCAATGGCTTTAGCCCACTGCCCATGGAATTGGGCCCATTGCAGAAACCTAATGCTGGCACCACACTGATGATCAGACGACAGTCCCCACGGTTAGAGATCTCACCCTGATTCCTGCTCGTTCCAAGCCTAGAGGCCATCCCTAGCCCGACAAACCATACGGCCCTGACCATGGCCCGACCTTTTTCCTCCTCCTTCCCGGGGTTCTCCTCACCACCCTCCTCCTCATCTAAGGAGATGTGGTGCTTCTCCATCTCCTCCTGGTCCAGCTGGTATCCCGTCTACAGCACCAAGTTGGGGAGAGCGCAGCAACCCACAATGATGTAGGACACCCTCTCGGAGCTGTGTTGGAGGGCAACCCCGATGGGTCCAGGCACCAGAACCAGATCTTGAACTGTCCAATTGCCTGCTTTACCAGCATGCGGGTTGAAGCATGAGCCTTATTGTTGCGGGTCTCCCTCTCATTTTGTGGCCTCCGCACTGGCGCCATCAGCCACATCCTTACTGGGTACCTCTTGCCCCCGAGGAGCCATTCCTCCAGACCCTGCTCTCCCGCAAACACATCTGGGATATGCAAGAGCCCCAAGATGTAACTATCATGGATGCCCCACGGGAAACGGGAGCACACCTGCATGATTTTCATTGCATGGTTACAGACGACCAGAACGTTGAGGGGTTAGAATCTCTTGTGCTTCATAAATGGTATTGCATGATGCCATGGAGAGCGAAGGGCCATGTGGGTGCAGTCTATCACACCCTGCATCTGGAGGATGCCAGTTAGATGGGGGAAGCCCATAGTCCTGAACTCTTGGCTCTCCTGGTCACAGTCCAAGTTTATATACACGTGGGCCCTCGTATAAAGTGAATCTGGTACATCACTAATACATTTGTGTGCGGCTGTCTGGGAGACGCCACACCGATCACTCATGTTATCCTGAAACGAGCCACTCGCATTGGTCATTGACTTCAGGAAGCAAAGTACTGCACACACCCCTGTCAGCATCAATGGGGCCGAGGTGGAGATGGTTAGCAGTTTCAAATTCCTAGGGGTGCACATATCCAAAAGTCTGTCCTGGTCTACCCACGTCGACGCTACCACCAAGAAAGCACAACAGCGCCTATACTTCCTCAGGAAACTAAGGAAATTCGGCATGTCCACATTAACCCTTACCAACTTTTACAGATGCACCATAGAAAGCATCCTATCTGGCTGCATCACAGCCTGGTATGGCAACTGCTCGGCCCAGGACCACAACAAACTTCAGAGAGTCGTGAACACCGCCCAATCCATCACACAAACCTGCCTCCCATCCATTGACTCCATCTACACCTCCCGCTGCCTGGGGAAAGCAGGCAGCATAATCAAAGATCCCTCCCACCCGGCTTACTCACTCTTCCAACTTCTTCCATCGGGCAGGAGATACAAAAGTCTGGGAACACACACAGACTCAAAAACAGCTTCCTCCCCGCTGTTACCAGACTCCTAAATGACCCTCTTATGGACTGACCTCATTAACACTACACCCCTGTATGCTTCAACCGATGCCGGTGCTTATGTAGTTGCATGTGTACCTCGTGTTGCCTTATTATGTATTTTTTTAAATTCCCTTTTCTTCCCATGTACTTAATGATCTGTTGAGCTGCTCGCAGAAAAATACTTTTCACTGTACCTCGGTACACATGACAATAAACAAATCCAATCCAATCCAATCCAATGTGGTGCCAGCTCTTGTAAGACATGGCAAAGGTGGTCCAATGTCCCCAGGGTCAGGTACAATCTGCTCCGGCACTGTGGCTGTGACATCTGTACAGAGGAAGTCCAATGTCGGAAGACCCTTTTCTCTCTGTGGTGCTGTTCCCTGTACAGCTATGGGCCAAAGCCCTCGCTCCTCAGCAGGACGCAGGTCCTGGTTACGTGCAGCGGTACGTCTCTGTCTCTGTTACTGCTCGATCGTTAATAGTAGAAAGTAGAAAAGCCAACTCAGCAGTCTCAGTGATTCTCCAGAATCGTGCACCGAAAAGAGAAGAAGGCCAAAGTGAGCAATGAGGATTCTGGAGAAAGTCCTGCCCCTCAGCCCTCTACTCCTCTGGGACCTCCACTCGCACTTCCCCTTTAGTGAGTGCCTTTCCACGAAGCCTCACACCCTCCTCTCTCACACTCGATATCCCCACACCCCTCCCTCTCAACTCCAACAGGATTACACGCCTGGAGACTCAAGAGTCTCATTGGCACATTTCTGCCAGCCATTCTCCATCACTCCGATTCTTTGTGTTAGATGACAGGGCTATTGAATAGATGCATGGGACCCGCGTCTGCATCCTCACAGGGTACCTTAAAGGAGTCCCCATCATGACCTGTAATGGGGTGAGTTATGACAGATTTCACCTTGACGCCTTGCTTTAGGATTCACATCAGTGTATCCTGTGAGATGTAAACTCTTGTCTGAGCATTGGGGTTCAATGCTTGGAGCTCAAATCAGTGGCAGTGTACTCGAAACATTTCTCTCCACAGATGCTGCCAGACTTGCTGAGTTTTTCCAACATTTTCTGTCAGCTTTTATTTCAAATTCCCAGCACATGCAGTATTTTGCTTTTATCCTTATAAATCCTGCTGCGGCCCTGTGCCTTCTCTTTCAATCCTCGTCCATTTTGTGTGATTTGATTGATCTAAAAGCATAGCCAACTGCGTTGTCTGTAATACGTTCACAGTCAGGGTACGAAATGTTCCAAAAGCAAAATGTTGCAGATGCTTGAAAACTGAAATAAAAACAGAAAATCCTGCAAACGCTCAGCCTATGAGGTTACCACATCTGTTGGAGGGAGAAACGGAGTCTCGATGACCTTTTCATCAGAACGAAATGTTCCAGGTTGGTCTGAGTGTGATTATTGAGATTCCAACCTGTGGAGTCTCTCACAAATCAACATCCTTGAGCTTATTTGAACAGCAATAATTCTGTTTATTTTTCTTTTGAATGCAACATCCAGTGGGAGATGGTTCTTTCCCATAAACAATTTGCTTTGGCACAGCCCTCTTCCTCCTGTAGCAGCTACAATTAGAAAGCTTGTTTTAACTAAGAGACAAAGATAAAATAAATCTTATGGCATGCGCATGGATAGCTCGGGCAAAAATGTAGGTTATATTCAATGAAGGATCTGACTGAAAGAAATATCAAAATGCAGGGGACTTCCCAATGTGGCCGTTTTCTGATGTGATATTTAGTGCTTTCCCTGGCATGAAGTTTATTCCAAGAAGGAGAAATTGGTGGCTGAATGAAGTCAAAACCACACGCAATTAAATTAATGATCTGATGAACACAGTTCCAGAATTTTCCATTACTGTGGCGATGCAAAACCAACTACCTTTTTTATAAGATGAGCAAGAGTAATGCGTTATTAAAAACTATGCTGAGATTGCATAATTACAATGTTTTCTGACTGTATTAAAACCTAAAAACGTATTTGCACTGTTGTTGGTTTTCATTTCCCGCTATGTGGAAGTTGGTCTGATATTTTGCATTTAATTCAACATTGGACACATGATAAAACCAAGTGGAAATGTGTTCCCTGGGGTTTATTCTGCAGTATTTCCATTGTGCTGTAGCTCCACTAAAGCAGAAACTATTGCAGTTGATTTATAAGAAAAGCAGAAGATGCTGGGCGTGGAAATGTCCTGTTTGTTCTCTCCACAGATGGTTTCTGATCTGTTCAGTATTTTCTCCCATTTCTGCCTTACTTTCAAAATTTCCAACACCACATCAATAGTAAAAGGCTGGTCAAAGATAGAGTTGGATAGTTAGGAACAAGAAAGATCTTCTTGTGGAGGCAGAAAGAGTGGCTGAGTACTGAACGAGCACTTTACATCTGCCTTCATTAGAGATGCTGCCAACGGAGCAGGAAAGGAGGCAGGAGTGAATTAGATGGGATAAAAAATAGATAAAGATGAGGGGTGGGATTCTCCATCAGCCAATGCTGGGATCGGGAAAGGCGACTGGGCAGAGAATTGGTTGTGAAGCCAAAATCATGGCTGGCGCCAGGTGCCCACCTGAATGCCATGCTCCGGTGCCTCGACAGTGCCGTCAATGCGTTCTAGTCCACACGTACAATAAACGGCGTCTGCTTATCATTAGCGGACCTGACCAGTGTTCTCCAGGGCCTCCGTGATGCTCCGCCTCTACCGGGAGGAATCACAGATGGCGTGTTTTACTTCTGGCTTCAAAAATCGGGAAACAAGCGGCATAGCCGATGAGGGAGAGAGAGGAGGTAGGACATGCAGAGGCACGACCATAGGCTGCAGGGCCATGGTCGTGGATGATCCACTGGCAGGGCTGGCTGGGGCGGTGGGGGGACATCTAACATGCCCAGGTGGGGCAGCGGGGGGGTGATGGGGGGGTGACCAGGGAATGAGCCACGGGGTTGGGGTTGGGATGCCCACCTATGGGGTCAGGGTGTCCAGACACGGACCGCAATTGCTGCGGCCTGCAAGGCAGCCATCTTACTGCGCACTCCACTGACCGCCCCCCGTGGCCCTTGGTTGTGCAGAGTGGCACCCGTCGTATGGGTGCCCACCAAACCCTGCATCCCATCCCTCACCCTCCACCTCACCACACCCGCACACCATCCCCCACCCTCCATCCCATACCCGCCCCACCATTGCACCCCCCACTCCCCAACTGGCTGCCACCCGCCAGAGGGGCAGCATGTGGGCCACCCAAGGGCAATGCCCACAGGAGGGTGCCGGATGGGGGCCACAGAGCATACCGCTGGCATGGGTCCACCATGTAGCCCATTGGACCTGGTTGGGCACGGGGTTACCATGCTAACATGTCAGCCTTTCACCCCCTGCAGACAATGGCTATCGGTATCCAACCAGGAATGGTGGCCTTCGTTCTGGCCCTGCAGTCCTGGGGATGCATTGAGGCTGTACGAGCTGGAGCTGCTCAGGTTGGACCCTGCAGGAGCCTTCCCCAGAGGAACAAGAGCCAGCCGGTGAGGTTGGGGAGCCAGCTGCCCAACAAGCCAAAAAGGAGATGGGAAGGAGGCACCGCATCAGGCCTCGTGTGTACCGGCAGTGCCTGTCATTCAAGGACCTGCCGGACCGGACATACCACCGAAGAATCCGGCTGAGCAGGCAGACCGTGCGACATATCTGCTGGATCATGGTGACCATGGGGGTATGGAGGAGGACACTCACTCCTAGTGGCTGTGATGGTGACGGTCGCCCTGAACCTTTACACCATGGGGTCCTTCCAGGTGCCGAGTGGGGACCTGTCCGGGATCTCACAGACCTCGGTGCACAAGTGCATCCGTGCCATCACGGAGGCCCTATATGCCCAGCTGGCACAATAATCAAATTCAATATGGACCGAGCCCACCAGGCTACCCAGGCAGCGGGATTCGCCGTCATCGCTGAGATGCCCCGGGTCCAGGGGGTGATTGACAGGTTGCATATTGTTCTGTGAGCACTGGCCCATGACAGGCCGGCCTTCACAAATCGAAAGGGGTTCCACTCGATGAACATGCAGCTGATGTGTGACCATGAGCTGCGCATCATGCACGTCAATGCCCAATGCCTGGGCAGGGGCACGATGCCTTCATCCTGGTACACTCGATGGTTCCTGATCTCTTTGAGGCGCACCCCCAGCTGAGGGGTTGGTCCTGGGTGACAGGGGTTATCCGCTGTGGTTGCAGCTGGTGACGCCGATCCGGAGGCCATAGACCGACGCGGAGACCCGCTCCAATGACGTCCAAGCCACGGCCTGGAGTGTGATCGAGCAGTGCTTTGGCATCCTGAAGAGGTGGTTCAGGTGCCGAGATTACTGTGGAGTATACTGCAGTATAGCACTAAGAGAGTCGCCCACATCATGGTGCCATCCTCCACAACATTGCGCAGCAGAGGGGTGACATGCTGGTGGAGGAAAATGAACACCAGGTCTCGACCCACGAGGAGGATGAGGAGGAGGGTGAGGATGGGCAGGACATGGGACCCAGGCATGCACAGGAGGTGCGCCAGGACCAACGCACACGGGATGTTCTAATCGTCTCCAGGTTCACTGATTGGGGGGCCTGGCCAGGGGTATGGACACCCCATCCCACCCCAACAGTCCCTCCCTGTGCCACCCCCCCCCCCCCTCCCTTCCAACCCATTTTGTGATTCCTACCTGACTCACTATGGGGTGCGGAACCTGCGTTGACAGTAATAGCAGGTCAGGCCCTTGGGTTGGAGGGTAATGATGACAGCCCACTTTGCAATGAGTTCTGCTGCTCCCCACCCCGTTTGACAACATCTGACTCCTGCCCACAGTAGCACCTTCCACATCCAGTAGGGTGACCCCTGCATTCAAGCTGAACATTCCATCACACGGTCCCATCGAACCCTTGGAGTGGCGGAGGTGGGTACGGCGGTGGTGGTGGGGGGGGGGGGGGGGGGGGGGGGGGGGGGGCAGGACAGGAGGGGGGATATGGGGTGGAGAAAGATGTGGGTGGGGAACCAGAGCGGTGAGCGCTGGCTGAACTGGGGTTCCTGGCCCCAGCCCACATCCAACATCCGCCCATCTCCCCCTGCCAAAATGGAGGAACGCCCAAAGCACAGACCTACAGGGCGTGACGTGCCAGGCGCGTGACCTTCTCTCTGCTGCTGCTTCTGGCGAAAGACTCCATCATTCATAATTAAATGGCGGTCGCAGACGGCATTCTTTTTTTTAAACTTGAAACTTTATATCCAATACTTGATTTTTCCAAGTTTATGACTTTTTACTCCTGAAAATTAAAACAATTTCAGTTGAACATACACATCTTTCCATTTACACACAAACTTTGTTTTAAATATATTCCCATTTCATTAGAAATTTTAACCAGTATAGAAAAATGTACAATATTGTTTTTACTTTCCAAACTATAAACAAGATGAAGAAACTTGTCAAACACAATGTCAGAATATTACTTCCTGGTTCCACTGTATTGCATTGTCCAAACATCCAAGTCACCTCCTTCTCCATTCTCACCAAACGCACTTACTTCCTGGTTTCCAGAGAGTGGTGACATAGAGTGATGATTGTGTAGGTTTATTCCAGTGTTGACATGTGTCAGCCGTATTGCTGACCGACAAACCTGGCCTGACTTCCCTCTCATTGTCCAGTAGCTGCATCCACCCCAGTAATAGACTGCTGACCATGTCCCGACCCGTAATTCACATTGTGGGAGTGCAAGCGGACATTATGCCGGCCATTAAACAGCTTGACCACTGAGTTGCGGGTTGCATTCTGCCGATCGGTGGCGGGGGACGAGCTGAGCAGTGCGCAGAGAGTGAGCATGAGAGCGGAGCACCAAGCTGGGGCCACCACTGTTTGCATCTCCCGCCCACGTGGACGGCCATCAGCCCCTGTCCCCAGTCCATGTGTGCGCGTAGTGACCAGCACACAATTCAGCCTTGGGCCGCCCCGCCTCCTCAAATGCTGCAACAAATCTGGGACTGTCCATGGCTGGCATTCTTAAAAGCCGGCTGGAGCCGTTGGGGACGTCGTCCTGTGATTGGGAACTCCACAACCAATCACTCCACGTCCCTCCCGACAACCACCCGTGGGTCGCGACCCTGAGGTTTAAAAACCCTGCCCTACTGCACTCCAGTGAACCTGGGTTGATCTCCTGACTGGAATGTAGTGATAGAGTGGGGGATACGCTGGGCCATGAGGTTACTGAATGTGGTTGAATACAATTCCGTAACTACGGATGGCACCATGTCTCATGGATACTCAGTTTTGAGTTGCTAGATGTGTTCTGAATCTATCTCATTTAACAAGGTGGCAGTACCATGCAACATGGAGGGTATCCTCAGTGTGAAGATGGGACACTGAGGTGGTCACGCCTATTGATACTCCAATGGACAGATCATCTGCAACAAGCAGGTTCAAGAGGATGAGGTCCAGTATGATTTTCTCTCTTGTTAACTCACTCACCACTTGCTGCAGACCCAACCTAGCAGCTGTATCCTTTAGGGCTCAGTCTGTTGTGATGATGCCAGGTCACTCTTGGTGATGGCCATTGAAGTCGCCTATCTGGAGAACATTCTCTGCCCTTGCTACCCTCAATGCTTCTTTCAAGTGGTGTTCAACATGGAGGAGTACTAATTCATCAGCTGAGGCGGGGTGAGGTGGTGGTATGTGGAAATCAACAGGAAGTTTCCTTGACAATTGCCCTGTGCCATGAGACTTCATGGGCTTCAGAGTCATCACTGCGCTGCCACCTCTGGTGGGCCTGTCCAGCTGGTGGGACAGGACATACCCAGTGAGGACTTTGCCTGGAACATACGATTCAGTGAGTATTACTGTGCCAAGCCAAGCTGTTGCTTGACTAGTATGTGGGACAGCTCTCCCAATTTTGGCCCAAGTCCCCTGATAACAGTAAAGAGGACTTTGCAGAATTGACTGGGTTGAGCGTGCCATTGTTATTTCCGGTGTCTAGGTTGATGGTGAATGGTCCATCCAATTTTATTCCTTTTTGACTTTTTGGTAGCTTTGGTGCAACTGAGTGGCTTACTAGGCCATGTCAAAGAGTCAACCACATTGCTGAGGACATGGAGTCACATGAAGACCAGACCAGGTGAGTATGGCAAGCTTACTGACTCAACCTCCTCTTACAAAGTTGATCAAGAACTCCTTGTGAATCCAAAAAGATCTCCAAACTGAACATGGTACTTCCACATTCTGCAGCAGCAATACAAATTCAAAAATGCCTCCTTTCAGGGTCCCATGTTGATCCCCTCAAATCACGCCAGAGGTGAGGGAAGGAGGGGAGCAGGGTGGAGGGGGGACGGAGGTCACTTCTACAGATAAATATAAGTTTTGCTGAGGGTGATTAAGAGATGGTGTTAACATGACCTGTGATGTCCAAAATGGTAGGTGAGACAGCAGATGTGCATTAGACACTGGAGATGCCACAAGTTGTTCACTCTGCAGACCCTTGGCCCCACACACAGCAGGCCCACACTAGTGCCTGTGGTGATAGGCGTGTATGCATATCTGTATATAACTGTATTAATGTATAAAGCCATTTATCAATGTATGTAATAATCACGGGTATGACCTCCTGCCAGTGGGTGGCGCCAGCCATGCATCACGTGACTGACGAAACTCGACAGTTGGTGGTAGCACGGATAATAGGACATTCGCACTTAGAGTAGCTCCCTCTCAAGTCCCTAGAGACTTGAATAACTTTGTCTGTACATAGATTCCAGTGATGGCGGGACTGTCATATGAGGAGAGACTGACTAGGTTGGGATTGTTCTCACTGGAGTTCAGAAGAATGAGGGGGGATCTCACAAATAAAATGAATAAAATTATAACGGGACGAGACAGGGTAGATACAGGGAGGATGTTCCCAATGGTGGATGTGTCCAGAACCAGGGGTCACAGTCTGAGGATTCAGGGTAAACCATTTCGGGCAGAGATGAGGAGACATTTCTTCACCCAAAGAGTGGCGAGCCTGTGGAATTCATTACCACAGGAAGTAGTTGATGCTAAAACATTGAATATATTCAAGAGGTAGCTGGATATAGCACTTGGGGAGAATGGGATCAAAGGCTATGGGGAGAAAGCGGCATTAGGCTATTGAGTTGGATGATCAGCCATAATCGTGATGAATGGCGGAGCAGGCTCGAAGGGCCTATCTGCTCCTATCTTACATGCATCTACGTATCTATGTAGATCTGTTAGTATCTTACCACGTGGAAAACAATAAATATTTGTTCTGGTTGAACACATCCATGTTCTGTGTGTGTCCTCATCATCGGGGGAACCACGGAACACAACAGTGCCCACACAGCCTGCACTGGAATCAGTCCGCCTGCCAGTTCACAAGCTCCTGGCTACCATTGTACTGCAACTAGCGGCACTACAGAGTCAAGGTTCCAGTCACAATATGTATCGTGAAGGCCGGCGGCATGGGTCCTGAGGGTGAACCGGTTGGCAAAAGTGGGTCCCAGGAAAAACAGTTTGAAAAACACTGTGTTAGAGAGTGCCCCCAGAAGGGACCCCTTCATCCAGCAGTGCATTCCTCCTATGCTGCCTCAGACCCCTCCCAATCAGGATCACTGTTATTTTTGTTTTGGCCAACGCCATTACTGTGGTACAGCAAGGTGGTGGTCCCTCACTTTAATTTCCAAATGGAATTCAACATTTGCTCTCACACTGTCCATATGCCAGATATACATCTCGAACCACACAATATAAACGTAGAGCTTCCTCCTGTCGTTCTGCAGCTTCTCCCAATAATACTGGATGTCATAATATACACCAGCATATCATGGTGCAGACACACACTGATGGACACACACAGGGACCAATCAACATGTACAAACACCGCAGCCAATCACCAGTTAGAATACACACACTAAGGGCAGCACGGTGGCCTAGTAGTTAGCACAGCTGCCTCACGGCGCTGAGGTCCCAGGTTCGATCCCGGCTCTGGGTCATGGTCCGTGTGGAGTTTGCACATTCTCCCCGTGTCTGTGTGGGTTTCGCCCCCACAACCCAAAAATGTGCAGAGTAGGTGGATTAGCCACGCTAAATTGCCCCTTAATTGGAAAAAATAATTGGATAATCTAAATTTAAAAAAAATAAATGAATACACACACTATAAAGGCAGGGGGCACCATGGTTCCCGCTCATTCTGGGTGCTGCCTCTCAGTGTAACAAGAACTCATCCAGTCCAGGCTCACACCACGTGCTGAGAGAATCAACTGGTTCGGACAAGGCTTAGGTCTCTAGTTCAAGTTAGCATCATTTAGACCCACAGTCATCGTGAGTTAGTTAGTTAGAAGTAGTTAATAAAATTGAGTTGAACCTTCATCTGTGTTGGAAGTATCTGTTCATCTCTCAAGCCTACACAAGCCAACACAACACTGGATTCCATAGTTATTGTGGTATGCATTCTTCCCAGCTGCTACCAGGTGATTGACAGATAAATGGCACTCCAGATAGCTGTCTACTTAACAAGCTAGCTTAATTTACCTGAAGGTTAGTACTGTGCCATATATTATGATTCTTAATCTATAGTTAAACCTGAAAAGGACTTACCAGAACATATGATATGAACGACTCACTTGGTCTCAGTCTCACTCTGGCATAGTCACCTGCCTCCTCATGTGCTCCTTGATGACTAGATAACCAGATGATACAAATGGCCAGAGCCGCACCTGGCATAGCACCCAGAGCAACCTGCCCCTCACTGATCTGTAGCTTCATTGGGAAAACGTGCAACAGAGAAAGAGGGACAGGAGAGAGGCGGCCAGCAGAGAGGTACAGATTTCAGGAGGCACTACCCACAATGCAAGCGCTTCGATTCTCTGGTCCCCAGCCACATGTTTCTTGGCGATGTGCTAGTGGCAGGATTCTCTATTCCCATTGATAAGCATTGATTTCCCATTGTAGTTGTGGTAAACACCGCTGGTTATACACTCCAGGTTATACAGCCACTGTACTACAGTCAATACAGTAAACCCCAGCCTGCTGGCTCCACCCAGCAGGCACTGTATAAAAGTGTACGCTCTCCTGCACTGCCTCCATTCTGATTCCAGCTGCAGGAGGCTTAACATCTAGCGCAATAAAGCCTCAATTGTTCACCATTTTGTCTCATGGTTATTGATGGTACATCAATTTATTGCGCAAGAATTTTAAAGATGAACATCTTAATCAAGCCGGATCGCCTGGAGCTGAATCCTCATGCAGCCGGCGCACTGCCACTTTTGAGCACTGGCTCGTTTTCCTCCTCATTCGGGATGCTGCCACTTATACGGAAGCGATGGCACTACTAAAAGGACAGTACATAAGACTGTTAATCAGGTGTTCGCCAGGCACCTCCTGGCCGCTAGACGGCAACTCCTGGGGGAGTCTCAGGATGATTTCCTGCGTGCCCTGTGGATACTCGGGAGAAACTGTAATTGCCAGGCAGTGTCGGAAGTCCAACACACGGAACTGCTGATCAGACACGCCTATATCATGGGCATTAAATCCAATTATGTCCGCCAGCGATTACTGAAAGGGGGTACAGTCGACCTTACAGAGACTGTACAGCTCGCTAACTCCCTGGAAGTGGCCTCCTACAATCCAGGGTCCTACACCTCCGACCGCGCGGCACCCTCGTGGGCGTCATGGGCCCCACCATCGTCCGACGCAAGCCTGCACCATGCGGCAGCCAGCTAACCCCGGAGGCCCCAAATTCTATTTTTGTGGCCAGAACAACCACCCCAGACAATGCTTTCCAGCATGGAGCGCGACCTGCAAAGGGTGTGGCAAGAAGGGCCACTTCAGCTCCGTTTGCCAGGCCCAATCGGTCGCTGCCATTTCCAGGCCCAACATCACTGCACCCCCCACGTGCGATCCAGGTGCACCGCCATCTTCGCCGCCACCCGCCACGTGCTGCCCTTGGACGCCGCCATCTTTGGCACTGCCATCTTGGAATGCATCCCAGGACCTCTGCTCGCCTGGCTGTTCACGGGCCAATGATACGTCTGCCACCGCCGATCAGCCCTCCCACGAACTTCCACAGCTCGCCTCTCTCACCCTCAATCAGTCTCGGCCCCGTAATCTCGCGACCGCTACAGCAACTGTACGGATCAACGGGCACGAGACGCTCTACCTCTTTGACTCCGGGAGTACGGAGACTTTCATCCACCCTGCTACGGTAAGGCGCTGTTCCCTCCCGATCATCCCTGTCACCTAGAAAATTTCCCTGGCCTCCGGATCCCATTCCGTACAGATCCGGAGGTACTGCGTCGTGACCCTCTCCGTACAGGGTGTAGATTACAGTAACTTCAGACTCTACGTCCTCCCCCATCTCTGCGCTGCCCTGTTACTAGGTCTTGATTTTCAGTGCCACCTCCAGAGCCTTACCTTGAAGTTCGGTGGACTCCTGCCCCTCCTTACCGTCTGTGGCCTCACGCCCCTTAAGGTCGACCCACCCTCACTCTTTGCGAATCTCACCCCGGACTGTAAGCCCGTCGCTACGAGGAGCAGACGGTACAGTGCACAGGACAGGACCTTTATCAGGTCGGAAGTTCAACGGTTTCTGCGGGAGGGGGTCATTGAGGCCAGCAACAGCCCCTGGAGAGCTCAAGTGGTGGTAGTTAAGACTGGGGAGAAACACCGGATGGTCATCGACGACAATCAGACGATCAACCGGTACACGCAGCTCGATGCATACCCCCTCCCACACATATCTGACATGGTCAACCAGATTGCGCAGTATCGAGTTTGCTCCACAGTTGACTTGATGTCTGCATACCACCAGCCCCCCATCCGCCCGGAGGACCGCCAATATACTGCATTCGAAGCAGACCGTCGCCTCTACCACTTCCTCAGGGTCCCCTTCGTCGTCACCAATGGGGTCTCGGTCTTCCAGCGAGTGATGGACCGAATGGTTGACCAGTACTAGCTGCGGGCCACCTTCCCGTATCTGGATAACGTCACCATCTGCGGCCACGATCAGCAGGACCACGACGTGAACCTCCAGAAATTCCTCCACACCGCTAAACTCCTTAACCTTACCTATAATAAGGAGAAATGCTTTTTCCATACAACCCGTCTAGCCGTTCTTGGCTACGTTGTGGAAAATGGAGTCCTAGGGCCCGACCCCGACCACATGCACGCCCTCCTCGAACTCTCTCTTCCCCCACTGCCGCAAGGCCCTGAAACGATGCCTGGGGTTCTTCTCATATTACACCCAGTGGGTCCCTAATTTTCAGAGAAAAAGTTTCATAGAACATACAGTGCAGAAGGAGGCAGTCCGGCCCATCGAGTTTGCACCGACCCACTTAAGCCCTCACATTCACCCTATCCCCGTAACCCAATAACCTCCTAACATTTTTGGTCACTATGGGCAATTTATCATGACCAATCCACCTAACCTGCACGTCTTTGGACTATGGGAGGAAACCGGAGCACCCGGAGGAAACCCACGTAGACATGGGGAGAATGTGCAGACTCCGCACAGACAGTGGCCCAGCGGGGAATTGAACCTGGGACCCTGGCGCTGTGAAGCCACAGTGCTATCCACTTGTGCTACCATGCTGCCCTTATGCGGGCAAGGCCCGCCCACTCATCAAGTCTACAATTTTTCCCATGACGCGTGAGGCCCGCCGGGCCTTCAACCCCATCAAGGCAGACATCGACAAGGCCACGATGCACGCGGCCGACGAGTCCCTCCCCTTTCAGGTGGAGAGCGAGGCATCAGACGTAGCTCTGGCCGCCACCTTCAACCAGGCGGGCAGACCCGTCGCTTTATTCTCCCGCACCCTCCATGCCTCCGACATTCGGCATTCCTCTGTCGAAAAGGAGGCCCAAGCCATTATGGAAGCTGTGTGACATTGGCGGCATTACCTGGCCGGCAGGAGATTCACTCTCTTCACTGACCAATGGTTGGTTGCCTTCATGTTTAATAATACACAGCGGGGCAAGATTAAGAATGACAGGATCGAACTCTCCACTTATACCTACGAGATCTTATATCGCCAGGGGAAGTTCAATGAGCCCCCAGATGCCCTATCCCACGGTACATGTGCCAGCGCACAAGTAGACCGACTTCGGGCTCTCCACAATGACCTCTGTCACCCGGGGGTCACCCGTTTTTTTTCATTTTGTCAAGGCCTGCAACTTGCCTTACTCTATCGAGGAGGTCAGGATGGTGATCAGGGACTGCCAAGTCTGCGCGGAGTATAAACTGCACTTCTACCAGCATGTGGAGAGGGAGAATGCGACAGTCTGGAAGGTCGTCCTGCTGGCCCTTCGGTCTAGGAGTCTCCCAGTCTCCCGCTGGCAGGAGGTCCTCCCTGATGCCTCCACTCCAACCGGTTGCTCCTGTGCACTGCTGGAGAAGATAAAATTCACCTTGAGAGGGTCTGTGGAGGGGTTTGCCCAGGGATGGCAGCCGTTCATCAACTTCTTTGAAAGCAGTTAAGATGTCAGCAGTGAGGGGGGGGGCGGAATGCTGTCGGGGGACGGTGGAGGTACAAAAAGGAGATCGAGGAGCTGGGGAACGGGAGGCAGGATGGTGGGGTTTCAGATATTTTAGTTGTTTTGCTTATTTGGAGCCCTGTTCCCTTATTTTGTTTTCTGGTTGTGTTTGATGTGTATATATATAAATGCCTCAATAAAATATTTTTCAAAACATAAAAAAAATTAAAATCTAAAGTGTTAAACTGTTCAGTCAACCCAGAGTGTGTGGTGTCTGACTGTAGGTTGGAACACACAACCTGGTAGGAACAGCACATCAAGAGGGGAATGCCAGACAGGGAAGGCAGGTAGCTGGGACAGGGGCCACCGGATTCATCGTGAGGAAAGGGAGAACCAAGAATTATTTTGGAAATAGGGCCAAGTCAGGCTGTGAAAATTACAAGCAAAATCGAGAGTTGAAGGTGGTCGGAAAGGTTTTCGGTACTTTGTGGAGCATTGTAGTGCATTCCCACCACAACCCAGCTTTGTAGGCAGATCTTCAGAAATACATATGTAAGTGGCAACAGCACCACTCACCTGAAAGCCAGAATCTTTTGGATGGTTGGGTCTCCCTTTCCACCATCTAAAGACGAAGTATGGAACATACCCCAGCAAACTCAGAGTTCCCCGCAGTCATTTCACACTCGACTGAGCATCAATTGGCTGCAAGCAGAACTCTCTCTCCCGGGGGGGAAATCTGCCTGAGGGAACTGATGGCCAATCTGTTTGGCAGGCAGCTCTCCAGTTCCTGCAGCAATAGGAGTTGCAGTGGACCGAAGAGGAAATGCATGACGATGCTTGAGCCTAAGTCCTGTGAGCAGAGGACAAGGTAAGTTTAAGGTGTCCCAAGGCGAAGAGGGTAGGGAAGGCCTGCAGGCCATAAGGGGGTAATCGGGATGTCAGGGGTGAGACGAATTGGGGAGACGGCGGGAGGTCCAACCACTACTGGACCTTAAGGGGGGTGCCTGCACGCAGAAATGGGCATTTGATGAGGGCCCACCCTTATCTTCTCATCCGAGTCTAAGCCTGTTTGTTCACAGGGTTCCCATATAGCAGATAAATCCTCCTACCTGCCTAAAGATTGAAGCTGGGGGAAGGGTGGAGACTGCCCTTAAATGACCGATAAGAGCCTCAACTGGGGCAAGGACAGGCTTCCTTTCTGAGACCTTGTACACCCTGCGTAAAATTGATGCGAGTTCCAAGGGAATCTTTTTCCTTCAATTTTACGCTCCCTCTCTGCCAAAATCACACCGGCAGGGGAGCGTGAAGTTCAGGCACAAGTGTTGCAGTGGAACAAGTTGTGGAGAATACAGGAACCAAAAGCAACTGAAAAACTGCAGTGTGTTCAAAGCATTTACAGTATACAAAACCTGATCAGTGAAACACCAGGGGTAGTCATTTAAACGGCAGAGTAGAAGAGAATTGCAGGGAATATTGCAAAAATGCCCACAAAATTCCCAAATTTAAATTGGGAGGTTGCTGAGCTATTCTCTGGGATTAAACTATTTAAGCAACTCATGGAGCTGTGGATCGTTGATTTGGGCATATCCGAACCAAGCAAGCAGGCCACAAAGATATGTTTAGCCATTGGAAATGAAAGCTTACATAGGCTTACCACATCCGGGCTCACGGAAGAAAGTCAAAAATATCCTGAGGGGATTTGGATGGGTTTTGGAAGACCAATTCAGGGTCAAATTTAATTCCTGTGTCCATCACCCGGGAATTTATGTCATACTGTCAACAGCCTAAAGAATCCATTGATCATTTATCAACGGTTGCAAATTTTTTATTGAGTTTTCAAATCCAGAGCTGGCAGAGAGAGATGCTGAATTAGTGACTGCGTCTACTCCAATAGAGGAATTTCAAAACAATCTGCTGGACAAACCCAAAGACTGCAGCATTACTCAAAGGTGAAGGAAAATATGAGGTGATCATTTCAGGCTGGCAAAGTTTGCAGGTGTTGTGTACAACCACAACCGTCAGCTCATTGACCAGATTAGCCAGAGACAGGAAGTTATGAGGAAGGTGTGGACTTCTACAAGCATCAAAGTGTTCTCCAGTGTTTCATAATTCCTGCCAGGCTTGTGGCATGATTCAGATCATCCGTCCTCAGAACGTCGGTAAACATTCTCTATTGGTACAAATAGACATGGGGCAAATGTCAACATGCTGCCTCTGAGAGTTCTGTAAGTAATGTGTCCACAGAAGTGTAACGTCAAGGCCCACTACTGTGAAGCTTTCAGTGTATAATGGGTCAGTAATTTCATGTTTTGGATCTATCGTGCTGGAGTGTAAATACAAGCAGTCATCCTGGACCTCACAGATATTCTGCATAGTAGAAACCAAAGGTCCAGCTATTATGTTCTATCGGCATGTCAAGATCCCACATTGGTAACCACACATGGAATCAGCCAGGTACTGGATGACAGATCAGCATTAGGAGATAAAGATATTACTTCGGTTTGTGATCTGACATCGCAATATCTCAAGCGTTTCAATAGATTTGGATGATACAACATTACACTTGAGAGAGGACCCATACCATGTATTGTTCTGTCATTTTTTAAAATAAATTTAGATTAGCCAATTATTTTTTCCAATTAAGGGGCAATTTTAGCGTGGCCAATCCACCTACTCTGCACATTTTTTGGGTTGTGGGGGCGAAACCCACGCAGACACGGGGAGAATGTGTAAACTCCACACAGACAGTGACCCAGAGCCGGGATGGAACCTGGGACCTTAGCGCCGTGAGGCGGTTGTGCTAACCACTAGGCCACCGTGCTGCCCTTGTATTGTTCTGTCATAAAAGTGCAGAGTCCACATGCAGACCAAGTTGAAAGCCAAGTTGACAAAATAGAAATGGGCAGGATCATTTGGAAGGTACAAGTGCAACATAATCACGTGTCGTCAAGAAAGACGCGTTACTCTGAGTCTGGCTGGATCTGAGATATTTGAACAAAGCCACAGTCCACATAAAATTCCCACCTTTAGAAGAGCTCATCAGAAAGGGGCAAAGTTCTGTTCAAGACTTAATACAAAAATTGGATGTTGGTCAGTAACTCTGGCAGAGCAGTCACAGGAGCTGAATATGTTTCATATGCTATTTGGTCGTCACTGCTTCCAACAACTTCCTTTTGGACTGGAGTATTGTGTGTAGTTTTGATGTCCTTATCTGAGGAAGGATGTTCTTGCTAAGAAGGGAGTGTAGCGAAGGTTTGTTAGGCAGATTCTTGGGATGGCAGGATTGTCACATGAGGAGAGTTAGGATTATAATTCACTGGAGTTCAGAAGAGTGCGAGGGGATCTCATTGAAACGTATAAAATTCTAACAGAATTATACAGGATAGATTCAGAAAGAATGTTCCTGATGGATGGTCCAGAACTAGGGGTCATAGTTCGAGGATAAGGGGTAAACCTTTTAGGACTGAGGTGAGGAGAAATTTCTTCATCCAGAGAGTGGTGAATCAATGGAATTCACTACCACAAAAAGTAGTTGAGGCCAGAATGTTGTGTTATTTCAGGGAGGAATTGGATATAACTCTTGGGGCTAAAGGAATCAAGGGATATGGGGGGAAGACGGGATCAGGGTATTGAACTTGATGATCAGCCATGATCAGAATGAATGGTGGAGAGGCTTGAAGGGCAGAATGGCCTCTCCCGCTTCTATTTTCCATGTATGTCTCTATGTGTCCATAAGACAAGATCCTTATCAAGTGCATATGGATCATATCATCTGCACAGTATCAAGATGCATATGCATTGCATATTATATGGCTGCCATGGGAAGGACAAAATAGGAGCAAGATTGAATTTACAAGTTGCAAGTAGCACGTAAAGGGTGAGTGTTTAACAGTCACAAATGCAACATTAACGTGCAGCAAATCAATTCAAGTCCTGGTATCCATCCTGACACAGGCAAACAAGAGGATATTCATGCAATGTCAACACCCCACTTAATGAAAATCTTTGACGCTGTTTAGGTCTTTTCAACTTTTTATCTCCTTACATTCCAGGTGAATTTTCTCAATTTTTTCTGAATTGTCAATGGGCAGGAAAACTGTGTAGCCTGCCAGCTGCGCTGCCAGATATTCCTGCCGAATCTTTGAGCTCTTCGACAAAAAAATCGAGGAGGCAGGTCCCACTTCAGAGCCCACCCTGCCAGCAACATTGATTTTCAAAAGATCTTTTTTAAAGGGTACCCGGCTGTAAAAATAAAATAGTTGCGATTGACTGGCCGAGCCTGCCGGAATCAGAATGGGACGCGGCCGGTGGATCCCAGGAGAGGCCTCTAATGAAATCTCACGAGGCGTCGCAATCTGTATCCCGCCCACAATGGGTGGGACCAAAACTTGCATAGCTAAAAAGGCTTAATAGCTCACTAGCTTTGTTGCTGCTGCATCTAACCGGCACCTGGCATCAATCGGCCTCACAGAGGAGACTCCAGCTGGGCGCCATTTAGCACTGGCCCCCACAAACGGGGACCAGATGGAACAGACATGGGAGGGGAGGGGGGGGGGGGGGGGGGGTGGTTTCCAGGCGATCAGAGGTCCCGGGCGTTCAGAATTTGGCCAGGCTGGCACTGCTAGTGCCGCCCGGGCACCTTGGCACTGGCAGTGCCGTGCTGTAATTGCCATGTGGGTGCCACCTGTGTACTTCCAGAGTGTCCAGGTGACCATGGCTGGCAGTGCCAAAGTGCAAGGCTGGCATTTTGCCCATGCTGTAGATCGGACCCGGGTGTGCCCTGCCTGTATGTGCTGGGGTGCAGGGGGAGGTTAATGACCCCCCAACATGTTGGGGGAGGGGTCCGGTCGTCGAGATGGGGGATTGTGAGATCGAGGCCCCATATAAAAATGGCGCCCAATCTCTCCTTGCACTGAGGAGCTCTGCTCGTCGGACTCCTTCGTGCAGGATATGCATCCTGTGTGTGGAAACAGAACCCGCCCCCACAACCAGTGGACATGGAACACCTGGCACCTCCCCCATGAACCCCCACAGCACTGCTCCCTGGCACTGACCACCGGTGCTGTCTGGGCATGACCCACTGCCCTGGGGGCTGTAGCTACGTTTGCATCCCTGGTGGATTCTCTTCGCCTGTGCCCCGTCCTTGAAAACTTGTTGCGAAGCCCCCCAATGTGATGCCATGACAGCATGATGGGACTTTTCTACTTGGGGGTATGTTACAGCAGGGAGGCCAACTAATATTTAAATGTATTCAAATGGGGTTCCCATCATGGCAGCGACCCCATTATGTCACCGGCGGGAATGAAGACAATGAAGCCGGGAAATCCCATTGGCATAAAATCTGTTTTGGGATTCCCCCTCAATTCTCTGCCCCTCTGCCATTTCCACCCACCAAAAATTGGGGCGGAAAATCCTCACCCTAATTCTGAGCAAAAAGCATTATCTTTATAGGAATTGTTAATAAAAGGAGGTGCCTTTTCTGTGGCACAAAGACCACCAACATCTCTTTGAGGCACGAAAGGAGTCATTTTCAGAAGTGACCGCTTAGAAGTGGACACATCCCAAAAAGGCATTGGACCTTGCATATTAAAGAACAGTAAACCCATTACATTTTCTTCAAAAACCCAATCTGCAGCATCATCCAATTACTTGAACATCGCACGGGACATGTAGGGCTTGGTATTTGCCGTTTTAAGAATCACCTATTCTGGAAGTGATCTGTGGTAATAATCGACCACAGGCTGCTCAAGATAATTTGAAGGAAACTATGGATAAGCACACTGGCAAGATTGCGACGTCTACTAGTAAAGATATTTTGAGATTCAGTAAAAACCTGGTGACTTGATAGTTACATCTGATATGCTTAACAGACTCACAATCCAGCAAAGACTGCCAATGTGACTACAACTACGCCTATCAAACTGATCAACATTGAATTTGAAGATGTTCAATGCCTGGACCTGTTGTATTTCACACAACAGAAGTGACAGCAAATACAAACTAAGTCAGCTGAGAGTTCAATGCTGCATATTTCTTCATAGATGCAAGCTGTGATTTGTTGATCATGACAATATAATTTTTCTATCTTGACATCTACCATTAGGATTTGAGCTCAAGAATCACCCAAGCTGGTAATTCCAGCACAGAATTTGGAATGAGGGGTGTAACATAGAATTGCCAGGTTTGTGCCCTGGCTCATCCAAACATAGGAAATCCTAAACTGGGAGGGGAAGTGGACAATCTTCTCATGCACTTCCAAGTCCAAACTTTAGTTTGCAAACATGAATGGAAGGTAGGGCATGTCCCTGCACTATGCAGGGAATCTCATGATTATGCACTCCAGATAGGAACATAGGAATTAGGAGCAGAAGTCGGCAATTCAGCCCTTTGAGCCTGCGCCACCATTCAATCAGATCATGGCTGATCTCTTCCTAGTATCAAATTAATCCCCCCCCAAACTGTTGCCCATATCCCTTTCACCTGTTTTTTTAAAATCAGAACTACATCTATCTCCTCTTGAAACCATTTAATGACTTAGATTCCACCGCAGTATGGGGCAGTGCGTTCAATACATTCACCACCCGCTCCTTATTTTTAAACTGTGTCCCCTAGCTCACATTTCTCCCTTAAGGCAAACATCCTCCTCAGCATCCATCCTGTCAAGCTCCTTCAGGATCTTATGGGCTGGATTCTCCGACTGCCGACAGTGGAATCGTGTTTGGCGATCAGCCGGCGAATTCACGTGTACTGGGGTAAATTGGGGGCGGTGATGCTTTTGGGATGCCCTGCCCTCCAAAACAATAGCGTACAGAGGGAGTACGCCACACGCCGAATGGACGGCCTCAGGATGTCACCTGACACCCTCCCCCGATCTGCCCCCAAAGGGTCAAGTCCCCGACAGCATTGCTCGCGTATGCTCACGCCGTTCAGGGACCTCGCGTGGTGGCTGCGGACTGTGTCCAGCGCCACCACAGGCGGGAGGGAGCCATCCCACTGGCAGGGGGGGCTTTGGCGTGGGCTGGGGGGACTGGTGGGGGCTGGTCCAGGGGTGGCGAGGCTGGTTACAGAGGGGCAGTTTTGACAGGCTGGGTCTGTACCCGGCCATGTTGTACGGCTCGGCCGCCGCAGCCCACCGTCATGCGCATGCGAAGCCACGGACCCAGCCATTTTCTAGCCGTATCTGCAGGTAAAGCTGGGGCCTTTACGCTGCATGGTTGCCAGATCCCCACCGGATGGAGGATCGGTGCGGGGCAGTGCTAACTTTATGTTCGTAACACCAGACGGATTCTGTGGATATAGCCGCAGGATCAGAGAATCCAGCCCATTGTTCAATGAGATCACCCCTTATTCTTTTAAACTCCAATGGATACAGACCCAATCTGTCTAACCTTTCCTCATAAGATAATTCCTTTACCTCTTGCAAATACTTAGTTCATCATTTTAGAAAATAAAGTTTAACTATAGAAAATGACATAACTGCAATTGAAGCAGGCTTACAGTCCATTAACCTTCAACGGTTGGGGCAGTATTGACTGTTAACAGCTTGAAAGGCAACAGCTTTCAATCAGAAAGGTGGGTTTAATTAGCTAAAGAACTGGAGATGTGGCATCGGTTACTGTTGCAGCAATAGCAGTCCAAAGATATGTTTTTGTTTTGGGAGGTAGAGCTAAATTATTGTAAAACATTCAGTAAACCTTTCAAAGTTGTAAAATGTAGTTATTTAATCAAATCAAAGAAGAAAATGTAAAGGAGGGATAATTAAAAAGGTGAATTTGAGGACAGCTCAAAACAGGCTATATCTGTGGCTTCGGGAGGATCGCTCATTTTGGGTGTTTACCGGGAGAGTTAGTTGTAACTTGCCAACCTGGAAATGACTCATGTCTTCCTACCTCTGCTTCCTGTTAACTAACCAACCCTTTATTCTCGCTAATATGTTATCTCCTACACCACAAGCTCTTATTTTGTGGAGTAACCTTTACTGTGGCACCTTATCAAATGTCTTTCGGAAACAAGTGCAGCACATCTACAAGATCCCCTCTATTCATGTTGTTTGCCACTTCCTCAAAGAATTCCCATTCACAAACCCACGTTGGCTCTGCCTGATTGCACTGAGATTTTCTCTGCTATTACTTCCTTAAATATAATTTCCAGTATTTTCCCTATGATATGTCAAGCTAACTAGCCTGTAGTTTTCTGTCTCCCTCCTTTCCTGAATAGAGTTACATTTGTTATTTTCCAATCTGATGGGATCTTCCAGGTTCGAGGGAATTTTGGAAATTTGCAACCAATGCATCCACTGCGGGAGACTTTCCGGCCATTCTCACCAGTAGGATCATCTAGTCCGGCCGACAGCGAACACCCTCTGTGAGTTTCCCGACGGCGCGTTGGATTTAATGGGAAATCCGTTGCTCGTCTCTATCTCTACAACGATTTATTATACAACGATAGGATGAAGTCCATCAGGCTTGGGGACTTATCAGCCTAGCTTTCTAATCATTTTCTCAGGTGATTGAAATAGTTTTAAGTTCCCCCTTCCCTTTCACCTCTTTTTTTACAGGCATTTATGGGATGCTATTTATGTCTTCTACAGATGCGAAATATCTGTTCAACACTTCCACCATTTCCTTTTCACCTATAATTTTAGGATCAGAACAATGTGATGGAATAAATTGGAAAGGGATCTTGTACTCTAACACTTTGGTCAGGCATCAATTCTTCCCTTTAGCTGTACTTCATGTGACGCACATCATAGGGGTAATTTTGCAAAGGAGTCTGCATAACAGTCATAAAAAAGGAGCTGACACCTACCTAATGTAGACTCGTTGAGTACTCAACTTACAAATATTGCATTCCTTTCAGTTCACATTCTGTTCTCTGTCTGCAAAAGCATAGCTTTTTAACAATAATGTTAAACACAGTTAGATTGAGGTTTATGAAAGCTTTCGGTGTTTTCAGAAGAAGACATGTTATCTTATAAATCTGATCACATCTTGGAATTTGCAAGAATGTGCACTTTATATGGCTTTTTATTATTTAAAATGGACAACTTATGAATAGTTCATGTCCTTTAGTTTGAAGGCATTTATCATAATACAGTAATTGTTGAGGCTAGATTAGAAGAGATATTTGATAAAAGTCCAAATAAAGGCAATATCAGGCCAGGAGGAAAATGAAGTGCAACTTTTATTTTACTACTTTGAGATAGAGCCCAGCACTTTGTGTGTGGCGTGGGTTTGAATTATAGTCCATTCTGGAATAGTCCACCTCTCAATATGTCAGGATAACTAATAACACTTTTTTTTAGCTTCACTTTCAAAATATTCTTTCTGACAACACATTAATTTGAAGACAATTATTTGCCATTACCCAGAGATTCTTTCCATCAGTCACTTATGAGTGAATATTTTATTTCAAAATACAGAAATTCCTGGGGATTATAAATCCAATTTGGCTTGTATTGTGGTATTTAAGTAAATAAAAAGTCCCTGTCTTATAGGGAGCGATTTTGTACCCCCTCTCCCTCCGTTTGTGAGAAAGTTGGCACGGTCTTTTGGAATCATATCACTCCCCCCTCGTCACCTCCCCCCCCCCCCCCCCCCCCCCCCCCCCCCCCCGCCCCACCCCCTACCAGCGGAGTAGTGCAAATAAAACAGCGGGAGCCCGGGAATCTCATTTTAATATGATAGCATGTCATCAGCGAACAGTCTCTCCAGACATTCTCCCCTCACGGAATATTCACTGGGCACCGGCGTGATGTCACGCTGGAGTCACTTACACCAAGTCTAGCCAGGCATGAGGCAGTGGAGGGGACTCCTCTGAGGGCCCAGAGGTCAATTTAGCTTGGGGGAAATTTCCCAATTCTTATTACATTTTCCAATCCCACCGATGGCGAGTGCGGTCTACATACTACTTATCATTTTCATCATAAAAGTTGGTTCCCGTTCATTTAAAAAAAAAATTTAGAGTACCCAATTCATTTTTGCCAATTAATGGGCAATTTAGCGAGGCCTATCAACCTACCCTGCACATTTTTGGATTGTGGGAGTGAAATCCACGCAAACTCGGGGAGAATGTGCAAACTCCACACGGACAGTGACCCAGAGCCGGGATCGAACCTGGGACCTCGGCGGCGTGAGGCAGCTGTGCTAACCACTGCTCCAGTGTGCTGCCCTTGTTCCCGTTCATTTTGACAGTTTGTCTCTTGATTGTTCAATGGATAAAATACCCCAAGTAGACATATTTTTAGCCAGCATTCTCCGACAGTGAGAAATGTGGCAGAAACTCAAAATCTGGAAAGAATCAAAAAATGTGATTCTCTCCAATGAGATTGGGATGGTGGAATAGCGCGAATCATGTCGCGGGAGCCTGGAAATTTCATTTTAATACATTGACACGTCATTGGCAAACACTCCAGACCTTCCCTGATCACAGAATATTCAGCAGGCATCGGGGTGACGTCATGTCACCGTCATTTAGAACAGATCTGCATAAACATGAGCCTGGCAACCTCGCCTCCAAGGAGATCAATGGTGAACGCTCAGGCAGTCATAAATCTGCAGGGTCTTCACTGCTCAAGGTGCACCGGAGAGGATGTCGGGGCATAGATAAGTTCAACTCGGGGCCAGGGCTGGGGGGTCAGTCATTCAATCTCTGGGGGAGCAGGCCTTACCTTCCCTTCATTTTGGGCGCCCCTTGCTTTAAGGGATCTGGAGGCCAGCATTGCATCCTGTGCCCTCCTTGCTAGGCTTGTGCTCAAATTGTCACTGAGGGAGTGTCTGTCCTTAGTGGGAGCTGGAACGTGGGTGGGAGGAGGTGAATGCAGAGGTTCAGTACTGGGGGCAACTGTGAGGTTCTTGGGAGGGGTTCCATGAGAGACCAGACTGCAGAGGCAGAGTGTGGGGGCTCAGGAATGTCCTTATTCCTGCCTAATGAGGAGTGGAGACCCTCTCGCTTGGGGGAGTATGTCTGCAGTATGAGTAGAATTCTACACTCCGACTGCATTGTGAGGAAAAAGGCATTCAGCCATATCAAAGCTCAAATCCACTTGTCTGAGAGGTTTGATTGTCAGGAATTAGTGTATTAGACTGCGAACTGGGAGAATGAGGGTGCCCTCTTGTTCTGTGCTGGTCATGTTTGCTCCAGGCTTCACTCTAATCAGCTGTGCCTCGTCTGCCACAAAAGGCAGTCATTGCCTGATATGCTATCTCATCCTTCGTTGACCAGCCAATTGTGCTGGTGAAATCTGAAGAGTGAAACAGAAGTGCCACTGATAGGGGTCCTAAGCACACCCATGTAGAGCAGAGTAGAAAGAGAGGAGGGCGTCCTCATGAACCTGCTCCTGGCCAAACTTGCCATAAACAGGTCCAGGCAGTGGGTGACCGAGGGGGGCATTCGACCCGGCTGTTCCTCTTCTATTGCTACATTCGCAGCCGGCTGGAGGGATGGCTCCTCAAGGCCACGGGGTACCCACTGAGGAGGTGGACGATGACACCAGTGCAAAGGCCATAAATACCTGCGGAGACTTGTTATAATCAATATCACCCATCAATACATGTGCTGGTCGAGCAAGTGATTGGACTGCTCAAGATGCAGTTCTGGTGCCTCGACCAGTCGGAGGGGAGCCCTGCAATACAGCCCCTACAGGGCATCTCACATTATTGTGGTCCATTGCACTCTCACCAATTGCTGCAGCAGAGTGGAGACCAGCTGGACCAGGATAGTATGGAGGAGCGCCACATAGCGTCAGATGAGGAAGAGGTCAAGGGAGGCAGCGAGGGCTACACACGGAGGATACCCACTCCCGGTGCCCATTCAGCGCACCGCCAGCCCTGAACCTCTATGCCTTGGGTTCATTCCAGGCCTCGATCGTGGACTTGTGTGGCATATCTCAGCCATTAGCCCATCATTCATGGACGCCCTGTTTGCCCAGGCAGCTGATTATATAAACTTTGACCTGGACGAAGCCCGTTAAGGTGCCCTGGCAGCAGGATTCTCCACCATTGCTGGTTTGCCCCAGGCCAGGGGGTAATAGATGGCTCATATGTCACCTTGCATGTACACGGTGTTCAGGAATGCCTTTCATTTACAGGAAGGGATTCCACTCCCTGAACATGCAACATTTATGTGACCACCACCTCAAGATCATGCACGTGTGTGCATGCTTCCCGGGGGTGTGCACGACAGCTACATTCTGGAACAGTTGGGTTGTGGAGCCGTTCTTTGTGGTGCTCCCAATCGTGCAAATCCGCACGCAACAGCCGCAGCAGCCGGATTTTAATAACAATGGCTGCAAGCGGCCTTCAAAATGGCCACGACCATATACAAATATGCATGCAAACCGATGAGCGGGCACACATGCGCAATGCGGCCACATTTTTTTTACATGGTTGCTGCCTTTTATTTACAATTTCGGGGGAGTTTTTATTTGGTAAAATTTGACAGGAAAAAAATGCAGAAACTGAAAATGTTTTCATCCTCTAGAAATTGGTGGTTCACCACATGAAATGAAAATCACTTATTGTCATGAGTAGGCTTCAATGAAGTTACTATGAAAAGCACCTAGTTGCCACATTCCGGCGCCTGTCCGGGGAGGCTGGTACGGGAATTGAACTGTGCAGCTGGCTTGCTTGGTCTGCTTTAAAAGCCAGCGATTTAGCCTGGTGAGCTAAACCAGCCCCTAACCTTTTCACCTAAGCATTACAAGGTAAGAGAAAAAGGTGGGTCGCATAGGTCAGCCGTCATGGGCCGCGATGGTCGGCTGGCGTGGGTCGCGAAGGTCGGCCAGGTTGGGTCCTGAAGGTTGGCTGATTGGTAAAATGGGCCCCCGGAAAGAAAGTTTGAAAAACACTGTGCTAGCCCTCAATGTTGTGCCGAGCCATGATCACCCTACTCAAACCCACGTATCCACCCTATACCCGTAACCCAACAACCCCCCCTTAACCTTACTTTTATTAGGACACTATGGGCAATTTAGCATGGCCAATCCACCTAACCCGCACATCTTTGGGAGGAAACCGGAGCACCCGGAGGAAACCCACGCACACAGGGGGAGGACGTGCAGACTCCACACAGACAGTGACCCAGCCGGGAATCGAACCTGGGACCCTGGAGCTGTGAAGCATTTATGCTAACCACCATGCTACCCTGCCACCTTCCTGGGTGTCTTTCCACTCCTGTGCCAAGGAGACCCAGAATCAGGCAGTCATGACTCAGTTGCCAGTTGCCTTCTGGGCGGACATCTGCCCAATTGTCCTTGGCAGCCTTTCTCTTCAGCTATCACAATTCCAGGAGTTGCCAAGTTCAAAGCCCATGTTCAAACCCCATGTTCAAATCCCAGGTGTTGAGTGCCCACTCTCCCTGAGTCCTAATCAACACAAATGACAATCCCTTACCAAGTGACCAATCTCTTTTCTTTCCCTGACCCTCTCATGGAGCCAGTGTGACACCGTGGAGTAGGATTGATTTGTATAGATGTTCTAGAATTGATAGCTTCTAAATTACATGGGCCACTTTACAAATCGAACCATCCCCCTTCCAAGAGCTCTAATCAAGCTTTTTAACAGGTACAATTCATCGTAATGGAAATGAGAAGAGGATTCCTGACCTGTCACTGCCCCATACCCACATGCCAGTCATATATTGAACTTGGCGCATTGAAATTGACACATCATTCAGTGCCAGTATTTTTTGAAATCCTGGGCGTGAAACACTCCGGCATCGGGCCGCCCCAAAGGTGTGGAATCCTCCACACCTTCAGGGGCTAGGCCCGCCTCGGAGTGGTTGGTGCCCCGCCGGCCGGCAGGATAGGGGCTTGACACCACACCAACCGGTGCCGAAGGGCTCATCCCCGCGCATGCGCGGGAGGGTTCGTCGAGGCCCACCGATCCACGGGCGGGCCTGTGCCGTGGGGGCACTCTATTCCTCCGCATCAGCCGCTGTGGTCCTCCGCGATGGCCGGTGTGGAGGAATAGAGTGCCCCCACGGCACAGGCCCGCCCGCAGATTGGTGGGCCTCGACCGCGGGCCAGGCCACCAGGGGGGCACCTCCTGGGGCAGATCCCCCCGCGCCCCCACCAGGAAGCCCGGAGCCTACCCGCACCGCCAGGTCCCGCCGGTAAGGGACCTACTCTGATTTACACTGGCGGGATCGGCTACAGGCAGGCGGGACTTCGGCCCATCGCGGGCCGGAGAATTCAGGTGGCTCCGGCGCCCATTGAGTCGTGCTGGACCCCGCCATTCTCCGAGGTGGGCGGCACGAATCACGCCGGGCCGGTTTTTGGGGGAGCGGGAGAATTTGGAGGACGGTGGAGACGGGATTCACACCGACCCCCGGCGATTCTCCCACCCAGCGGGGGCTCGGAGAATCCCGCCCAGGAGTTTGGATGTTGCGAGTTAAAAGTAAGACTGTGCTGGTGTACTGTGAAAATATGATGGCCCCTATTCTAAGCTGATCAATAATATCAATTTAGTTTTGCACAGTGCAAAAACATCTGCTTTGACCTCAATCAGCGCTCCAGGAGACACTTGCACCCAAAAATTATGCCGATTTTAAAAGTATTTTTTGTCCCTTGAGTTTCTGCTCAAACTCATTTGCATATTGCCAACACACGTGCTGCCATAAACCTGCACAATCAGGCAATATTTTAAAACACAACTGTTTTGATTTTTGCTTCAAAAAAATCCTTGACAAAGTTCAGAGTTCATCTGTATGCACCTGTGTGTGAAGATGGACCTCTGTAGAATCAATAACAGAATTAGCATCACAAACAGAAATAGGTATGTGCGATCTGATGGCTGTATGATACAGAGACATGGCTGTATGATAACAAAGACTGGACCCGAATATTCAAGGTTACATGACATTTAGGCAGGACATGATGCTAGGAAAGGTGGAGGGGTAGCTCTGTTAATTAAGGACAACATTAGCACAATCAAGGGAGATGGCCTGGTGGTCAAGATGTAGAATCAGTTTGGGTAATAATGAGAAGTAGGTCACTTGTGGATGTGGATTTTAGAGCCCCTAAGTAACCATACTGTAGGATGAGGTATGCAGGAAGAAATAAGGGGACTTGTGGGAAAGGTACAGCAAAAATTGTGGGGGATTTTAATCTACATATAGATTGGATGAATCACATTGGCAAAGTTAGCCTGGATGATGAATTCATTGAGTGTTCTGGGCAGTTTCTTAGAGTACGTTCCGATGCCAACCAGACAACAGACTATATTAGATTTTGGGCAGCACGGTAGCATGGTGGTTAGCATAAATGCTTCACAGCTCCAGGGTCCCAGGTTCGGTTCCCGGCTGGGTCACTGTCTGTGCGGAGTCTGCACGTCCTCCCCGTGTGTGCGTGGGTTTCCTCCGGGTGCTCCGGTTTCCTCCCACAGTCCAAAGATGTGCGGGTTAGGTGGATTGGCCATGCTAAATTCCCCGTAGTGTCCTAAAAAAAGTAAGGTTAAGGGGGGGTGGGGTTGTCGGGTTACGGGTATAGGGTGGATATGTGGGTTTGAGTAGGGTGATCATTGTTCGGCACAACATCGAGGGCCGAAGGGCCTGTTCTGTGCTGTACTGTTCTATGTTCTATCTCTTAATGTTCAATGAGACAATTGATTAATAACCTCATAGAGACTCAGGGTAATGCTTTCGGGATTCAGATTCAAATACCACCATGGCAGATGGTGATATTTGAATTCAATAAAAGCATTGAACTTAAAAGTTGAATGCTGACCACAAAACCATTGTTGATTATCATAAAGAAAACCATCTGATTCACTAATGTCCTTTAAGGAAGGAAATCTGCCATCCTTACCTGGTCTGACCTATATGTGACTCCAGACCTACAGTAACATGGTTGACTCTTAAATGTCCTCTGAAATGGCCCAGCAAGCCACTCAGTTCAAGGGCGATTAGAGATGGACAACAAATGCTGGTGCAACCAGCGATGCTCGCATCCCATGAATGAATTTTTAAAAAACTGCAGAATATTCCAGATGTGGTCTCACTGGTGCTCTGTAGAACTGAATCATAACCTCCCTACTTTGGGATTCAATTCTCCTCGCAATAAATGTTGACATTCTATTAGGTTGCCTAATCTCACATTCAGTTTAAGGGAAAGAGAAATGGATCAAAGACTAATGTTCTGAACATAAATAAAGGTAATTATGATGGCATGAATACAGAGTTGGATAAAATGAACTGCGGAATTGGATTAAGGGATAGGTCAACAGAGGTACAGTGGCAGACATTTAAGGATATATTTCAGTATACATTCCAGTGAGAAAGAAAGAATTTAAGGGAAGGACACACCCTGGAAACCTGAAGTTAAAGGTAGCAGAAAATTGAAAGAGAGAATGTATAATTCCACAAAGCTGAGTGGCAAATCAGAAGATTGGACAGAGTATAACGAATGGCAAAGAATGACCAAAAGATTAATGAGGAAAGAAAAATTAGGCTACAAGAGCAAGCTGGTTAGAAATATGAAAACAGATAGCAAGAGTTTCTACAGGTATTTAAAAAAGAAAAGAGTAAATAAAGTGAATGTTGGTCCTCTAGAGAGTAAGTCTGGGGAATTAATAATGGAAAATAAGGAAACAGATACTTTTGTGTCTGCCTTCACTGTAGAGGATACAAAGAACATCCAAGGAATAATTGTGAATCAGGAGGTGAAATGGAAGGAGGAAGTTAAAACAATTACAATCACCAGGGAAAGGGTACTGAGAAAAGTATTAGAACTGAAAACTAACAAGTTCCAGGTCCTGGTGGACTTCATCCCAGTGTCTGAAAAGAAGTGGCAGTTGAGTTATTTGATGCATTGGTTTAAATTTTCCAAACATCCCTAGATTCTGGAATTTTCATTAGATCAGAAAATAGTAAATGGTAAATGTAACTCCTGTATTCAGGAAAAGAGAGGGACAGAAAGCAGGAAACTACTGGCCAGTTGCATAATATCTGACATCGGAAAATTTCTGAATCTATTATTAAGCAGATTAAAGTGGGCACTGTCATGACATGCAGACACACACATAATGATATACAGGCAGGCATAGACAAGCAGCTAATGGACACCGAGAACAGGACATGACCAATAAGCAGGCAGGGCACTCAGGGATGGGATCTGACTATAAAAGACACGAGGAACTCACACTCCGCCTCTTTCCACTGATGAACATCTAGAGAGTCAGTCAAGGGTGTTGTCACAATCACACACCTCCACCACGTGGCTAAGAGCTAGTCTGGTTCAGTCAGACAGAGTAACAACACTTAAGTTAGCAGAGAGTCAAACTCACAGAGAACTGTGTTAACTGTGCTATTAGTTCAATAAACCTGATTGAACTAACTTCAAGGTCTGGAGTATCTTTTTGATCTAAACTGCATCCAGTTGCAGCCAGTGTTAGACCAGTGTACCTAACACGACAAGCACTTAGGTGCAGAAAGGATGTATTCCCTTGTGGGAGATACGGGAACCAGGTGACATAATTAAAAATAAGGGGTCTCCCATTTAAGATGAAGATGAGATTATTTTCTCTTAGAGGGTTTCAAATCTTTGGAGCAATGGAGACGGGATCAATTAATATTTTAAAAGCAGAGATAGATGGACTCTTGACTAGCAAGGAAATCAAAGGTTACTGGGTGTAAACAGAGTGTGGATTTAAGTCCATATTCAGATCAGCCATGAATGGTGGAGCAGGCTCAAAGGGCTGGATGGCCTACTCTGCTCCTAATTTGAATGTTTTCTGTTCATAAACTGGTGAAGTTTGTCGAATAAAACTGAAATAAGTTTATCACAAAAATTCAACATTTTAAATCACAGTATCAATCCACGGCCAGGGACTGACCTGAATCTAAATGACTGAAAATAACTTTTAAAAATGTACACATCTATTTTCCAGTTTGTTTAGGGTACAGTAGTCAGCTCCTCGTTATTTTCTTTTGAAAGGAGTAATTCAAAATCTTTCAAAGTGCACCAATTTGCCTTGCAGTCAAAAGATGCAACTTAGTCCTCAAGAGCTCCTTCTAAGCCTTGCAAACAAGTGCGTTGGGTAGAATCTCAAATGGTCAGTAATTCATCATCGGCATATGGTCAGTTCTGTGGGCAGGACTGCGTCTAGTGTGATGGTTTTAAAACTAGTGCAGAAAAACATCATGAAAATTCAATGTGCACTGAATGTAATTTGCTCTGAAATTTCTGCGATCTTCTGCACCAGTTATGCCAATATCTGGGGAATTGCACCAAATAAAAACAGTACAACTGAGTAGACACATCAGAGCACAGTCTTTAATGTACCAAACCATCCTTGGGCACATCGTGGAAGAGTAATCAAAATAAAACCTAACACCAAAGGAAGGAGACACCACGAGGATTGAAAATATTTTGGGAGGAATTTAAAGGAGGAGACCGAAAGGTGCGTGGAATGGTGGAGGGAATTCATGAACTTGGGGCCTAGGCAGCTAAAGGAAGCCTGCCAATGGTCGGGCGAAAGGAAGAGAAATTACCTAGAAAACAGAATCAGAAGAGCAGATACTTCAATGGGAAATTGTAGGGCATGTAGGAAGTTACAAAATGGGAGCAAAGTCATGAAGGGATTTGTTGATGAGGGGCTGGATTCTCTGCTTCACCACGTGGAGACTGACATGAAATTGAAAAAAATCAAGTTGATTCCAACTGATTTCGACGGCATACTTCGGTCACTTGCTGGCAGCAAAATCGAAGTTTGCGTCATGTGACGGCAGGCCCATGCAAAACCGTCAATTGCATGGATTTTAATATCATTAGTGGGTCAACAGGGTGCTTTCGGGGGTCTGGGTCGGGGAGGGGAAGATATCTGATATCTACAAGGTTATGCAGGAGGTGGAGGAGGCGTCAGTAGAGGAGCTGAAAACAAAGTGGGAGGGGGAACTGGGGGAACAGATCGAAGACGGGACATGGGCTGATGCCCTGGAGAGGGTAAATTCTTCCTCCTCGTGTGCGCGGCTTAGCCTCATCCAATTCAAGGTGCTGCATAGGGCCCACATGACTGGGACGAGGATGAGTAGGTTCTTTGGGGGTGAAGATAGGTGTGTCAGGTGCTCAGGGAGTCCAGCGAACCACGCCCATATGTTCTGGGCATGCCCGGCACTGAAGGAGTTCTGGAAGAGGGTGGCAAGGACGGTGTCAAGGGTGGTGGGATCCAGGGTCAAGCCAGGATGGGGACTCGCGATCTTTGGGGTTGGGGTAGAGCCGGGAGTGCAGGAGGCGAAAGAGGCCGGTGTGCTGGCCTTTGCGTCCCTAGTAGCCCGGCGAAGGATTTTGCTACAATGGAAGGACGCGAGGCCCCCAAGCGTGGAGACCTGGATCAATGACATGGCGGACTTCATTAAGCTAGAGAAGGTCAAATTCGCCCTGAGAGGATCGGTGCAAGGGTTCTTTAAGCGGTGGCAACCTTTCCTCGACTTTCTGGCTCAACGATAGGGTACTGGGACAGTAGCAGCAGCAACCCGGGGGGATTGGGGGGGGGGGGGGGGGCGATGACTATGTTTGTTTATTTAATTTAAATTTGATTTATTTAATTTTAATTTATGGTTAAGTTTTCTTGTTGGGGGGGGCGGTGGGGGGAGTGTGATACATGTGATGTTACGGTTTGGGGGGATTTGAGGGTGTTATGGGGCAGTTAGTTGCATATTATTACTTGTTGTTATATTTTTATATTTTCTGTAAAAAATTCCAATAAAAATTATTTTAAAAAAATAAAAAATATATAATTTGTGGGTTGCCCATTTCATGGTCCATCCCTCTCAGATGGAAGCCATGCAGATGTGAATTGGTGCAAATATTTTTAAGAGGAACCTGAGCGCCATGCCTGTTGAGGGGGAGCAAGAAAGTAAGAAAACCTTTAAACACTCTCCAAAATTGTTGGCCTTGCTGGAGGGTGGCTTCCTGGGCCAGGTGGACTAGCCAAGTCCATGGACTCAGGGTGTCCTCCTCACCCATTTGATGTTACTTACGCTTAAATATGTGTGAGGCCGATTCTCCTGAGGCCCGGGAACTAATGGCTACACCTGGGAGACCTCGCCAGGCGCTGTTTTACACTCGTCCACATAAATGTGGATCAGGCATAACAGCACCTGGAGAGGTCTCCCAAGCCATTGGAGCCCCCCGGGTGGTTGGGAACAGGGCAGTGTGACACCTTAGTACTCCTGCTGGAACCCTGGCACCTTGGCACTGCCAGCCTGCCACCTTGGTGCTTGCACCTGGGCACTCTGGCAGTGCCACTCTGGCAGTGATAAGATGCCCATGTGCCAGGTTGCCCATGCCAGGGATTAGGCCCGGGAGTGCACCCCCCCTTAAGAGATAGGGTGAGGGGGCTTGAGGATCCCCCTAACAGGTAAGTTGGGGCAGTGGTGGTAGGGGGGTTGGTGGTGTGGTCCAGAGTCTGTGGTGGGGTGCCTGAGGGGTGATCGAGAGATCAAGGCAGAATTTTAAAATGGCATCCCGATCTCTTTGTGCATAAGTGTGGGCTCAGCGGGACATTCCTTATTGAGGCCAAAAAACACGGCAGAGTCCCTTTTGATAGTAGAGTCGTACTCCGCACTGCAAGCTGCAAGAACAACTTCATTATATGTATCCAAAACAGGACTTTGTTTTTTGCACGTTAAATCGGCCAGTAACTCCACTTTCAAACACAAATCAATGTGAAATGTAGCCAAAATGATTTTTCCAGGTGGCAGACAAGAAAGCACTTCTGACATATTCCAGGCACCAGAGAAAGTAAAAATACATCCAGCAATTTCTGTCAAATGTTCCAATACAATCACATGAAGTCCCAACAGTGGAAAAATAAAAAAGATTAACTTTAGAATGACACAAACAGTAATTGATAAATGTACAGTAACCCACTGGAAAGTACATAGTTATTCCCATTAAACTCTTTGGTAATTCTACCTGGATGGAAAATGTTTAAAATCCCAAAATAAATGGAATGATGGAAGAAATGATGCACAAGTCTTTCATCTTTGGGAACACTAAATAGCCTGGAATTGCAAGCCAAGGAGGGAAGCCTGAAAGGAACTAACTCAATTGTTGAACATAATCTAAACTACCGGAGACTGATAATATGTCAGGAAACTAGAATATAAGGATATTACAAAATTTACCGAAGAGAAGATGATTTTGTTAATAAAGTAAACGTGCAAATGAAAGGGCAGGCAGTCAGTGCAGGAATCCCCTGTGGTTGTCCCCCTCTCGAACAGGTATACCCCTTTGGATACTGTCGGGGGGATAGCCTATCAGGGGAAAACAGCAGCAGCCAGAACAGTGACACCACGGCTGGCTCTGATGTTCAGCAGGGAGGGTCAAAGCGCAGAAGAAGAACATCGCTTATTGTCACGAGTAGGCTTCAAATGAAGTTACTGTGAAAAGCCCCTAGTCGCCACATTCCGGCGCCTGTTCGGGGAGGCTGGTGCGGGAACAATAGTCACAGGGGACTCTATAGTCAGGGGCACAGATAGGCCTTTCTGTGGATGTGAAAGAGACTCCAGGATGGTATGTTGCCTCCCTGATGCCAGGGTCCAGGATGTCAGAGAATGGGTAGCAGGCATCCTGAAGGGGGAGGCAAACATGCAGAGGTCGTTGTACATATTGGTACTAACGACATAGGCAGGAAGGGACATGAGGTCCTGCAGCAGCAGTTCAGGGAGTTAGGCAGAAAGTTAAAAGACAGGACCTCTAGGGTTGTAATCTCGGGATTTCTCCCTGTGCCACGTGCCAGTGAGGCTAGAAATAGGAAGATAGAGCAGGTAAACACGTGGCTAAACAGCTGGTGTAGGAGGGAGGTTTGCTAGTGTCACACGGGAGGGTTTAAACTAGTATGGCAGGGGGTGGGCACCAGAGCAATAGGTCAGAATGTGAAAGCATTGAGGGAGAACTAGGGAATAGGGCCAGTATGGCTCTGAGACAGAGCAGACAGGGAGATGTTGCTGAAAACAGTGGGGCTGGTGGCCTGAAGTGCATATGTTTTAATGCAAGAAGTATTATGGGTAAGGCAGATTAACTTCGAGCTTGGATTAGTACTTGGAACTATGATGTTGTTGCCATTACAGAGACCTGGTTGAGGGAAGGACAGGATTGGAAGCTAAACTTTCCAGGATTTAGATGTTTCAGGCGGGATAGAGGGGGATGTAAAAGGGGTGGTGGAGTTGCGCTACTGGTTAGGGAGAATATCACAGCTGTACTAGGGGAGGACACCTCAGAGGGCAGTGAGGCTATATGGGTAGAGATCAGGAATAAGAAGGGTGCAGTCACAATGTTGGGGGTTTACTACAGGCCTCCCAACAGCCAGTGGGAGATAGAGGAGCAGATAGGTAGACAGATTTTGGAAACGAGTAAAAACAACAGGGTTGTTGTGATGGGAGACTTCAACTTCCCCAATATTGACTGGGACTCACTTAGTGCTAGGGGCTTAGACGGGACAGAGTTTGTAAGGAGCATCCAGGAGGGCTTCTGAACACAATATGTAGATAGTCCAACTAGGGAAGGGGCTGTACTGGACCTGGTATTGGGGAATGAGCCCGGCCAGGTGGCAGAAGTTTCAGTAGGGGAGCATTTCAGGAACAGTGACCACAATTCAGTAAGTTTTAAAGTGCTGGTGGACAAGGATAAGAGTGGTCCAAGGATGAATGTGCTAAAGTGGGGGAACCTAATTATAACAATATTCAGCGGGAACTGAAGAACCTAGATTGGGGGCAGATGTTTGAGGGTAAATCAACATCTGACATGTGGGAGGCTTTCAAATGTCAGTTGAAAGGAATTCAGGATCGGCATGTTCCTGTGCGGAAGAAGGATAAATACGGCAAATTTCGGGAACCTTGAATAACAAGAGATATTGTAGGCCTCGTCAAAAAGAAAAAGGAGGCATTTGTCAGGGCTAGAAGGCTGGGAACAGACGAAGCCTGTGTGGAATATAAGGAAAGTAGGAAGGAACTTAAGCAAGGAGTCAGGAGGCTAGACGGGGTCATGAATAGTCATTGGCAAATAGGGTTATGGAAAATCCCAAGGCTTTTTACAAGTACATAAAAAGAAAGAGGGTAGCCAGGGAAAGGGTTGGCCCACTGAAGAGATTCTATGTGTGGAACCAGAGGAAATGGGCGAGGTACTAAATGAATACTTTGCATCAGTATTCACCAAAGAGAAGGAATTGGTGGATGTTGAGTCTGGAGGAGGATGTGTAGATAGCCTGGGTCACATTGAGATCCAAAAAGATGAAGTGTTGGGCGTCTTGAAAAATATTAAGGTAGATAAGTCCCCAGGGCCGGATGGAATCTACCCCAGAATACTGAAGGAGGCTAGAGAGGAAATTGCTGAGGCCTTGACAGAAATCTTTGGATCTCCACTGTCTACAGGTGATGTCCCGGAGGACTGGAGAATAGCCAATGTTGTTCCTTTGTTTAAGAAGGGTAGCAAGGATAATCCAGGGAACTACAGGCCGGTGAGCCTTACGTCAGTGGTAGGGAAATTACTGGAGAGAATTCTTCGAGACAGGATCTACTCCCATTTGGGAGCATATGGACGTATTCGTGTGAGGCAGCATAGTTTTGTGAAGGGGAGGTCATGTCTCACTAACTTGATAGAGTTTTTTGAAGAGGTCACAAAGATGATTGATGGAGGTAGGGCAGTGGATGTTGTCTGTATGGACTTCAGTAAGGCCTTTGACAAGGTCCCTCTGGTAGACCGGTACAAAAGGTGAAGTCGCACAGGATCAGGGGTGAGCTGCCAAGGTGGATACAGAACTGGCTAGGTCATAGAAGGCAGAGAGTAGCAATGGAAGGGTGCTTTTCTAATTGGAGGGCTGTGACTAGTGGTGTTCCGCAGGGATCAGTGCTGGGACCTTTGCTGTTCGTAGTATATATAAATGATTTGGAGGAAAATGTAACTGGTCTGATTAGTAAGTTTGCAGACGACACAAAGGTTGGTGGAATTGCGGATAGCGATGAGGACTGTCAGAGGATACAGCAGGATTTAGATGGTTTGGAGACTTGGGCGGAGAGTTGGCAGATGGAGTTTAATCCGGACAAATGTGAGGTAATGCATTTTGGAAGGTCTAATGCAGGTAGGGAATATATAGTGAATGGTAGAACCCTCAAGAGTTTTGAAAGTAAGAGAGATCTAGGTATACAGGTCCACAGGTCACTGAAAGGGGCAACACAGGTGGAGAAGGTAGTCAAGAAGGCATACGGCATGCTTGCCTTCATTGGCCGGGGCATTGAGTATAAGAATTGGCAAGTCATATTGCAGCTGTATAGAACCTTAGTTAGGCCACACTTGGAGCACAGTGTTCAATTCTGGTCGCCACACTACCAGAAGGATGTGGAGGCTTTAGAGAGGGTGCAGAAGAGATTGACCAGGATGTTGCCTGGTATGGAGGGCATTAGCTATGAGGAGCGCTTGAATAAACTCGATTTGTTCTCACTGGAACGACGGAAGTTATGGGGCAACCTGATAGAGGTCTACAAAATTATGAAGGGCATAGACAGAGTGGATAGTCAGAGGCTTTTCCCCAGGGTAGAGGGGTCAATTACTAGGGGGCATAGGGTTAAGGTGCGAGGAGATGTACGAGGCAAGTTTTTTACACAGAGGGAAGTGGGTGCCTGGAACTCGCTGCCGGAGGAGGTGATGGAAGCAGGGACGATAGTGGTATTTAAGGGGCATCTTGACAAATATATGAATAGGATGGGAATAGAGGGATACGGACCCAGGAAGTGTAGAAGATTTTAGTTTAGTCGGGCAGCATGGTCGGCACGGGCTTGGAGGTCCGAAGGGCCTGTTCCTGTGCTGTACTTTCCTTTGTTCTTTGTTCTCTTTGTTCTTTGAAAGTGATCACAGAAAATCTGCAGCTGAGGAACATAGGATGAAGCCATTCAACCCCTCACGTATGTTTCACCAATTAGCTGGTGTTTGACCCATATTTGAATTTTATTTACTTGCCATTGCTCCTCCATGTCCGTTAATAGCCTTACGCAAGAATAATCAAGTGATCTCAGTTTTGAATATTTCTTTTGACCTGATACCTACAGCATTTTAAAGAAAAGAATCCCTGATTTCCAATGCCACTTTGTATGAAGAAATACCTCTAGATTTCGGTCCTAAATGGCCTAACTCTCATTTTAAAATGCCGTCTTGTTCTGTAGTTTGGTTCTCTGTGCCTGCCCTATTAAAGCACTTTATAATTTTAAACCTCTATTAAATCACCCTTCAATCTCCTAAACTCAGGGGAAATCAAGCCACGTTTACACAACCTGTCCACATAATTTAACCCTTTAAGCATTGGCTTCATGCTGATGAATCTACGCACTCTTTCCAAGGCCTGTGTAGATTTCCATGCCCAGTGATAAAGGCAGTACACCATGGGCGCAATTCAGCAGACCTAAAGCTATGCCCGCTGTCGGGCACGTTCAGCGGGGTGTTTCTCGGAGTTTGCAGCACCGAGAATCACCCCGCTATTCAACCACACTTTGCCTCAGGGAGTTTCTCTCCATCGAGGCTGCACTCAGAGAGATTTCCTGCTGGCGACAGCCCTGATCTTTTCCCCCCCCCCAACCTTTCAGGCACTCCCCCAACCCTCAACTTCCCAAACTTGTCGAAGCCCCCGGGAACACTCCCCACCCCACTCCAATTGACAAGGCACTCCCCGACTCCTGGCAGTGACAACCTGCCACCTGGGCACCCTAGAACTGCCAGCCTGACATCCTGGCAGTGTCACTCGGGTACCCTGGCAGCATCCGGGTGCCACTGCCAGGCTGACCAGGTGGCACTGCCAGGGTACAGGCTGGGAATGCCAAGGCGCCTGGGGGCTGGGGGAGTGCCAAGATCCCCAGGGTGCCCCTGCCCTGTCCCCAACCACCCAGGACTCTCCAATGGCCTGCGAGACCCCCTCCCCCACCCCGGGATGTGGAAATCAGTGCTAAATCACCCCCTGCCAAAGTCTCTCAGGTGAATCCGGTGTCTGGGTATTTAAATGAGGCTCATTTAAATATGCAGATCTGAATCTTATCCAGCGAGGGTGAGATCCACATTGCGCTGGGTGGAGTGAGTCGGATGAATAGCGGTCGGCCCGGCGCCATGCACGGAGCCGAATTTAGGGCTCTCGCGCGATTCACCCGTTACGCCATGATCCCCTTCGGCTGCAACGAAGTTGCTGAATCACACTCCATATCAAGTCTGACCAAGACTTAACTGAAAAACCACTTCCTCACTTTTGAACTCATGCTTGAGATAAAGTGCAACATTCAATGAAGCCAGAGAAAGTCCTTCAACAGTTTTGCCTTGAGACCCTGCATGGATGAAAAAATGTAAAGGCCAGGATTCTCCGTTATCGCGGCCAAGTTCTGAAGCCGGAGTGAAAAAGGACGCGAGCGACGCCAGCGTCGACCCGATCAAAAGTGCGCATATTCTGAGCCGCAGAAGGAGCCAGCAGAGGCACCACGGGAAGCATGGCCCGGAACGGTGTCACAGACGCACGTGGCGTAATTGGCGCGCGCCGCTCTGAAATAGACACAGGATAACGCAAGAAGATGGCCGCTCACCATGCAGCACTGAGGTTCCAGGACCGTGAGTGGCCTCCGACCCCGACAACCGCACCCCCGGCCCTGGGTGGCCTCCGCACCGCCTCGACGTCTGTGGCGTCCCCCCCCCCCCCCCCCCCCTTGCTGACCCCTACCTCCACCTTCGTCGGCGTCAGCGACCGTGACTGGTTGTCGCCGTTCATAAGGATGTTTGATTCATGCCGGCATGAGCTGCGGTCACGTCGGTGGGACTTCGGCCCATCTGGCCCCGAGATTCGCTGCAGGGCCAGGTACCAGCACGTCGCGAGGGATCGGAGAATCCCGGCCGAAGACTATTGTAACTCCAAACATTAGTAAATATCCTCTATGTGATATTAAGGCTAATTTTCCTGCGGTTGGGAGAAATGGGAATTATGCATGGGTGGTACACATGGGGCAAAATCCTCCCCTACCCAGCGGGGCGGGGGGTCCCGGCGTAGCGGAGTGGCGCCAACCACTCCGGCATCGGGCCTCCCCAAAGGTGCATAATTCTCCGCACTTTTAGGGGCTAGGCCCGTGCCGGAGTGGCTCCCGCTACGCCGACTGGCGCCAACGGCCTTTGGAGCTACGCTGGCCGGCGTTGGAGCTGGCCGAAAGGCCTTCGCAGGTCGGCGTGAGTAGGGGGGGGGGCTCTTCCGCCTCCACCATGGTGGAGGCCATGGCGGCGGGGGAAGAAAAAGAGTGCCCCCACGGCACTGGCCCGCCCGCCTGATCGGTGAGCCCCTATCGCGGGCCAGGCCACCGTGGGGCACCCCCAGGGTCCGATCGCCCCGCGCCCCCCCCCCCCCCCCATTACCCCGGGGCCCGATCGCGCCGCGATTCCCGCCGGCACCAGAGGTGGTTTAAATCACGTCGGCGGGATTGGCCTGTCAGCGGCGGAACTTCGGCCCATTGCGGGCCGGAGAATAGCCGCAGGGAGAATGCCGACCGGTGCGGGGGGCACGCCGATTGGCGGGGCGTGATTTCCACTCCCGCCGATTCCCGGGTTGCGGAGAATTCTGGCCACGGCGAGGGCGGGATTTACGCCGGCCCCGGGCGATTCCCCGACCCTGCGGGGGGTCGGAGAATTCCGCCCATGATCAGTACTATCAGCACTTCACTGCACCTCAGCTTCCTCTCAGGACTGTTTCATGTTATGGTTTAGGTGAATGCATGCTAAGGCTTCCGATTGGCTGCAGTTTTGGGATCTACAGGGAAATAGAATATTATTGGGTGCCTTGAAGGTGTGTGGCTGCTTAATGGAGCTGGAGCACTCGGCCTGTTCAGAGCTTGGGGAAGCTGGAAAATTTGATCCTGATGAAAAACATGGAACTTGCAAACACAAGTCCTGTGGCATTTCTGAGAGCTGAGTATTTCTGAGAATTGATTTTTGCCAGCAGATAATTGTTGAAATGATAGTTCAAAGGAGCAAGATTTTGAGTTAAAAAAACACATGAAACAATTTTCACTCTGACAGCATGCTAATAAATAGGGCTGACTGAATATTACCACTCTGTGTTGATAACAAGTATCAGGCAGCCCTAAAAATGAGGTGCTAACCTGGTGAAGCTACAAAGCAGGATGCTGAACAGCAGAAGCAGCTTGCGATAGACAGAGCGAAGTGGCCTTTGGCTCAGGTCAACGCTCTGTTGCCCTGCCACATCCTGTCATCAATGGCAAACAATTAAGTAACTAACCGGAGGAAGTCTCCATAAACATCCCCGTCCTCAATGATGAGGGAGCCCAGCACGTGAGTGTCGTAGACAAGGCTGAAGCATTGGCCACCATCTTTGGCCAGAAGTACCAAGTATGTGATGTATCTCAGCCTTCTGCTGGGCTCCCCACCATCACCGAAAGGGAAAGCAACAGGGAGTAGGGAGTTAAATGGAAGGCTAAGCAGCAGGTTAGCATGTGTGCAGGTGGGTTTAAGTTCAAGGTAGACTAGGAATGAAGCAAAAAGGAAGGATAACTTAGGACATCTCATGATGTCCAATTTCTCTAATAATGATAAGAAAGTCAGCATTAAGGCACTTTACCTGAATGCTCGTAGCATTCGTAACAAAGTTGATGAATTAACGGCACAAATCATCGCGAATGAATATGACTTAGTAGCCATTACGGAGACATGGTTGCAGGATGGTCACGACTGGGAGTTAAATATCCAGGGGTACCAGACGTTTTGGAGGGATGGACAGGTACGTAAGAGAGGTGGAGTAGCACTAATAATCAAGGACGACATCAGGGTGGCATTGAGGGATGATATAGGTTCTATGGAGAATGAGGTTGAATCCATTTGGGTAGAAATTAGAAATTCTAAGAAGAAAAAGACACTGATAGGCGTAGTCTATAGGCCACCAAATAATAGCATCACACTGGGACAGGCAGTAAATGAAGAGATAACTAATGCCTGTGAAAAGGGTACAGCAGTTATCATGGGAGATTTTAATCTGCATATAGATTGGTCAAATCAGCTCGGTCAGGGTAGCCTTGAAGAGGAGTTTGTTGAATGTATCCGGGATAGTTTTCTGGAACAATATGTAATGGAACCGATGAGAGAGCAAGCTATCCTAGATCTGGTCCTGTGTAATGAGGCAGGAATAATTAATGACCTCATCATTAGGGATCCTCTTGGGAGGAGTGATCACAGCATGGTTGAATTTAGTATACAGATGGAGAGTGTGATGATAGAATCCAATACCAGGGTCCTATGCTTGAACAAAGGGGACTACGATAGAATGAGGAAGAACCTCGCTAGAGTAGACCGGAAACAAATATTTTATGGTAGGACAGTTGAGGAGCAGTGGAGTACTTTCAAAGAAATCTTTCATAGTGCTCAACGAAAGTATATTCCAGTGAGAAGGAAGAATTGTAAGAAAAGAGATAATCTACCATGGATGTCTAAGGAGATACATGAGGCTGTTAAATTGAAGGAGAAGGCTTACAAAGTGGCCACGATCAGCGGGAAACTAGAAGATTGGGAAAACTTTAAAGGTCAGCAGAAAGCCACGAAAAGAGCCATAAAGAAAAGTAAGATAGAACACGGAAAAAAAACTGGCACAGAATATAAGGACAGATAGCAAAAGTTTTTATAATTATATAAAACCAAAAAGAGTGGCTAAAGTAAACATTGGTCCATTAGAGGATGAGAGTGGTCATTTAGTTAGGGGATATGATGAAATTGTGGAGGCATTGAACAAATATTTTGTATCGGTCTTCACAGTGGAGGACACTAGTAACATGCCAGCAATTGACCGAGAGAAGAAGGTAGGCGAGGACCTGAAAACTATTACTATCATGAAAGAGCAAGTGTTGGGCAAGCTAATGGAGCTCAGGATAGATAAGTCTCCTGGCCCTGATGGAATGCATCCCAGGGTACTGAAAGAGATGGCTGGAGTAATAGCAGATGCACTGGCGGTAATTTTCCAAAATTCGCTGAACAATGGGGCAGTCCCAGAGGATTGAAAAACAGCAAATGTGATGCCACTGTTTAAAAAGTGAAGTAGACAAAAGATGGGGAATTATAGAGCCAGTTAGCTTAACCTCTGTCGTGGGGAAGATGCTTGAGTCTATTATCAAGAAAGAGATAGGAGGGCACCTTGATAGAAATTGTCCCATTGAAATGAAAATCGCTTATTGTCACGAGTAGGCTTCAATGAAGTTACTGTGAAAAGCCCCTAGTCGCCACATTCCGGCGCCTGTCCGGGGAGGCTGGTACGGGAATCAAACCGTGCTGCTGGCCTGCTTGGTCTGCTTTAAAAGCCAGCGGTTTAGCCTGGTGAGCTAGACGGACGCAACATGGATTCATGAAGGGCAGATCATGCTTGACGAATCTCATGGAATTCTATGAAGACATTTCGAGCAAGGCAGACAAAGGGGACCCAGTGGATGTGGTGTACCTAGATTTCCAAAAGGCCTTTGACAAGGTACCGCACAAGAGGCTGCTGCATAAGATAAGGATGCATGGTGTTAAGGGTAGAGTACTAGCATGGATAGAGGATTGGTTGTCTAACAGGAAACAAAGAGTGGGAATAAATGAGTGCTATTCTGGCTGGCAATCAGTGACGAGTGGTGTGCCTCAGGGATCGGTGTTGGGACCACAATTATTTACAATTTATATAGACAATTTGGAGTTGGGAACAACGTGTAAGGTATCCAAGTTTGCAGATGACACGAAGGTGTGTGGCAGAGCAAAGTGTACTGAGGACTGTAAAACCTTACAGAGGAACATTGACACATTGAGTGAGTGGGCAAAGGTCTGGCAGATGGAGTATAATGTCAATAAGTGTGAAGTCATGCATTTTGGTAGGAGTAACAATAGAACGGATTATTACTTAAATGGTAAAAAGCTGCAGCATGCTGCTATGCAGAGGGACCTGGGCGTACTTGTGCATGAGTCACAGAAGGTTGGTATGCAGGTGCAACAAGTAATTAGGAAGGCAAATGGAATTTTGTCCTTCATTGCGAAGGGGATTGAGTTTAAAAGTAGAGAGGTAATGTTGCAGTTGTACAAGGTGATGGTGAGGCCACACCTGGAGTACTGTGTGCAGTTTTGGTCTCCACACTTGAGAAAGGATGTGCTAGCACTAGAGGGGGTGCAGAGGAGGTTCACTAGGCTGATTCCGGAGTTGAGGGGGTTACCGTACGAGGAGAAGCTGGGTAAATTGGGATTATATTCATTGGAATTCAGAATGTTGAGGGGGGATCTAATAGAAACATATCAAATTTTGAAGGGAATGGATAAGATAGAAGTAGAAAGGATGTTTCCACTGGTAGGTGAAAGTAGGACAAGAGGGCATAGCCTCAAGATTAGGGGGAGCAGGTTTAGGACTGAATCAAGGAGGAACTTCTTCACCCAGAGGGTGGTTAAAGTATGGAATTTCCTACCGAAAGGAGTAGTAGACGCTACTTCATTGAATATATTTAAAGATAGAGTAGATGTTTTTTTGAAAAATAAAGGAATTACGGGATATGGCGAGAATGCGGGTAAGTGGTTCTGAGACCACGAAAAGATCAGCCATGATCTTATAGAATGGCGGAGCAGGCTCGAAGGGCCGGACGGTCTACTTCTGCTCCTCGTTCTTATGTTCTTATGTTCTTATGAGGGAGCCCAGCACGTGAGTGTCGGAGACCAGGCTGAAGCATTGGCCACCACCTTTGGCCAGAAGTACCAAGTATGTGATGTATCTCAGCCTTCTGCTGGGCTTCTCACCATCACCGATGTCAATCTACGGGCAGTTCAATTCACTCCGCATAATGACAAGAAATGGTGAAGGCACTGGATACAGCACTGACTCTGAGCCTCAACAACATTCCAGCTGGAATGTTAAAGACGTCCTCTAGAACGAGCTGTACCTCAAACCAAACTGTTCAAGGATAGCTATAACACTGGCATCTACCCAACAAAGTGAATAATTGCCCAGACACTGTCCAGCCACAGAAGAGGGGAAACTCTTTGCTGGCTGTGTTTTTATGATTTCACAGTCACTATTACTGATACTTCGATTTTTATTCCAGATGTGTTTACTGAACTGAAATTCAAATTCACAAGCTGCCAGGATTTGAACTCATATCACTGATTATTTTTTAAAAAAATATTTAGAGTACCCAATTCATTTTTTTCCAATTAATGGGCTAAATTGCTCAGCCAACCCACCTAACCTGCACATCTTTGGGTTGTGGGAGTGAGACCCACACAGACACGGGGAGAATGTGCAAACTCCAAACGGGCAGTGACCCATATCACTGATTATTAACCAATTTCCTTCTAGGTTACTATACTAGTTATATAACTACTATACTACTATAACTACTATGGGCAGCACGGTAGCATTGTGGATAGCACAATCGCTTCACAGTTCCAGGGTCCCAGGTTCGATTCCGGCTTGGGTCACTGTCTGTGCGGAGTCTGCACATCCTCCCCGTGTGTGCGTGGGTTTCCTCCGGGTGCTCCGGTTTCCTCCCACAGTCACAAAGATGTGCAGGTTAGGTGGATTGGCCATGCTAAATTGCCCTTAGTGTCCAAAATTGCCCTTAGTGTTGGGTGGGGTTACTGGGTTTGGGGATAGGGATGAGGTGTTGACCTTGGGTAGGGTGCTCTTTGCAAGAGCCGGTGCAGACTCGATGGGCCGAATGGCCTCCTTCTGCACTGTAAATTCTATGAATTCTATGATACTAGCATATCTCAGAATGAAGCTCTATTGACACCATTTATTGAGTCTGTTATGACCCCCTTAGGGGCCAAGGACCGTGCACTTGATATGGGGGACACGGGTGGTCATCCCGGAACTGGATTGTACGCTTTTACTCCAAGACCTCCACAATGGATACCCGGGGGTATGCAAGATGAAGATGGTTGCCCGCAGCTATGTTGGGTGGCTTGGAATAGACTCAGACATTGAGAAGGTGGCTCAACGTTGCTGCCCTTGCCAGGAAAACCAAGAGGCCCCACCTGCTGCTCCAGTGCACCCTTGGGAGTGGCCTGGAAAACCTTGATCCCATGTCCACATAGACTTCGCCAACCCATTCCAGGGGGCGATGTTCTTCGTCATGGGAGAAGCCCACTCAAAGTGGTTCGAGGTTCACAATATGCAGACCGTGACCACAAAAGCGACCATGGACAGATTGCGGTACTTGTTCAGTACCCATGGAATACCCGAAGTGGTGGTGTCCGATAACGGCGCCGCATTCACCAGTTGGGAGTCTGAGTCATAGATGGCCTCAAACAGAATTCGACATGTGTGGACTGCCCCATATCACCCGGCCTCAGATGGGTTGGTCAAACGGGCAGCCTAAGCCTTCAAAAGAGCCACGAAGAAACTGACAACAGGACCTTGGGAGATGCGACTGGCCCATTTCCTTTCCAGTTACCTGACAACCCCTCATGCCACCACGGGAGTGGCACTGGCGGAGGTACTGATGGGATCTCGACTCAGGGCTCGCCTCAACCTTGTCATTCCGGACATAGGTGCTCGGATCTGCCAGTGATAGGACCGCTCTGTGACGGACACTGGTCGGCGAATGCAGCTGCGTGACTTCAAGCCGGGAGGCGTTGTGTACGTTCGTATTTTCGGTGCCGGTGCCACGGGATCCCAGGCGTGGTGCAACTGTCTCAGTTTCCTATTTGGCCCGGGCACAAGGACATGTAGCCAGCCGCTACTTGGACCACATCCGCCGTACGCAGGAACTTTCAGAACAAGCTCAGGATCCTGCAATTCAGACCAAACATGATCTCCGTCATGGCCTAGATCGTTTTCTAGAGCGTCACCCGGATCGACAAACCGATCACCGTCACCTCCACCTGAGGCTCAGGAGGCTGAGACACCTGGTGCCCCCCAGAAAACTCAGACATTGAGTTCGGCATGATCGCAGGCCCACCCAAAGTAATCGTCCAGCGCCTTTGACGGCCGGACGACTCCCGCCTCGACGGTCCACTCGAAAACGGTCTCCATGCGTTACACTGCTCCCGGGCCCGGCCCATCAATGCCGGACCGTCATCCGCTCCCCAAGAGGACCTTGGTCAGAGAACATGGATGTTTTTCCAGATTTGGGGGTGGGTGGGAAGAGGGGGTGGGGAGGAGTTACGACCCTCTTCGGGGACAAGGATTTCCCACTTTCACCTCAGAATATGAACTCCCTTGGTAATTGGGAGCAGGTTTCCCCATAACAAGGGGGAACCTCTCAGTATAAAAACCCTGATGCGGGATGCCGGCGTTGGACTGGGGTGAGCACAGTAAGAAGTCTTACAACACCCTACGTTAAAGTCCAACATGTTTGTTTCAAACACTAGCTTTCGGAGCACTGCTCCTTTCACCTGAGGAAGGAGCAGAGATTTGAAAGCTCGTGTTTGAAAGAAACACGTTGGACTTTAACGTGGTGTTGTCAGACTTCTTACTATAAAAACCCTGACCTGGGTGCAGGTCGTGTAGGGTGGCCCTTCATGGAGAGGAGTTGTAGCTTTGTGATTTTGTGTATACTGTAACAAAATAGTTGTTCATTCATATCCGACGGTGCGTTGCTGCATCTCTTCCATTGGATTCGACCGAGTCTATTCCAGTAATTGGACTGTGGGGGTCGGGGGATATCAGTCACTTTGTCTCAGAGAGAAGACAGGAATGAGAAATCTGCATATAGATAAGGACATTTCCATTGCAATCGTATACCTATTCATCCAAAAGTAAAATTCTAAGATGCTTTCATCATTTTGCGAATGGATATGTATTTTCATGTTAAAATATTGTGACAGAGGGCAGCACGGTGGCCTAGTGGTTAGCACAACCGCCTCACGGCGCTGAGGTCCCAGGTTCGAATCCGGCTCTGGGTCACTGTCCGTGTGGAGTTTGCACATTCTCCCCGTGTCTGCGTGGGTTTCGCCCCCACAACCCAAAAATGTGCAGAGTAGGTGGATTGGCCAAACTAAATTGCCCCTTAATTGGAAAAAATAATTGGGTAATCTAAATTTAAAAAAAAAAAATATTGTGACAGGGTTTCCTCACAGCCACAGAATCTGTGAGTTGTCAGTTATGTCATTGTCATTAAATGGGCACAATCAGCAGAGTGGTGTCAAAACAACGTATATTGTTTATCTCTGATAGCAATCATCCATCAAACAACATGGGCTGGATTCTCCGTTCTTGATGCCGCAATCGTGATCAGCGAGTGGGCAGAGAATGGATTCTAACGCCGGAATCGAGGCCAGTGCCGCTTTGACGCCGGTCCGCCAGACTCTGCCCCCTGCAAACCGACGGCGCGGGCCATATGTGCTGCCACACTTGTCCAGGTCCATGCCGCTGGTCGGCGGGACTTGTGCTAGGGTTGGAGAGACTGGTGGGGGGTGGTCAGGGGGTGGGCAGTGGGGTCATGGTTGGCAGGTTAGGGTTTGAACACGGCCGGTGTCATGTTTTACGGCGCGATCGGTGCAGGTTGTCAATCCTGCGCAAGTGCGGCCGGGACCCGGCGATTCTCTGGCCGTTTTTGGCGCGATCCACGGGCGTTTCACACAGCGCTGGTGTCGCCCCTTGCCGGTACCGGAATCGGTGAGGGGTACGCGCCAATCTTCCTGTCGTGAAACTCCCGCGGATTCTCCGTTCGCACCGGCACTTAGCCTCAGGAACAGAGAATCCATCCCCATTTATTTAACATCGGTGGAACTTTACTTCTGTCGCAGGTCTGATTGCAAAAGTAATATTTTGTAGCTTTGGTAAGTAATTTGTTAGAAGGTATTCTGAGAGACAGGGGGCGGAATTCTACTCCGGTGTGATTCTCTGTTATGCCAACGCCCGGGGCTTCCCGACGGCGTGGGGCTGCCCCACAATGGGAAACTCCATTGACTGGCTGGCGTAATGGAGAATCCTGCCGGTGGGTCGGGATAGAAATGTGGCGTGGCAGGTCGGAGAATCCCGCCCAGGATCTACAGGCATTTAGAGAGGCAAGGACTGATTAGGGACAGTCAGCGTGGCTTTATGAGTGGAAAATCATGTCTCACAAATTTGATTGGGTTTTTTCAAGGGGTAATCAAGAAGGTAGATGTCAACCTTATCTACATGGACTTTTGTAAGGCCTTTTACAAGGTACCGCATGATAGGCTGTCGCATAAGGTTAAATCTTACGGGATCTAGGGTGAGGTAGCCAATTGAATACAAAATTGACTTGACATTGGTCCCAGCATTGGAAATGCTGGATAATCACATCAGGAATTATGATGAACCTTTGCTTTCCACTTCTGATCAACAAGCAAAGTCTCCGAAGCATTTTTAGAACGTAACTTATTCGTTGAGCATTGTTGACTGTGTTTCCTTAATATTTGCTGATCAGCCCAGAGTATATGCTCTCATCATACCCAAAAACTGAAGCTATAAACTACAATTCATACTATGATACTAAAAGCTCTTTGTTTCAATGGCATAAAGTACATTGGTAATAAATATTAACAATTGCACTCATTACATGTATTTATTTATTAGCAATTTTAAAAATAATATGTATTACAGTATTTATAATTTCGTGGTATAGAATCATAGAGTCCTTACAGTGCAGAAGCAGGCCATTTGGCCCATTGAGTCTGCATCGACCCTCTGAAAGAGTACTTTAACTAGGCCTACTCTTCCACCCTATCCCTGTAACCCCATAACCCCACCTAACTTTTGGACACGAAGGGCCAATTTAGCATGGCCAATCCACCTAGCCTGCACACCTAGCCTGCACATCTTTGGACTGTGGGAGGAAACCGGATCACCCGGAGGAAACCCATGTAGACACGGGGAGAATGTGCAAACTCTACACAGACAGTCATCCAAGGTTGGAATTGAACGCGGATCACTGGTGCTGTCAGGCAGCAGTGCTAACCACAGTTCTACCATGCCGCCCCAGTAATCTGAGGGACGCACAGGGCTGCCATCGAGATTCAATAATCAGGATTAATGTTATGACATTCGATCAAAACAAAGGAGTATATATGAAATAATTTCCACATGCTTATGCTTACATGTCCATGAGTATATCTTAATTTGTTTACCATTCGCTTATCAACAGACACAATCATATGCCAGTGAAACTCTTCTACAGTAGCAACTAATTCAATAATAATAATAATAATCGCTTATTGTCACAAGTAGCTTCAATGAAGTTACTGTGAAAAGCCCCTAGTCGCCACATTCCGGCATCTGTTCGGGAAGGCCTGTACGGGAATTCTATCCTTGAGATCAATAATACAATTTTATACAGTTTCATTGGGGCAACAATTTCTGTTGTTTAGTCTTGCTTTTAGGGTAGAGTCATACAACTGTTTTTGTGTTAGTGTGAGGAATTTTCACTGCGTATGGAGCAAAGAGTGGATACATAACATCAGAACCAAATCCTCACCTGATTACACATCAATCTTAGAGAAGCCAAATATGTCACACCAGCTGGATTTGACATCTTCTGGAGTTTAATGCCAGTGCAGTGTCAAGCTAGGTTTAAGTGCTCAGGCAATTAATTGAACTTCTCAGGCTTTAAAAAAAATAAATTGAGAGGATACATGTTCTTTTGAGGGGTAGGATCAGTAAGTTTGTGGGTGACACAAAGATTGGCCGGGTGATTAATAGTTGAGTATCTCGGGTTACAGGAAGATCTCGACGAGATGGTGAAATGGACAGAAAAGTGGCAGATGGAATTTAACCCTGAAAAGTGTGAGGTGATACACTTTGGAAGGATTAATAAGTGGCATGACACTAGGAGGTTCTGAGGATCTCTGAAGGCAGAAGGGCAAGTTAATAGGGTGGTAATAAAGGCATATCAATTGAGGCATAGATTACAAAAGCAGGGAGGTCATGTTGGAGTTGTATAGAACATTATAGGAAGGATATGATTGCACTGAAGGGGGCGCAGAGATGATTTACCAGGATATTGCCTGGGATGGAACATTTAAGTTATGAAGAGAGGTTGAAGAAGGCTGGGGTTGTTTTTGCTGGAGCAGAGAAGATTGAGGGGAGACCTGATTGAGGTGTACAAAATTATGAGGGGCATGGGCAGGATGGATAGGCAGCAGTTGTTCCCCTAGTTGAACGGTCAGTTACGAGGCAACGCATGTTCAAGGTGAGGGATAGTGGGTTTAGGGGGGATTTGAGGAAAAAAGTTTTTACCCAGAGGGTGGTGACGGTCTGGAATGCATTGCCTGGGAGGGTGGGAGAGGCGGGTTGCCTCACATCCTTTAAAAAGTACCTGGATGAGCACTTGACATGCATAATATTCAAGGCTTGGGGCAAGTGTTGGCAAATGGCATTAGATAGGCAGGTCAGTAGTTTTCCATGTGATGGTGCAGATTTGATGGGCCGAAGACCTTTTTCTTTGCTGTATTATCCTGTGATTCTGTGACATCCACTCAAGTATTTTGTGCCATTTATCTCCCCAGTCAGTCCTCCTGCTTGTTCCCTGTGTTTTTGGTGAGAGATTTTCAGGAAGCCCAGGGAAATGAGAGCACCATGATTCTTTTGCTGAAGTTAAGGTCGGCGAGTAGGAGGCTGCCAACAGGAATCTACTCCTTTAATGCCTAAAGGTTTGTGAAGTCAGTGGCATCCGTCACTGGCTCCATCAATATTTGTCAAGCCAGGGAAGGTCACTTACATTACACAACTTTGGTTGGTGTCCACATCACTAGGGGTACATCTGAGGCATCCACGGTGATAGTCAACTGATGGAAACATACCACCTAGTTTCTAATCTCTTTGAAACTTTAGCCATCTAGACAGCCAAATGATAATGATGCTAGCAATTGCAGAAAATAAACATGACAATATCCTACCGTTGTCCATTTTGTTATTTAATATAAACAAAGCTTTAACTTCATTAAAGTAGTTAATCCTTTTTGATTGCAATAAATTAAAATTCTTCACACTGCTGTACACTGAAATATTATTAACATAATCAACAATGAACTCTCATTTGTGCGCCTAAGAACAAATGACTGCAGATACAAGGACCTGAATGAAAGATGGAATTCTGAACAATTGTTCATTTATTCCATTATTTAATATCCTCACACAGTTGTGATACTTTGAAGCACCTCCTTGTCAAAGATCCCACATTATTTTTTATTCTAATTTGCTCTTGAGATGTGAGCAGTGTTGGCAAGGAAAACCTTTATTGCCATCCCTAATTACCCACAGGAAGGTAATGGTGAGCCGCCATCTTGAACCACTGCAATTCATATGATCCACTGGGCGGGATTCTCCATTTCTGAGACTAAGTGTTGACGCTGACGCAGGATTCATGGACTTTCACAACAGCCGAACTGGTGCCAGACCTGGATCGATTCAGCAACTGTGGAGGAGCTAGCACCGACACTATATGGAACACAATTGATTCCAACGAAAAATGGCAGAAGATTTGCCGGGTCCGTGATTGACACTCAGGAGGCTGACAAGCTGCAGGCACATATACACATTACAATCCCCACACACACTCATCCCAGCCAACAAGATGCATTGGTTGTGCTACAGCGCCTCAACGCAGCTAATAGGTCGGACGGGGGGTAGAGGCACCCAGTGGGGTGGCCTGGGGGAACACCTATACGACCTGTGGTCCTAAGTTCTCAGTGGGCTGTCAGCGTTGTGCACAGCTGCATGGCTGCCTTGCCGGTTGCAGCAAAGGTGTTCCGTGCCCATTCACCCTGACCCCAAAGTACACCTCCTAGCCATCCCCCGCAACTCCCCTGGCAGAAGCTCCCCGGCCAGCAACACAACTGTCAGCAAACTATGGCGATGTTGGACACTTTCCAAACCTCCTCTCCCTCCCTCAGCAGCTACAACACCGGTTTCACAATTTTTATAAGCACAGGTGAACCACGCAGTCGGGAACTCGGCTCATCGGAGGTGGAACATCGAGGAGGCCCAGAGAATACCGGCTCGGGCCTGTTAATGATATGCAAACGGTGTTTACTGTACGTGTGTTCTGGACCGCATTGACGGTGCCGCTGTCGAGGTGACGGAGAATTGCAATTTGGCGTCAAACCGGTGCCCACTGCGACTTTGACGCCGCAACCTCTTCTCCAACCAATCGCATTTCGCAATTTCAGCGTCAGCCAATGGAGAATCCCGCCCACCGTGTTTTTATCTTTAACCGTTTGATAAAACTGAATGACGTGTTTCAGAACGCAGTACATAGTCAACCACATTGCTCTGGGTCTGGAGTCACCTGTAGGTCATTCTCCATTGAACACATTGGGCTGAATATGTGGCTAAAACAGGCCTATGCCACACCCACACTGATGTATTATTAGATGCAATGACATTGGGTGGCATTCCTGATAACATCAAGCCAGAGAAGATGAAGGGTGGGCGGGCCTAGAAATTGGAAGCCCATCCACCTTATTCACAATTAATTTAATTACGCTGTTAAGCTTGTCAAAGTGGCATTTGACTGGAATAACACTTGCTGAGAGCAATAAAATATTTAGAGAATGTGAATCATGCCAGGCTGGGATCTGTTTTTTGCACTGAATGAATGTAAAAGCAGCGGGTTCCTTAGTTTGACCTCAGCAGTTCAGGCTGCTGTGAGTGCTGCTATCATTTGCAATGCGAGCTATACTTCCAGGGGATACCTTGCTGTTTTGAGACTTCATTTAGACTGCCAAAAGTTGCAGTTAGATCCTCAACCGTGTGTTTCTAACTAAACTCAGCCCATTTAGTTAGAAACACAGGGGGTTAGTGGTCTCTTTGGGCGACATATCCTTCAGCGAGAACCCAAAGGGAAAAACAATTTGGGCCAGCATTCTTATTTCTCCATTTTACTGGTGGTCCATTTTAAAGTATACAAGACTTCTTCAGATCAGTATTCTTAGGAGAGGAGAGTGAGGAGGAGAGGAAGAATGTTTGATGGACCACGAGGATGGCAGATGCTGCAACAATAGAGGACGCTGCAAATCGAGTATAGAGACAGAGAATGAGTTACCTTCAAATGTCTGAGACACGATGCCAGAGGAGGCTCAGGCTCTCCAAAGCCACAGTGACTGATGCGACCATTAATTAACGCGAGAGTTGAAGTGAACAGTGGCTGCGACTGCTCTGCTACTGAGAGCCGCCTACAGGGCTGCTGCTTTTTATACCTCCCCTCAAGGGGAGGAGCCAGGGGCGGAGCCCACAAGGGCACCAACATGATACATTCCGTGTAGTACAGTACAATGGTCCATAGGTGGAGCCCACATGGGCAACAGCATGAGACAATGTAATACAGTGGTGAATGGTTAGTACAATACGTTCACCACAGTGACCTCTCTCTGTGAGATGCTGACAGGGGAGATGGGTTCCAACTGCGTGGTTGATACATTACATTTTCAATGGACCGCCACAGTCAACTTGAACAAGCCAGAGGCTTTACAGCAATTTTAGGTTTCCCCATGGTTCCGGGAGCAATAGACTGCACTCACGGTATCATAAAGGTTCCAGCCCTGTACATTCATTGACAGGAAGGGCATCACTCCGCAAATGTCCAGTTGGTCTGTGACCATCATTGAGGAATTATGTATATATGCGCTCTGTACCCAGGCGCCACCAATGACTCCTACATCCTCTGGAACTCCGAGGGACTAGCCATGCTTAACAGACCTGATGCACTGGATGATTGGCTTCTGGGTGACAAGGGGTACCCTTTGAAGAACTATCTCATCATGTCTGTCAGAGGCCCTAGAACAGATACGGAGTGGAGCTATAATGACAGCCACTGCACGAATAGAGCCATCGTTGAACAGACAATTGGGCTAGTAAAGACAAGGGCCGGGATTCTCCCCTACCCGGCGGGGCGGGGGGTCCCGGCGTAGCGGAGTTGTGCCAACCACTCTGGCGTCAGGCCTCCCCAAAGGTGCGGACTTCTCTACACGTTTAGGGGCTAGGCCTGCGCTGGAGTGGTTGGTGCCATGCTGCCTGGCGCCAAAACCGGCGCCAACGGCCTTTGACGCCCGCCGCCCGGCGTCGGGGCTGGTTGAAAGGGAGGTCTCTTCCGCCTCCGCCATGGTGGAGGCCGTGGCAGCGCCGGGCCAGGCCACCGTGGGGGCACCTCCCGGGGTCCGATCGCCCCGCCTGCTCCCGCCGGCACCAGAGGTGCTCCAATTCCCTTCGGCGGGAGTGGCCTGTCAGCTGCGGGACTTCGGCCCATTGCAGGCCGGAGAATCGCCGCGGGGGGCACGCCGACCGGCGGGGCGCGATTCCCGCTCCCACCGATTCCCGGGTGGCGGAGAATTCCGGCCACGGCGGGGGCGGGATTTACGCCAGCCCCGGGCGATTCCCCGACCCTGCGGGGGGTCGGAGAATTCCGCCCCAGGTTCCAGTGCCTGGTTAAATCAGGAAGAGTATTGCAGGGTCCAGTATCCAGCGTCTCACTAATGGCCGTTGTGTGCTGCGCCCTGAATCGCTTCGCCATTCAGTGAGGGGACGGCCTGGAGGAACGGCATTGCTCTGATGATGAGATTGTAGAGGAGCTGAGGGAACACACAGAGCGGTGCAAGGGCCTGCATGAGAGCACAAAGATGGCAGGGAGGTCTTAATAAGACACAGGTTCCAGTAGGTCAGACATTCTTGGTTTTGAGCTGCGTGCACTGCTTGTATTATTCCATCGAGACTGTGAGCTCACTAAGAAATTCCTGTCACTCACCTTAGGCATTGTCGCATCTTGATCAACATTTACCACTGACAATTCATGACTCTTTTCTCAATACATTTCCGAAAGCGATTACAGATAAACTGAACTTCTACATGAGGGAAAGCAAATTGAAGGGGCCAAATTTTCAGAAAAAGTGGTGTGTAGCCTGCTGGCTGCGTTGCCGGCTTTTCCCGCCAAATTGTTAAACAACTTGGAGAAAGAAATGCTGGAGGAGGGAAATGCTGCCTGCCCAGCCGGCAATGTCGAGATTCCAAAGATCAGGCCCCAATCTAACAGAACTAAAAATTGAAACAAAGATTCCCCCACGGACATGGAGACATCCACCATGCCCCCTCCCGCACCACCCACAAAAACAGGGAGCAACCCTCCGTAACTGACACCGGGAATGCCTCCCACAATGGACATAGGGAACCGCCAACCACGCCCAGGGACCTCCCCAAAGGAAGGCCCCTGACACTGCTGCCCTTGGCACTGACCCCTGTGTGCCAGGGGGCAGGGGCAGAGCAGGGGGTGCTGCATTACTACTGCCAAGGTACTGCCCAGGCATGTCCCTCTCCCCCCAGGGGCTGTACTTAACTGTGTGACCCCAGTGGCTTCTTTTTGCCTGGTTCACTTTGGTCCAGACCTGTTGCAAACCTTGCCAACGTAATATCACATAGACAGGAGGGAAATCTGAATGTGGGGGGAACGGAACAGCGGTGAAGCCCATTAATGATATTAAAATGCATTTAAATGAGGATCCAGACCTTCCTGGGCATGAACCACATTGTATAAATGGCGGTGGGGTGTGGAGACGAGTGCATCGATCGATCTTGCCAGTCCGAAGCCTATTTTTCAGATCTCGCAATATTTTGCACCCCCGTTACCAGATACGCTCACGGCAAACAGAGTGCAAAATCTTGGCCAAGGTTTATTAAAATATTGGTAGTGCCCCATTTAATGATAACATCCACAAGCACACACCCATGTGATCCACTTTGAATTTTACTTAATTCTTTTCTGCGCGCTCCAGCATAGTGCTCTACCTGCTGCTGCACTGGATAGAGGCTGCTGATTTGCTTGTCTCCTGAACCTGGAGGACTTTGTCAGGCATGTACTCTCTGTGCAGCTGAGGCTTGAGGGATTAGAAGACTGCTGTTGAGTTACAGGAGGAGCTTCTGTCGCCACAGCAATGGAGGAGCAATAGTCCAATGGCGGAAGGGTGGGTGATGGACTGTTCTTCTCAGAAGTGCCTTGAGATGTGCCCTAGGTGGCAGTCGCTGTTGCTCATCCTCTGCCAGGATAACAGACTGGGCTTCCCTGCCTTTCAGTGAGGTCCCAGGAGCTGACTCAATGTCCAGGCTCCCTGCCCCCCCCCCCCTCCCCGCCCTCCCCCTGTCGCCCTAGCTCTGGAGCCCTGAGCTCAGAGCCAGGGCAAAGGTGTGCAGGTCAGATTGCATACCCATGACTGTTTCTGCAATCTGGTGTATTTTCCCCTCCAGGCCAGTCACAAGTCTATCCATGCAGGATGTTTGGCGCTCTGGAGAGTGGGTGATAGCAATGTACATGGTCTGAATGGACACCTCCATAGTCCAGTCCAGAGCTCTTAACGGCTCTGACAGACAAATTACCAAGGCCCTCGTACTGGACATCCAACCTCTGTAGCCTCACGAACAACCCCCGGGACACATTATCCGACTTGGACTAAGTCTCTGGCTCAACACAAGCACTGCTCCAGCTGTCAAGGTCTGCTCCACCATGCTCTCTGTCAGCTTCACTTGCGAATATGAAGTACCCTCAGCAGATTGTGCTTGTCCTCATCCAAACGCACTAACATCTGAAGCAGTGCCTGTATCTACGCTAATGCTGAGTGCAAGGGGAGGATGTGAATCTCCACCCTCCGAGGTTTCCTCTACCTCCTCGGAGATTAGTATTAATCCTTCAGGCCTGGTGGTCTCAGCAGATGAAGGTTCACCTGCAAAGGACACACAGAAGAAATTGGCCTTTCACAGACTGAAGGAGGTGTGCAAGATTACAACATTCAACACCATTTGAACTATATGGAATATGAGATATTAAACCTTGCAATTATTAAACCACTTACTACAAAGTCACAAGGTTTCTACCTGAAAGCTTCCAGGCTTTTGAGTACATAAATCACACAAATACTCTTCATATACCCCTGCCAGCCCTTAGTTACCCTCTCCTTGCTCGCTCCCACACTGCGTCCCAGATCTGGATAAAACTCGTTGCAACCTCACCAGCCCCAGGCCTTCTTCCAACTTTGCCTCTGATAGAGTGGCTCCATTCTGTGGAGGACAATAACTGAACCTCCTCCTCTAATGAGATAAGGATCGCCAGATTGGACACACCACCTCCAGTCTTGTTTCACTCCAGGGCATTGTGGGCTTGCTTCTCCTGAAATAAGGTGTGACATTGCTACGAAGTTTATTCTCAGGTACAGGTTGAGCATCCCTTATCTGAAAACCAAAAAATTCCGAAATCCACAGTTTTTTTTGCAAGCTCCAACGTGATGTCACGAGTGGGAAATCCCACAAGGCTTTGGGAAGGTTCCCGGGCGATGGGTAGGTCCCAACTGCGCTGCACATGCTCAGTTCCCAACACACCGCACGTGCGCAGTTCCAACGCGCCTAACGTGAACATATGCCGCTTAATGGTATGTTCATCATGAAACAAGCAAAGATCTATCACCTTATCACGACAAACTTAGAATTGAAGATAACTGTGAATACTCCGCAGGCTGGTTGCAGAACCTGGGGCCTCGGCGCCGTGAGGCAACAGGGCTAACGCATTGCACCACCGTGCTGCCCATGGCATTAATTTTTTTAAGATTTATGTGGTAAAGCTTCTGCTGATCACGAGACAGCAGAGGAATTCATTGACGTGTTTGCCAAGATCATCACTGATGGAAATCTAATGCCAGAACAGATCTACAATGCTGATGAGACATCGTTGTTCTGGCATTATTGGCCCAGGAATACACTGAATACAGCTGATGAGAAGGCCCCTTCAGGTGTTAAGGATGCCAAGGACAAATTGGCTAAACTGGGATGTGCTAATGCAGCAGGCACGCACAAGCGTCAACTTACAGTAATAGGCAAGGGCATGCACCCTCCCTGCAGAGGCAGTGCTATAGTGGTGTTATCACTCGACTGGTGATCCAAAGACCCAGAGTCGTGCTGAAATGAAAAAATGAAAATCGCTTATTATCACGAGTAGGCTTCAAATGAAGTTACTGTGAAAAGCCCCTAGTCGCCACATTCCGGCGCCTGTTCGGGGAGGCTGGTACGGGAATCGAACCGTGCTGCTGGCCTGCTTGGTCTGCTTTCAAAGCCAGCGATTTAGCTGAGTGAGCTAAACCAGCCCCTAAGCTAAACCAGCCCCTGCTCTGGGGAACCGGGTTCAAATCCCGACATGGCCGATGGTGACATTTGAATTCAATTAAAAAAAATTCTGGAATTAAAAGTCGAAAAGGTGACCATGAAAATCGATTGTCATAAAAACCCATCTGGTTCACTAATGTCCTTTAGCGAAGGAAATCTGTCATCTTTACCTGGTCTGGCCTACATGTGACTCCAGATCCAAAGCAATGTGATTGACACTTAAGTGCCCTGAGGGATGGGCAATAAATGTTGGGCGAGCCAGTCACACCCATATCCCATGAACAAATGTTTACAAATTACCCAACAAGAGGGCGTGGGTCACCAGGGGCATATTTTCTGATTGGTTTCACAAACAGTTTGTACCAGAAACTCGTACCCACTGCAGGGAAGCTGGACTGGATGACGACTACAAGATTTTGGTATTCCTTAAGTTTTGCACATCCCCCAGCTGAACATGTCATCAAGAGTAATGTTTATGCTATCGACTTTCCCCCCCATTTTACAAAGGTATCATTAGATAAATGAAGAGTAAATATAAAGACTTTTTCGTCACCGCATGTTGGCAGCACTGAACAGTGGCATGGGCGTGGAAGGTTTCCAAAAAGAGTTTACCATGAAGGATGCCATCCATGACGCTGCTAACGGATGGAACACCATAGATAAAGCCACCTGTGTGTATGCCTGGCACAACCAGTGGCCTACGACTATGTTCAATGATGACGATGAACAAAGTGATGGGTTTCACCGGTTCCGTGTGACAGTTGAGAAAAGGATGATATTGGACCTCCTTACATATAAAAAAGGAACGTACTCAGATGCTGTCAATAAGCTGGTGGAAGTGGACATTGAAGAAGTTCTCAACATTGATAATAAGGCTCCAGTTCTTCATTCACTGGCTGATGGTGAAATTCAAGATGATTGTGATGATAACAGCGAAGATGAAGTTAACACAGCGGAAAAAGTGCCCATAAATGGCATGGTGAAAATGTGTTTATTGAAGGACTAGAACATCGTGCATTCATAACGGATCAAGAAATCATGTCAGTTTATAGAATCAAAGAGAGACTGCTATGACAAAACCATTGTTAATAATGCAGATGAGGCTTGAACAAACATTTAAGAAAGCCACCCAGCACAGTGCATCCCCAGAGCCTGATGTAGTCATTGATTGAATTTATCTTCCTTTGGTTTTTTAATTGTGATGATAACAGTGAAAATGAAGATAACATTGTTAAGTGCGTGAAAAAGGTGCCCATAGAAGTCATGCAGATGCATGGTGAAAAGGGGCTGGTTTAGCACAGGGCTAAATTGCTGGCTTTGAAAGTAGGCCAAGGCAGGCCAGCAGCACGGTTCAATTCCCGTACCAGCCTCCCGAACAGGCGCCGGAATGTGGCGACTAGGGGCTTTTCACAGTAACCTCATTTGAAGCCTACTTGTGACAATAAGCGATTTTCATTTCATTTCATACAGACAATGGCAGAAGAGACTACGACAAAAATATTCAGCCGGATTCTCCGTTCCTGAGACTGTTGACGCTGGGGCAGGATTCTCGGACTTCTACAACAGCGAAGCTGCTGCCGCACCTGGGCCAATTGAATGACTGTGTAAGGCACCGGCGCCACATGGAACACGATCGATTCCAATGAGAAATGGTGCCGGATTCGCCGGGTTTGCGATTGACACTCAGGAGGTTGACATGCTGCAGGCACGTATACACACTGCACTCCCCACACACACCATCCCAGCCAACAAGATGGCAGCAACGAGAGCAGCCCCAAAATTCACCGACGCGGAACTGTAGATACTGCTGGATGCCGTGGAAAAGGTGGGGGGGGGGAGGGCGTGACCATGTACCTTAGGGTGGGAAGGAAGCTGCCGGCCCCTGCTGTTTGCCGGGACTGGGCACAGATGGCAGAGGTCATCAGCACCGTGGCCAACACCGGACCTGCCAGCAGTGCCAGAAAAAACTGTATGACTTCCTCAGGGTGGCCAGGGTGAGTTGGCAGCACTGTGCCCCTAGTACCAACCCCTGTCCCACACACCCATAACACCACACCACCCCTCACCCGGAGATGTGGCCGAGCCACCACTCTGCACCACATGCCATCAACTATACTGGTCGCAATGGCCAGGTGCCCTGGCTACTGAAGCCACCAACCACCCACCCCCTGGGCTGCAAGCATCGGACCGTCTAACACTGAACGTTTTCTGTCTCCCCCTCCCCTCCATCCCAGGAGAAGGCCACGCACAAACGCTGGGAGCGGGAGACAACTGGAGGGGGATAGCTGGACCTTACTGAAACAGAACAGAGGGCACTCGGCATGGTTGGTGGGCTCAAGGAAGGGGCAGTCAGCATCAGGCGAGGAAGTGAGACCCGTTGAGTTACGGATCCCCATGGAACAAATGTCACTCATCCCCCTCTCCAACCACCACCCACTCCACCCATACACACACACACTCTCCAATCTCACCCGCCCTACCGCCACCACCCTTACACCCTGACCCCTCCCCACACCGCCACACTCCCACACACCACACCACCCCCACTAACCCCCGGTCTGCAATGCAATCATACATCTTGTCTTGTGTCTTGCAGGAGCTGATGATGATGGCAAGGATCCTACTGACACCGACCACAACCAGAACCCCGTGTGTCGACCAGTGACAATGATGACAGCATCCTGAGACAACCCGGACTTCCGGAGTCCGGGGATGTCACTGACTTCCCGTCACAGCTGTCTCCAACACCCTCCACTATCCCAGAGTCACTCACCTCGGTTGTGTACTTTATTGAAGAGGCGCCTGGGACGCTATCTGGTGCGCACCACACATCGCATCCAGTACAGCAGATGGAGGTAGGAACCCCCTAGAGAGCGGACAGTTGGAGGGTGGGCCAGTCCCAAGGACTAGCTGCCATCCAGTCGGATTCTGGAACGGACAGTCCCATCGATTGTTGAGATCCAGTCGCAGAGCGGGGGACTACATTAGGGCTTGTCGGTGGGCATCCAGCACCTGTAGGTGTAGTTGGAGGAGTTCAACCACATGCAGGAGCAGGAGGTGATGCCAACCATGCGTGCCACCCAGGCCAATACCGCACAGGTGGCATCAGTGGTGGAGGCCTTGGGGTGAAGATTACGGCCATGGGTCAACATGCCCAAAGCCTGGTACGCTTCGCATGCGGTGGCCGTGGACCAGGGCAGGGCTACCCAATCACAGGCAGCCATGTCCCAGAGTCACCTGGAAATCACAGTAGCACGTCTGAGCGTGGCCCAATCACAACGGGCCATGGCCGAGAGAATCGGCGGCATTGCCCATGCGCTGGCTGACATGGCACAGACACAGAGGGAAATGGCCCAGTCCCAGAGGGAGATGGCTCAGTCACTAACAGTCGCAGCATGATGTGGCGCAGTCCCAGACGGAGATGGTCCATTCCCTATGCAGGTTCTGGTCAAGACCAGAGCGGCCTCCAGGACTGGCAGCGGCAGGTGGAGGGGGAACCTCATGGGCTTAGCTCCACTCGTACCCCCATCCCATGGAGTAGCCCAGGGACCATCAGGCACCCGAGGGAGGAAGAGGTGACTCCCGCAGGGGAGGTGCCAGAACACCGCAGCGACGCAAACTCCCCCCTCCTGTCCCTGGCGCATCACATGGGCAGTGGGCAGACGAGGACCGGCATCACGCCACCTGGGACACCCAAGCAGCAGCCGGGCCCATCCAGGCCCAGTCGTCCCAGAAGATGGCCGCCAAAGGGGTCCCAGGTCACAGGGCGGGAATCACAGCAGGCCACCTTCACTGCTGATGTACCGTCTGGGGATCCTCCTAGACGTAGCATTAGGGCCCGTAAGGCGAGGAAAGTAGACACCAGTTAAGTTGGCACGGATGCAGGGTGTAGTATATCATTAGGGGCTAGGGCACAAACCTGTATATATTTGTTCAGATTAAACACCTGTGCACACCATTACAACCTGCCTCGGTGCTCTATCTGAAGTGAAAGTGACACACCACACATGCGCCATTCCCAAAGCACCGCACATGCGCAGTTCCCAAAGCACCGCATATGCGCAGTTCCCAAAGCACTGCACATGCGCAGTTCCCAAAGCACCGCACATGCGCAGTTCCCAAAGCACCGCATATGCGCAGTTCCCAAAGCACCGCACATGCGCAGTTCCCAAAGCACCGCACATGCGCAGTTCCCAAAGCACCGCATATGCGCAGTTCCCAAAGCACCGCATATGCGCAGTTCCCAAAGCACCGCACATGCGCAGTTCCCAAAGCACCGCACATGCGCAGTTCCCAAAGCACCGCATATGCGCAGTTCCCAAAGCACCGCACATGCACAGTTCCCAAAGCACCGCACATGCGCAGTTCCCAAAGCACCGCATATGCGCAGTTCCCAAAGCACTGCACATGCGCAGTTCCCAAAGCACCACACATGCGCAGTTCCCAAAGCACTGCACATGCGCAGTTCCCAAAGCACTGCACATGCGCAGTTCCCAAAGCACCACACATGCGCAGTTCCCAAAGCACCGCACATGCACAGTTCCCAATGCACTTCACATGCGCAGTTCCTAATGCACCGCAAATGCGCAGTTCCCAAAGCACCGCACATGCGCAGTTCCCAACACACCACACATGCGCAGTTCCCAAAGCACTGCACATTCGCAGTTCCCAACACACCACACATGCGCAGTTCCCAAAGCACCGCACATGCGCAGTTCCCAAAGCACCGCACATGCGCAGTTCCCAAAGCACCGCACATGCGCAGTTCCCAAAGCACCACATGCGCAGTTCTCAAAGCACCGCACATGCGCAGTTCCCAACACACCACACATGCGCCGTTCCCAAAGCACCGCACATGCGCAGTTCCCAACACACCACACATGCGCAGTTCCCAAAGCACCACACATGCGCAGTTCCCAACACACCACACATGCGCAGTTCCCAACACACCACACATGCGCAGTTCCCAAAGCACCACACATGCGCAGCTCCAAATGCACCGCAAATGCGCAGTTCCCAACACACCACACATGCGCAGTTCCCAATGCACCACAAATCTGCAGTTCCCAAAGCACTGCACATGCGCAGTTCCCAACGCACTGCACAAAGCAGGTCCCATTGCACCACTAATGCATATTATATTCCTAAATCCCCAAAATTCCAATATCTGATGTACACTCGGCCCCAAGCATTTCAAATGTTTGCACTGGAGTACTGAGCTTGTGGCATTTGAGTGCTGCAGTGAGAGTTTGGTGACTGAGGGAGTATAAGGCTTCATTTTTATTTAAAGTCTAGTATTTCTTTTATTTAGTTAATTAACTTAAAAGTTGCTGTTTGGTCTATAAGAAGGTGAATTTTGAATCAGCTTTAAACAAGGTTCTACTTGGACTTACTTGCAGCTGGAGCTTGTTAATTAGTTAATTGCATTAGGCCAGTTTTCAGAAGCTAGAGTCACAGTATAAATAGGAGCTAGTTACACTGCAGACTTTGTTTGCACTGGTGTGCTGAGCTTGTGGCATTTGAGTGCTACAGTGAGAGTTTGGTGACTGAGGGAGTTAGGTGAGGAGGGAGTAAGGTGAGGAGGGAGTAAGGTGCTCCTTACATTTCATTTCCTATATTTGTCAAAGAGCGTGAAGGGAGCCAGGAGTTTAGAGTACAGCTGACTGGAAGTAGAGTCGGAGGGCGGAGGTCCAGTTGGTCCAAGGGGCAGCTAATTCTGTAAAGTAAGAGGGGATGGAGGCTAGGGCAGTTGCATGCTCCTCCTGTAGGATGTGGGCGGTGAGGGATACCACTGGTGTCCCCGCTGACTATACCTGCGGGAAGTGCACCCAACTCCAGCTCCTCAGAGACTGTGTTAAGGTACTGGAGCTGGAGCTGGATGAACTTCGGATCATCCGGGAGGCAGAGGGGGTCATAGAGAAGAGTAACAGGGAGGTAGCCACACCAAAGGTACTGGACAAGAGTAGCTGGGTTACAGTCAGGGGAAAGAAAACTAACAGGCAGACAGTGCAGGGATCCCTCGTGGCCGTTCCCCTTCAAAACAAGTATACCGTTTTGGATGCTGTTGGGGGGGATGACCTACCGGGGGAAGGCCCCAGCGGCCAGGTCTCTGGCACTGAGTCTGGCTCTGGGGATCAGAAGGGAAGGGGGGAGCATAGAAAAGCAATAGTAATAGGAGATTCAATGGTTAGGGGAATAGATAGGAGATTCTGTGGTCGCGAGCGAGACTCCCGAAAGGTATGTTGCCTCCCGGGTGCCAGGGCCAGGGATGTCTCTGATCGTGTCTTCAGGATCCTGAAGGGGGAGGGTGAGCAGCCAGAAGTCGTGGTGCACATTGGTACCAACGATGTAGGTAGGAAAAAGGATGTGGAGGTAATAAACAAGTTTAGGGAGTTAGGCTGGAAGTTAAAGGCCAGGACAGACAGAGTTGTCATCTCTGGTTTGTTGCCGGTGCCACGTGATAGCGAGGCTAGGAATAGGGAGAGAGTGCAGTTGAACACGTGGCTGCAGGAATGGTGTAGGAGGGAGGGCTTCAGGTATTTGGATAATTGGAGCGCATTCTGGGGAAGGTGGGACCTGTACAAGCAGGACGGGTTGCATCTGAACCAGAGGGGCACCAATATCCTGGGGGGGGGGGGAGGTTTTCTAGTACTCTTCGGGAGGGTTTAAACTAATTTGGCAGGGGAATGGGAACCGGATCTGTAGTCCAGCAACTAAGGTAGACGATAGTCAGGACGCCAAAGCACGTAGTGATGCAGTGGGGAAGGTAACAATGAGAAAGGAGAGTACTTGCAGGCAAGGAGATGGGTTGAAGTGTGTATACTTTAATGCAAGAAGCATCAGGAATAAGGTGGGTGAACTTAAGGCATGGATCTGTACTTGGGACTACGATGTGGTGGCCATCACGGAAACTTGGATAGAAGAGGGGCAGAAATGGTTGTTGGAGGTCCCTGGGTATAGATGTTTCAACAAGATTAGGGAGGATGGTAAAAGAGGTGGGGGGGTGGCATTGTTAATTAGAGATAGTATAACAGCTGCAGAAAGGCAGTTCGAGGGGGATTTGCCTACTGAGGTAATATGGGTTGAAGTTAGAAATAGGAAAGGAGCAGTCACCTTGTTGGGAGTTTTCTATAGGCCCCCCAATAGCAGCAGAGATGTGGAGGAACAGATTGGGAAACAGATTTTGGAAAGGTGCAGAAGTCACAGGGTAGTAGTCATGGGCGACTTCAACTTCCCAAACATTGAATGGAAACTCTTTAGATCAAATAGTTTGGATGGGGTAGTGTTTGTGCAGTGTGTCCAGGAAGCTTTTCTAACACAGTATGTAGATTGTCCGACCAGAGGGGAGGCCATATTGGATTTAGTACTTGGTAATGAACCAGGGCAGGTGATAGATTTGTTAGTGGGGGAGCATTTTGGAGGTAGTGACCACAATTCTGTGACTTTCACTTTAGTAATGGAGAGGGATAGGTGCGAGCAACAGGGCAAGGTTTATAATTGGGGGAAGGGTAAATACAATGCTGTCAGACAAGAATTGAAGTGCAGAAGTTGGGAACATAGGCTGTCAGGGAAGGACACAAGTGAAATGTGGAACTTGTTCAAGGAACAGGTACTGCGTGTCTTTGATATGTATGTCCCTGTCAGGCAGGGACGAGATGGTCGAGTGAGGGAACCATGGTTGACAAGAGAGGTTGAATGTCTTGTTAAGAGGAAGAAGGAGACTTACGTAAGGCTGAAGAAACAAGGTTCAGACAGGGCGCTGGAGGGATACAAGATAGCCAGGAGGGAACTGAAGAAAGGGATTAGGAGAGCTAAGAGAGGGCATGAAAAATCTTTGGCGGGTAGGATCAAGGAAAACCCCAAGGCCTTTTACACATATGTGAGAAATATGAGAATGACTAGAGCGAGGGTAGGTCCGATTAAGGACAGTAGCGGGAGATTGTGTATTGAGTCTGAAGAGATAGGAGAGGTCTTGAACAAGTATTTTTCTTCAGTATTTACAAATGAGAGGGGCCATATTGTTGGAGAGGACAGCGTGAAGCAGACTGATAAGCTTGAGGAGATACTTGTCAGGAAGGAAGATGTGTTGCGCGTTTTGAAAAACTTGAGGATAGACAAGTCCCCCGGGCCTGACGGGATATATCCAAGGATTCTATGGAAAGCAAGAAATGAAATTGCAGAGCCGTTGGCAATGATCTTTTCGTCCTCGCTGTCAACAGGGGTGGTACCAGAGGATTGGAGAGTGGCGAATGTCGTGCCCCTGTTCAAAAAAGGGAATAGGGATAACCCTGGGAATTACAGGCCAGTTAGTCTTACTTCGGTGGTAGGCAAAGTAATGGAAAGGGTACTGAGGGATAGGATTTCTGAGCATCTGGAAAGGCATTGCTTGATTAGGGATAGTCAGCACGGATTTGTGAGGGGTAGGTCTTGCCTTACAAGTCTTATTGAATTCTTTGAGGAGGTGACCAAGCATGTGGATGAAGGTAAAGCAGTGGATGTAGTGTACATGGATTTTAGTAAGGCATTTGATAAGGTTCCCCGTGGTAGGCTTATGCAGAAAGTAAGGAGGCATGGGATAGTTGGAAATTTGGCCAGTTGGATAACAAACTGGCTAACCGATAGAAGACAGAGAGTGGTGGTGGATGGCAAATATTCAGCCTGGAGCCCAGTTATCAGTGGCGTACCGCAGGGATCAGTTCTGGGTCCTCTGCTGTTTGTGATTTTCATTAACGACTTGGATGAGGGAGTTGAAGGGTGGGTCAGTAAATTTGCAGATGATACGAAGATTGGTGGCGTTGTGGATAGTGAGGAGGGCTGTTGTCGGCTTCAAAGAGACATAGATAGAATGCAGAGCTGGGCTGAGAAGTGGCAGATGGAGTTTAACCCTGACAAGTGTGAGGTTGTCCATTTTGGAAGGACAAATCTGAATGCGGAATACAGGGTTAATGGTAGGGTTCTTGGCAATGTGGAGGAGCAGAGATATCTTGGGGTCTATGTTCATAGTTCTTTGAAAGTTGCCACGCAAGTGGATAGAGCTGTGAAGAAGGCCTATGGTGTGCTAGCGTTCATTAGGAGAGGGATTGAATTTAAGAGCCGTGAGGTGATGATGCAGCTGTACAAAACCTTGGTCAGGCTACATTTGGAGTACTGTGTGCAGTTCTGGCCACCTCATTTTAGGAAGGATGTGGAAGCTTTGGAAAAGGTGCAAAGGAGATTTACCAGGATGTTGCCTGGAATGGAGAGTAGGTCATACGAGGAAAGGTTGAGGGAGCTAGGCCTTTTCTCATTAGAACGGAGAAGGATGAGGGGCGACTTGATAGAGGTTTATAAGATGATCAGGGGAATAGATAGAGTAGACAGTCAGAGACTTTTTCCCCGGGTGGAACACACCATTACAAGGGGACATAAATTTAAGATAAATGGTGGAAGATATAGAGGGGATGTCAGAGGTAGGTTCTTTACCCAGAGAGTAGTGGGGGCATGGAATGCACTGCCTGTGGTAGTAGTTGAGTCGGAAAAGTTAGGGACCTTCAAGCGGCTATTGGATAGGTACTTGGATTAGGGTAGAATAATGGAGTGTAGGTTAACTTCTTAAGGGCAGCACGGTAGCATTGTGGATAGCACAATTGCTTCACAGCTCCAGGGTCCCAAGTTCGATTTCGACTTGGGTCACTGTCTGTGTGGAGTCTGCACATCCTCCCCGTGACTGCGTGGGTTTCCTCCGGGTACTCCGGTTTCCTCCCACAGTCCAAAGATGTGCAGGTTGGGTGGATGGCCATGAAAAATTGTCCAAAATTCTATGATTAACATAGGACAAAAGTTCGGCGCAACATCGTGGGCCGAAGGGCCTGTTCTGTGCTGTATTTCTCTAAAATAAAATAATGGATGCTCAACCTATACCATTATTTCAACCTGTGTCGAAGCTCGGAGATGGATGCCTACTCTGCACAATGATTGGCAGTGATTACACTGTGTTCCTTTCTTAACTCGAAGGACAACTACACCCCCGCCTCACCCCAAAATCACAAGGGCATCTCTGCAGAGGCATCAGGACCACGAGCAGCAACACTGATGCATGATTCTGCCTTGGATTTTAGAGGTTTCTCAAGGCGTGAGCATTATCGGGCCTTCCCTATACCTTCCTTGCACACTAATCCACAGAGTGAGGACTTACACTTACTGATCTCAAAAGGTCATTTAGTTTCTTCCTGCATGTCATCCACTTTTGAATCACCGGACCAACGCTGTTGACCTCCACTGCTACCTCTGTCCAAGAGGGTCAGGTGATGGAGTGAAGTCTCCTCTTCCCGTCAGCTGGCACCAGCACCTCATGCCTGGTGGTCACAGTCAGGAGGAGGCCGCGGAGGGAGTCATCGAAATCCGGGGTGGTTCTGGACCGTTGTTTGCTGCCTCTCCCCTCGCTCCTTTGTCTCAGCCATCTGTGCAACTAAGCAGCTGCTCAATTTTCAAATCTTAAAATACGTAGATGAACAGAATTCCGGCCATCTGTGTTCCCTGGCAAAAACACTTAACACTAAGTGTCTGCAGACATTTTTCAGAATAATAATACTTACCACAAACAATGCCTTATAATCTTGTTAAAAACAAAAACTTCCTTCTGGCTTTGAACTTCAGATCGCTGGGTCACCTACTCTGTCCCGTGGCAGATGCCCCTTTAAACGAGTGGCCGTGACCTCCTTCCGGTTCATGGCCTTCCATTTTGTCCGTTGGGCATCCCACCCTCCATCTCCAATTAGGCAGGGGACCGACAATCCAGCAATTTGGCAGGCTGAAAACCCACCCTGCAACCATTAATGGTTTCTTGCCATTTAATACTGTGTGCTACAACAGCAGGGTGGGTGAGAGCCAGCCATCCAACCACTTCTAGGTGCGAGTGCCCCCCACCAAAATGTGCCAGATTATTCAGCCCTATGTCTCTCACCTATTTCATTAAAAGCAGAAAAATATTGTCATCACTGCCGTGTGCATTATTCCTGTTGACCGAGAGGAGGTTGTTGGCATGGTTTACTTCATTTGACAATGATTTACCAGTACTTGACAAAGATTTCAGTTTGATATTTAAGTTATACACTAGAAAGTTTGCATGAACCCATAAAATGACTGGAGTGTAAACACACATTAGCCACAAAGTAAACTAGATAAGAGTGTTGTATTTGCCAAATCCCCTAGCTACTCTTAACGTAATAACTTGTAGCGACTTTGCAACTTTTGTGTTTTCCATCAGGTATACATTAGGCATCAATAAACTCTGCAGCAAACCAGGTAATCATAGAATTTTACAGTGCATAAGGAGGCCATTTGGCCCATCGAGTCTGCACCGGCCCTTGGAAAGGGCTCCCCAGCCAAGCCCACACCTCCACCCTATCCCCGGAATCCAGTAACCCCACCCAAACGTTTTGGACACAAAGGGCAATTTAGCATGGCCAATTCACCTAACCTACACATCTTTGGGCTGTGGGAGGAAACCAGAGCACCCTGAGGAAACCCACGTACACACGGGGAGAATGTGCAGACTCCGCACAGACAGTGACCCAAGCCGGGAATCGAACCTAGGACCCTGGAGCTGTGAAGCAACTGTGCTAACCACTGTACTACCATGCCGCCCTTTAACGACATTAAAGACGGGAGAATCCCGCTGCCATGAACAGACGGAGAATCCTGTCCTTGATCTTGAGCTTCCTACGTTTTCACAAAATAGGATGGAGGTCTCGCTGGCAATGCCACTATTCCCACCCTTGATTGGTCAGTGGGATGCGCAGTATGATGGTTACCTTGCAGGCTGCGGCAATGAACAGACCAGAAGACACTTCTACCACATCCCTCATTTCTGTTTCAGATATCGGCAGTGTTTCCACTAAATTAGCCTCGGCTGAAGCAAGTCAAAAGCACCTCGCCTGCGACTTTAATTAGTGCCGGTGCAGGGCCTTTAAGCAGCTGAACACTTTGTTGAGTGCCATGCTCATTTGTTCAATGAGCATATATGGTCTCAACTTGGAAAATAGGTGTCACACCAGCCAGTATGGCTTTGCAATGTTATGAGTGTGCCAGTTCAGTTTGTTCCATTGCTCACAGGGGCCACCCATATGAGCAGTTTGCTCAAGCTGGATTATCACTCAGGAAGTGGCTGGTGACAAGTACACGCCCACAATGGCACTACTGATTCAAATCTGATGCTCTAACATTTTCTTTTCAGAATAGAGAGCTGTCTAAACTATGTTACTCTGTTGATTCCTCTAAGTTGGCCGGATTCCTTGCAGTGTGGAGCCAGATGAAATCATAAAACAGATGAAAGCAACAATCATTTGAAAGCTCTACTTCAAAGTCAACCAATAAAGTAAGTTAAACACAGAGCAAATAAACTATCCGTTACACATTTAACTACAGATGTAGTTGCTGAATAGTTGACCAAATAAGGAGGTGAAGCTCTCTTCAATATTCTGCTACAACCCTCGAAAGTAGGGAGTACGCACAAAGGAGATGTTCTTTCAAATGTTTGAATGGGCATTTGGAATATATTGGAAAGTCAAGTGACTTTCCCAATTGCAGGATTTTTACGAGTTGTGAATTTCTGGTTGGCTTAATTAAAATGAGACAGTGAAGTTTTTGCAAACAACAGCTTCATTATAATTTGTTAAGAGGCATATGATCAGCTTACCTATAAACTCTGCTACCCATGAACCCATACCTGCCAGCCAGGAGCACACCAATCTAAACCTGTCAAGGAAGGTTTTCTTTTCCGGCCAATCTTCATTGAGGAGCAGTGATGGAGAGGCTGATCTTCATTGAGGAGCAGTGATGGAGAGGCTGCTCTTCACTGAGGCGCAGTGACAGAGAAGCAGCTCTTCATTGAGGATCAGTGATGGAGAAGCTGCTCTTCATTGAGGAGCGGTGACAGAGAAGCTGCTCTTCATTGAGGAGCAGTGACGGAGAAGCTGCTCTTCACTGAGGAGTAGTGACGGAGAAGCTGCTCTTCACTGAGGAGCAGCGACGGAGAAGCTGCTCTTCACTGAGGAGCAGCGACGGAGAAGCTGCTCTCCATTGAGGCGAAGTGACGGAGATGCAGCTCTTCATTGAGGAGCAGTGATGGAGAGGCTGCTCTTCATTGAGGCGCAGTGACGGAGAAGCTGCTCTTCATTGGGGAGCACTGACAGAGAAGCTGTCTTCACTGAGGAGCAGTGACGGAGAAGCTGCTCTTCACTGAGGAGCAGTGACGGAGATGCTGCTCTTCATTGAAGAGCAGTGACGGAGAGGCTGCTCTTCATTGAGGCGCAGTGACGGAGAAGCTGCTCTTCATTGAGGAGCAGTGATGGAGAAGCTGCTCTTCATTGAGGAGCAGTGACGGAGATGCTGCTCTTCATTGAAGAGCAGTGATGGAGAGGCTGCTCTTCAGTGAGGCGCAGTGACAGAGAAGCTGCTCTTCACTGAGGAGCAGTGACGGAGAAGCTATCTTCACTGAGGAGCAGCGACAGAGAAGCTGCACTTCACTGAGGAGCAGCGACAGAGAAGCTGCTCTTCATTGAGGACCAGTGACGAAGAAGTTGCTCTTCACTGAGGAGCAGTGACGGAGAAGCTGTTCTTCATTGAGGATCAGCGACGGAGAAGCTTTCTTCATTGAGGAGCAACGACAGAGAAGCTGATCTTCACTGAGGAGCAGTGACGCAGAAGCTGCTCTTCATTGAGGAGCAGTGACGGAGAAGCTGCACTTCATTGAGGAGCAGTGATGGAGAAGCTGCTGTTCATTGAGGAGCAGTGACGGAGAAGCTGCTCTTCATTGAGGGCAGTGACGGAGAGGCTGTTCTTCACTGAGGAGCAGTGACGGAGAAGCTGTCTTCACTGAGGAGCAGCGACAGAGAAGCTGCTCTTCACTGAGGAGCAGTGACGGAGAAGCTGCTCTTCATTGAGGCGCAGTGACGGAGAGGCTGCTCTTCACTGAACAGCAGTGATGGAAAGGTTATTCTTCACTGAGGAGGAGTGACGGAGAAGCTGCTCTTCACTGAGGAGCAGTGACGGAGAAGCAGCTCTTTATTGAGGAGCAGCGACGGAGAAGCTGCTCTTCACTGAGGAGCAGTGACAGAGAAGCTGCTCTTCATTGAGGACCAGTGACGGAGAGGCCGCTCTTCATTGAGGAGCAGTGATGGAGAAGTTGCTCTTCACTGAGGAGCAGTGAGAGAGAAGCTGTCTTCACTGAGGAGCAGTGACGGAGAAGCTGCTCTTCATTGAGGAATAGTAACGGAGAAGCTGTTCTTCATTGAGGAGCAGCGACAGACAAGCTGCTCTTCATTGAGGAGCAGTGATGGAGAAGCTGCTCTTCATTGAGGAGCAGTGATGGAGAAGCTGCTCTTCACTGAGGAGCAGTGACGGAGAGGCTGTTCTTCATTGAGGAGCAGTGACGGTGAAGCTGCTCTTCATTGAGGAGCAGCGACAGACAAGCTGCTCTTCACTGTGGAGCAGTGACAGAGAAGCTGCTCTTCACTGAGGAGCAGTGACGGAGAAGCTGCACTTCATTGAGGAGCAGTGACGGAGAAGCTGCTCTTTATTGAGGAGCAGCGACGGAGAAGCTGCTCTTCACTGAGGAGCAGTGACGGAGAAGCTGCTCTTTATTGAGGAGCAGCGACGGAGAAGCTGCTCTTCACTGAGGAGCAGTGACAGAGAAGCTGCTCTTCATTGAGGAGCAGTGATGGAGAAGTTGCTCTTGACTGAGGAGCAGTGACAGAGAAGCTGTCTTCACTGAGGAGCAGCGACAGAGAAGTTGCTCTTCACTGAGGAGCAGTGATGGAGAAGCTGCTCTCCGTTGAGGAGCAGTGACGGAGAAGCTGTTCTTCACTGAGGAGCAGCGACGGAGAAGCTGATCTTCATTGAGGAGCAGTGACAGAGAAGCTGCCTTCACTGAGGAGCAGTGACGGAGAAACTGCTCTTCATTGAGGAGCAGTGACGGAGAAGCTGCTATTCATTGAGGAGCAGTGACGGAGAAGCTGATCTTCATTGAAGAGCAGTGACAGAGAAGCTGCCTTCACTGAGGAGCAGTGACGGAGAAGCTGCTCTTCACTGAGGAGCATTGACGGAGAAGCTGCTCTTCATTGAGGAGCATTGACGGAGAAGCTGATCTTCATTGAGGAGCATTGACGGAGAGGCTGCTCTTCATTGAGGAGCAGTGACGGAGAAACTGCTCTTCACTGAGGAGCAGTGACGGAGAAGCTGCTCTTCATTGAGGAGCAGAGACGGAGAAGCTGCTCTTCACTGAGGAGCAGTGACGGAGAAGCTATCTTCATTGAGGAGCAGCGACAGAGAAGTTGCACTTCACTGAGGAGCAGTGACAGAGAAACTGCTCTTCATTGAGGACCAGTGACGAAGAAGTTGCTCTTCACTGAGGAGCAGTGACGGAAAAGTTGCTCTTCATTGAGGAGCTGTGATGGAGAAATTGCTCTTCACTGAGGAGTAGTGACAGAGAAGCTGCTCTTCATTGAGGAGTAGTGACAGAGAAGCTGCTCTTCATTGAGGAGCTGTGATGGAGAAATTGCTCTTCATTGAGGAGCAGTGACGGAGAAGCTGTATTCACTGAGGTGCAGTGACAGAGAAGCTGTCTTCACTGAGGAGCAGTGACAGAGAAGCTGCTCTTCATTGAGGAGCAGTGATGGAGAAGCTGCTCTTCATTGAGGAGCAGTGACGGAGAAGCTTCTCTTCATTGAGGGCAGTGACGGAGAGGCTGTTCTTCACTGAGGAGCAGGGATGGAGAAGCTGCTCTTCATTGAGGAGCAGTAACGGAGAAGCTGTCTTTACTGAGGAGCAGCGACAGAGAAGCTGCTCTTCACTGAGGAGCAGTGACGGAGAAGCTGCTCTTCACTGAGGAGCAGTGACGGAGAAGCTGCTCTTCATTGAGGCGCAGGGACGGACAAGCTGCTCTTCACTGAGGAGCAGTGATGGAGAAGCTGCTCTTCATTGAGGAGCAGTGACGGAGAAGCTGCTCTTCATTGAGGAGCAGTGACGGAGAAGCTGCTCTTCATTGAGGGCAGTGACGGAGAGGCTGTTCTTCACTGAGGAGCAGGGATGGAGAAGCTGCTCTTCATTGAGGAGCAGTGACGGAGAAGCTGTCTTCACTGAGGAGCAGCGACAGAGAAGCTGCTCTTCACTGAGGAGCAGTGACGGAGAAGCTGCTCTTCACTGAGGAGCAGTGACGGAGAAGCTGCTCTTCATTGAGGATCAGTGATGGAGAAGCTGCTCTTCATTGAGGAGCGGTGACAGAGAAGCTGCTCTTCATTGAGGAGCAGTGACGGAGAAGCTGCTCTTCACTGAGGAGTAGTGACGGAGAAGCTGCTCTTCACTGAGGAGCAGTGATGGAGAGGCTGCTCTTCATTGAGGCGCAGTGACGGAGAAGCTGCTCTTCATTGGGGAGCACTGACAGAGAAGCTGTCTTCACTGAGGAGCAGTGACGGAGAAGCTGCTCTTCACTGAGGAGCAGTGACGGAGAGGCTGCTCTTCATTGAGGCGCAGTGACGGAGAAGCTGCTCTTCATTGAGGAGCAGTGATGGAGAAGCTGCTCTTCATTGAGGAGCAGTGACGGAGATGCTGCTCTTCATTGAAGAGCAGTGATGGAGAGGCTGCTCTTCAGTGAGGCGCAGTGACGGAGAAGCTGCTCTTCACTGAGGAGCAGTGACGGAGAAGCTATCTTCACTGAGGAGCAGCGACAGAGAAGCTGCACTTCACTGAGGAGCAGCGCCAGAGAAGCTGCTCTTCATTGAGGACCAGTGACGAAGAAGTTGCTCTTCACTGAGGAGCAGTGACGGAGAAGCTGTTCTTCATTGAGGATCAGTGACGGAGAAGCTTCCTTCATTGAGGAGCAACGACAGAGAAGCTGATCTTCACTGAGGAGCAGTGACGCAGAAGCTGCTCTTCATTGAGGAGCAGTGACGGAGAAGCTGCACTTCATTGAGGAGCAGTGATGGAGAAGCTGCTCTTCATTGAGGAGCAGTGACGGAGAAGCTGCTCTTCATTGAGGGCAGTGACGGAGAGGCTGTTCTTCACTGAGGAGCAGTGACGGAGAAGCTGTCTTCACTGAGGAGCAGCGACAGAGAAGCTGCTCTTCACTGAGGAGCAGTGACGGAGAAGCTGCTCTTCATTGAGGCGCAGTGACGGAGAGGCTGCTCTTCACTGAACAGCAGTGATGGAAAGGTTATTCTTCACTGAGGAGGAGTGACGGAGAAGCTGCTCTTCACTGAGGAGCAGTGACGGAGAAGCAGCTCTTTATTGAGGAGCAGCGACGGAGAAGCTGCTCTTCACTGAGGAGCAGTGACAGAGAAGCTGCTCTTCATTGAGGACCAGTGACGGAGAGGCCGCTCTTCATTGAGGAGCAGTGATGGAGAAGGTGCTCTTCACTGAGGAGCAGTGAGAGAGAAGCTGTCTTCACTGAGGAGCAGCGACAGAGAAGTTGCTCTTCATTGAGGAGCAGTGATGGAGAAGCTGCTCTTCGTTGAGGAGCAGTGACGGAGAAGCTGCTCTTCACTGTGGAGCAGTGACGGAGAAGCTGCTCTTCATTGAGGAATAGTAACGGAGAAGCTGTTCTTCATTGAGGAGCAGCGACAGACAAGCTGCTCTTCATTGAGGAGCAGTGATGGAGAAGCTGCTCTTCATTGAGGAGCAGTGATGGAGAAGCTGCTCTTCACTGAGGAGCAGTGACAGAGAGGCTGTTCTTCATTGAGGAGCAGTGACGGTGAAGCTGCTCTTCATTGAGGAGCAGCGACAGACAAGCTGCTCTTCACTGTGGAGCAGTGACAGAGAAGCTGCTCTTCACTGAGGAGCAGTGACGGAGAAGCTGCACTTCATTGAGGAGCAGTGACGGAGAAGTTGCTCTTCATTGAGGAGCAGTGACGGAGAAGCTGCTCTTCACTGAGGAGCAGCGACGGAGAAGCTGATCTTCATTGAGGAGCAGCGACGGAGAAGCTGATCTTCATTGAGGAGCAGTGACGGAGAAGCTGCTCTTCACTGGGGAGCAGTGACGGAGAAGCTGCTCTTTATTGAGGAGCAGCGACGGAGAAGCTGCTCTTCACTGAGGAGCAGTGACGGAGAAGCTGCTCTTCATTGAGGAGCAGTGATGGAGAAGTTGCTCTTGACTGAGGAGCAGTGACAGAGAAGCTGTCTTCACTGAGGAGCAGCGACAGAGAAGTTGCTCTTCACTGAGGAGCAGTGATGGAGAAGCTGCTCTCCGTTGAGGAGCAGTGACGGAGAAGCTGCTGTTCACTGTGGAGCAGCGACAGAGAAGCTGCTCTTCATTGAGGAGCAGTGACGGAGAAGCTGATCTTCATTGAGGAGCATTGACGGAGAGGCTGCTCTTCATTGAGGAGCAGTGACGGAGAAACTGCTCTTCACTGAGGAGCAGTGACGGAGAAGCTGCTCTTCACTGAGGAGCAGTGACGGAGAAGCTGCTCTTCATTGAGGAGCAGAGACGGAGAAGCTGATCTTCATTGAAGAGCAGTGACGGAGAAGCTGCTCTTCATTGAGGAGCATTGACGGAGAAGCTGATCTTCATTGAGGAGCATTGACGGAGAGGCTGCTCTTCATTGAGGAGCAGTGACGGAGAAACTGCTCTTCACTGAGGAGCAGTGACGGAGAAGCTGCTCTTCATTGAGGAGCAGAGACGGAGAAGCTGCTCTTCACTGAGGAGCAGTGACGGAGAAGCTATCTTCATTGAGGAGCAGCGACAGAGAAGCTGCACTTCACTGAGGAGCAGTGACAGAGAAACTGCTCTTCATTGAGGACCAGTGACGAAGAAGTTGCTCTTCACTGAGGAGCAGTGACGGAAAAGTTGCTCTTCATTGAGGAGCTGTGATGGAGAAATTGCTCTTCACTGAGGAGTAGTGACAGAGAAGCTGCTCTTCATTGAGGAGTAGTGACAGAGAAGCTGCTCTTCACTGAGGAGTAGTGACAGAGAAGCTGCTCTTCATTGAGGAGCTGTGATGGAGAAATTGCTCTTCATTGAGGAGCAGTGACGGAGAAGCTGTATTCACTGAGGTGCAGTGACAGAGAAGCTGTCTTCACTGAGGAGCAGTGACAGAGAAGCTGCTCTTCACTGAGGAGCAGCGACAGAGAAGCTGCTCTTCACTGAGGAGCAGTGATGGAGAAGCTGCTCTTCATTGAGGAGCAGTGACGGAGAAGCTTCTCTTCATTGAGGGCAGTGACGGAGAGGCTGTTCTTCACTGAGGAGCAGGGATGGAGAAGCTGCTCTTCATTGAGGAGCAGTGACGGAGAAGCTGTCTTTACTGAGGAGCAGCGACAGAGAAGCTGCTCTTCACTGAGGAGCAGTGACGGAGAAGCTGCTCTTCACTGAGGAGCAGTGACGGAGAAGCTGCTCTTCATTGAGGCGCAGGGACGGACAAGCTGCTCTTCACTGAGGAGCAGTGACGGAGAAGCTGCTCTTCACTGAGGAGCAGTGATGGAGAAGCTGCTCTTCATTGAGGAGCAGTGACGGAGAAGCTGCTCTTCATTGAGGAGCAGTGACGGAGAAGCTGCTCTTCATTGAGGGCAGTGACGGAGAGGCTGTTCTTCACTGAGGAGCAGGGATGGAGAAGCTGCTCTTCATTGAGGAGCAGTGACGGAGAAGCTGTCTTCACTGAGGAGCAGCGACAGAGAAGCTGCTCTTCACTGAGGAGCAGTGACGGAGAAGCTGCTCTTCATTGAGGCGCAGGGACGGACAAGCTGCTCTTCACTGAACAGCAGTGATGGAAAGGTTATTCTTCACTGAGGAGGAGTGGCAGAGAAGCTGCTCTTCACTGAGGAGCAGTGACGGAGAAGCTGCTCTTTATTGAGGAGCAGCGACGGAGAAGCTGCTCTTCACTGACGAGCAGTGACAGAGAAGCTGTCTTCACTGAGGAGCAGCGACAGAGAAGTTGCTCTTCACTGAGGAGCAGTGATGGAGAAGCTGCTCTTCGTTGAGGAGCAGTGACGTAGAAGCTGCTGTTCACTGTGGAGAAGTGACGGAGAGGCTGCTCTTCATTGAGGAGCAGTGACGGAGAAGCTGCTCTTCATTGAGGAGCAGTGACAGAGAAGCTGTTCTTCACTGAGGAGCAGCGACGGAGAAGCTGATCTTCATTGAGGAGCAGTGACAGAGAAGCTGCCTTCACTGAGGAGCAGTGACGGAGAAACTGTTCTTCATTGAGGAGCAGTGACGGAGAAGCTGCTATTCATTGAGGAGCAGTGACGGAGAAGCTGATCTTCATTGAGGAGCAGTGACGGAGAAGCTGCTCTTCACTGAGGAGCAGTGACGGAGAAGCTGTCTTCACTGAGGAGCAGTGATGGAGAAGCTGCTCTTCATTGCGGAGCAGTGACGGAGAAGCTGCTCTTCATTGAGGAGCAGTGACAGAGAAGCTGCTCTTCACTGAGGAGCAGTGATGGAGAAGCTGCTCTTCATTGAGGAGCAGTGACGGAGAAGCTGCTCTTCATTGAGGGCAGTGACGGAGAGGATGTTCTTCACTGAGGAGCAGGGACGGAGAAGCTGCTCTTCATTGAGGAGCAGTGACGGAGAAGCTGTCTTCACTGAGGAGCAGCGACAGAGAAGCTGCTCTTCACTGAGGAGCAGTGACGGAGAAGCTGCTCTTCACTGAGGAGCAGTGACGGAGAAGCTGCTCTTCATTGAGGCGCAGGGACGGACAAGCTGCTCTTCACTGAACAGCAGTGATGGAAAGGTTATTCGTCACTGAGGAGGAGTGACGGAGAAGCTGCTCTTCACTGAGGAGCAGTGACGGAGAAGCTGCTCTTTATTGAGGAGCAGCGACGGAGAAGCTGCTCTTCACTGAGGAGCAGTGACAGAGAAGCTGCTCTTCATTGAGGAGCAGTGATGGAGAAGTTGCTCTTCACTGAGGAGCAGTGACAGAGAAGCTGTCTTCACTGAGGAGCAGCGACAGAGAAGTTGCTCTTCACTGAGGAGCAGTGATGGAGAAGCTGCTCTTCGTTGAGGAGCAGTGACGGAGAAGCTGCTGTTCACTGTTGAGCAGTGACGGAGAGGCTGCTCTTCATTGAGGAGCAGTGACGGAGAAGCTGCTCTTCATTGAGGAGCAGTGACGGAGAAGCTGTTCTTCACTGAGGAGCAGCGACGGAGAAGCTGATCTTCATTGAGGAGCAGTGACAGAGAAGCTGCCTTCACTGAGGAGCAGTGACGGAGAAACTGCTCTTCATTGAGGAGCAGTGACGGAGAAGCTGCTATTCATTGAGGAGCAGTGACGGAGAAGCTGATCTTCATTGAGGAGCAGTGACGGAGAAGCTGCTCTTCACTGAGGAGCAGTGACGGAGAAGCTATCTTCACTGAGGAGCAGTGATGGAGAAGCTGCTCTTCATTGCGGAGCAGTGACGGAGAAGCTGCTCTTCATTGAGGAGCAGTGACAGAGATGCTGCTCTTCACTGAGGAGCAGTGATGGAGAAGCTGCTCTTCATTGAGGAGCAGTGACGGAGAAGCTGCTCTTCATTGAGGGCAGTGACGGAGAGGATGTTCTTCACTGAGGAGCAGGGACGGAGAAGCTGCTCTTCATTGAGGAGCAGTGACGGAGAAGCTGTCTTCACTGAGGAGCAGCGACAGAGAAGCTGCTCTTCACTGAGGAGCAGTGACGGAGAAGCTGCTCTTCACTGAGGAGCAGTGACGGAGAAGCTGCTCTTCACTGAGGAGCAGTGACGGAGAAGCTGCTCTTCATTGAGGCGCAGGGACGGACAAGCTGCTCTTCACTGAACAGCAGTGATGGAAAGGTTATTCTTCACTGAGGAGGAGTGACGGAGAAGCTGCTCTTCACTGAGGAGCAGTGACGGAGAAGCTGCTCTTTATTGAGGAGCAGCGACGGAGAAGCTGCTCTTCACTGAGGAGCAGTGACAGAGAAGCTGCTCTTCATTGAGGGCAGTGACGGAGAAGCTGCTCTTCATTGAGGAGCAGTGATGGAGAAGTTGCTCTTCACTGAGGAGCAGTGACAGAGAAGCTGTCTTCACTGAGGAGCAGCGACAGAGAAGTTGCTCTTCACTGAGGAGCAGTGATGGAGAAGCTGCTCTTCGTTGAGGAGCAGTGACGGAGAAGCTGCTGTTCACTGTGGAGCAGTGACGGAGAGGCTGCTCTTCATTGAGGAGCAGTGACGGGGAAGCTGCTCTTCATTGAGGAGCAGTGACGGAGAAGCTGTTCTTCACTGAGGAGCAGCGACGGAGAAGCTGATCTTCATTGAGGAGCAGTGACAGAGAAGCTGCCTTCACTGAGGAGCAGTGACGGAGAAACTGCTCTTCATTGAGGAGCAGTGACGGAGAAGCTGCTATTCATTGAGGAGCAGTGACGGAGAAGCTGCTCTTCATTGAGGAGCATTGACGGAGAAGCTGATCTTCATTGAGGAGCATTGACGGAGAGGCTGCTCTTCATTGAGGAGCAGTGACGGAGAAGCTGCTCTTCACTGAGGAGCAGTGACGGAGAAGCTGCTCTTCATTGAGGAGCAGAGACGGAGAAGCTGCTCTTCACTGAGGAGCAGTGACGGAGAAGCTGCACTTCACTGAGGAGCAGTGACAGACAAACTGCTCTTCATTGAGGACCAGTGACGAAGAAGTTGCTCTTCACTGAGGAGCAGTGACGGAAAAGTTGCTCTTCATTGAGGAGCTGTGATGGAGAAATTGCTCTTCACTGAGGAGTAGTGACAGAGAAGCTGCTCTTCATTGAGGAGCAGTGACGGAGAAGCTGTATTCACTGAGGTGCAGTGACAGAGAAGCTGCTCTTCACTGAGGAGCAGCGACAGAGAAGCTGCTCTTCACTGAGGAGCAGTGACGGAGAAGCTGTTCTTCCTTGAGGAGCAGCGACAGACAAGCTGCTCTTCACTGAGGAGCAGTGACAGAGAAGCTGCTCTTCACTGAGGAGCAGTGACGGAGAAGCTGCACTTCATTGAGGAGCAGTGACGGAGAAGCTGCTCTTCATTGAGGATCATTGATGGAGAAGCTGCTCTTCACTGAGGAGCAGCGACAGAGAAGCTGATCTTCACTGAGGAGCAGTGACGGAGAAACTGCTCTTCATTGAGGAGAAGTGACGGAGAAGCTGCTATTCATTGAGGAGCAGTGACGGAGAAGCTGCTCTTCACTGAGGAGCAGTGACGGAGAAGCTGACTTCATTGAGGAGCAGCGACAGAGAAGTTGCTCTTAACTGAGGAGCAGTGACGGAGAAGCTGCTCTTCATTGAGGAGCAGTGACGGAGAAGCTGCTCTTCACTGAGGAGCAGCGACAGAGAAGCTGATCTTCATTGAGGAGAAGTGACGGAGAAGCTGCTATTCATTGAGGAGCAGTGACGGAGAAGCTGCTCTTCACTGAGGAGCAGTGACAGAGAAGCTGACTTCATTGAGGAGCAGCGACAGAGAAGTTGCTCTTAATTGAGGAGCAGTGACGGAGAAGCTGCTCTTCACTGAGGACCAGCGACGGTGAAGCTGCTCTTCATTGAGGATCAGTGACAGATAAGCGGCTCTTCATTGAGGAGCAGTGATGGAGAAGCTGCTCTTCATTGAGGAGCAGTGACGGAGAAGCTGATCTTCATTGAGGAGCAGGGACGGAGAAGCTGCTCTTCAATGAGGAGCAGTGACGGAGAAGCTGCTCTTCATTGAGGAGCAGTGACAGAGAAGCTGACTTCATTGAGGAGCAGCGACCGAGAAGTTGCTCTTCATTGAGGAGCAGTGACGCAGAAGCTGCTCTTCACTGAGGAGCAGCGACAGAGAAGCTGATCTTCACTGAGGAGCAGTGACGGAGAAACTGCTCTTCATAGAGGAGCAGTGACGGAGAAGCTGCTCTTCATTGAGGAGCAGTGACGGAGAAGCTGATCTTCATTGAGGAGCAGGGACGGAGAAGCTGCTCTTCATTGAGGAGCAGCGACAGAGAAGTTGCTCTTCATTGAGGAGCAGTGACAGAGAAGCTGACTTCATTGAGGAGCAGCGACCGAGAAGTTGCTCTTCATTGAGGAGCAGTGACAGAGAAGCTGACTTCATTGAGGAGCAGTGACGCAGAAGCTGCTCTTCATTGAGGAGCAGTGACGGAGAAGCAGTTCTTCACTGAGGAGCAGCGACGGAGAAGCTGCTCTTCATTGTGGAGCACTGACAGAGAAGCTGCTCTTCATTGAGGAGCAGTGACGGAGAAGCTGATCTTCATTGAGGAGCAGTGATGGAGAAGCTGCTCTTCACTGAGGAGCAGTGACGGAGAAGCTGCTCTTCATTGAGGAGCAGTGACGGAGAAGCTGATCTTCATTGAGGAGCAGTGATGGAGAAGCTGCTCTTCACTGAGGAGCAGTGACGGAGAAGCTGCTCTTCACTGAGGAGCAGTGACGGAGAAGCTGCCTTCACTGAGGAGCAGTGACAGAGAATCTGTCTTCATTGAGGCGCAGTGACGGAGAAGCTGCTCTTCATTGAGGAGCAGTGACGGAGAAGCTGCCTTCACTGAGGAGCAGTGACAGAGAATCTGTCTTCATTGAGGCGCAGTGACGGAGAAGCTGCTCTTCATTGAGGAGCAGTGACGGAGAAGCTGCTCTTCATTGAGGAGCAGTGACGGAGAAGCTGTCTTCATTGAGGCGCAGTGACGGAGAAGCTGCTCTTCACTGAGGAGCAGTGACGGAGAGGCTGCTCTTCATTGAGGTACAGTGACAGACAAGCTGCTCTTCATTGAGGAGCAGTGACGGAGAAGCTGTCTTCATTGTGGAGCAGTGACGGAGAAGCTGCTCTTCATTGAGGATCATTGATGGAGAAGTTGCTCTTCACTGAGGAGCAGTGATGGAGAAGCTGCTCTTTGTTGAGGAGCAGTGACGGAGAAGCTGCTCTTCACTGTGGAGCAGTGACGGAGAGGCTGCTCTTCATTGAGGAGCAGTGACGGGGAAGCTGCTCTTCATTGAGGAGCAGTGACGGAGAAGCTGTTCTTCACTGAGGAGCAGCGACGGAGAAGCTGATCTTCATTGAGGAGCAGTGACAGAGAAGCTGCCTTCACTGAGGAGCAGTGACGGAGAAACTGCTCTTCATTGAGGAGCAGTGACGGAGAAGCTGCTATTCATTGAGGAGCAGTGACGGAGAAGCTGATCTTCATTGAAGAGCAGTGACGGAGAAGCTGCTCTTCACTGAGGAGCAGTGACGGAGAAGCTGCTCTTCATTGAGGAGCATTGACGGAGAAGCTGATCTTCATTGAGGAGCATTGACGGAGAGGCTGCTCTTCATTGAGGAGCAGTGACGGAGAAGCTGCTCTTCACTGAGGAGCAGTGACGGAGAAGCTGCTCTTCATTGAGGAGCAGAGACGGAGAAGCTGCTCTTCACTGAGGAGCAGTGACGGAGAAGCTATCTTCACTGAGGAGCAGCGACAGAGAAGCTGCACTTCACTGAGGAGCAGGGACAGAGAAACTGCTCTTCATTGAGGACCAGTGACGAAGAAGTTGCTCTTCACTGAGGAGCAGTGACGGAAAAGTTGCTCTTCATTGAGGAGCTGTGATGGAGAAATTGCTCTTCACTGAGGAGTAGTGACAGAGAAGCTGCTCTTCATTGAGGAGCAGTGACGGAGAAGCTGTATTCACTGAGGTGCAGTGACAGAGAAGCTGCTCTTCACTGAGGAGCAGCGACAGAGAAGCTGCTCTTCACTGAGGAGCAGTGACGGAGAAGCTGTTCTTCCTTGAGGAGCAGCGACAGACAAGCTGCTCTTCACTGAGGAGCAGTGACAGAGAAGCTGCTCTTCACTGAGGAGCAGTGACGGGGAAGCTGCACTTCATTGAGGAGCAGTGACGGAGAAGCTGCTCTTCATTGAGGAGCAGTGACAGAGAAGCTGCTCTTCACTGAGGAGCAGTGACGGAGAAGCTGTTCTTCCTTGAGGAGCAGCGACAGACAAGCTGCTCTTCACTGAGGAGCAGTGACAGAGAAGCTGCTCTTCACTGAGGAGCAGTGACGGAGAAGCTGCACTTCATTGAGGAGCAGGGACGGAGAAGCTGATCTTCACTGAGGAGCAGTGACGGAGAAACTGCTCTTCATTGAGGAGAAGTGACGGAGAAGCTGCTATTCATTGAGGAGCAGTGACGGAGAAGCTGCTCTTCATTGAGGAGCAGTGACGGAGAGGCTGACTTCATTGAGGAGCAGCGACAGAGAAGTTGCTCTTAATTGAGGAGCAGTGACGGAGAAGCTGCTCTTCATTGAGGACCAGCGACGGTGAAGCTGCTCTTCATTGAGGATCAGTGACAGATAAGCGGCTCTTCATTGAGGAGCAGTGATGGAGAAGCTGCTCTTCATTGAGGAGCAGTGACGGAGAAGCTGATCTTCATTGAGGAGCAGTGACGGAGAAGCTGCTCTTCACTGAGGCGCAGTGACAGAGAAGCTGCTCTTCAATGAGGAGCAGTGACGGAGAAGCTGCTCTTCATTGAGGAGCAGTGACAGAGAAGCTGACTTCATTGAGGAGCAGCGACCGAGAAGTTGCTCTTCATTGAGGAGCAGTGACAGAGAAGCTGACTTCATTGAGGAGCAGTGACGCAGAAGCTGCTCTTCACTGAGGAGCAGCGACAGAGAAGCTGATCTTCACTGAGGAGCAGTGACGGAGAAACTGCTCTTCATAGAGGAGCAGTGACGGAGAAGCTGCTCTTCATTGAGGAGCAGTGACGGAGAAGCTGCTCTTCATTGAGGAGCAGTGACAGAGAAGCTGACTTCATTGAGGAGCAGCGACCGAGAAGTTGCTCTTCATTGAGGAGCAGTGACAGAGAAGCTGCACTTCATTGAGGAGCAGTGACGCAGAAGCTGCTCTTCATTGAGGAGCAGTGACGGAGAAGCAGTTCTTCACTGAGGAGCAGCGACGGAGAAGCTGCTCTTCATTGAGGAGCAGTGACAGAGAAGCTGACTTCATTGAGGAGCAGCGACCGAGAAGTTGCTCTTCATTGAGGAGCAGTGACAGAGAAGCTGCACTTCATTGAGGAGCAGTGACGCAGAAGCTGCTCTTCATTGAGGAGCAGTGACGGAGAAGCAGTTCTTCACTGAGGAGCAGCGACGGAGAAGCTGCTCTTCATTGTGGAGCACTGACAGAGAAGCTGCTCTTCATTGAGGAGCAGTGACGGAGAAGCTGCTCTTCATTGAGGAGCAGTGACGGAGAAGCTGCCTTCACTGAGGAGCAGTGACAGAGAATCTGTCTTCATTGAGGCGCAGTGACGGAGAAGCTGCTCTTCATTGAGGAGCAGTGACGGAGAAGCTGCTCTTCATTGAGGAGCAGTGACGGAGAAGCTGTCTTCATTGAGGCGCAGTGACGGAGAAGCTGCTCTTCACTGAGGAGCAGTGACGGAGAGGCTGCTCTTCATTGAGGTGCAGTGACGGAGAAGCTGTCTTCATTGTGGAGCAGTGACGGAGAAGCTGCTCTTCATTGAGGATCATTGATGGAGAAGCTGCTCTTCATTGAGGAACAGTGACGGAGAATCTGTCTTCATTGAGGCGCAGTGACGGAGAAGCTGCTCTTCACTGAGGAGCAGTGACGGAGAGGCTGCTCTTCATTGAGGTGCAGTGACAGACAAGCTGCTCTTCATTGAGGAGCAGTGACGGAGAAGCTGCTCTTCATTGAGGATCATTGATGGAGAAGCTGCTCTTCATTGAGGAACAGTGACGGAGAATCTGTCTTCATTGAGGCGCAGTGACGGAGAAGCTGCTCTTCACTGAGGAGCAGTGACGGAGAAGCTGCTCTTCATTGAGGATCATTGATGGAGAAGCTGCTCTTCATTGAGGAACAGAGACGGAGAATCTGTCTTCATTGAGGCGCAGTGACGGAGAAGCTGCTCTTCACTGAGGAGCAGTGACGGAGAGGCTGGATTCTCCGTTGCACCGGCAGCGCACCCACACCGGCAGATTTCCCGGAGGCGTGGGGTGGCATCAATAGGAAATCCCATTAGCAGGTGGCGGGAGCGGAGAATGTCAGTGAGGGTGCGCCGCCCAGGAATACACGTCTGGCAGACTGACGAATCCCGCCCCAGATGTCTGAACCTATCAAGGGGTGGTTTTACAATATAATGTTATCAAGTCTCCAAGATCATTGAAGTGCTTCGCAGTGGAGGAAGAAAGCTGGAGATAAATAATTTTAAACCAAAAGCAAAGATACTCCAGATGTACAACATTGTTCAAGTTGCTTTCAGGACACAACTGAAATAAAGTGAAAGCAAACTAAATCTTGTAAAAATGAGTAATGGCTCTGATAATGGATTTTCTTTCTACCCAGGGCAGCACGGTGGCATTGTGGTTAGCACTTGGGTTCAATTCTGGCCTTGGGTGATTGTGCAGAGTTTGCACCTTCAGCCCGTGCCTGTGTGGGTTTCCTCAGGGTGCTTTCTTCCCAGAGTCCAAAGACGTCTTGGTTCGGTGGATTGGCCGTGTTAAATTGTCCCTTAGTGCCAAACGATGGGCAGGTTAGGTTGCCCGGACAGTGCAGGGGAGTGGGCCTAGGTGGCGTGCTCTTTCAGAGGGCCAAATAGTTTATTTCTCCACTGTAGAGATTCTATGGATTTTATGAGCATGGTAATTTCTCATGATCTTCCTTGTCTGTGTGCTGCTCCTTCACAGCATGTAGCATGGAGTCAGCTGCTATGTATATGTTGATACCATTACTTCTACGCTCTCTCCCAAGATTTACTGTCACTGCCAGTCTGACACTGTGTTGCAAATGAGTCAAAAGTTTCTGCTTCTGAGTACAGTCCCCACGCTTATAACAGGAAATTGGTGAATGTATTCACTATAATATAAGTTGTCTGTATAGTACTGTGGCCTATGGCCAGGGAATGGTAATACGATCTCCTCCCATGTATTGTACTGGAACCCTGGTGGGCTCTGGCTCCGCCCCCCCCCCCCTCCCCCCCCCCCCGCACAGACGATATATAGACCGACCGCTCAATTGTTACAGCAGTCACAGGCAGGCAAGTTCTTGGATAATAAAGCCTATGTTCACTTGGTCTCATTGTCTTGTAGTGAATTGATGGTACATCAAGGAGCATTGGTCCCAAAGTGATTTCTCTGTTGTGCACATCGGATGGTTTAAGAAAGTAGCAATATTTAATGGCTGGAGCAGACATGATGAGCTGGAGGGTTTCTTTTTTTGTGCTGTAAAACTCTATGACTCGATTAATATTGAACAAGACTTCAGCAAATTACTACTGAACACGACTATGTAAATAATTAGCGTTATTTAAACAACACATGCCAAAAAGTTAAATACAAGTTAAAATGGTTTATCTTAAAAAGTTATTTAAACAATTGCCTGTACAATAAAAACGATAACATGTAAGTAATTTAAGTCACAACAAGTCTTTGCCAACAAACTCTAGAAGCCGCGTTGGCCCTGTTTCTCCCGCAATTTGAGCGTTTTGCTGTTGAATTACGGGGTCAATGCTGCAGTTTTAACTCAAGTCTGCTGAATCGAAGGGCAGCACGGTGGCGCAGTGGGTTAGCACTGCACCCTCACGTCGCCAAGGTCCCAGGTTTGATCCCGGCTCTGGGTCCCTGTCCGTGTGGAGTTTGCACATTCTCCCCGCGTTTGCGTGGGTTTCACCCCCACAATCCAAAGATTTGCAGGGTAGGTGGATTGGCCATGCTAAATTGCCCCTTAATTGGAAAAAATGGATTGGGTACTCTAAATTTTTTTAAAAGTCTGCTGAATCACGTTCCACTTAAGGGGAATTAAGTACACAAGGCAATTGGACCATAACAGTGTTACTGAATTATGAAACATTTTTGTTATTGCAGTCAGTGGTGAGGAGTGAGTGCTCTCTGTAACCTGACACCAGTTAAAACAATTAATTCTAAAGGGGAACTGCACCTTAACAAACAGAGTAAACAAATGATTCTGCTCAAAGTTCACAGTGTTCTTAACAGAAAGTAAGCTACCACTTTGTAACTGAGTATAATGGGAAAGAAAGGTGATTAGCGTTTTCTGTCCCATTGAACCATACATGGGTTTAAATGATGGGAATTAGGGAAAATGGGGCCATTGCTTCAGGCCATTCCACTCCTCAGCTATATTCGCTCAGGTTGATTCAGGCTACTCCATATTTCAGTAGTTTGTTTGATCCACAATTTAGTTTAAATCCTATCTGATCCATCATGACTGCTTATTTCTAGCCATGCTTTGTAAACAACAGATTCAACACTTTCCTGGCTGGTCTCCGATCCTCCATCTGCTGTAAAATTCAGCTCATCCAAAACACTATCGCCCAGATCCAATCCTGAAACAGATCTTGATCACCCTATTGTCCTTGCTGAGTTACATTGGTTCCCACTCCCCCAATGCCACAAATTTGAAGATCTTATCCTTATGTTTAAACTTCTTGATGGATTCAGCCCTGTCCTATCCCTATAACTTCCTTCAGCATAATCACCACCGGTCCCTCCCTTGAATATTGAACTGCTCAAACTCTGACCTCTTCTGCATCCCCTTCCTTTTCCTCTCTCCACTCCAGTATCTTCAGCTACTAGACATCACAATATGGATTTTCCTCTCTAATCCCTTTCTACCCTCCACCACCATGTCTTCCTTGAAATGAAGGAATGTCCCCCCTTAAAACCCACATCCTATTGACAAATATTTTGGTTATCCAACTTAATGCCTCCTTTGGCTCAGTGACCAATTTTGATTATACTTCTGTAAAGTGCATTAAAAGAGCTGGATCAATGCAAATTGCTATTGTTTCTAGGTCTACGACATCAATTATGACTGCCTCACCTCACTTCCTAGGTCTATGAAACCCTGCTACATGTTGTTGTTACCTTCTGACTCAATAATTGGGATTTTCCATTTCAGTGCAGCTGTTACATGTCAGGGCATATCCTAAAATTTGATATCAACGGACCATGAATTTCATTATATTAACAGTAATGGTTGGAAAATTACAGGAGCTGTGCCAGATTTCCTTATTTGTACTCCCTATAAGCATTAGGCATGCTGAAGTGGAAAACACTGACAATTTTTTCCCAACAACATCTTGCCATGCATTTCTCCTATGAACGCCAATTCAAATGTCTGTATCCTGTTTTGTGTGAAGTCCCACTCACCTGCCATTCCCTGCCCTCGTGACCTATACAGGCACATATGAGGCGTTTGTACAGGGAGGCATAATCAGTGAGTGGAAAACAAGAGATATCATCAGCATGACATCACTAGAAGGGAAATTGCCATGTGATCCAGTCTTAGTTTCACTCTTGCTTTGAGCAGAGCACACACACAGCTCTGAAGCCTTTAAGTTTTATGCCTATGTATGAATGTTCTCATGTGCTTAGTCTCAATAAATTAACCCACCACATATTTACCCAATCCCTGATGAACGACTGGTGCCTTGTACAGTAATTAAGCCTAAGGTATTTTATCATTATAATAACATGACATGATGATTAGTGGTGCTGAGACAGGTGGCAACAAGATTAAGTACAGGTAAGTACAGCGGTTCACTAATTCCATATGCTGGATCCATAGTTCTGGGGTGCAAGCGCAATCAATCCTCCTGCGTGGCATAGATGTTCTGCATCGTGGAAAGTAAAAGCCCAGTGATTGCGAGTCTACCAACATGTTGTGACCGCACACTGGTGACAATCCATGGAATCAGTCAGGCATCACAAGGCAGATCAACCTTAGAAATGACTCTTATCACCTCAGTTATTGACCTAGCATTGAAGTATCCAGCAGTTAGCAGTTTCAAGTGGGCTGCAAGAATACAGTTTCAGGAAAATGCAAGTCCATTAATTGATCCACCAAGTAAGTACAGCATCCACATACAATACAAATTGAAGGTCGTACTAAACAATATGAAAAAATACAGCATAATTTGAAGAGAGCACACATGTAAAGAAGGGTGGATTATTGAGAGTGTGCCTCAATCCATAACATTTAAATGCAGCTTTGAAATATCCGTATAAAATACCCACATGATTTAAACCAGAGATTTTCAGGTCCAAATTCTTCTCAAAACATGATGCCAAGCATGGTTACTGGTCAGTACATCTCACACAGACGTCTCAAGAGGTCAGTATATTTTGTGCTCCATTCAGCCAATACTGTTTTCAATGACTTTTCTTTTGGTTACCCATTTGCCAGGATGTTTTTCAAGCTCACATGGACTGCATGGCATGCACTGTGCCAGAATGCATCTGTATTGCAGATGACATAACTGTGTTGGGAAGAACAAAGCAAGAACATGATCATAGGGGAATTTTTGAGAAAGGACATGTCTTTCAGGTGGCAAAAATGTCACTAATACCTCTTCAAAGCACTGAAACAATCATTACTGGAAGCATAAAATTGCAATTTTACAATCCTAAGGACACAACTACCCTGGAGATAGATGCCTCACAGAAATGTCTGGGAGGGTGCATACTACAAAAAGGCAAATAATTTGCATTTACTTCAAAATCTCTGCCTGTAATATAATCCAACTATTCCAACATTGAGTAGGAAACATTTGCTTTATGGTTTGGAATCATGCGTTTTAGCGAAAGATTTATGGTAGAGACTGATTACAATCCATTGGAGATGATTTGGTGAAAATAATTGACCATTTCACCGCCAAGATTTCAATGTCCCTTGATAAAAGTTCATGATTACGATTGCGAGATTCGGTACAAGTCAGGTAACTTGATAGTCACATTGGAAATACTTGGAAGATTGCCTAACCCAGCAAAAACAGAAGTTGTATCCTTAGATCTGCAAGTTGATTTCAATGACATTGAACTTGAAGATGCTCTTCAAATTGACCTAGTACATTTTGCTCATCATGAATGCGAGTTCCTTCAAGAAAAAAATGGCAAAAGATTCCACAATACAGAAACTGTGGAAAACTATCGGCAAAGGATGGCCTGAATCAATTCAACATGTCCAGGAACACATGAGACCATTTTGGTCCATTGGGATGAGCTAAGCATCTTCCGGGGAATCATTTGGAAAGTCTGGTAGGTCATCATCCAAGATTTTTTGCAACCTGATATTCTTTAACAAGTTTATTACTCACACCCTGGGCATGAATTGGATAAGAAGACTCGCTAGAGAGACAATCTATTGGCTCGGTATGAACAATGACATTGAAGTCATTATAAAGAAGTGTGAGGCATGTCAAGAGCATATGCCTAATCAACGCAAAGTTCTATTGAGTTCACACAAAATTGTCACCCATCCATTGTCCAAAATCACATCCCACCTCTTTGCACTGACATCATCATCATCAACTACTTTGCCAAGTGCCCCATTATTCAACATCAAACACAGCTGTCACGCATGCTATTTTCAGAGAGAGATTATTACCGACAATGGCCCACAATATATTGGTAAGACATTTCAGCTTATGTGTGAGAAAATATCGTCCACACTGCTTCCTCTTCTCATTATCTCAGGTCGAATGGCTGAGCTAAATGAATGATTCACACAGTGAAATCCCTGATTCTCAAATGGAGGACTGACCAAGCTGGATCTACAAATTGCAGTGTCACATCTGAGAGTGGCAGCTTTAAGTGCAACTATTCTATTACCGGCAGAGTTCATGTCTGGCAGACCCTTGTGTACCAGTTCACCTACTCTTATCCATTCTACTCTCTCAAAAGTTATAAACGCAACATTTAAAACTACAAGCGAAGATGGCCAACGTGCACAATAGAAATGCAGGTACACAATTGTCAGGTTTACAATTGGGATGAAAATTCTGCATCCATTATCCCACAGAAAGTATATGACAACCAGCCGAGGTGACAAGGATTTGTTCAAAGCTCAAGGTCCTATGAAGGCATTGCGCACAAGGCAGAATGGTGACACATAACCAAGGACAAATCAGAACCATACCAGCTCCTCAACTACCGTGCAGTCCTATCACATCAAGGACAAGATCCTAAATGAAACCAGGCACAGCATCCAAGAATGACAATCGCACAGATCATTTTAAGCAATTAAAGAAACCTTCAGAGAAGTTTCCCTTCACAAGATCTGGGTGTACAACCAGATTATCTTTACACTTTAGAGATTCATAGATTCATCACTTCTGTGCACTTATGTAGTGATAACTAAACATGAATTTGTACTGTAAATAGTTATAGACTTTTGGAAGGGGAGTAAGTACCTTTAAAAAGAAAGGGGAATGTTGTAATCTGCCTTTCTGGGACATAAGCATGACATCACTAGAAAGGAACTGTGTCATGTGATCCAATCTTTATTCCTCTTTTGCTTTGAGCAGAGCACACACAGCTCTGATGCCTTCAAACTCTATACCTAATTATAACTGTTCTCCTGTATGACAAATGAGCCCACAATGTATTTACCCAATCTCTTATGAGCGATTGATGTCCGATGACTTGTACAGTAAATAAGTCTACGGTATTATATCATTATAATAACACAACAAATGACAAGTGGCAAGTTTCCATAGTGGTGCTACCTGAGATCCAGAGAGATTTTAGTTGCTGGGCCTTATTTAAATGATGCAGATTAGATTCTGCCTGACCCCAGCAGGGGATTTGCTAGAAAGTCATAACAAATTACAAATCTAAACCTCTTGTAACCCTCAATGCAACTCCCAAAAAGGTCTGGCCTGTGAAGACACTGTAGGTCCACGAGGCTCAGGTTAATTCTGCAGCATGACACGATAGCACAGTGGTGAGCACCGTTACTCCACAGCATTAGGGACCCAGGTTCGATTCTTAGTTTGGGTCACTGTCTTAGCGGAGTCTGCACAATCTCCCTGTGTAGTGCGTGGGTGCTCCAGTTCCCTGTCACAGTCCAAAGATGTGCAGGTTAGGTCGATTGGCCATGCTAAATTGCCGCGTAATGTCCAAAGATTAGTTCGAGTTACTGGGTTACGGGGACAAGGTGGCGGTATGGGCTTAAGTCGGGTACTCTTTCAAAGGCTGTGTCGACTCAATGGGCCGAATGGCCTCCTTCTGCACTATAAGTTCTATGATTCTATCATTATCTTCAATGATGTCATAGGAGACTGATCAGCAATATTTAAAGCAGCGCATTTGGGCAGCATGGTAGCACAGTGGTTAGCGCTGTTGCTTCACAACTCCAGGGTCCCAGGTTCGATTCCCGGCTTGGGTCACTGATTGTGCGGAGTCTGCACGTTCTCTCTGTGTCTGTGTGGGTTTCCTCCCATAAGTCCCGAAAGACATGCTGTTAGGTAATTTGAACATTCTGAATTCTCCCTCTGTGTACCCGTACAGGACCTGGAATGTAGCGACAGTAACTTAATTGCAATAACTTCAGTCAAGTGTCCTTCCTGCCACCAACTAGTGAATTTGTGTGTAAAATTTCTGTGTGTGATGTTTTAATGCAGTTGTTAGTGCATTTAAAATAAATAAGCTAATAGGGGCTCAAATATAAGCATAGATGATGAAAGCCATTGAATACATCTAGCTCAGTGTTTTTCCGGGACCCACTTCTACCAACGGGCCGGGCTTCGTGATCCACGCCGGCCGACCTTCACGACCCACACTGGCCAACCTTCGCGACCCACACAGGCCAACCTTTGCGACCCATGCTGGTTGACCTTTGCAACATACCATTATTGCTTACCTTTAATACAACAGGTGAGCCTGCTTGGTCCTCACAATCTAATTTAAGTTCTCACTGCATTCTTTGGAAAGAAATCAAGAGGTTAGTCCTCCGAATTCGTCTTCAAATGGCTTTGAAGTTTTGAGGGTTTTAAATTTAAATTTGCCAGTATTTCTCTGCATATAATACCCATGGGGCTGGATTCTCCGCTCCCCGACGCTGAAATCGCATTCGGCAACAGGGCGGAAAATCTGATCTGACGCCAATATCGGGAGCACTGCCGGTTTTTGTATTCTCCCTGCCCCCTGAAAAGCGGCGTGCTCTGTCCCCGACTGGCCAAGTTCCCAACGGCATGCTCATACCATCCAGGAACCTCGCGTAATGGCTGCTGACTCAGTCCAGTACCACCACAGTCGGGGGAGAGCCAATTCGTGTGCAGGGGGATTTCATTCGGGGCTGGGGGCACTGTGGGTGGGTGGTACAGTCCCCGAGAGCAGCCAATGGGGGGGCACTACTTTTGAGGTCCGAGTCCGCCATGAAGCACAGCGCGGCAGCTGCAGGCCGCCACCGTGCGCATGTGTGGCCACGGAACCGGAAATGCTCAGAGCTGTGAGCTCTAAGCTGCCACCCTGATAGCCCCCAGCAAAACGGGGAATCAGATTTCCTGCCGTAAAAGACCACCATTTTCACGCCGGCGTGGGGTCTTAGTCTTCCAAACGGAGAATCCAGCCCATGGCCTTTGCATCCTGATTTACATTGGCAAAATTAACAACGCAATACCTCAAGAAATCACTGATTTGTTCCCGATTTCGGTTTCTTCCTAATGAGTTGTTCACCAGAGGTCCTTGAGCTCTGGATACAACTTACACCAGCACAGCTGTGTCCTGCTATGGACTCTCTTGAGAGGCTCTCTCCACCAGATTCAATTGTGAGATCCTGGCCTCTTTGTGTCTTTGGCTATCTCTTCCTTATGACAAAATAATCCATCTTAAGTACCTCACACAGTCTTGTTGCTTGCTTGCTGGTAGCTACAAAATGGAGGAATCTCTCCTCTGTGATTTTGGGTCCAAAGCATGGACCTTCAGGGCATGTGACGTCAGTGTATGGGCCCTGCTCTCTGTCGCCGCTTCTGGCAGGAAGATTCCAGCTTTGTATTTAAAGGCCGGTCGCGGCCAGCATCTCAACTTCAAAGCCAGTTGCCACTGGCATTCTGAAAAGGCGGTCGCTGCCGTTGGACACTTCTCCCGCGATGGGAACGTCACGAGTGATCGCTCTGCGACCCCCCCCCCCCCCCCGACACCCGCCTGCAACCAACCTGTGGGTGCGACCCTGAGTTTAAAAATCCCTGATCTAGCTCACCCTTCTATACAAGCCTACAGTCTCTGCATCACAGTATCTAATTCTTTCTGGACTGGTTCACAATGAAAGTAGCGCTCAAGGGGATTTTACATAGCAACACTACCCAGTGCACTTTTAAACCTCTCGCTATCAACATACAGCAAGTCCAACTGAATTGCAAGGTTAGTGGAGTTTACAGCTCAGTGAGAAGAAGTAAAATAATCCTTTATGACAGAACCAGGTCAGTTATTTTGTGCAACCCAAACAGAGATGCAGCAATGTACATGGGATGCACTTTGTCACTTTCAGCAGAGTTCACATATTGGGCATTATTCATTCTCCACACGGTTAGTGAAACTGACGTACTTGATCAGTTGTTGGTCTTGAACAGCTTGGCGCCACTTCAACAATTTAAAGAGTATTGCATAAGGAAGTTTAGCCCCTTACTCACAATTCAGTCAAATGTTTTAAGGCAATTGCAATGAACACTTCTATTTGGATTCAATTTCTACTTAAGCTTACTGTTTTTTTCTTAAACACAACTGCAATTTGCCTAGAATATTATCCTCAATATGCATTGATCCATAATCAGTCATGAATCACATGACAGGGCACCATCAGGCAAATAGAAACAGGCAGCAGTGAAAAGGGATATTGTTACTGTGCAATAGTGACAGATGCAGCCTTGCAGAGCTGCCAAGGTGAGAGATTGTACATTCACCTGTTACAGTCTGTTGATCAATAAATTAAAGATTACACAATGCCGAAAAAAATCCATTCATATTTATGATTTAATTTTGTATACGATCTGCTTTTAGATTCTTTTTACAACTGAATTTACTGTCATTTGTGACACTCGCACACTAGTCGGTGGCAGGAGCAGGAAACCAGAATACCTCCTCAAACTCTGCAACGTGTTCAAAAATTACTGAGCTTTTTCAACTTCAGTAGCTTGCAACAGAGAGAAATGTTGTTCACATTTTATTTCTGAAAATGTGCAAGCTGTATACTATGGGCAGGATTCTCTGATTTTAAGGCTATGTCCGGAGGAAGTGTCTAGTTTTATGATGAAAAAGTTGGTGCCGCCCTCGCACTGGTGTTCCGCCCGGTGGGGGGGGGGGGAGGGGGGGGGGGGGGGTAAGCAACCGCGCCACGTAAAACCCCTGGCGTTCCTGACAAAAACGGCCGGAGAATTGCCGGGTCTGTGGCCGCACATGCGCACAGCGATGACCTGCAGCGGTCGGACCTTACAACATAGCGCCGGCCGTGCGTGGACCCGGCCGGCCAGATAGTGCCCCCCTGTAACCCCCTCGCCACCCGCGGACCACCCCCCACCAGTCCCCCCAGCCTCTGGCGAAGCCCTCCCGGCCAACGGAACGGCTCCCCCCTCCGACTGTGGCGGTGCGGGACGCAGTCCGCAGCCGCTACGCGAGGTTGACGAAAAGTCAGAGCACACATGCCACACACTGTCGGGAAGTCAGTCCATCGGGGGCAGAGCATCGGGGGAGGGCCTTGAGGTGGCGTCCCAACGGCGTGCGGCGTGCGGCGTACTCACTGATGACGCTGTTTTGGAGGGGAGGGAGCATCCGAAATCATCCACCTTCCCCTATTTTGGCATCAAAAGAAATTCTCCGCCCGATTGCTGAATAAGATTTCTGCGTTGGCAAGCGGAGAATACCGCCCTATATAATTTAAATGCAAATACAATATTCCAGTTGTGTGATTGCTGAATAAGTGTCTAAATAAACAGAGCAGAAACATTCCATGCTGATCAAAAACTGAAGTAAGGAAGTTGATCCCAGAGTGCAAGGATTGTTTAAAAAGTTCCATATGGTATTTGAGAGATGAAGCAAATCCCAGATGAAGACTAATCTAATTACAGGGAGATAATGGTAGAATGCTGAATCTTACATCAAACCAGTACTGGTTGCATTTTATCATTCTCATGGGCTTGGCTGAAAATAATTCTGTATCCTTGTGGTGGCCAAGTATGTCCATTTGACATTATCTCAAAGATAACTCACTGTGCCTAAAATGACAATCAAATTGGCTGACTTGGACAATCTATCATAAAGCTAATAAACATTAGAAATAAACAGTTTGGGGGGGACATGATGCACTTACAAGTTAATTTCTGGATTTAGGTAAATGCATATTTAGAGATTTCCTAGACATGCATCAGGTTTGAATAGTCTAGTGGTCTCGCTGGTGCTGAAGCACCTTTTTAATCATTTAAAAGCTTATGCTGAAGTTGCTTCCAGATATGGCTGGCCTGGTGGGACTACCACTTGGAATATAGCATGAATGGGAGAATGAAGGGACTTGGAGAACGCAGAGCAGGACAAGGTGGTCGAAGAGGGAGGAGGATCCAGTGGCAGATGTTGCTGATGCACCAATCGTGCTCTGAGACTAGGACCAGAGGTTTCAAACCCTTCAGTCTGAGCGCACAAACACATTGCAATTCCCCCTGAATAGCATTATAAGCAGAACGACAACTTTGCGTTTTGGCCTTTTCATGTTAAGATAGTCCATAAAAATACATATTAATGGAAGGCCTTATAGTTTAGTGAATAAATACTCTTTATTCTGAAAGTTAATCTTAATAATAAAATACTGAAGCACCAAATGGTGCAAACATTTATACGCTAAAATTGTCTGTTGATATTGTTGGTAGAAGTACCTTGAAGCAGTTTAAGCTGCCCAAAACCGGGTAACATTCAGATAAATGTAGCAAATTCTACTGATGCTTGGAGAAAATTCCCACTGCTTTTAACAAATACCAAAAACTTCCTTGGAGAAGTTTCCATTTCAATGTTACAACATAATATAATAACAACCTTTATTGTCACAAGTAGGCTTACATTAACACTGCAATGAAGTTACTGTGAAAAGTCCCTAGTCGCCACATTCCAGTACCTGTTCAGGTACACAGAGGGAGAATTCAGAATGTCCAATTCACCTAACGGGCGGGATTCGCCGACCCCCTCCCACCGGGTGGCAGAATCGCCAGGGGTCGGCGTGAATCCCGCCCCCGCCGTCCTCCCAATTCTTTCGCCCCCCAAAAATCGGCCCGGCGTGAGTCGCGATGCCCGTCTCGGAGTTGGCAGAGTCCGGCGCGACTCAATGGGCGCCGGGGCTGCCCGAATTCACCGGCCCACGATGGGCGAAGTCCCACCCACCTGTAGCCGGTCCCGCCGGCGTAAATCAGAGTAGGTCCCTTACCGGCGGGACCTGGCAGCGCGGGCGGGCCTGTGCCGTGGGGGCACTCAATTACTCCGCATCGGCCGTTGTTGTCCTCCACGATGGCCGGTGCGGAGACGAACCCTCCCGCACATACGCGGGGATGATGCCAGCACGCGCTGGCGCTCCCGCACATGCGCCGGCCGGTGGAGGCCCTTCGGCGCCGGTTGGTGTGGCGCTAGGCCCCTATCCTGCCGGCCGGCGGGGCGCAAACCACTCCGGGGTGGGCCTATCTCCTTAAGGTGCGGAGGATTCCGCACCTTTGGGACTGCCCGACGCCGGAGTGGTTCACGCCACTCACGCCGGGACCACCCGCCCTGCTGGGTATGGGAGAATCCCGCCCAACATCTTTCAGGACTTGTGGGAGGAAACTGGACCACCCAGAGGAAACTCACGCAGACACGGGAGAACGTGCAGACTCCGCACAGTGACCCAAGCCGGGAATTAAACCTGGGACTCTGGTGCTGTGAAGGAATAGAACATACAGTGCAGAAGGAGGCCATTCGGCCCATCGAGTCTGCACCGACCCACTTAAGCCCTCACTTCCACCCTATCTTCGTAACCCAGTAACCCCTCCTAACCTTTTTGTTCAGTAAGAGCAATTTAGCATGGCCAATCCACCTAACCTTTGGACTGTGGGAGGAAACCAGAGCACCCGGGGAAACCCATGCAGGCACGGGGAGAACGTGCAGACTCCGCACAGACAGTGACCCAAGCCAGAATTGAACCTGGGACCCTGGTGCTGTGAACCGATAGTGCTAAACACTGTGCTACCGTACTGCCCAGTAGTGTTACAGAGGTTTAATAAAAGAAACTCCAAGCAATTTCCTGACCTTTGTTAACTACAGTGGAAATTTCCTCCATGTGCTAAGAATAACAGACTGTAAATTAATTCAAATGGAATGCAATTATCATTTCATTTATACATAGCACGCTGAAGAAATCTTTCCCAGTGTTTGTTTCTTAGTCAGACGGCAGAAGAGCAAGCCAAATACGGAAAAGACTATTGGGGACAATGTTGACTTCAGATAAGAGTGTAATACCTGCAAAATAGTCCATAAAAACAAATGTAAATGGAAGGGCTTATAGTTTTGTGAATAAATACTCTTTATTCTGAAAGTCAATCCGTCATGATATTCAGACATGCAGATAATGATACACAGACAGGCACAGACAGGCAGCTAATGAACACAGAGAACAGGACATGACCAATGAGCAGGCAGGACACTCAGGGGTGGTATCTCACTATAAAAGGCATGAGGCACTCACATTCCGCCTCTTTCCACTGATGAACATCTAAGAGTGAGTCAGGGTGTATGTACAGTATCACACCTCCAGCACGTGGCTAAGAGCCAGTCTGGTTCAGTCAGACAGAGCAGCCACACTTAGGTTAGCAGAGAGTCAAACTCCTAGAGAACGGTGCTAACTGTGCTACTGTTTCAATAAATCAGACTGAACTAACTTTAAGGTCTTGAGTATCTTTTGGTTAAAGCTGCATCCAGTTGCAGCCTGTGTTACCCTAGAGTACATAACACGACAAACCCTGAAACACCTTCCCCGATTTTCATTATTTAGACCAGAGCAAAAAATGAAATCTCTCTTCCTAAATAGGCCCTGCTGATAATTTTGTTCAGCAGACATTGTTAGCTGAGTACGGATCAGAAGCGACAGATTGCTGGACACTGAGGGCAGATACCCACATGAGTGGGCAGTACGGCATCCAGGGTGATGGAGCAGGAGCAGTAGGTGCGCTGTCATTACCAGGTTAAAATCTTTTGGCAGTACCTGCTTTTCCAGCTAATGGGCAGGATTTCCTGAAAGTGAACCCTTGGAGTGCGATGGGCCCGGACGGGATCCCTGGTCGTGCACTCAGTGCCTGCACGGACCAGCTGTCAGAGGTGTTCACGGACATCTTTAACCTGTCCCTACTCCACTCCGAGGTCCCCACCTGCTTCAAGAAGACCACCATCATACCGGTACCAAAGAAGAACCAGGCAACGTGCCTCAATGACTACCGTCCAGTGCCCTGACTTCAGTCACAATGAAGTGCTTCGAAAGGCTGATCATGAAGCGCATCACCTCCATACTCCCAGAACGCCTTGATCCACTGTAATTTGCATACCATCGCAACCGGTCCACAGCAGACGCCATTTCCCTGGCTTACACTCATCCCTAGAGCATCTCAACAACAAGGACTCCTACATCAGACTCCTATTTATTGACTACAACTCAGCCTTCAACACCATAATCCCAGCCAAGCTCATATCAAAGCTCCAAAACGTAGGACTTGGCTCCACACTCTGCAAGTGGATCCTTGATGTTCTGGCCAACGGACCACAATCAGTAAGAATGAACAACAACACCTCCTCCACAATAGTCCTCAATACCAGGGCCCCACAAGGCTGTGTACTTAGCCCCCTACTTTACTCCCTGTACACACACAACTGCGTGGCAAAATTTGGTTCCAACTCCATCTACAAGTTTGCTGACGATATGACCATAGTGGGCCGGATCTCAAATAACGACGAGTCAGAATACAGGAGGGAGATAGAGAACCTAGTGGAGTGGTGCAATGACAACAATCTCTCCCTCAATGCCAGCAAAACTAAAGAGCTGGTCATTGACTTCAGGAAGCAAAGTACTGTACACACCCCTGTCAGCATCAACAGGGCCGAGGTGGAGATGGTTAGCAGTTTCAAATTCCTAGGGGTGCACATCTCCAAAAATCTGTCCTGATCCACCCACGTCGACGCTACCACCAAGAAAGCACAACAGCGCCTATCCTTCCTCAGGAAACTAAGGAAATTCAGCATGTCCACATTAACTCTTACCAACTTTTACAGATGTACCACAGAAAGTATCCTATCAGGCTGCATCACAGCCTGGTATGGCAACTGCTCGGCCCGGGACCACAAGAAACTTCAGAGAGTCGTGAACACTGCCCAGTCCATCACACAAACCTGCCTCCCATCCATTGACTCCATCTACACCTCCCGCTGCCTGGGGAAAGCGGGCAGCATAATCAAAGATCCCTCCCACCCGGCTTACTCACTCTGCCAACTTCTTCCATCGGGCAGGCGATACAGAAGTCTGAGAACACGCACAAACAGAATCAAAAACAGCTTCTTCCCCACCGTCACCAGACTCCTAAATGACCCTCTTATTGACTGACCTCATTCACACTACACCCTGTAGGCTTCATCCGATGCCGGTGCTTATGTAGTTACATTGTATATCTTGTGTTGCCCTATTATGTATTTTCTTTTATTCCCTTTTCTTCCCATGTACTTAATGATCTGTTGTGCTGCTTGCAGAAAAATACTTTTCACTGTACCTCGGTACATGTGACAATAAACAAATCCAATCCAATCCAATCCAATCCAACTTATGAAGAAGTCCACCATCCGCTTCTCAGGACAACTAGGGCTGGGCATTAATGTGGACCTTGCGAGTAAAATTTAAATACTGAGAATTAATAAATATATAAAACTGTGACCTACCCCCAAGAAATTCCTCATCTGAAAGAAATTCAATGACCTCACAAGAGTGGCCAAGAATGTTGTATCAATACAAATATGGGGCGAAATTCTCTGCGGACCGTCGTAACGCCGATTTCCGGCGAGCAAAATTGGAGTAGATGACTCCGGCGTGGGGGCCTTCTTTTAGGCGGCGATTCTCCGTTCCCGGAGGGGCCAGCAGCTGACTGACGCGATACGCGTTAGTTTCACCAGCTGCGGAAGTGGTGAGACCCGGCGTTTTTTGGAGGAGGAGGAGGAGTGAGACTGACCCGGCGTTGGGGGGGGGGGAGGAGGAGAGAGACAGACCCGGCATTTGGGGGGGGGGGAGAAGAGAGGCAGACGCGGCATTTGGGGGGGGGGGGGGGGTTCCGGCATTTGGGGGGGGGTTGCGGCATTTGGGGGGGGTTGCGGCATCGGGGGGGGGGTTGCGGCATCGGGGGGGGGGGGTTGCGGCATCGGGGGGGGGGTTTGGGGGCAGCGGCGTGCAGAGAGGGGGGGGGCGACGGATGCCCGGGGCCAACGCACCGTCGCCCCCCCCCCCTCTGTACGCCGCTGCCCCCTACCACCCCCCCTCCCCACCCCTACCTCCCTCCCCAACACCCCTACCTCCCTCCCCACCACCCCTACCTCCCTCCCCACCACCCCTACCCCCCTCCCCACCACCCCTACCCCCCTCCCCACCACCCCTACCTCCCTCCCCACCACCCCTAACCCCCTCCCCACCCCCCCTACCCCCCCCACCACCCCTACCCCCCTCCAACGCCGCCCCCCCATCTATCGCAACGCCGCAACCCCCCCCCCCTCAACGCCGGGTCCCCCCCCCCCTCAATGCCGGTACCCACACCCCGTCCCCCTCCCTCTAAAGGCCGGTACCCACACCCCCCCCTCTCCTCTTCCCCCCCCTTCCTTCCTCCTCCCCCCCTTCTTCCTCCTCCCCCCTTCCTTCCTCCGTCCCCCCTTCCTTCCTCCGTCCCCCCTCCTTCCTCCTCCCCCCCTTTCTTCCTCCGTTAGTGGGGGGGGGTGCGGCGTTGGTGGGGGGTGGGGGGGTGCGGCGTTGGAGGGGGGTAGGGGTGGTGAAGGGGGTAGGGGTGGTGAGGGTAGGGGGTTGGGGTTGGGGTAGGGGCAGCTGCGTGCAGAGGGGGGGCGACGGTGCGTTGGCCCCGGGCATCCGTCGCCCCCCTCCTCTGCACGCCGCTGCCCCTACCCCAACCCCCCCATACCACCCCTACCCCCTTCACCACCCCTACCCCCCTCCAACGCCGCACCCCCCCACCCCCCACCCCCCACTAACGCCGCACCCCCCCCCCCACTAACGGAGGAAGGAAGGGGGGGAGGAGGAAGGAAGGGGGGGAGGAGAAGAGGGGGGGTTGTGGGTACCGGCCTTCAGAGGGAGGGGGACGGGGTGTGGGTACCGGCGTTGAGGGGGGGGACCCGGCGTTGAGGGGGGGGACCCAGCGTTGAGAGGGGGGGACCCGGCGTTGAGAGGGGGGGGACCCGGCGTTGAGAGGGGGGGGGTTGCGGCGATGAGGGGGGGTTGCGGCGTTGAGGGTGGGGGGTTGCGAGAAATGGGGGGGCGGCGTTGGAGGGGGGTAGGGGTGGTGGGGAGGGGGGTAGGGGTGGTGGGTAGGGGTGTTGGAGGGAGGTAGGGGTGGTGAGGGGGGGGTGGTTGGGGTAGGGGGCAGCGGCATACAGAGGGGGGGGGCGATGGTGCGTTGGCCCCGGGCATCCGTCGCCCCCCTCTCTGCACGCCGCTGCCCCCAAACCCCCCCCGATGCCGCAACCCCCCCGATGCCGCAACCCCCCCCGATGCCGCAACCCCCCCCGATGTCCCCCCCGATGCTGCAACCCCCCCGATGCCGCAACCCCCCCCGATGCCGCAACCCACCCCCCGATGCCGCAACCCACCCCCCGATGCCGCAACCCACCCCCCGATGCCGCAACCCACCCCCCGATACCGCAACCCACCCCCCGATGCCGCAACCCACCCCCCCCGATGCCGCAACCCACCCCCCCGATGCCGCAACCCACCCCCCCCGATGCCGCAACCCACCCCCCCCGATGCCGCAACCCACCCCCCCCCCGATGCCGCAAATCACCCCCCCCGATGCCGCAACCCACCCCCCCCCCCCAATGCCGCAACCCACCCCCCGACACTGAACGGCGTCAACCATCATCAATGGTTGACGCCGTTTTAAAGCAACTGTGATTTTCGCCGACGTGACCCGTGGCCACGTCGGCGGGACTACGGCCCATCCGGGCCGGAGATTTGTGGAAACTAAAAAAAAAATGAAATCCCGCCGGCGCCAGCTGTTTTCAGAGGCTGCCGGCGGGATTTGCACAGCGCCGGTTTTTGGCCGGTCAGAGATTTTAAAACCCTGCAGGAGCGGGATTAACGCCGCTGCCGGCCGATTCTCCGACCCTGCGTGGGGTCGGAGAATTTCGCCCATGGTGTCAAAGTACCAGGAATAGTGTTAAAGGACTTATAGCAATTTACAGTGCGACCATTGATGTTCTGTGCTGGATCTTACCAACCCTCTGGAGTGGTCTGGGAAGTGGGAAGCTTTGGAAAATTACAGCAGAAGGCATCAGGTGGGGAGCTTGATGTCTTCCTACTGCCACAACATGTTGGGCGAAATTCTCTGCAGACCGTCGTAACGCCGATTTCCGGCGAGCAAAATTGGAGTAGATGACTCCGGCGTGGGGGCCTTCTTTTAGGCGGCGATTCTCCGTTCCCGGAGGGGGTAGCAGCTGACTGACGCGATACGCGTCAGTTTCACCAGCTGCGGAAGTGGTGAGACCCGGCGTTTTTTGGAGGAGGAGGAGGAGAGAGACTGACCCGGCGTTTGGGGAGGGGGGGGGGGGGTTGGGAGGAGGAGAGAGTCAGACCCGGCATTTGGGGGAGGGGGAGGAGAGAGACAGACCCGGCATTTGGGGGGGGGGGTGTTGAGGCATCGGGGGGGGGGGGGGGGGGGGGGTTCCGGCATTTGTGGGGGGGGGGGGTTCCGGCATTTGGGGGGGGGGGTTGCGGCATCGGGGGGGGGGTTGCGGCATCGGGGGGTGGGGGGGGTTGCGGCATCGGGGGGGGGTTTGGGGGCAGCGGCGTGCAGAGAGGGGGGGGCGACGGATGCCCGGGGCCAACGCACCGTCGCCCCCCCCCTCTGTACGCCGCTGCCCCCTACCCCAACCACCCCCCCTCCCCACCCCTACCTCCCTCCCCATCACCCCTATCCCCCTCCCCACCACCCCTACCTCCCTCCCCACCACCCCTACCCCCCTCCCCACCACCCCTACCCCCCTCCAACGCCGCCCCCCCATCTCTCGCAACGCCGCAACCCCCCCCCCTCAACGCCGGGTCTCCCCCCCCCCTCAACGCCGGTACCCACACCCCGTCCCCCTCCCTCTGAAGGCCGGTACCCACACCCCCCCCCCTCCTCCTCCTCCCCTTCCTTCCTCCTCCCCCCCCTTCTTCCTCCTCCCCCCCTTCCTTCCTCCGTCCCCCCTCCTTCCTCCTCCCCCCCTTCCTTCCTCCGTTAGTGGGGGGGGGTGCGGCGTTAGTGGGGGGTGGGGGGTGCGGCGTTGGAGGGGGGTAGGGGTGGTGAAGGGGGTAGGGGTGGTGAGGGGAGGGGGTTGGGGTAGGGGCAGCTGCGTGCAGAGGGGGGAGCGACGGTGCGTTGGCCCCGGGCATCCGTCGCCCCCCTCCTCTGCACGCCGCTGCCCCTACCCCAACCCCCCTCACCACCCCTACCCCCTTCACCACCCCTACCCCCCTCCAACGCCGCGCCCCCCCCACCCCCCCACCCCCCATTAACGCCGCACCCCCCCCCCACTAACGGAGGAAGGAAGGGGGGGAGGAGGAAGGAAGGGGGGGAGGAGGAGAGAGGGGGGGGTGTGGGTACCGGCCTTCAGAGGGAGGGGGACGGGGTGTGGGTACCGGCGTTGAGGGAGGGGGACCCGGCGTTGAGGGGGGGGGGACCCGGCGTTGAGAGGGGGGGACCCGGCGTTGAGAGGGGGGGGACCCGGCGTTGAGAGGGGGGGGACCCGGCGTTGAGAGGGGGGGGACCCGGCGTTGAGAGGGGGGGGTTGCGGCGATGAGGGGGGGTTGCGGCGTTGAGGGTGGGGGGTTGCGGCGTTGCGAGAGATGGGGGGCGGCGTTGGAGGGGGGTAGGGGTGGTGGGGAGGGGGGTAGGGGTGGTGGGTAGGGGCGTTGGAGGGAGGTAGGGGTGGTGAGGGGGGTGGTTGGGGTAGGGGCAGCGGCGTACAGAGGGGGGGACGACGGTGCGTTGGCCCCGGGCATCCGTCGCCCCCCCTCTCTGCACGCCGCTGCCCCCAAACCCCCCCCGATGCCGCAACCCCCCCGATGCCGCAACCCCCCCCGATGCCGCAACCCCCCCGATGCCCCCCCGATGCTGCAACCCCCCCGATGCCGCAACCCCCCCCGATGCCGCAACCCACCCCCCGATGCCGCAACCCACCCCCCGATGCCGCAACCCACCCCCCGATGCCGCAACCCACCCCCCCGATGCCGCTACCCACCCCCCCGATGCCGCAACCCCCCCCCCCGATGCCGCAACCCACCCCCCCGATGCCGCAACCCACCCCCCCCCCGATGCCGCAACCCACCCCCCCCGATGCCGCAACCCACCCCCCCCCCCCCGATGCCGCAACCCACCCCCCGACACTGAACGGCGTCAACCATCATCAATGGTTGACGCCGTTTTAAAGCAACTGTGATTTTCGCCGACGTAACCCGTGGCCACGTCGGCGGGACTTCGGCCCATCCGGGCCGGAGATTTGTGGAAACTAAAAAAAAATGAAATCCCGCTGGCGCCAGCTGTTTTCAGAGGCTGCCGGCGGGATTTTCACAGCGCCGGTTTTTGGCCGGTCAGAGATTTTAAAACCCTGCGGGAGCGGGATTAACGCCGCTGCCGGCCGATTCTCCGACCCTGCGTGGGGTCGGAGAATTTCGCCCGTTATTAGCAAAGGGAAACTCAATGGCGTATTTGCCCACCAACTGAAGGCAATTAATTACTTGCCCAATTAAGGACCACTTCCTGCCCCCACCAGCATTTACCAGCATCAGCAGGGCCCACTGTTGCGTGGAGATACCCCTCTCCTCCACTTGTTGTCCTCCCTTCCCTGTTACCCACAATACACCTGCTTTCAGCTCTTTCCAGGGATCCAGTGACAATCTGGCCTGAATGCCTGAGTGTAGTACCAGCAGTGGCCACTGCTCCCAGTGATGCTGCCTGCACTGGAGTGCTGCTGGATTTTGATTGGCTGGCAGCTCTCGGGTGCAATACTTCTGCACGGCTCAGGGTTTAAGTTGACAGGAGGCTGGTTCTGCCCAGGTGAGAGCCTGAATGCCCTGAAATAGTGTTGGGCTTCCTGAAGAGAAGCAACATGGGGTTCCCAATGCTTTTCCAGCCAATGGGCAGGGTCTCCATCACCAACAGGAGAGATCCTGCCCATTGTGTATTATTTTCAATACAAAATTGCTTCTAGTTAATGACTTAATTACAGGTCTGCCCTATCCTGAACAATTATCAATTTTGAACTTGACATCACTGTGAAATGAATAAGATTCATAAACGCATTTATTTAAAAAATTAAAAATTACTCCAAATTAGGTAAATTGATATCCAGCAGGTTGTCTTAAGAGGAAAGGTTGGACAGGCTAAGCGTGTTTCCATTGGAGTTGCGAGGAGTGAGCGATCACTGGATTAAAGCATGTAAGGGGCCGAATTCACCGTTTCGCAATGCCAGGAGCGGAACGTGCAATCAGGCATAATACAAAGATCCGGGGCGGGATTCTCCATTTGCCGACAGCAACATCGTGAAACGTGATTCGGCGGAGAATCGGATCCAACGCCGAAATCATGGTAGGCGCCATTTTGGCTCCAAATTAGGATGCTCCGGCATCCCGAAAATGACGTAAATGTGTCGCTCACCGCGCATGCTAAAAGCACAGTAGGCATATCGTTAGCGGACTTAACACCCGATGCTCCGGGCATTCTGTGATGCACCGACCGCCATCTTGCTGAACACCTCCGTTCACTTGTGCTCGCACAAATCGTGAACCTGACATCCTGGCTGCCGAGCGAGAGAGCGGAGGAAGCAAATGGCGTGGAGTGACTGCGGACTGCTGGCCCGGACACCGGCTATGCTGGCCGCGGTGGGGGAGGGCCCCTGCCAGGGCCGGGTGAGGGGAGGGGGAAGGGTGGGCCGAGCAGCCGGGTGCCCCCTCATGGGACTGTCAGTGCCCAGGCACCGACCATCATCTTGCCGAACACCCACTGACCATCCAACCTGGCCCCTGGTTTTATGCACAGTGGTACCAGCCATACATACACTGCCAGACGACAGATTCCAGGTAAGGTCATACGCGCTCTGCACTTGCCAGTCACCTGGACATGCAGTCAGGGTCGTTCTTTTGTCTTAGTGCAGTTTGTCTGTGTATGTTCACTTTGTGTGCGTGTAATAAACTATTATCGGACAATCAGCTGCCACCCTGCTGGTGGGATAAGATACGGTCCACCCAAGAGGACGCCCCCAGCAGACCCCATTGGGGAAACATGATGGGGCTGCAAAGCCCTGTCGCTGACATGGGCTGCGGCAGCCACCGGTTCCCCTGTTCACAGGGCGGGTGGTGAGGATAAAGGCTCCCCACATCACGGGCCAGGTGCCACTCACAGATCACTCACGTCCTCCCCGTGTGTGCGTGGGTTTCCTCCGGGTGCTCCGGTTTCCTCCCACAGTCCAAAGATGTGCGGGTTAGGTGGATTGGCCATGCTAAATTGCCCGTAGTGTCCTAAAAGTAAGGTTAAGGGGGGGTTTCTGGGTTACGGGTATAGGGTGGATATGTGCGTTTGAGTAGGGTGATCATTGCTCGGCACAACATCGAGGGCCGAAGGGCCTGTTCTGTGCTGTACTGTTCTATGGGACCAGGGATGCAGTGTGGAAGGCCACATATCAAGGCTGAGGGGTTGGATGGGGTTGGAGGGCACATGTTGAGGGTGGAGCTGAAGTGCAACTCAGTGTCGCCATGTAGTCTGTTGGATTTGGATGGTCAAGGGAATACTCATCTTGCTAATATGTTGGTTTGTGATGCAGAACAAGGCCAGCAGCACGGTTCAATTCCGGGACCAGCCTCCCCGAACAGGCGCCGGAATGTGGCGACTAGGGGCTTTTCACAGTAACTTTATTTGAAGCCTACTTGTGACAATAAGCGATTTTCATTTCATTTTTCATTTCATTTCACAATAACTTCATACTTGTGACAACAAAAAGTTATTATTATGTCTTCTCTTTCCCCCCTGTGCAGAGAATGAATTGTGGAGTACAGCCAGCAGTGCTCGATACCTACCTGTCCACAGCTGCCATTGCAGATGCACAGAGGCTGGAGGCACAGAGCCTGCTCAGAGAGGACACAGCACAAGAGGAGCCTGCCCCAGAAGAGCAGGGGCCAGCCGGTGAGGCTCAAGTGCTGATTGTGCAAAGGCTAAGGAGGAGGTGCGAAGGAGGTGATGCATCAAGACATGTGCGTAACTTCAGTACGTGCCCCTTGAGGAGCTGCTGGATCTCATGTCAGCCAGCTAGTGAGACTGTGCTTCACTATGCCAGTGGTGGCGCACCTGGCACCGTGGGTGTTTGGAGGAGGACAACCGCTCCCAGTGTCCATCAAGAGGACGGTAGCCCTGATCTTTAATGGCTCTGGGTCGTTCCAGGGGCTGAACGGGGACCTATGTGTAATCTCACACACATCCGCACACAGGTGCATCCGTGCTGTGATGAATTCCCTGTGCGCCCAGGCAGCAGACTATCTATCCTTCAGTCTGGACCAGGCACCCAGGATGACCGGGCAGCAGGATTTGCCGCTATTACTGGCATGCCCCAGATACAAAGGCTAACTGATCGATGGCACATCTGTCCCCCAACAAGCACCGGCTGATCGGTGGGGGGGGGGGGGGGGGGGGGGTCAGAAGGTGTTCCACTTCCTGAAGGTGCAGTTAGTGTGCGACCACTAGCTGCACATCATGCACCTCGATGCCCGATACCCGGGCAGCATGTACGGCTCGTACATCCTAGCGCATTCATCGAGACGCTCTCTCGGGTGAGGGTTAGTTCTTGGGCGACAAGCGTTACCAGCTGAGATTCTGGCTAATGAAGCCTGTCCGGAGACCCCAGACTGACACAGAGACCCGTTATAACGATGCCCATGCAGCAACCAGGAGCGCCATTGAGCGGTGCATCGACCTCCTCAAGATGCACTTCCGATGTCTGGACTGCTTTGGTGGGTGCTACATGGAGCCTGGGGAGGCAGGGCAGACCGTCCACTTGTGCTCCAGGGCTACCACACACAGGACAATCTCATCACCTCCCAACGTATCAACTGAGAGGCCTGACCACCGGAAGCTCCACTGCCCTGTTCCCCCACCTATCCTTCCAAATGATAACCCCTTCCCCATTGCTGCTCACACTGGCCCTGTCTCTCTTCCCTTCATTGCCCCTACCCTGTCCCTCCTCCCTTCATTGCACCATCCCTATCCCTCCTACCTTAAGTGCATCCCACCACCACAGCTCCCTCTCCCCACTCCAAAGGTCCTTCCCGCATCACCACCTAATGAAGCCTGGCAACTGGGTTGGCAGTATCAGCGGGCCTTGTCCACGAGACAGAAGATGATGTTGACTCGCTGAGAGATGAGCTCTGGTGCTCCTCATCGTTTGACAAAATCTGATTCCTGTCATTGGGATCACATTCCATTGTCCACCTGGGTGATCCCTGCATATGTGCTGGCCAATCCATCTCATGGGTTGCAGGGTGTCGGGGGAAGATTCTGCACATGGTGAGTAGTGACGGATCACTTATAATAATCTTTATATTGTCGCAAGTAGGTTTACATTAACACTGCAATGAAGTTACTGTGAAAATCCCCTCGTCACCACAGTCCGGTGTCTGCTCAGGAACACACAGGGAGAATTCAGAATATCCAATTCACCGAACAGTCTTTGGGGACTTGTGGGAGGAAACCGGAGCACCCAGAGGAAACCCACACAGACACGGGAAGAACGTGCAGATGCCGCACAGACAGTGACCCAAGCCGGGAATCGAACCTGGGACCCTGGCGCTGTGAAGCAACAGTGCTAACCACTGTGCTACTGTGCCTACAATGTTATTTCAGATACATTTAGAAGGCAAAAGCTATATTATAAAGGCTTAGCTGATGGTATTAACTTTAGCTCTGACTTAATACTATATTTGCTATCACCTAGCTAAATATTCAAAATAATTACCGGTCATCGTAAAAGTGACACTTTTGCACTGACTTTCTCATATGCCCATTATTCAATGCCATTTAATCACTGCCAACCATGTCCTCCATGCCACATTGACACCACAGAAAATGTAACTCTATTCTTTTCTCCCAAATATTTTGCATTAACAGTTATTCATTTGAGTGGTCAGTTTCCTAAATGATTACTCCTATTAACCATTATTTAGAAACCACAGCTAATAAAGCATAAAACACATCGGGCAGGATTTTCCTCCCACTCTGCGGTGTGTTCCACAGCGGTTGGTCCCGCTTGTCAATGGGGTTTCCTGTTGAACACACCCCTCACCGGGGGTGCGCTGATGGCAGAACTGTAATAACAATAATAATAATCTTTATTATTGTCACATTAGAATTAGAATTAGAACAGTACAGCACAGAACAGGCCCTTCGGCCCTCGATGTTGTGCCGAGCAATGATCACCCTACTCAAACTCACGTATCCACCCTATACCCGTAACCCAACAACTCCCCCTTAACCTTACTTTTTAGGATACTACGGGCAATTTAGCATGGCCAATCCACCTAACCCGCACATCTTTGGACTGTGGGAGGAAACCGGAGCACCCGGAGGAAACCCACGCACACACGGGGAGGACGTGCAGACTCCGCACAGACAGTGACCCAGCCGGGAACCGAACCTGGGACCCTGGAGCTGTGAAGCATTGATGCTAACCACTATGCTACCGTGCTGCCCCTAGGCTGTAAGCCTGTAGGCTTACAGGCGTTCATTTAGCACAGAGGGGCTGGTTTAGCACAGTGCGCTAAACAGCTGGCTTGTAATGCAGAACAAGGCAGCAGCGCGGGTTCAATTCCCGTACCGGCCTCCCCAAACAGGTGCCGGAATGTGGCGACTAGGGGCTTTTCACAGTAACTTAATTGAAGCCTACTTATGACAATAAGCTATTATTATTATTACTACATTAACACTGCAATGAAGTTACTGTGAAAATCCCCTAGTCGCCACACTCTGGCGCCTGTTCGGGTACACAGAGGGAGAATTCAGAATGTCCAATTCACCTAACAGCCCGTCCTTCGGGACTTGTGGGAGGGAAGCGGAGCACCCGGAAGAAACCCACGCAGACACGGGGAGAACGTGCAGGCTCCGCACAGACAGTGACCCAAGTCGGAAATCGAACCTGGGACCCTGGCGCTGTGAAGCAACAGTGCTAACCACTGAAGCTGCTGTGCCGCTATAAGATCATGGCAGCATGAACGACCACCCGCTAATCAAAGTAACTGAGCTGAAGCTTTAGTTCTCAAGCTGCCTGTATCCCTTTTGCAGGATATTCACAGTGTCGGCTTCACTATTAAAAAGACAGCAGGATTTTCTTTACTTAGCTTGATAGTCTTCTTCAGGTCATTGACCTTTTCATGGATGTCCTTCCGGGCGTAGATGCCAGTGGAGTCAAAGTTCAATTTCTCAGTGATCTTGTGCCAACCTCTTTGCAGGTTCTTTTGATTTATTTGACAGTCCCTGTCTCAAAAAAGTCAGCCCAGCACCTCGCACTCCTTCTGTCAGGACATCAAAGTCCCTGCTGGAGGTTACACTTTCTGACTCGTGAACTATTGCTCTGCCAGGGTTTGAAAGGTTTTCCTTCCAGCACAGCACAATGTACAGAGAACCCATTCTTTCTACCTCTTAAAAATCAATCTATCCATTACAGAAATGTGAAAGTCATTATCAAAATAAAACAATAGTTAACAGTAGAAAGTTTGGAAGTGTCAGCAAACAAGAAAAAGAACACCACATTTAAGAATTGATAGACTAAAACTGACAAAACCCGATTATTAGCTGACAAATTGTTGAGCGAGAGTAATATTAGAGTTGTTTCTGACTTTGATCGCTCCAGCAGGGAACACCAAGAGCGCATGAAGTAGTGTATAAAGCAATTCTTGACCATTTTCAAAGGTGTCCTTAAAGATTACTGGTTAGTTTCTTTAAAATTCAGAATACCCATTTCTTTTTTCTAATTAAGATGCAATTTAGCATGGCCAATCCACCTACCCTGCACATCTTTGGATTGTGGGGGTGAGTCCCATACAGACACGAGGAGAATGTGCAAACTCCACACGGGGAGTGACCCGGGGCCGGGATCGAACCCAGGTCCTGGGCGCCATGAGGCAGCAGTGCTAACCACTGCGCCGCTCTGCCAGACCAGGATTGCTGTTTGGTTTGCTCAATGCTGGAACAAATCGGGAAGTTTGGGTGGTGCAAAGAGGGTGCTGGTGTTACATGGGCCTGCTTGAAAACCGTATTCAAATAGGCACTCAATTTAGGCCTTTACCCAAGGTGATACTGGTAGCAGTGCCAGCATAAATTAGGTGGTTAGTGACCCAATACGTTTTTCAAGTTGCTACCACCCAAAATCAGGCCTAATGTCTTTTGATCAGTAAAATGCCAGTACGGGTGAAGTATGTACTAAAACCTTTCTGTCCATTTATTTTCTGTGTTGTATACAGACAACAAAAATACTTTTAAATATATTTTTAGTCAATAAATTTTCAATTTATAACATACAAAACAAAAGGTCAAACAGATTTATACAATTTTTATAAAATTACCCCCACAACCCAGTCCCACCTCAAGAACCCAGCCCTCCCTTCCCCCCAACACCCAACGACACCGCCCCCCATTTTGTGATGACAACCAGCTCCTTAAAGCTAATGAGCGGCATCCATCTCGATTGGAACCCTTCCTCCGATCCCCGAACGGCGTACTTAATTTTTTCCAAATGCAAGAATTCAAACAAATCCCCCAGCCAAGTTTACGCCTTAGGATGTCGGTGCCCTCCATCCGAGCAGAACCCATCTCAAGCTTATTAGAGAGGCGAAGGTCAAGACCTCAGCCTTCGTCTCCTCTTGCAGCCCCCGGCAAGTCCGACTCTCCAAAGATCGCCACCATTGGGCACGGTTCCATTCTAACTCCCAAAATCTCTGGCATTGTATCGAAGAAGGAAGCCTCGAACTTAACCAACTTAGGGCAGGATCAAAACATATGCGAGTGGTTCACGGGGCCTCTTGAACAACACTCACATCTATCCTCTACACCCTGTAAGAACCCACTGACACATGCCTCGGTCAAGTGCACCCTGGGCAGCAGGGTAGCATGGTGGTTAGCATAAATGCTTCACAGCTCCCAGGGTCCCAGGTTCGATTCCCGGCTGGGTCACTGTCTGTGTGGAGTCTGCACGTCCTCCCCCTGTGTGCGTGGGTTTCCTCCAGGTGCTCCGGTTTCCTCCCACAGTCCAAAGATGTGCGGGTTAGGTGGATTGGCCATGCTAAATTGCCCGTAGTGTCCTAATAAAAAAAGTAAGGTTAAGGGGGATGTTGTTGGGTTATGGGTATAGGGTGGATACGTGGGTTTGAGTAGGGTGATCATGGCTCGGCACAACATTGAGGGCCGAAGGGCCTGTTCTGTGCTGTACTGTTCTATGTTCTATGTACCACTTTAAACTGAATTAAACTCAGTCTTGTACACGAGGATGCAAAATTGACTCTATGCAGAGCCTCGCTCCACAAACCCCCCCTCCAAAGCCAAACCCAACTCTTCCTCCAATTTTGCCTTTACTTCCTCCAGCGAAACCTTCTCCATCACTACCATCTGCCCATATATATCTGATATCCTCCTTTCCCCTATCTCATCCAAAGACAGCACCCTATCCATAATAGAGGACGCCAGGAACTGAGGAAATGAAGAGAACTCTTTTTGCACAAAGATTTGCACCTGTAAATATCTAAAAACTTTCCGTCCTGGGAGTTGGAACTTTTCCACCAACCACTCCAGCCCCGCAAACCTACCCTCCACGAACAAATCCCTAAACTACTCGACCCTCTCCCTCTCCCAGATCTTATACGACAAACCCATTCCAGCCGGTATAAACCTATGGGGCTGGATTCTCCGATCCCCGACGCCAAAATCGCGTTCGGCGACGGGGCGGAGAATCCCCGATGATGCTGAAATCAGGGGCGGTGCCGTTATCGCGATGCTCCGCCCCCTGAAAAGCAGCGTACTCACAGAATATGCCGCACGCCGTATCCACGGCCGGCATATGTTGGCTGAGGCCCTCTCGCGATGCTCTGTCCCCAACCAGCCGAGTTCCCATGGCGTGGGTCGCATGTAGTCTCACACATCAGAAACTCAGCATGGCGGCTGCGGACTCAGTGTATGAACGCCCCAGCGATAGTGAAGGAAAAGCGATATTTTCCAAGTCAGGATGGTGAGTAACTTTGAGGGGAACCTCCAGGTGTTGGGGATCCCATGTGTCTGCTGCTCTTCTCCTTCTAGATGGTAGTGGTCATGGGTTTGGAAGGTGCTGCCTAAGGAACCTTGGTGAGTTACTGCAGTGCATCTTGCAGATGGTACACACGGCTGCCACCGTTCGGCGGTGATGGAGGGATTTGAATGTTTGTGGAAGGAGGAGCAGTCAAGCAGGCTTCTTTGTCCTGGATGGTATCGAGCTTCTTGAGTGTTGTTGGAGCTGCACTCATCCAGGCAAGTTCCACTGCAGAATCACAGAATAATACAACACAGAAGAGGTTGTTCGGCCCATCGTGTCTGCGCCAACATATGAAAGACACCTGACCTACCTACCTAGTCCCATTTGCCAGCACGTGGCCTTTAACCTTGAATGTCATGATGTGCCAAGAGCTTATCCAGGTACTTTGTAAAGGATGTAATGCAACCCGCCTCTACCACCCTCCCAGGCAGTGCATTACAGACCATCACCACCCTCTGGGTAAAAAGGTTTTTCCTCAAATCCCCCCTAAACCACCTGCCCCTCACCTTGAACTTGTGTCCCCTTGTTACTGACCCTCAACTAAGGCGAACAGCTGCTCCCTATCCACCCTGTCTATGCCCCTCATAATTTTGTACAGCTTGATAAGGTTGCCCCTCAATCTTCCCTGCTCCAGTGAAAACAACCCAAACCTATCCAACCTTTCTTCATGACTTCAATGTTCCATCCCAGGCAACATCCTGGTGAATCGCCTCTGCACCCCCTCCAGTGCAATTACATCCTTCCTATAATGTAGCGATGAGAATTGCGTATAGTACTTCAGCTGTGGCAAGACCAAAGTTCTAAACAACTTCAACATGATCTCCCATCTTTTGTAATCTACGCCTCTATTATACTCCTGACTTGTGCCTTGTAGATGGTGGACAGGAGGTGAGTGACTCGCCATAGGATTCCTAGACTTTGACCTGCCTTGGTAGCCACAGTACTTAAATGTTAGTCCAGTTCAGTTCTGATCAATGGTAACTCCCCAGGATGTTGATTGTGGGTGATTCAGCGATGGTAATGCCATTAAATGTTCAGGGGTGGTGGTTAGATCCCCTCTTGTAGTAGATGTCATTGCTGGCACTTCTGTTGCACGAATGTAACTTGCCACTTGTCAGCCCAAGCCTGGATATTGCCCAGGTCTTGTTGCATTTGGACATGGGCTGCTTCATTATCTGAGGAGTCACGAATGGTGCTGAACATTTTGCAGTCATCTGCAAACATCCCCACTTCTGACCTTATGATGAAAGGGAGGTCGTTGATGAAGCAGCTGAAGATGGTTGTGCCTAAGGCACTACCCTGAGGAAATCCTGCAGTGATGTCCTGGAGCTGAGGTGATTGACCTCCAACCACGACTACCATCTTCCTTTGTGCCAGATATGACTCCAGCCAGCCAAGAGTCCCCCCCCCCCCCCCCCCAATTCCCATTGACTCCAGTTTAGCTAGGGCTCCTTGGTTCCATTCTCGGTCAAATGCTGCCTTGATGTTGATGTGTTGGGTAAGCTGGGTCAACGAGGACTGCGTTTACTGCAGTAGTGAGAGAGACAGGCTTCCAACACTTGAAGAAATGCAACTCGATTTTATTGAACACTTAACTATAATATATGCTTTAACACTATGATGTTAAACACTATGCTGACTTGACTGGAGACCTGTGGCTAACCTGACCAGACTATCTTACAACCACATGGTATTTGTTCTAGCTGCTGCTCACGAGCTCGGACTGTCTCAGAGGCTGGATCCCGAGAGAGCGGGAAAACTGGTGCCCTCTGGCTTTCTAGTGGTCGAGTCCTGTCTGGTGATTGGATGCTGTGTTCTGTGTGTTCACTGGTCATCCTGTGTGTCAATCACTGCCTGTCTGCACACCATTATATACCTGGATGTATATTATGACAGATGTCAAGGTCCAGATGTTGGTCATAATCACATTATTAGCTTGTAAAGATCAGGAACTCCTTGGCTGGGATTTTCCAGCTCTTCCCTCTGGCAAGGTCTTCCGATCCCACTGAAGCTGATCTTACATTGGTGGGTGCCCCGGTGGTGCTGCCAGCGAGCAACGCAAATGGGCATTGACGTCGGTAACCATTGGAAAACCTATTGCAGGTGGGCTGGAAAATCCAGTCTGTGATGTCTAATTTTGCTGTGCTGTCTGGTATAAAGAAGGACCAGATTGAACCAGTTCTGTTATACGTCACATGATTTGCTTGTACAGCACTGAAATGTGACCCCCTGAAACACTTACACATATCACATCAGTTCCTAGCTAAGCGATTCCAAGCTATTTACAGATATTTATAGATAATACAACAATATATAGCACAAGGGGTTTTAAGGATCATCAACCTAGGACGCGATTCTCCGCTGCCCACAACGGGTCGGAGAATAGCGGGAGGGAGTCCCCGACATTTTTCACGCCCTTCCCCCCCATGGCCGCCCCACGACACGAATCGCTGCTCGCCGTTTTTTACGGCGAACAGCGATTCTCCCCAGGCCAATGGGCCGAGTTCCCAGGCCTTTATGACCGTTTCTACGGCAGCAAACACACCTGCTTGCTGCTGTCGTAAAAACGGCCACAACATGCCCGTTCTGGGCATCCAGGGCCCCGATTGGCACGGCAGTACCACGGCCGTGCCAAGGGGGGCATGGGCCCGCGATTGGTGCCCACCGATCGCGGGCAGTGCGTCCGTAACGGACACACTCTTTCTCCCGGGCGGCCAAGGGAGATGATGGCCCCGCGCATGCGCGGGTTGGAGCCGTCCAATCCGCACATGCGCGGCTGACGTCACTGTGCGCGTCAGCCGGCATGTTGCTTGGCGCGCGGACTTAGCGACGGTCGCTACGCGATGCCGTGCTTCACGGGGCCCCGCTGCTAGCCCCGCCCGGGGGGGGGAGAATCGGGTCCCGGGAGGGGGCGCAGAGGCTGCCGTGAAACACGGCCAGTTTCACGGCAGCCTTTACGACTCGCCGCATTTGCGGAGAATCGCGCCCTATGTTTCTCTCCTCACTGATGCTACCAAACCTGCTGAGCACTTCCAGCATTTTCTAGGGGAGGTTCCAGTTTTCCAGCAGAATTTTGCTTTTGGATCCTGGAATTTTTCCTTGTTTTATAAGCCTAGAGATTACAGTTGGAAATATTAGTGAATGAATGCTTATTATGTTCATATGACATTCCTCCGTCCATTATTTTTATTGTTGGGCTGAAAAATAAAACCGACAACATCGCTGTTAAAATAGCAAACAGAGCACACAAACCAGCACACAAATAGTTAAACGGAAAAACAACAGCATTTAAAGATTTTGTTGAAAAAACTGAATCTGGCAATATTTATATTCCACGGTTTATTCACAGGAACACTGTGTTCATGGAAAATAATACTTGTCTTTTTGTCTGGGGAAGGACAAGAACCAGAAGTGCTATGTGTCATTTTCATCAAGTTGTTATCAGTTCCCCATGACGCAGTAATACATCGCAGCAGAATCAGCGTCATTCAACAGAAGCTTGCCAATCTTTTTCTTAAGGAAGGTTTGGACCCTTTGACATGTATATTAAAGCTACTTTATAACTCAAATTCAAATTATGTCCAAAATCCTTCACCTTTCATTCAGTATTTGTGGAAGTTATGGGGTGGGATTTTCGATAGCCAGACGCTGAAATCAGATTCGGCGATCGGGCAGAGAATGGACTCCGACGCCGAAATCGGGGTTGGCACCGGTTTGACCGGTCCGCCATGCTCTGCCCCCTCCAAAATGGCGTGACCATGACGTGTGCCGTGCGCCGTTTCAGCGCCGTTCGCGTGTCATCGGCTGGCCCACTTGCGATGCTCCACTCCCGATGGGCCGAGTCCCCGACTGCATGGGAAATGTGTGGTCTGAGCCGGTGTGCTGGCTGCGGACTGTGTCCAGCGCCGTAACACTCGGCCGGGATCCGTGCCGCTGACTGGGGGGACGACTGCGAGGGCTGGGGGGACTGGTGGGGGGTGGCCAAGGGGTGGGCTGTGGGGTTGCGGTTTGAGGGTTAGGTTACACGCACTGCTGGTGCCATGTTGTATGGCGTGACTGGTGCAGGTCGTCAGTCATGCTCATGCATGGCCCGGGACCCAGCCATTCGCCATCCGTTTTCTGTGTGATCCACGGGCGTTCCACGCGACGCCGCTGCTGGACCCTCACTGGGACCAAAATTAGTGAGAGGTTCACGCCGGTTTTCCAGTCGTGAAACACCATGTCTGGATTCTCCGTTTCAGGGACTATGTCCCACGCCGTCGTAAAAACTGTGGCCTTTTACGCCAGAAAAATTGGCGTCAAAAGGCCATATATTGACAGCCTTGCAGGGGCCAGCAGGGACCCGTTGTGAAGCCTGCAGCTTTAGCTGCAGATGAGGAAACCAGAGCACCCGAAGGAAACCCACGCAGACGCGGGGAGAACGTGCAAACTCCACACAGACTGACAAGGCTGGAATTGAACCCGGGTCCCTGGCACTGTGAGGCAGCAGTGCTAACCACCTCTGATTTCCTCTCATTCACCTAAATCCAATGGTTATGGGACCAACCTGTTTAACCTTTCTTTACAAGATAAGCCCCTGATTCCAGGAGTGGGTCGAGTGAACTTTCTAACTCACGCCTGAATGGCTCCCATGTTCTGGATTCCCCCCACCAGAGGAACTCCCTTATCACTGAGTGCTGAGCTTGTGGCATTTGAGTGCTACAGTGAGAGTTTGGTGACTGAGGGAGTGCTGAACTGGTTGCATTTGAGTGCTACAGTGAGAGTTTGGTGACTGAGGGAGTGCTGAACTGGTTGCATTTGAGTGCTACAGTGCTACAGTGAGAGTTTGGTGACTGAGGGAGTTAGGTGAGGAGGGAGTAAGGTACTCCTTTCATTTAATTTCCTATATTTATCAAAGAGCGTGAAGGGAACCAGGAGTTTAGAGTACAGCTGACTGGGAGCAGAGCCGGAGGGCGGAGGTCCAGTTGGTCCACAGGGCAGCTAATTCTGTAAAGTAAGAGGGGATGGAGGCTAGGGCAGTTGCATGCTCCTCCTGTAGGATGTGGGTGGTGAGGGATACCACTGGTGTCCCCGCTGACTATACCTGCGGGAAGTGCACCCAACTCCAGCTCCTCAGAGACCGTGTTAAGGTACTGGAGCTGGAGCTGGATGAACTTCGGATCATCCGGGAGGCAGAGGGGGTCATAGAGAAGAGTTACAGGGAGGTAGCCACACCAAAGGTACTGGACAAGAGTAGCTGGGTTACAGTCAGGGGAAAGAAAACTAACAGGCAGACAGTGCAGGGATCCCTCGTGGCCATTCCCCTTCAAAACAAGTATACCGTTTTGGATGCTGTTGGGGGGGATGACCTACCGGGGGAAGGCCCCAGCGGCCAGGTCTCTGGCACTGAGTCTGGCTCTGGGGCTCAGAAGGGAAGGGGGGAGCATAGAAAAGCAATAGTAATAGGAGATTCAATGGTTAGGGGAATAGATAGGAGATTCTGTGGTCGCGAGCGAGACTCCCGAAAGGTATGTTGCCTCCCGGGTGCCAGGGCCAGGGATGTCTCTGATCGTGTCTTCAGGATCCTGAAGGGGGAGGGTGAGCAGCCAGAAGTCGTGGTGCACATTGGTACCAACGATGTAGGTAGGAAAAAGGGTGTGGAGGTAATAAACAAGTTTAGGGAGTTAGGCTGGAAGTTAAGGGCCAGGACAGACAGAGTTGTCATCTCTGGTTTGTTGCCGGTGCCACGTGATAGCGAGGCTAGGAATAGGGAGAGAGTGCAGTTGAACACGTGGCTGCAGGAATGGTGTAGGAGGGAGGGCTTCAGGTATTTGGATAATTGGAGCGCATTCTGGGGAAGGTGGGACCTGTACAAGCAGGACGGGTTGCATCTGAACCAGAGGGGCACCAATATCCTGGGGGGGAGGTTTTCTAGTACTCTTCGGGAGGGTTTAAACTAATTTGGCAGGGGAATGGGAACCGGATCTGTAGTCCAGCAACTAAGGTAGACGATAGTCAGGACGCCAAAGCACGTAGTGATGCAGTGGGGAAGGTAACAATGACAAAGGAGAGTACGTGCAGGCAAGGAGATGGGTTGAAGTGTGTATACTTTAATGCAAGAAGCATCAGGAATAAGGTGGGTGAACTTAAGGCATGGATCGGTACTTGGGACTACGATGTGGTGGCCATTACGGAAACTTGGATAGAAGAGGGCCAGAAATGGTTGTTGGAGGTCCCTGGTTATAGATGTGTCAACAAGATTAGGGAGGGTGGTAAAAGAGGTGGGGGGGTGGCATTGTTAATTAGAGATAGTATAACAGCTGCAGAAAGGCAGTTCGAGGGGTATCTGCCTACTGAGGTAATATGGGTTGAAGTTAGAAATAGGAAAGGAGCAGTCACCTTGTTGGGAGTGTTCTATAGGCCCCCCAATAGCAGCAGAGATGTGGAGGAACAGATTGGGAAACAGATTCTGGAAAGGTGCAGAAGTCACAGGGTAGTAGTCATGGGCGACTTCAACTTCCCAAACATTGAGTGGAAACTCTTTAGATCAAATAGTTTGGATGGGGTAGTGTTTGTGCAGTGTGTCCAGGAAGCTTTTCTAACACAGTATGTAGATTGTGCGACCAGAGGGGAGGCCATATTGGATTTAGTACTTGGTAATGAACCAGGGCAGGTGATAGATTTGTTAGTGGGGGAGCATTTTGGAGGTAGTGACCACAATTCTGTGACTTTCACTTTAGTAATGGAGAGGGATAGGTGCGAGCAACAGGGCAAGGTTTATAATTGGGGGAAGGGTAAATACAATGCTGTCAGACAAGAATTGAAGTGCAGAAGTTGGGAACATAGGCTGTCAGGGAAGGACACAAGTGAAATGTGGAACTTGTTCAAGGATCAGGTACTGCGTGTCTTTGATATGTATGTCCCTGTCAGGCAGGGAAGAGATGGTCGAGTGAGGGAACCATGGTTGACAAGAGAGGTTGAATGTCTTGTTAAGAGGAAGAAGGAGACTTATGTAAGGCTGAAGAAACAAGGTTCAGACAGTGCGCTGGAGGGATACAAGATAGCCAGGAGGGAACTGAAGAAAGGGATTAGGAGAGCTAAGAGAGGGCATGAAAAATCTTTGGCGGGTAGGATCAAGGAAAACCCCAAGGCCTTTTACACATACGTGAGAAATATGAGAATGACTAGAGTGAGAGTAGGTCCGATTAAGGACAGTAGCGGGAGATTGTGTATTGAGTCTGAAGAGATAGGAGAGGTCTTGAACAAGTATTTTTCTTCAGTATTTACAAATGAGAGGGGCCATATTGTTGGAGAGGACAGCGTGAAGCAGACTGATAAGCTTGAGGAGATACTTGTCAGGAAGGAAGATGTGTTGCGCGTTTTGAAAAACTTGAGGATAGACAAGTCCCCCGGGCCTGACGGGATATATCCAAGGATTCTATGGGAAGCAAGAAATGAAATTGCAGAGCCGTTGGCAATGATCTTTTCGTCCTCGCTGTCAACAGGGGTGGTACCAGAGGATTGGAGAGTGGCGAATGTCGTGCCCCTGTTCAAAAAAGGGAATAGGGATAACCCTGGGAATTACAGGCCAGTTAGTCTTACTTCGGTGGTAGGCAAAGTAATGGAAAGGGTACTGAGGGATAGGATTTCTGAGCATCTGGAAAGGCATTGCTTGATTAGGGATAGTCAGCACGGATTTGTGAGGGGTAGGTCTTGCCTTACAAGTCTTATTGAATTCTTTGAGGAGGTGACCAAGCATGTGGATGAAGGTAAAGCAGTGGATGTAGTGTACATGGATTTTAGTAAGGCATTTGATAAGGTTCCCCATGGTAGGCTTATGCAGAAAGTAAGGAGGCATGGGATAGTGGGAAATTTGGCCAGTTGGATAACAAACTGGCTAACCGATAGAAGACAGAGAGTTGTGGTGGATGGCAAATATTCAGCCTGGAGCCCAGTTATCAGTGGCGTACCGCAGGGATCAGTTCTGGGTCCTCTGCTGTTTGTGATTTTCATTAACGACTTGGATGAGGGAGTTGAAGGGTGGGTCAGTAAATTTGCAGATGATACGAAGATTGGTGGAGTTGTGGATAGTGAGGAGGGCTGTTGTCGGCTTCAAAGAGACATAGATAGAATGCAGAGCTGGGCTGAGAAGTGGCAGATGGAGTTTAACCCTGACAAGTGTGAGGTTGTCCATTTTGGAAGGACAAATCTGAATGCGGAATACAGGGTTAATGGTAGGGTTCTTGGCAATGTGGAGGAGCAGAGAGATCTTGGGGTCTATGTTCATTGTTCTTTGAAAGTTGCCACTCAAGTGGATAGAGCTGTGAAGAAGGCCTATGGTGTGCTAGCATTCATTAGCAGAGGGATTGAATTTAAGAGCCGTGAGATGATGATGCAGCTGTACAAAACCTTGGTCAGGCCACATTTGGAGTACTGTGTGCAGTTCTGGTCACCTCATTTTAGGAAGGATGTGGAAGCTTTGGAAAAGGTGCAAAGGAGATTTACCAGGATGTTGCCTGGAATGGAGAGTAGGTCATACGAGGAAAGATTGAGGGTGCTAGGCCTTTTCTCATTAGAACGGAGAAGGATGAGGGGCGACTTGATAGAGGTTTATAAGATGATCAGGGGAATAGATAGAGTAGACAGTCAGAGACTTTTCCCCGGGTGGAACACACCATTACAAGGGGACATAAATTTAAGATAAATGGTGGAAGATATAGAGGGGATGTCAGAGGTAGGTTCTTTACCCAGAGAGTAGTGGGGGCATGGAATGCACTGCCTGTGGTAGTAGTTGAGTCGGAAAATTTATGGACCTTCAAGCGGCTATTGGATAGGTACTTGGATTAGGGTAGAATAAGGGAGTGTAGGTTAACTTCTTAAGGGCAGCACGGTAGCATTGTGGATAGCACAATTGCTTCACAGCTCCAGGGTCCCAAGTTCGATTTCGACTTGGGTCACTGTCTGTGTGGAGTCTGCACATCCTCCCCGTGACTGCGTGGGTTTCCTCCGGGTACTCCGGTTTCCTCCCACAGCCCAAAGATGTGCAGGTTGGGTGGATTGGCCATGACAAATTGTCCAAAATTCTATGATTAACCTAGGACAAAAGTTTGGCGCAACATCGTGGGCCGAAGGGCCTGTTCTGTGCTGTATTTCTCTAAAAAAAAAAAATCAGTGTCTATGCCATTGAATACCTTTATCCTTTTAAGGACCTCAGAAAGTTTACCCCTCAACATTTTATACCCCAGGAATACAACCACTGTTTGAACTTGACTATACAGAGGATAATTTCAAAGTTTGCAGATGGTACAAACTGCAGACAAAAGCAAAATCTTGCACATGCTGGAAATCTGAAATAAAGACAAATAATTCTCAGTCGGTCAGGCAGCATCTGTGGAGAGGGAAACAGAGTTAGTGGCCCAGATCTTTCAGCCTCTGAATAGATGGAGATTGAAGGCATCCCAAAAGATACACGCAAGGCTCCTTGGAAGTTCTGATGTATGCACATCCTGGGTCTTACGTGGGAAGTTAAGATTCCGATTACTGGTTTTACCCAGCCCGAATGTCTCCAAGACTGGCCATGCAGAGCTAGGGCACACAGTTTAAGAATAAGAGGCTTCCCTTTTAAGGCGGAGATGAGGAGAAATCTTTTCACTCAGAGCCATTGATATGTGTTATTCCCCTGAAAGCAGTGGAGTCTGCCTCATTGAACTTATTGAAGGCAGAGTTAGACAGTTTTTTTGATAGGCAAGGAAGTCAAGGGTTATGGGGAGCTGACAGGAGAATGGAATTGAGACGGTTACCAGATAAACCTTGAGCTTACTAAATGGCAGGGCAGGTTCGAAGGGCTGCCTGGCCTTCTCCTACTCCTAAGTCCTATGTTCCTTTCAGTACATTGCCACACAAAGTTCTGAAACCCTCTAAGGCTGTAGATGTTGAGTCAATTTAGTTTTTTATGACTGAAATCAACATTTTTGTTAAGTAAAAATAACAAGGAATATGGATTGAAGATGGATAACAGTTCAGCCATTAACTGCTAGAATGTCAGTACATATTTGAGACTGAATCGGTTCCTCTCATGTAATGTTTTGCCATGGAAAGTAGTTGAGACAAATTGTAAAGTAGAAAACATTATGAAGCAGAGAAACATGCAGGGGAATAGTGAAGGAGCAGGGCAGGAAGATTAGTTTTGGACTGCCGTAGCATAAAGTCAGCACGAACCAAATGGGCTAAAACGTTCATTTCTGAGTTGCAAGTATGTTAGGATGAATGGTCATTGACCTGAAACATTAACTCTGTTTCTCTCTCCACAGATGATGCACAACCTGCTGAATATTTCCAGCACTTTATGTTTTTATTTTATACTTTCAGCTTCTGAAGCTTTTTTCTCCTGAATTCAGTTTTAATGCTTGGAACGAGCTGTAAATGTCAGGAGCCAAATTGGATAATCTTAGACAAGCACGCATTTAAAATCTCTGTCTTGGAACACAACAGGGAATCAAAGAATCTGAGCATTGAAACATTATTCGACAAGGTTTGTGTGTCAAGCAGAATATATATATATATGATATATATATATGAATAGTCACATTTCACAAATATAAAATCTTCCATAGTTGTCTTTCTGCAAGCTCTAATTTAGACAGCCGCTATAGTTCTCTGGCTCAACGTTAAAAGAGGGATATGAGGAGAATGAATTGGCATCCCAAATATTGGATGTTATTTTTATGTAGTCATGTTGGAGCAGACAATGTCTGTAAGGTATTATTCTTGAACTGTAAATATTATTTCACAAGATCTGAAGTGGAAAATTGTCCATCTTCCAGTGTGTTCAACTCTTCCCTAACTGTCGACAAAAAGCCACTGCCAAAAATAAAGTGATCCTTGGCATCGGAGAATTAAATGTCAAAATACATGCAAGTTATTTGTTCCATATGCTGTGCGCCAGTCACACTTTTCAGGCCTAATTCGGTGTTCAGAATGGTAAACAATACAGGTCAGCAAAACACACTGGCTAACATTAATCACCTCTTCACTGAATAATACATATTCTAATGCATTCCATTCATTCATTGTGATATAGAGTGTTGGTGTAGCCATGCTGGCCACGCAAAATGGACACTGAGCCAAACTAAAATGGAAGACTGCTGGGAAACAGACAGTTTAGCCAGAACAGCAGTCTGCAAAGAGCAGTTTGCATTCTGCAGCAGCAGAAACCAGTTTGGGCTCAGGTGAAAAGACCTTAGCTAGGTGCAAATGGCAAAACGCTTTGCATGCTAATGAGGCCATCAGACTTGAACACCCACACAATAGATACATTTGGTTCTGAATGGACACATTCTAATCAAGACCCAGACATCGAGGCACCAGAAACCTCCAAACAAAAGGACATAAGAAACGCCCCCTCCATCACGGAGACCCCCTCGCATTGGGGAATTAATCCAGTATCGATAAGAAATTGATCCAATAGGTAGAGCCCGCCCGAGAAGAGGGAAGGACAATGGAACCCCTATAAAAGATAGGGACCTCGTGTTGTCCGGTCTGTTAAACCCGTGCTCCGGCTCTGACTGACACCTCGCATCCTGACTCCAGCCGTTGAGCACCAGCCGCCGAAACCGTAAGTTCAACGCTCGCTACGCGATCCAAGCCCACTAGACTCCCAAGTACCAGAACGCTTGCTGAAGGCTGCAGACAAAACCAGGACGAAGGCCTCGTTCTCTGACCTTGCCTGTTCCTGTTAGATAAGTATTCTGTTTGCTTAAGTTTAGTTATAGCTTAGTCTCTTAGTGTGCATGAGTATTTATTATAACTGTATAATAAATATTGATCGTTTGAACTTTACTAATCGGTGTATCGTCTTTATTACTTTGAACTTGACCTTGGAATACTTGTGACGTTGCCTATACGGCAACTGGCGACTCCAGAGCTAAATAATTACATAGAACAGAGCCTAGCAGTGTTAAGCACACGTCGAACTCGGAGGCGTGTTAATACACTCCAATAAACGCGTTTTACGCCCATAGTAAAACGTGCAACACTTAGTGGCGACATCCGCCGGGACCCTGTTGTAAGTGGAAACACCACAGTGTCCAGGACCCTGAAATTTGAATTGGAACTCCAAATTGCAGAGAAAGAAAGAGATCACAAGTATTCAAGGTGTTCAAAATAATAAGCGAAATTCGGAAGTGTGTTTTAGTGCATGCGTACTAACAGGGCTGTAAGGTAAAACTGAAAGCTTTTTGTTGCGACAAACTTTCGGTAGTTTTGTGATCGGAAAATAGCGTAAGCCGTACCCTTTTCTCGAAACACCACCCCAGCAACCCCCTGTTCCAAATTATAAAAAGAGAGTCAGAGGAAATGGCCATGCAGGCAATGGAACGTCTGATGGATCCAGCAAAGTTTGTGGTCGCAGCGACCAGCAGCAGTAGCAGGGTAGGCCAGTGTCCCACGTGGGAGCTGGAACTCCGCAAATATCTGCAGGGAAAGGGATGGCCCCTTTGGAAAGAGTTTTGTGCAAATGAGGAGACAGGTCCCGGAAGTATAGGTCATACTTGGTGGGAGAACCTCTCTCAAATACACAAAAAGAGTTTAGGTAAAGCACGCAAGCCGATGGCGATTGTGTCCTGTTTGGCACAGTTGCGAGGCGCAGAGGAGGTCATCAGGACGCTCCGGGCAGATTTAGAGGAAAGGAACCGAATGAGTAAGGTCGATGTCAGGGACATCGAGAAAGAAAACCTGGAATTAAAAGGGAAGTTGGCAGAGAAGGATAGAGAGGTGGATGATGCCAAGAGGGCTCACCAGTCTTGTCTAGCTCATCTGAACAGTTCCCAGACCCAGTATGAGAAAGCCTATCAGGACGTGCAACGTGCCGTTCTGATAAGACAGGAATCGGAAAAGCAGGTGGAGGCATTGCAGAGGCAATGTTCCGATCTCAAAGCAGCTTTGAGAGCACTCCACGCTGCAACGACCGAACAAAGACAAAGCACAGTTGACCACGCGAAATGCAGGAAACAGATTGCGGAACTGCAATCTCTGCTTTCGGTGCAGAATGGCTTCCAAAGCACCTTTGGAGCACAGTTAGATGGGGAAAACGCCCCAGATTGGCAGGAATTAAGCGAGACAGCGCAGCGTTATGTTCAGGGAACATGTGCGCCAGCAGCTCAGCAGAAACGACAGGCACCCCAACCCCCCACAGCTCAGACCATAACCGCACCCATGAATTCCGTAACCACACAGAGGAAAGCCGAATCAGAAGGCGCCCCAGACATAACTTACACCACCCCTTTAACAGTAACCCAGCTAAGGGACGCTTGTGAAAAGATCACTCCGTTCCTCCCCACCGCAGACCCCCACCAGTTTTTCGCTAAAGTAAAGCAGCAGGCTACCATGTACGGCCTGGATGAGAGAGAGCAGGTTAAGCTCACCGTGCTGAGCTTAGACCAGAGTGTAGTGGCAGCCCTCCCCGACCCACAAAACGTGGCAGGAGGCAGCCTAGAGGAGATGCACACTGCCATTTTAGATGCCATCGGGTACAATAGAGGTGACCCCGTAGAAGGATTGAATAAGTGCAGGCAGAAGAGATCCGAACACCCCACAGCATTCGCAGGAAGGCTGTGGATTCACTTCAGCGCAGTTTTCGGACAGCTAGATAGAGCGCATTTAACCCGTGAAAACATGGTTAAGTGGACGCGCACAATTATCTCACACGCAACAGAAGCAGGACAGAGTGCTTGCAATAGTTACGACCCCTCAGAAGAGGCCCATAACGAAAAATGGGTCCTGAAAAGATTGTCCCGCGCTTGGGAGCAATCGCTTCAGGCAAAAGGAAAGGTTAGATCCCCAGAAGAGGCTCAGGCTGCTGCAGATATCCAAGCAGTCAGAGAGCACCAGAAGCCCGCATGGGTAAATGAAGGCAAGAGCAGCCCTCAACAGAAAGGACAGGAATGCTATAACTGTGGACAGTTAGGGCATTGGGCAAAAGAGTGCCAAGCACCCCAGCGATCTCAGAGAGGCCAGCAGACAGGCACTCTGAACCGCAACAAGGCAAAACCCATCCACAATGTAGCAGTACAGTCAGGACCCACCAATGTGGACGAGACGAACTGACGGTGTTCGGGCTCCCCCACTTGGGTCTGTGACACACTATGGGACTCATCAGGGAGGCCCGTAGTCACGGCAAAAGTCAAAGGGAAGCCCATAGAGTTACTGTGGGACACAGGAGGATCCCGCACCACCATTAACTCCACGACCACGGCACACTCAGACACGTGGCCGACCACCTCCACCATCACACTTAGCGGGTTCACCGGACACTCGCAGCAGGGACATATCACAGCACCCGTAGCGATCCAGCTAGGGAACATTAGCACAAGGCACCCCGTAGTTTTAGTAAATCTTCCCCGGACAGCAGAGCACATCCTGGGGATAGATTTTATGAACGCTCACAGCTTGTCGTTCGACCCAGTGAACCAGTGTGTCTGGCGAATGGCTAGATCAGACAGAGCCCCAGCCACCCTCACAGTAGGAGACTACGCTAATCGGATTAGCGCAGTGGGAGAGTACTCATTCGACCTGACTACACTCCACACCGACAGACAAATTAAGGCCCTACTAAACAAACACAGGACAGCATTTGCAAGTCACCGTCATGACTGTGGCAGAATGACTGGACAAGTTCATGTTACCGGACAGGACCCCCGACCGCAAAAGCAATATAGATTTCCCCTCGAGGCAGAGGTGGAAATAGAAAAGGTTATAGGCAGCTTGTTGGACCAAGGTGTACTGAGAACGGTAGCCTCCACCAACAATGCCCCTATTTGGCCAGTGAGGAAACCCGATGGATCATGGCGTCTGACCATCGATTATCGGGAACTCAACAAAGTAACCCCCGCAGTAGCCCCAACGGTAGCTACTAGTCCCGAGACCATGCTCAAGCAGGGTCTCAACGCCAAGTACTTCACGGTATTGGACATCAGTAATGGATTCTGGTCAATACCATTGGCAAAAGCGTGCCAATACAAATTCGCATTCACTTTTAAAACTCAGCAGTACACGTGGACATGCCTCCCACAAGGATTCCACAATTCACCCTCCATTTTCCACCGACAGCTGGCAAGTGGATTAGAAAAATTTTCCCGACCCGAATGTCTGGTACAGTATGTAGACGACCTACTACTGCAGACAGACACAAAGGCAGAGCACATTTCGCTTCTGGCCGAACTCCTGGAACTCTTAACTGAAATTGGCTGTAAAGTTAACCCGAAAAAGGCCCAAATATTGGAAAGTAAAGTGATGTATTTGGGATCAGTCATCACGCACGGCAAACGCGAGATCGAATTCAAAAGAATTGATTCGATCGTCAAATTGCCCCTTCCCCAGAATGTTTCAGCCCTCCGGTCGTTTTTAGGACTGGTTGGCTATTGTCGGAACCACATCGACGGATTCGCGACAAAAGCCGCCCCACTTTCAGACCTCCTTAAGAAAGGAGCTCCCTGGGAATGGCTTCCGCAGCATACAGGCGCTGTGGAAGAGTTAAAACGAGCCCTTAGTGCGGCACCCGCGCTGCTAGTCCCCGACCAACTTTCCCCGTACGCAATCGAGGTAGCTAGCACAGATCTAACCCTCTCGGCCGTGTTGCTTCAGGAACGGCACGAGCAGCTAAGACCAGTGGCTTATGCCTCCCGACTGTTAGACCCGGTAGAACAAGGATTTTCAGCCTGTGAGAGGCACCTCCTTGCTGTCTTCTGGGCAGTGCAGTATTTCTCATACATCACCGGACTAAACCCCATCACCATTCTAACCGAACATACACCCACACAGCTACTACTAGACGGTCGACTGAAGGACGGTTCAGTTAGCCAGATTAGGGCAGCTAGGTGGACCCTACTTTTACAAGGACGGGACATTACTGTAAAACGGACACGCACACACACATACTTAGCAGACAACCTCCAATATCCCGGACAGCCCCATGACTGTGAAATTGTAGCTCCCCTGCATAACACAGGACCCTTTTTAGCCAAAACACCCCCCAGGAAGATAGGGAACCCGAAACAAAGCCCCCAGCCCACAGACACGTGTGGACCCTTGAGGATTTATGTAGACGGTTCCTCCACAGTTCTAAATGGTGAGCGTATCACAGGATGCGGCATCTATGTCGAGGACGCGCAGGGGCGCGCTCTCGAAGAGATAGCTCTTAAGTTACCAGGTCACTTAGGCGCGCAGGCAGCAGAGCTAGCAGCCATAGCGTACATAGTGGACCACCCCGATTCTTTCCCCAGCCCAGCAGACATATATTCAGACAGCTTATATGTCTGCAATAGCCTCACAGATTTTCTGCCCCTGTGGAGGACAAGAGGTTTTGTATCCGCAGACGGAAAACCCCTTCCATCAGCCCCCTTACTCCAGCATATCCTAGAGAAAGCGAAGGACAGGACCTTCGGCATTATAAAAGTTCGCAGCCACCATAGGTCATCACCCCCTGGGAATGTAAAGGCCGACGCATTGGCTAAGGCAGGTTCCAGGAGAGGACACTTATGGACCCCCCCAGCTAGCGCACCAGCTAGCGCCCCTGTGAGCGCAGTCCAAGTCTCACAGACTGATATTAAAGATCTCGTGGCAGCACAGAAACAGGACGGAGACCTCAGGGAGGTTTTCAAGGGAAACTTTGTGCCTGCGTACGAGCACTTTAAACACGCACTGACCACACATGAGGGTGTGATCATTAAGGACCAACTTTATGTGGTCCCACAGCAGGACAGGAATCAGATGATTGCCTTGTTCCATGACGGACACGGGCATCAGGGAATTGATGCAACAACGAGGCACCTCAGGCAACTCTGTTGGTGGCCTAATCTCAGGACTGATGTCACACACTACATTGAGAATTGCCTGATTTGTGCTCAGAATAACCCGGAGAGGTATTCTAAGAAAGCACAACTTCGGCATACTCGCCCAGTTAACGGCCCTTGGACAAACCTCCAGATCGACTTTATAGGTCCATTGCCCCCTTGTCGGAATGGCTATAAATACGTTCTGGTGGTGATAGATACCTTTACCAAATGGGTAGAGGCATTTCCCTCACGAACAAACACAGCTAAGACAGCTGCAAAGATCCTGACCCACCACATCTTCACGAGATGGGGTTTACCCCGAAGTATCGATTCGGACCAGGGATCTCACTTTACAGGACGGGTCATGAGGAACGTCCTGACAATATTCGGAATCAAACAGAACTTCCATATTGCGTATCATCCACAGTCCAGCGGGATTGTGGAGCGCATGAATCGGACCCTAAAAACTACCCTCAGAAAAATGGTTCAAGAGAATAATTCCACATGGGATTCAGTGCTCCCATTTGCACTTATGTTCATAAGGAACACTGTCTCCACATCTACAGGATACACACCACACACACTCATGACCGGACGCCCTATGAAAGGTACAGAATTCCTTTTAGGACTGGACATGACAAGCCCCGAAGTGACGGCCCTCACACATGAAAAGGCAGTTAAAGAACTAGTTGAGACTGTGAGGTCTGCACAGATCGCAGCCGCAGTCCAGCTAGGGAAACGCCGACAGCAACGGACTGCCTGTTTCAATAAGACCGTACACACCACAGAATTCCAGGTTGGGCAACAGGTAATGTTATCTGTTTATAACCCCAGCAGTTTTTTGGCTCCAAAATATTCCGGTCCCTACTCAATTTCGGACAAAATTAGCCCCTCCGTTTACAGGATAAAGTATCCTAATGGGAAGACCGCGTGGTTCCATATAAACCAGTTAAAGGCATATGGAACACAGGCCAACCATGCTCACCATGTCCTGCTGGATGCAGCAGAACACTTCACCCCGCCCACCAGAGACACTTTTCCACCATCCCCCTCACAGACCAGTTCATCAACGGACTCGCCCACGACTCCGCCCACAGACCACTACAGACCACGCCCCGACACGCCCACAAGCTGCCACAGCAGAGACAGCAGGACAGACACTGACTCTGAAGACAGCGACAGCACACAGCCATACAGCCCACACTGCACCAACTACGACCCCGACTCCAGTGACCCCATGGAAGTCACCTACCTCAAATATCCAGAACCACCACCCGACCCCGACTACCCCGACAACACACTCGACACTACACAATGGCACAGGGACAATTCCTACAGACTTGTCCGCAATGACGAGAGTGACCCCCGGTCACACAATTCCAAAATAGCATGCCTGATCCACACAAGGGTGTGGGATCCGGGAGAGCAGGACGACACGGTGTCTGACTCCCGACACGGCAACCCCTTTGTGACCCTGTTCACAGAGGCAGAATCAAAGTGAGGTGTCCAGATGATGTAAGATAGGAATCGTTTGAGGGAAACGATGTCCTTTCTGATGGAACCTGCACGTATGTTTGTCTTCGTTTTATGTTTGTTTGTTTTCAGGAATGTAAATGTTTCAGTTGGAGGATGGACATCTTCTTTTCAGCTGAAAAGATTGTGACCACCTCACATACACGTTAGCTTGTCCGCAGATACTTTTGAGAACTTCGGTTTGATTGGAGATCTTTTCCAAAGTTGTAACACTTGTGACAGCCTGGTGAGCAGCTCACCGTATCGTCTAAAATATCTGAAGACCAGCTCATGTCCTCAGTTGGAGCATCTTGGCTCCCTTGGTTTCTTTTTCAGGTGCCCCTCTATTCGGCGAAATAGAGGCTGCAAGTCATGGTAGACACATTCGTACCCGTTTTTTCCAGGTTACTCAGGCAGTGGACAAACGGCACTGAGGACCCGCCCTGTCTGAGAACCAACCCTTGGTCAGCCAAGCTCAGGTATGGCACAGCACGCCCTACCCGGGGATCCCATCCAACTCGTACCCGTAGCGGCCCATACGCAACTCATTCGGATGTTTATTTCCAAGTTTGTTTTCATTTTACGTTAGGTAGCCCTTCGGCCACCATCCCACATGCTATTTACATCCGGGAACATTCGGATGGTAAATCAGCAAAGCCTGCGAGACGGCTCGCAGAAGGAAGGATTGTTAGGTGTATGCTGGTCTTTAAATTCGCTTTTTGAAAAAAAAAATGAGGGGAGTCACAGGGTGTGACTTAGCCAGTCATTTTAAAGGGTCAATTGGGTTTTGAAAGACAGATGCACTAACAAGTAAAGGTCTTAAACTGTGTATTGACAGATACTGTGCTTGATCCCAAAGGTTTCAAAGGACGAGACAGAGGTCGAAGCCAGGATTGTCAATACCGGAGGAAGAAGGAAGAGAAAGAAGAAGAACAGCAAAATGATGGAAGCCCACTTATTACTGTTTAATGTCATATGTATATGTGTGGAAACAAGACACGTTTCCCCCACAACCCCCACCGTAAATGTTTCCATTACAGCAAACCCCCAGTGCTCAGCTCTGATCAGCGAGGTTCAGACCTGGTGTACTAAATTCATGACGTGGTACTCCATGTCCTACATAATCGAATCACTGTTGGTGATCGCGATCCTCATCATCCTAGTGCAGACCCTCAGGTTGAGGAAATGGAAGAGGAGAGCCTCTCGTTCCAGCACCTCACCCATCTATAGAGTGCAATCCCCCATCTTCGGATTCCACCAAACCCCTCAACCCCTCACTGATTACAACACTCTGTAAATAAAATTCAGCCATGTATTATATTGTTCCATACTCGACTGCCGAGTTGGGAAGTGTGATGTTGTGGTGTGAATGGTTAAGGTTTTAGAGTGATTAAATGTTTAAGTTAAGGTTAAGGTTAATAGTGATAGGTAGAGGTTCCCAGTTGTAGTAATGCATGTCCCTTTGACATAGGGCCAAGTAGAAATGTTAGTTAAAATTTTTTTTCTCTTCTTCCCATAGTTTAGAACAGAGTAGAACAGGAACTGGCAAGAGGTCAGAACACAAGGAAGGCAAAGTACATAGGTGATCCTTCACAATAGTATGATTGTGAGGATCACAAGGAGGGAATGTAGCCATGCTGGCCACGCAAAATGGACACTGAGCCAAACTAAAATGGAAGACTGCTGGGAAACAGACAGTTTAGCCAGAACAGCAGTCTGCAAAGAGCAGTTTGCATTCTGCAGCAGCAGAAACCAGTTTGGGCTCAGGTGAAAAGACCTTAGCTAGGTGCAAATGGCAAAACGCTTTGCATGCTAATGAGGCCATCAGACTTGAACACCCACACAATAGATACATTTGGTTCTGAATGGACACATTCTAATCAAGACCCAGACATCGAGGCACCAGAAACCTCCAAACAAAAGGACATAAGAAACGCCCCCTCCATCACGGAGACCCCCTCGCATTGGGGAATTAATCCAGTATCGATAAGAAATTGATCCAATAGGTAGAGCCCGCCCGAGAAGAGGGAAGGACAATGGAACCCCTATAAAAGATAGGGACCTCGTGTTGTCCGGTCTGTTAAACCCGTGCTCCGGCTCTGACTGACACCTCGCATCCTGACTCCAGCCGTTGAGCACCAGCCGCCGAAACCGTAAGTTCAACGCTCGCTACGCGATCCAAGCCCACTAGACTCCCAAGTACCAGAACGCTTGCTGAAGGCTGCAGACAAAACCAGGACGAAGGCCTCGTTCTCTGACCTTGCCTGTTCCTGTTAGATAAGTATTCTGTTTGCTTAAGTTTAGTTATAGCTTAGTCTCTTAGTGTGCATGAGTATTTATTATAACTGTATAATAAATATTGATCGTTTGAACTTTACTAATCGGTGTATCGTCTTTATTACTTTGAACTTGACCTTGGAATACTTGTGACGTTGCCTATACGGCAACTGGCGACTCCAGAGCTAAATAATTACATAGAACAGAGCCTAGCAGTGTTAAGCACACGTCGAACTCGGAGGCGTGTTAATACACTCCAATAAACGCGTTTTACGCCCATAGTAAAACGTGCAACACTTGGCCTCAATATTATGGTGAGGTTATCAGCCTTCAGCATCATGAACAAAAAATTAGCTAAATATTGGATGTGGCTCATTAGTAGATGCAGAGGTAGAGATGCACACTTTGCCTGTGCCCAAGGAAAGGGTTGCAGACAGCACCTAAGCTCAAGCTGCCTCCTCAGCCCTGTTATTATGGCATGCAGCCCAGCCTAAACACAATGCAGACTAGCTGTGCACAGAGCAGTAGAACAGGTTCATGTGAAGCTGGGTCCAATTAAAACTCCTCTGTAGCTCTCAAAGGGGAGATGCCTTCTGGCTACAGCAAGTGGTGGAGCCATCTGTTTCTCATAAGGAAGAGGAGAAATGAAGCAGCAAGCTGGGAGAGAGGGTTCCCAGGTTCTCTAATGCACCTGCAAGCTTTAGTGCAGAAGGTGGAAAGGAGGTAAAGGGTAATATTTCCACAGAAGGCCAAAGGCCCTCAGAGGATAGTATACATGATGGAGATCTGGTGGTAATGAGACCCCAACTAATGCTTTGAGGACAGAAATTCAAATCCCACCATTGCATCTGGTGAAATATAAATTTAATTAATAAATCTGGAATTAAAAGCAAGTTGACCGTGAAACAACTGTCTTGTCATAAAAATCCATCTGGTTAATTAATGCCCTTCAGACAACTCACTAGGACTCCTTGGACAGCACCTTCCAAAGCCATAACCTCTACAACCTCGAAGAACAAGGGCAACAAACACATGGGAACACCAGCATGCAGATTTCCCTTCAAGTCACACACGATTCAAACTACATTGCTTTCCTCAATGGTTACTGGGTCAAAAATCTGAAATTCCCTTCCCGAACAACACAATGGGTGTACTTACACCAGGATGGCCTGCAGTGGTTCCAAAAAGCCACTTACCGCCATCTTCTCAAGGTCAGATGGGCAACAAATGCTGGCCTGGTCAGTGATGCTCACATAGAACATAGAACAGTACAGCACAGAACAGGCCCTTCGGCCCTCGATGTTGTGCCGAGCAATGATCACCCTACTCAAACCCACGTATCCACCCTATACCCGTAACCCAACAACCCCCCCCCCCCCCCCCCCTAACCTTACTTTTTTAGGACACTACGGGCAATTTAGCATGGCCAATCCACCTAACCCGCACATCTTTGGACTGTGGGAGGAAACCGGAGCACCCGGAGGAAACCAACGCACACACGGGGAGGACGTGCAGACTCCACACAGACAGTGACCCAGCCGGGAATCGAACCTGGGACCCTGGAGCTGTGAAGCATTTATGCTAACCACCATGCTACCGTGCTGCCCACATCTCATGGAAGAATAAATAAAAAGTATACACTTCAAAGTGAATAGGAACCACTGAGCTCAATGCAAGGAGTCTTTATTTTTTCAATGGGATGAAGGCATTGGGGACAAGGCAAGTGTTTGTTGCCCATCCCTAACTGCAACAACTGACTGGATTGCTAGGCCATTTTAGATAGTAGTTAAGAGTCACCCATATGATGTGGTCTGGAGTCGCATATAGGGAACCAGGTAAGGGCCACAGTTTTCAGTTCCACTAGCACTATTAACCAATTGAATTCAAATTCCACCACATGGGGATTTGAACCCATCCCCAGAACATTAATTAGCCTGGGGTAGCCTTACCATTACACCAGTGTTTCCCCTAACATGGAGGACCTTGCTATTATATCATCCAAAGTTCAATTAGCTCTCATTGAATGGTCAGGGTCAATTAATGCATCTTCTTGTCTTCAACCCACTGCACCAGCAACCTCGCATGCCGTTTAATGTACCACATTCCCATCACTCATCCATCTAGCAATCAGGACCCATCAACAATACTTAGATGCTTCACCTTACCCTCACATTGTGACAATCTTTGAACCAGCTGCAGTACAGTAAGGAAATTTTGTAATTTCTTTAAATCGTCAAAAATTAATTTTAAGGATGTTTGAAAATTACTTTTAAGTTTTTGCATAAATTGTAAAGGCATCAGTTGCAATCTTCTCGGATAATAAAAAATACTGGTCCATGTGAAATAATATTAAGAAGCCATGTGGTTAGGTGCAAAGGAGGTCTGCAGACACAAAGAGGAGCTACAAATAGAGGAGCTGGAGGGCAAAGGCACAAATGCAGACACAAAGGGAAAACAGACAGAGATGGAAAGTGAGGAGAAAAACATCACTCAGAAGAGATCAGTTATTTTTTGTTTGGCAGAAAAGGAGACTGGAGGTTTTAGTGGCAACATGGAAGTTGGTTAAAGTATCCTAAAATCTGGAAAGCTGTGTGAACAGCTCAGACATTAAAGACCTGGGTGTTTTTCCAAGAGTAGCCAAACTGTGAACTGGGGTATGGTTGGTTGGTTGAAACAGAACTCTGGGGCAGCACGGTGGCCTAGTGGTTAGCACAACCGCCTCACGGCGCTGAGGTCCCAGGTTCGATCCCGGCTCTGGGTCACTGTCCGTGTGGAGTTTGCATATTCTCCCCGTGTCTGCGTGGGTTTCGCCCCCACAACCCAATAATGTGCAGAGTAGGTGGATTGGCCACGCTAAATTGCCCCTTAATTGGAAAAAATAATTGGGTAATCTAAATTTATAAAAAAAAAAGAAACAGAACTCTGGAAAGTTACACCATTAGAACTGTCATGACCCAAGCGAGACAAGAATCATAAAAATATGCCTTTTCAATGATGATAGTATATGTGAAACTCAAAGTTGAAAGCTCTAGAAGCTTCTCAGTCATTTGGCGTTGCCAGTCCTACAGGCCCCCTATTGTCTGCATCATTGTGTTGACACCCTCAGTAATGCCCCTCAGTGACTGCCCCATGCTCTGGAGTGCCTCGGCAATGTCCACATGCGTCTGGAACATGTCCCTCATCAACTGGGACATGATGTCAAGGTCCTCAGCCATGGTCATCACAGACCTTGCGCATCACCACTCAAGATACGAAGGTCATGCTCCAAGTTTTCCACTGCGGTCGCGACCCTAGCAGTGTTAGCCAGGGTTGTCCATGTTTTGTCCATTGTCCATGTTTTGTGCAGTTTGAAGCCCATTTTTTCCAACTTGGTAATAGCGGCCAACTCAATGGCAGCACTTTTGGATCTGGCTGAGAGACAGTATCTGATGGACAGTGTTTCACTTTTCAATGCAACATAGATAGAAACCACACAACCCCCAAGTGCAGCAGGGAAAATGTGAACTGAGACCAGACATCAAATAATTTCTTTAACTTTTGTTTTCAGTTTCCTTCCTGTCTTTTTGAATTTCAACTTTACTTCCTTCACTTATCTTACTTTCTCTAATTGATTTGAGACTGAATTAAATATTGTTACGATTAAGTGAGGAGAGGAGGAATGGCTTCCCTCTTTTTCCATTCCTCTTTTGACTGAAACAGTTTTTTTTTAAATGTGCTTGCCACTTTCGTGAGTTCTTTTATTCATTTACGGGATGTTAGCGTCACGGGCAAGGCCAGCATTTAATGCCCATCCTTCCTTACCATTGAGAAAATGATGGTGAATTTCCTTCCTGAACCATTACAGTCCCTGAGGTGTTGGCACAAACACAGTGTTGTTAAGGAGGGAGTTCCAGGATTTTGACGCAGCCACAGTGAGGGAACGGTGATATATTTCCAAGTCAGGATAGTGAGTGACTTGGAGGGGAACTTCCAGGTGGTAGTGAACCCATGTATCTGCTGCCCTTGTCCTTCTAGATGGTAGTCGTTTTGTGTTTGGAAAGTGCTGCTTTAAGAGCCTTGGTGAGTTCCTGCAGTGCATCATCTAGATCAGGGGTGGGCAAACTACGGCCCGCGGGCCGCATGCGGCCCGCCAAAGGTATTTCTGCGGCCCACCAAGTCATTAAAAAAAAATTAAAAATTTTTTTTTTTTTTTTTTAATTTTATTTTAAGGTTAATGGGGGGGGGGGGGGCTGTTGGGTTACTTACTGGTATAGGGTGGATACGTTGACTTGAGTAGGGTGATCATTGCTCGGCACAACGTCGAGGGCCGAAGGGCCTGTTCTGTGCTGTACTGTTCTATGTTCTATATGAGGCGCCCAGAATCATAACCGGGTGAAGTAATTATTTTACTTAATATACTATGCGGCCCTTTGTGAATTGTGAATTTCTGAATGTGGCCCTTGCACGGAAAAGTTTGCCCACCCCTGATCTAGATGGTTCACACTGCTTCTACTGTGCATCAGTGGTGGAGGGAGTGAATGCTTGTGGGGGGGGGGGAGTACCCCCCCAAGCGAGCGGTTTTGCGCTGGATGGTGTTGAGCTTCTTGCTTGTTGTTGGAGCTGCACTCATCCAGGCAAGTGGGGAATATTCCACCTCACTCCTGACTTGTGTCTTGGACAGGGTTTGTAGTGTGAGGAGGTGAGTTACTCGCCGCAGGATTCCTAGCCTCTGGCCAGTTCTGCAGGCATGGTATTTATATGGCTGGTCCAGTTCAGTTTCTGGTCAATGGTAACCCCCAGGATTTGATAATGAGTATTAAACTGTTTATATGATGTTATTGTAAAAGATGGTTTTCTGGAAAAGAAAGATCATTTTATTTATTGTACATAACCCAGTCTAAGTAAAATAATAAAAACGCTCCAACTTTCATGCTCACTCTCATCTCGGTTCACAGATATAAAATTAGGTTACAAGGTGGGAGGATAGATTAATACATTTTGTTCAGCCTGATGAAAGTCGAAGACACATGGATCTTGTGGATTCATGGCTTGGATGGTTCCAGGTGGGCTTTGTGATCCCCCAGGATTCAGCATTGAGTTGATCTAAACATATTGGTGGCCAATTTATTTATTTTTTCTAAAGACAGCAACTGTTGCATTGATTTTCTTTTAAAATATTTTCCTGTGGCACGTAGGTAGTCAAACAGGAGATGGGTTCAAACTGGCAAGATGGGTGGAGAGAGAAGGAGAGAGAAAGGATACCCACTGTCCCCTGGCTTTTCTGTACTATTGGTTTCTAGACTGGCTTATTTACACCAGAAACCAGGAAGAAACAATATTTGTTATCTGAAGTCAGTTCCGATCAAGTGACCACATGATCAATATTTCCATCGTCCGCATCAATGATTCAAAGTTAGAAGCCATTTCCACTTAATGAGGAATCATGGTGGCTGTTCACACCTACTTATGATGAACTGGTTTCTCTGCAGCTCCCCTTGTTGTACCGGATCCGAGAAATGGATTTGGACTTTTGATTATTGCACAAACAATAGAAGATGTGAATTCCACAATGGTTCTGTCCCAGGAGGTCCATTCAAGGGAGGACACTTCATCCAGGGTCATTTAATTAAGACATTTCCAGATACATGAGATAATTCTGAGTCTCTGCAGAAATGACAAAAATCATCTGACTCTCAGTGGCCTCCTTAACAGCTTGAGATTTTAGTCCTTTCAAAACTTAGTCAGCAATTTTTAGGCAGTGAATACATTAAGTCATTTTTTAAAAGCATGGCTTAGTAACAATACTCTATCTTACACTGTGTGCTTCAGGCTCTGAATGCTACAGTAAGGGCTTTTCACTGTAATTAGTTCATGAAATGTATAGATGCTGGCTCTGTTCAGACTAGGGTGTACACCTCCTGTATCAGCTGTGGCTAGGTTGGTACCATTCTTTCCTCTGAGTCACAAGATTGGCTTAAGAACAAAAAACAAGGCTGAGGAAGTAATGCTTTGTTGGAGGTGCTGCTTTAGGACAAGATGGTGAATTGAGGCCCCCCTTTGCCTGTTTGGGTGCATGTGAAAGATCCCATGGCACTATTTTGGAGAAGAGCAGCAGAATTATCCTTGGCCTTCTGGTCAATATTTAACTCTCAGTCAAATAGATTATCTGCTGTTTGTGGTAGCTTTCTGTGCGGACAATGGCTGCCATGTTTCCTAAAATATGACAGTGACTACACCTGAAAAAGTGCTTCATAGACTGCAAAGCGCTTTGAAACATTTAGTGGTCATTCTTTTATCTTTCTTGCATTTGATGGCACTGCACCAAAATGGATTACTAATCACCATAAATTTCAGCAAAAAATCCCAGAAAATTCTGCAGTTAAGTGTAATGAATGTGTGTCACTGTTCACTCACTGACCCCAACGTCCGGGCCCATTTAATCTTTCAAAGTCTATGAGCTGAGTGCTGTGAGCAATCTTACATAATACATTCTTTGAAAGGAATTTCAGGCTCCATCTTTGTGATCCTAGCAAAATGTTACATTTCAGCATGCCAAAGGAACTGTAAAAGGCCATTGTTTTTTTTAAATTACAAAGGCTATGATAAATGAACCAATTGTTCAGACGTTTTGAAGGCAAAGCCAGTGTAACTACAGATTTAGGTCATTTTTTTTGTGAACAATCTATCTGGCTTAATGTCCAATTCACAATGGACTACGTCGATCTGCATAGTAATGGGCCAACTTAAGGGAACACCAGACAAGTAAAATTGATTAAGCAGATAGAGTTTCAAACTTGGAAAGCATCCTCTGTCGTTTGACCAGCTGTAGCAATTACGGTAATGGCATTTTTGTGTAACTGGCTATATCTTATTTACTTCATGTAACGTTACACTGTCCTCATTACCTGGTTGAGCTCATGAATTCAAAATCAGTTCAAACTATCCATCATTATCCACATAGCTATAAGTGAAAATAGAGAGTTTGGGCATAAAATAATATTTTAAAGTCAGAAAATTAGAAACATTTACTTAAATATTCACTACAAATTTAAATTGTGCAGTAAAGAGGCTGACACACAGTAAGGTAATTACTTCTGCAAAACCACTCCTTATTAAAACTATCATATTGCAGCTCGAAGGTTTTAACTTTTCAACAAGATATGACTTAATCCCAAACTACCTTTTCAGGAAACCCAGTTCCATACAGTACTAGTGTAAAATTCTAAAAATGCAAAACTATTTATTGCTCATTCTGCATCTAATTTATCCCAATTATAGTACAATGTATCAGTTTAATTCACTAGTGATTGTAAAATCTTTAAAGAGCAATTGGAACTTATGTATAAGGGATCTATATCAGTATTGTGGAGCTGCAATTCTGTGGAGAATCCACTGTAAATATGGCTGGGAACACCTGCTGATCTAGGCTTCAGCAAGGTTACTGTGGCAGTACTGTTTAGGAGGCTGATGCGAATCTTGTTTCGAAAAAGCAAGTGCGAAGCAGCAAAGTGGACCCTGCAGTTGCCTACACTACTGTCCCCATAGCTGTTGCAGCTTTTGTGTGGAATGTGTTGTGTTTCTACTCCTGGTAGCATGTTATATTATTCTTTGTGGTAATGTGTTATGTTCTTGTTGACAGAGAATCCACCAATCGTAAGATTGAAACAAAACTAATTTATTACAAAACTATTAATTAAATGAAGTTTGCACACTCTACTGAGCTACAGTTAATAACTAAGTTATATTGAATCTATCTCGCAGTACTCAATAATCTAAATAGTCACTAACTACGCTATGATCTAACCTCATGTTAACTCTGTCTAATCTAATCTTCTCCTAATGCTGTTATCATGCTTTCTTCTTCCGCTATTCCCAGAATTCCCTCAGGGTCTGACTTAAATACAGAGAAGTGGTAACGCCCTCTAGTGTTTGAATTACACAATGATGTAATAATTAACCCTTCACTAACCTGACTATATACATATCATTACAGAATGGTCATCTACTCTTCTGCTATCCCTGGGAGGGAGCATCTCTCTGGCAAATGCACCAACAAATCCTCCAAAACCACTCCTGACTACATTCAGACACTTGATCAATTCCAAAAGCTCTAAAAATGTAACTTATCTGCAATACGTTACTCGGGCCTTTTTCCTCTTTGCTTCATCTAAGTGTTGAACATTCCTCTAAGCACATTGGATACAAACCTTTCATTAAGAAGATCGTTGACAGAAGTTTGAAAGAGGGATCATAAAGGCAAGAAAAAAGAAAGGAAAATTTAAAAGGAAGCATTTGTTTTCCCATTAAATTTCCCCTTCTTTTTTGACACAGTGATGTTAATTCTTGGCTTGGCTATATTTTCATGGCAGACGATTGAGCCTTATCGCTTCATCAGCCAACAAACACATTTCCTAACTAACTCCTAATACAGACGGGACATCAGGTTTGTGGTTCTCTGTTCTGCATAGCTCATCTCCGTATTGAGCCAGTGGGAGAACTGAGAAGTCCACGTTTCTTTTAACAATTTGACGAATTTAGTTTGCAAAATATTTGACCCAAAACCCATTAAATCAAATGAAGATATATTATATTCTTCATGGCAAATGTGTGATTGCCCACATAGGCTCCAGGAGGGGTTAGATTGTGTTGACTGGAATATTCAGCCTTGAGCCTATAGACCTCGCACATAGAACATAGAACATACAGCGCAGAAGGAGACCATTCGGCCCATTGAGTCTGCACCAACCCACTTAAGCCCTCACTTCCACCCTGTCCCCGTAACCCTTCCTAACCTTTTTGGACACTAAGGGCAATGTAGCATGGCTAATCCATCAAACTTGCACGTCTTTGTACTGTAGGAGGAAACCGGAGCACCCGGAGGAAACCCACGCAGACATGGGGAGAACGTGCAGACTCCACACAGGCAGTGACCCAGCAGGGAATCAAACCTGGGACCCTGGCGCTGTGAAGCCACCTATTCACTTGTGCCACCTTGCTGTCTTCAAACACATCCCTGCTAAATAATTTCCAACCAGTATACCAATTGCCTGCTTACTAACTTACATCATTGCTAATGGACTAACAAGAGGTTTTTAGTCAATTAATAAATGCATTCCTGTCAGATTTTGTGATTACCTCTGCAAACAGAACTAAAGTTTAATAGCAAATGACGCCATTAATCTTTGAGTTGATCAACATGTTTCATTTTGCTCCTAACACCAGTTTATTATGAAGTAGATCCTTCGCAAGATTATAGTGACTGACTGAGAATACGCACTGTTGAGTTATGCTGCTTCGGCTAACACAGGCTGCTATTTGATGCAGTCTTAACTAAAAGATGCTCCAGACTCTGAAATTAGTTCAACGTGTTTATTGAACTATTAACACAGTTCTCAAATCAGTTTGACTCTCTGCTAATCTAACTGTAGTCACTCAGTCTAACTGTACCAGTTTGCTCTAAGCCACGTGCTGGGGTGTGATGCTGCTGATCAACCCTGTCTAACTCTCCAGATGTCTGTCTGTGGAAAGAGGCAGAGTGAGTGTCTCATCCCTTCTATAGTATTTATGTCATGCCCCGCTGTGGTGATGCCACCTCTGAGTATCCTGACTGCCCATTGGTTGTGTCCTATTATGAGTGTTCATTGGTTGCATGTTTGCATATCATGACATCTCCCCCCTTTTGTTTTCTTTTTGTAGATGTATATACATGTGAATGTGTCTGTCTAATGTGACTGACTGAGGAATACAGAACAGAACAAGCAAAACAAATGCTCATAAGTCCAGTCTCTGAGGCTTGCGTCAGATCCTCGTCGACTGCCGGAGAGGTAGTGGAGGGGTTGACGGCGTCTAGACAGGCGAGTGGGAGGCACGACTGGTGGCCTCGTGGTTCGAGGTGTCTGGAAGTGGCAATTCGACATGTAGAAATGGAGGGGAAAGTGGTTGTGGGCAAGCAACCTTTCGCAGTGCCCTTTGATTCCTTTGCACAATGGAGCCATCAGCCATATGGATGACATAGGATCTGGGTGCGGCCTGTCGAACAACAACAGCCGGAGCAGACCACCCACCATCCGGTATCTTGATCCTGACCATGTCTGCCGGGGATACCACATCCAGATCGGTGGCATGTGTGTCATAGTCCTGCTTCTGGCTGTCGCGAAGCTGCTGCATCTTCTGCAGCACCGGGAGGTGATCAAGGTTGGGCAGATGTATCGCTGGAAGTGTCGTCCACAGATCCCTGTTCATCAGCAGTTGAGCTGGCGACATGCCAGTGGACAAGGGAGTCACCCGGTACGCAAGTAGTGCGAGGTGTATGCCAGAAGTGGAGTCCGAGGCCTTGCGGATGTGCTGCTTAATGATGTGCACCCCTTTTTCGACGTTGCCATTGAACTGTGGATAGTGCGGACTGGAGGTGACATGCCTGAAATTGTAGTTCTTGGCAAACGTGGAGCATTCTCGACTGTGGAAGCACGGGCCATTGTCGCTCATCCCGGTGTTTGGGATGACATGCGTGAGAATGTCTCTTTACACACTTTGATGATGGTCCGTGAGGTGAGGTCTAGCAGCTTCAGCACCTCAGGATAGTTCAAAAAGTAATCGATGATTAAGATGTAGTCGCGGCCATTCGCGTGGAATAGGTCAATGCCAACCTTGGACCACAGAGAGGTCTCTAGGTCATGTGGTTGGAGCGTCTCCCTGCTCTGCGCTGGTTGGAACCTCTGACAGGTAGCACAGTTCAGGACCATGTCCGTGATGTCCTGGTTGATGCCGGGCCAGTAGACAGCTTGCCGGGCCCTGCGTCTGCACTTTTCTACACCCAGGTTTCCCTCATGAATCTGCCGCAGCACCATGCTCTGGAGACGTAGCGGGATGACTATCCTGTCCAGCTTGAGCAGGATGCCGTCGATCAGCGTCAGGTTGTCCTTGACGTTGTAGAATTCAGGGCATTGCCCTTTCTGCCAGCCATTGCTGAGGTTGTGGATGACTCGCTGCAACAGGGGGTCTTTGGCCATCTGAAAATGAAAATGAAAATCGCTTATTGTCACAAGTAGGCTTCAATGAAGCTACTATGAAAAGCCCCTAGTCACCACATTCCGGCACCTGTCCGGGGAGGCTGGTACGGGAATCGAACCGTGCTGCTGGCCTGCTTTATAAGCCTGCGATTTAGCCTTGTGAGCTAAACCAGCCCCTGTTCCCATCTCTTCTCGGATGGGAATGATCTTCTCATTTGTTGTTGGGAGAGTGTTTGCACACAGTTGTACCTGCAATTCAATGTGCTGGATCATCTCCAGTGGTTCACTGGGTGAGTTGACGGACCGGGACAATGCATCGGCAATAATGAGCTCCTTGCCAGGTGTGTACACCAAATTGAAATCATACCTCCGGAGCTTGAGCAGAATTCTCTGCAAACGAGGCGTCATATCATTCAGGTCCTTTTGGATGATGTGGACCAGAGGCCTGTGATCTGTCTCAACAGTAAATGTTGGCAAGCCGTAGACATAATCATGAAATTTGAGGAGGCCGGTGAAAAGACCTAAACACTCCTTCTCAATCTGTGCATATCTGATCTCAGTGGGTGTCATTGCCCGTGACGCGTATTCTTCTGGTACCCAGGATGACGTGTCGTCTCTTTGAAGCAACACCGCCCCACTGCCATCCTGACTCGCATCTGTGGATATCTTGGTCTCTCGGTCTGGGTCAAAGAATGCAAGGACGGGTGCAGTGGTGAGCTTGGCTTTCAGCTCCAGCCACTCTGTTCGGTGCTCTGCCTTCCACTCAAAGGCGGTTGATTTTTTTTCACCAGGTTGCATGGGGCCATGGTGTGCGTGGCCAAATTCGGAATGAACTCGCCAAGGAAATTGACCATTCCCAGGAAGCGCAGCACTGCCTTCTTGTCCTCGGGGACTTTCATTGCCTCGATGGCTTTAATTTTGTCTGTGTCCGGGTGCACACCGTGTCGCGAAATCTGATCACCCAGGAACTTCAGCGTGGATGTCCCAAAACAGCTCTTGGACCTGTTTAGCTTGAGGCCATGTTCATGTATGCGTCGGAACACTTTCTTGAGTCGCGACACATGTTCCTCTGGGGTTGTGGAGCAGATTATGATATCGTCAACGTAGACACGAACCCCTTCTATTCCCTCCATCATCTGTTCCATGATGCGATGGAAAATATCTGATGCCGAGATGATGCCAAATGGCATTCGGTTGTAGCAGAACCTGCCAAAAGTCGTGTTGAAGGTGCAAAGAATTCTGCTGGATTCTTCACGTTGGATTTGCCAAAATCCTTGGGATGCGATCAATTTTGGGAAGAAGCGCGCCTGTGCCATCTCACTCATGATTTCTTCAATCTTCGAGATCGGGTTAATGTTCCCACACAATGTTTTTGTTTAGATCCTTGGGGTCAACACAGATGCGTAGGTCCCCCGAAGGCTTCTTTATGCACACCATTGAGCTGACCCAGTCGGTTGGTTCAGTGACCTTGGAGATTATGTCTTTTTGTTGTAGACTCGTGAGCTCTACCTTCATGCGCTCTCTCAGTGGAGCAGGGACTTGGCGTAGTGCGCGGACCACTGGCTTAGCATCAGGCCACAGTAGAATCTTGTACTCGCAGCATGCCCATCCCGCTAAATCCATCTGGGTACTGGGTTGTAGAGTTGAAATTTCTGCTTGAATGAACGCCAGTTGGCACTAAGATAGCCGGTGGTCCTGAGCTGATGAGGAGCCTGAATCTTGTCCATTGTGCCTGTATTCAGTAGCTGGTGGTCACGGATCTTGCTGAGTTGAACTAAATAGATTGAACAATCACTCCTGGTATCATGATGTGCTATGCTGCTTCGGATAACACAGGCTGCTACTTGATGCAGTCTTAACTAAAGGATGCTCCAGACTCTGAAATTAGTTCAATGTATTTATTGAACTATTAACACAGTTCACAAATGAGTTTGACTCTCTGCTAATCTAACTGTAGTAACTCAGTCTAACTGTACCACATGCTCTAAGCTATGTGCTGGGGTGTGATGTTGCTGATCAAACCTGTCTAACTCTCTAGATGTCTGTATGTGGAAAGAGGCAGAGTGTGAGTGCCCCATCCCTTTTATAGTGTTCATGTCATGCCCCCTTGTGGTGATGCCACCGCTGAGTGTCCTGACTGCCCATTGGTTGTGTCCTATTCAAAGTGTTCATTGGTTGCATGTTTGCATATCATGACACGTACCTGATATTATGTCTAGCTTATATTAAACCCACGTACATCTATTCCAATAAAAACAATTTTTAAAGATGTACAATGCTAGAAATCGAAAACAAAAGAAAAATAAAATGCCTCAAATTTGCAGTCATACCCGGTAGAAAGATGAGTGCAAATTAATGCTTCAGTTATTGTCTTTCAGAGCTGAAAACTGACAGATGAATGCAAATTTTAATAGAATGGGTGGCCTTAGATATTTGACTGTCCGTGTCTCACCTGAAAAACAAATGGTCAAGAGTTGAAGCATCCCTAGTCGGAGCTCTGAGTCTGATTGACGCAATTTGCGTTGGGCTCATAAAGGAGTGAGCAGCCCTTTGCCTCATCCAGGTTAGTTAACTGCGTAAATGTGATGATATGATCTGCATACTCGTCTGCCATTGGGCCAGAACGTCGGCTTACCATTGGCCCTGGTCGGTCATGTGCCTCTCGACCGATTGGCCGAGAGGCTGAGTTAACCACGCCTCTATCAACGAGGTATAAATGCTCAGAAGCCTGACGATCGTCCCTTTCCACTGTAGACGATCGCCAGGCTGTGTTCTAGTTAATTAAAGCCTGACATTGGTAAATCACTCGCCTCACGTGCAATCGATGGTGCATCAGTAAATAATGGACCCTGTTTGCAATTTTCACGCACGAAAGGGCAGTGTATTCACAATGCTGGCTCTGCCACATTGTATCAGCATTGAACAACCTGAGCTGCAACATTAATGGAAATGTTGGAGGCCATTTGCAAAGTGATCAAGGAAATTTATACAATAAGGACACATAAGCGCAATTGTTGCAGCCGGTGGGCATGTCGAGAAAGTCGTCAGAAAGGGAACGGGACCCTGGGTTTTATGGATTGAGGTCAATAGAGTACAACAGCAAGAAGATTATGATGAAACTTTTATAAGACAGTTTCAGCCTCCACTGGAGCATTGTGCACAGTTCTGGGCAACACTTTACGATGATGTGCAGGTTTTTAGAGAGGGTGTAAAAAATGGTTCCCACTTCCACCACCCTTTCAGGCAGTGGGCTGGATTCTCCGCTGTAGGGATTCTCCATTGCCCGGGGATTTCCTGATGCCGTGTGGCTAAACCACAATGGGAAACCCTGGGCGGGATTCTCCGTTCCCCGATGCAGATTTTGTAAACGGCGATCGGCGGTGAATCCCTTTTTATGAATCGGGGACAGTACCTGTTTTTGGATGCTCCACCCCCTCGAAAACGGCATCATCGGGGAGAATGGCATATGCTGTTGGGAAGGCCTCAGGACGTTACCTGAAGGCCTTCCCCTGATGCTCCGCTCCCGATGGACCGAGTTCACAATGGTGCGGTTCACTGGCGCTCTCAATTTTTGTGAAACTGGTGTGGCGACTGCAGAATGTGTCCATCTCCGCCACAGTCTGGGGGGGGGGGGGGCGCCGTGCCGCTGGTTGGGGGGGGCTTCAGAAAGGGCTGGGAAGACTGGTGGGGAGTGGTCCAGGGGTGTCCAGTGTGCACTATCTAGCAGGTTGGGTCCGCGTGTGGCCGGCACCATTTTTTACGGCGCGACCGCTGCAGGTCGTCGTCGTGCACAGGCACGGACCCAGCCGTTTATTTCATAAAGGCCGTGTGTTTTATGTGGCGCGGCTGCTAGCCCCCCACCGGTCGGAGGGTCGGTGGTGGGGCGTCGCCGATATTTTAATTGGAGAACTAGGCACTTCCTCCGGAAAAAGGCTCAATATTGGAGAATCCAACCACATATTGGCCGGCTGGTGGGATGGGATGGAGAATCCCGCCCACAAGTGAGATCCAGATTCCCACCAATCTCTGGGTGAAGTCTTTTTTCCACAAAATTCTTGCCCCTTACCTTAAATCTATGGCCCTGGTTATTGATCCTTCTACTAAGGGTCAAGGATTCTTCCCAGCTACCTTATCTATATCCCTCATAGTTTTGTAGACCTCGATGAGGCCTCCCTTAGCCTTCTTTGCTCTACAGAAACCAACCCCAGCCTGTCCCGCCACCTTCCTAAGGAGCAGTTACTTCCAGCTAAAATTACCCACTACACATGCGACTTCCGTAAAAAGAAAGTAAACTTCACTTTCATGCAGCATCTTAGATAACCACCCAGGATCCCAAACCACATTATCGCCAATTAAGCAGTTTTGAAGTGTTCCAATGTAGAATGGTCGTAGCCAATCTGCACAGGACAAGCTCCCACAAACAGCAATGTGCTAATGACTTGGGCCGGGATTTTCCGTCCGGCGAGGCTGGAATCGCAAAATGTGATTGGACGGAGAATCAGGCGAGCCAAGAATAGTGGCGGGCGCCAGGCGCCTGACGGAATGCCGTGCTCTGGTGCCTCGACAGCGGCATCAATGTGTTCTGTTCCGCACCTACAGTTGGCATATCATTAATGAGACCGGCGCGATAATCTTCAGGGCTCCCACGTTGCTCCGCCTCCACCAGGAGGAATTACCAACGCCGAGTTTCACTTGTGGTTTTAACAATCTGGAAAGTGGTGCCGTGGTTGCTGAGGGAGAGAGAGGAGGTAGGACATGTTCCCAGAGGCGCTACCGTGGGCTGCTGCTGGCAGGGCGGGCTGGGGGGGACATCTGCCAAGGGCGGAGGGGTGCAGCGGGGGGTGATGGGAGGTGACCAAAGGATGAGAGGTAGCATGGGGGTGACCCCAGGCACAGACCTCCACTGCCACGACCTGCTCATCCCACTGACTGCCCACCGTGGCCCATGGTTGCATAGAGTGACACCGGCCATAAGGGTGCACCCCCCCACCCCCAACCCCTCCCTCCACCCCAATTCCACCCCACGAACCCCACCCACCCGCAACTGGACGTCACCTTTTGGACAGGCATCACGCAGCCTACCCAAAGGCAATGGCTACGATAACTCTAATGGAAGGCACCAGGTGCTGCCACAGAGCATGCTGCTGGCATGGATAGCACCAGCCACGGTGGCCCTTCAGCAGGGATGGGTGCCGGGGCTAGAGGCAGAGTGCCAGTGGGATCGGCCAGGGGTGAGTGTGGGGTGGAGTGGAGTGAGGGGGGGAAAGGGACATGGGGGGGGCGGGGGCTACATTGCAGGCCAGGGCCACCGAGTAGCACAGTGGACCTGGTTGGGCACAGGGTTACGCACCATGCTAACATAGCCTTCCACCCGCTGCAGACAATGGACTTTGGAATCCAACCAGGAATGGTGGCCAATACGCCAAGGAGGAGTTGGGAAGGAGGTGCCGCATCAGGCCTCATGTGTACCGGCAGCACCTGTCATTCGAGGACCTGCTGGACCGGGCATGCTGTCAAAGACTCCGGGTGAGCAGGAGGACAGAGCGACATATCTGTCGGATCATGGTGTACCTGGAACTGTGGGGGTATGGGGGATGACACCCGCTCCCGGTGGCCATCAAGTTGACATTTGCCCTGAACGTTTACGCCACGGGGTCCATCCAGGCGCCGAGTGGGGACCTGTCTGGAATCTCACAGTCCTCGGTGCACAGGTGTATTCGCGCTGTAACTAAGGTCCACCGTGCCTGCTTGGCACAATATATCAACTTCAATGTCGACCGAGTCCACCAGGATGCCCAGGATGCGAGACCCATGTTGCGATAAGAGCGGGCCTCCTGGACTGGCGGCGCCAGGTGATGGGCGAGCCGTAGGAGTTCGCTCCGGTTGCACCACTGTCCCGCGGAGTAACCCGGGGGCCATCGGGTACCCAATGGAAGAGAAGGTGATGGGCCCATGCCAGTGACCCCTGCAGAGGTGGTGCCGGACTATCACAGCACCTTGGATTCCACCCTCCTGAGCCTGGCGCATCCGATGGGCAGCGGGTAGAACAGGGTGACACCACACCACTTAGGACACCCAAGCGACTGCAGGACCCATCCAGGCCGCCAAAGGGGGACCAGGTCACAGGGTGAGGTTTTTTTACTCCTGATGTACCGCCTGGGGTGCAGCTAGACATAGCATTAGGGCTCATAAGGCCAGAAAGGTAGACACCTGTAAAGATAGCATGGGTGCAGCACATAGGATAGCGTTAGGGGCTCGGGAGCAAACTGCGTTCGAGATGTTCACATGTTCTTTGCAAAATAAACACCAATGCACAAGAGTTCCAGCCTGCCTCGTGCTCTTTCAGAAGGGTGTGAGAGGTGAGTTGAGCTGGGCTGTGGAGGGGGAACTGGGCTGGGTTGGAAACGGGCGGACGGTGGAGGTAGCCGTGGGCCAGGGCCCCCACCTCAGACCCTGAGCACCGCCCCGGGTAGGCAATCCCTCCCTCCCTCTCACCCAATCCCCATCCCCTACCCCCCCCCCCCCCCCCAGCCCTTCATACCCATCACCGTCGCCCCAAGGGTTCAGTGCGACCATGTGATGAGATGGGCAGCTTGCATGCATGGATCACCCAGGTGGACGGTGGAAGGTGCTACCGTGGGCAGCAGTCAGACTTGGTCAAATGACTTGGAGCACCAGAGTTCATCCCAGAGCGGGCCGTCATAATTCTCCATCCATAGAGCAGACCCGCTGGTACTGCCAACCCCAGGCCCGCGTTCGCATGTAGGAATCACAGAGGCCACCTGTAGTGGGGCGAGGGTGAGTGGATGGGTGGTCCTGGGAGGGGTGGTCGGCTGGGGGTGGGGGGGTGGAATGGGATATCCGTGCCGTCGGCCAGACCCCCAGTCGGTGAAGCTGGTGGCGAGTAGATCCCAGTCGCCCAAGAGCCAACCCCTCACCTGGAGGTCACCTCGAAGGTGTCAGGAACCGTGAAGTATGTCAGGGTGAAGGCGTCATGCACACTGCCTGGGTATTGTGTGCAGACGTGCTTGGTGTGCAGCTCATGGTCACACACCAGCTGCATGTTCATCGAGTGGAACCCCTTTTAGTTTGTGAAAACCAGCCCGGCATGAGCCCGTGCCTGCATTTCTTCAATCATCCCCTGGACTTGGGCCACCCCAGTGATGGCGGTGATGGCACTGCAAAAGAGCTCATGTGCTACTGCCAGCTGGCAGGAGCACTGCCAGGTGCCAGGTTGGCACTGCCAAGGTGCCAAGCTGGCATTTTCTGCGCGACTGCGATCAGGCAGGGGGTGCAATGCACGGGTGTTGGGGAGGGGTGGCGAGGGTATGGGCCGACCCATATTGCGTTGGGGCTTAGGGAGGGCCTCGGGGGCTTCAGAAATCAGGACGCCATTAAAAAATACACTCGCTACACTGACGAGTTCCAGCGAGCGGAGCTCCTAGGTGTTGAAAATGGGGCTACGTGCTGCCTCGGCTGTGGGTTCCCCGTTGAGGCCCCTTATTTAATGCAACTGGCGGTGTATATAGCCTTGTCTTTTGTGACGCTGTGAGCGCTGGGAAAAACGGCTAAATACGCTCACTATGTGCCTTTGTTCCCATTTAGTTGAATTGTGCCCTTCGTTTCCTGACACAATATTGGGTTTCCTGACACAATATGTTGACAGGCCAACAAGAGGCGAGGCCACATTGGATTTGGTTTTGGGTAATGAACCAGGCCAGGTGTTAGATCTGGAGGTAGGTGAGCACTTTGGAAACAGTGACACAATTCGGTGACCTTTACGTCAGTGATGGAAAGGGATAAGTATACCCCGCAGGGCAAGAGTTATAGCTGGGGGAAGGGCAATTATGATGCCATTAGACATGACTCAGGAAGTGTAGGTTGGAGAAGTAGGCTGCAAGGGTTGGGCACACTGGATATGTGGAGCTTGTTCAAGGAACTGCTATTGCGTGTTCTTGATAAGTACGTACCAGTCAGGTAGGGAGGAAGGAGTAGAGCGAGGGAACCGTGGTTTACCAAACAAGTGGAATCTCTTGTTAAGAGGAAGAAGGAGGCCTATGTGAAGATGAGGCGTGAAGTTTCAGTTGGGGCGCTTGATAGTTACAAGGAAGCAAGGAAGGATCTAAAGAGAGAGCTAAGACGAGCAAGGAGGGGACATGAGAAGTCTTTGGCAGGTAGGATCAAGGAAAACCCAAAAGCTTTCTATAGGTATGTCAGGAATAAAAGAATGACTAGGTAAGAGTAGGGCCAGTCAAGGACAGTGGTGGGAAGTTGTGTGTGGAGGCTGAGGAGAAAAGCGAGATACTAAATGAATACTTTTTGTCAGTATTCACTCAGGAAAAAGATAATGTTGTGGAGGAGAATGCTGAGACCCAGGCTATTAGAATAGATGGCATTGAGGTGCGTAGGGAAGAAGTGTTGGCAATTCTGGACAAGGTGAAAATAGATAAGTCCCCGGGGCCTGATGGGATTTATCCTAGGATTCTCTGGGAAGCCAGGGAAGAGATTGCTGAGCCTTTGGCTTTGATTTTTATGTCATCATTGGCTACAGGAATAGTGCCAGAGGACTGGAGGGTAGCAAATGTGGTCCCTTTGTTCAAGAAGGGGAGTAGAGATAACCCCGGTAACTATAGGCCGGTGAGCCTCACGTCTGTTGTGGGTAAAATCTTGGAGAGGATTATAAGAGATACGATTTATAATCATCTAGATAGGAATAATATCTAGTGATGGTCAACATGGTTTTGTGAAGGGTAGGTCATGCCTCACAAACCTTATCGAGTTCTTTGAGAAGGTGACTGAACAGGTAGACGAGGGTAGAGCAGTTGATGTGGTGTATATGGATTTCAGTAAAGCGTTTGATAAGGTTCCCCACGGTCGGCTATTGCAGTAAATACGGAGGCTCGGGATTGAGGGTGATTTAGAGATGTGGATCAAAAATTGGCTAGTTGAAAGAAGACAGCGTGGTGGTTGATGGCAAATGTTCAGAATGGAGTTCAGTTACGAGTGGCGTACCACAAGGATCTGTTCTGGGGCCATTGCTGTTTGTCATTTTTATAAATGACCTAGAGGAGGGCACAGAAGGTTGGGTGAGTAAATTTGCAGACGACACTAAAGTCGGTGGAGTTGTAGACAGTGTGGAAGGATGTTGCAGGTTACAGAGGGACATAGATAAGCTGCAGAGCTGGGCTGAGAGGTGGCAAATGGAGTTCAATGTAGAGAAGTGTGAGGTGATTCACTTTGGAAAGAATAACAGGAATGCGGAATATTTGGCTAATGGTAAAATTCTTGGCAGCGTGGATGAGCAGAGGGATCTCGGTGTCCATGTACATAGATCCCTGAAAGTTGCCACCCAGGTTGATAGGGTTGTGAAGAAGGCCTATGGTGTGTTGGCCTTTATTGGTAGAGGGATTGAGTTCCGGAGCCATGAGGTCATGTTGCAGCTGTACAAAACTCTGGTACGGCCGCATTTGGAGTATTGCGTACAGTTCTGGTCGCCTCATTATAGGAAGGACGTGGAAGCTTTGGAACGGGTGCAGAGGAGATTTACCAGGATGTTGCCTGGTATGGAGGGAAAATCTTATGAGGAAAGGCTGATGGACTTGAGGTTGTTTTCGTTAGAGAGAAGAAGGTTAAGAGGTGACTTAATAGAGGCATACAAAATGATCAGAGGGTTAGATAGGGTGGACAGTGAGAGCCTTCTCCCGCGAATGGAGGTGGCTAGCACGAGGGGACATAGCCTTAAATTGAGGGGTAATAGATATAGGACAGACGTCAGAGGTAGGTTTTTTACGCAAAGAGTGGTGAGGCCGTGGAATGCCCTACCTGCAACAGTAGTGAACTCGCCAACATTGAGGGCATTTAAAAGTTTATTGGATAAGCATATGGATGATAATGGCATAGTGTAGGTTAGATGGCCTTTAGTTTTTGACTTCCCATGTCGGTGCAACATCGTGGGCCGAAGGGCCTGTACTGCGCTGTATCGTTCTATGTTCTATGTTTCTGAATCCCGCCCTAGGTATTTGCTTTTGTTCCTGACTGAGGGATATTTATCCACCTATGGATAACGCAAAAGAAAAATATTGCTGGTTATACAAAATAAAAACAGAAGATTTCGGGAATATTCGGCATGTCAGGCAGAATCTCTCGAGATAGAATTCAAGTTAACATTTCACATAGATGGCCTTTCATTAGAACTGGGAAAAGTTAGAAAATGTGATAAATTGTAAGCACATGAAATTGATGAAAGCAGAAGAAGAACAAAAGGGAAGGTTTATGATAGGCGTGGATGACAGGACACATTAAATAATGAAAGGGTTAGTGGTGCAAGGCTAAGGAGGCAAGTAAAGAAACAAAATATGTGTCTAGAGGAGGTGTGAATGGCAGAATGATGTACAGCTGGTGTCCGAAAACTAAAGGAAGAAAAAAAATGAGAGCTGTTTTGTGATGCAGAGCAAGGCCAAGAGCCCAGGTTAATCATGAAGGCCTCGCCTGAGGTGTGGTGATCCTCAGGTTAAATCACCACCAGTTAGCTCTACCCCTCAAAGGCAAAAGCAGCCTATGGTCTTCAGGGACTATGGCAACTTTGTTTACTTTACTCAAGACTAAATTGAAAGAAGTAAATTGCTGTTTCACCTGGAAGGAGTGTTTGCGGCCCTTGACAGTGAAAAGAGAGAACATAGAACATAGAACATTACAGCGCAGTACAGGCCCTTCGGCCACGACGTTGCACCGTCCTGTGAAACCCTTCTAAAGTCCCTCTACACTGTTCCCTTATCGTCCATATGCCTATCCAATGACCATTTGAATGTGTTTAGTGTTGGCGAGTCCACTACTGTTGCAGGCAGGGCATTCCACGCCCTTACTACTCTCTGAGTAAAGAACCTACCTCTGACATCTGTCCTCTATCTATCTCCCCTCAATTTAAAGCTATGTCCCCTCGTGCTGGACATCACCATCCGAGGAAAAAGGCTCTCGATGTCCACCCTATCTAATCCTCTGATCATCTTGTATGCCTCAATTAAGTCCCCTCTTAACCTTCTTCTCTCTAACGAAAACAGCCTCAAGTCCTTCAGCCTTTCCTCATATGATCTTCCCTCAATACCAGGCAACATTCTTGTAAATCTCCTCTGTACCCTTTCCAATGCTTCCACATCCTTCCTATAATGTGGCGACCAGAACTGCACACAATACTCCAAATGCGGCCGCACCAGAGTTTTGTACAACTGCAACATGACCTCATGGCTCCGAAACTCAATTCCTCTACCAATAATTCCACACCGTACGCCTTCTTAACAACACTCTCAACCTGGGTGGCAACTTTCAGGGATCTATGGACATGGACACCAAGATCTTTCTGCTCGTCCACACTACCAAGAATCTTACCATTAGCCCAGTACTCTGCCTTTCTGTTATTCCTTCCAAAATGAATCACCTCACACTTTTCTGCATTAAACTCTATTTGCCACCTGTCAGACCAGCTCTGCAGCTTATCTATGTCCCTCTGTAACTTGTAAAATCCTTCTGCACTGTCTACAACTCCACCGACTTTAGTGTCATCTGCAAATTTACTCACCCATCCTTCTACGCCCTCCTCCAGGTCATTTATAAAAATGACAAACAGCAACGGCCCCAAAACAGATCCTTGTGGCACACCACTACAACTGGACACCAGTCAGAGCATTTCCCATCAACCACCACTCTTTGTCTTCTATCAACTAGCCAATTTCTGATCCAAACTGCTAAATCACCCTGAATCCCATGCCTCTGTATTTTCTGCAATAGCCTACTGTGGGGAACCTTATCAAACGCTTTACTGAAATCCATATACACCACATCAACTGCTTTATCCTCATCCACCTGTTTGGTCACCTTCTCGAAGAACTCAATGAGGTTTGTGAGGCACGACCTACCCTTCACAAAACCATGTTGACTATCTCTAATCAAATTATTCCTTTCCAGATGATTATACATCCTATCTCTTATAAACCTTTCCAAGACTTTTCCCACAACAGAAGTAAGGCTCACTGGTCTATAGTTACCGGGGTTATCTCTACTCCCCTTCTTGTACAAGGGGACAACATTTGCTATCCTTCAGTCCTCTGGCACTATTCCTGTAGACAAAGATGACTTAAAGATCAAAGCCAAAGGCTCAGCAATCTCCTCCCTAGCTTCCCAGAGAATCCTAGGATAAATCCCATCCGGCCCAGGGGACTTATCTATTTTCACACTTTCCAGAATTGCTAACACCTCCTCCTTATGAACCTCAAGCCCTTCTAGTCTAGTAACCTGTATCCCAGTATTCTCCTCGACAACTTTGTCTTTTTCCTGTGTGAATACTGACGTAAAATACTCATTTAGCACCTCTCCTATCTCCTCGGACTCCGCGCACAACTTTCCACTAGTGTCCTTGACTGGCCCTACTCTGACCTTAGTCATTCTTTTATTCCTGACATACCTGTAGAAAGCTTTAGGGTTATCCTTGATCCTACCTGCCAAAGACTTCTCCTGTGCTCGTTTGGCTCTTCTTAGCTCTCTCTTTAGAGCCTTCCTAGCTAACGTGTAACTCTCAAGCAACCCAACTGAACCATCACGTCTCATCTTCACATAAGCCTCCTTCTTCCTCTTGACACATGATTTAACTGCTTTAGTAACCCATGGTTCCCTCACTCGACCACTTCCTCCCTGCCTAACAGGTACATACTTATCAAGGACATGCAGTAGCTGTTCCTTGAACATGCTCCACATTTCCATTGTGTTCATCCCCTGCAGTTTTCCTCTCCAGGCGATGCATCCTAAGTCTTGCCTCATCGCATCATAATTGCCTTTCCCCCAGCAATAACTCTTGTCCTGCGGTTTATACCTATCCCTTTCCATCGCTAAAGTAAACGTAATCGAATTGTGGTCACTATCACCAAAATGCTCACCTACCTCCAAATCTAACACCTGTCCTGGTTCATTACCTAGTACCAAATCCAATACGGCCTCGCCTCTTGTTGGCCTATCTACATTCTGCATCAGGAAACCCTCCTGCACACATTGGACAAAAACGGATCCATCTAAAGTACTCGAACTATAGTGTTTCCAGTCAATATTTGGAAAGTTATAGTCCCCCATAACAACTACCCTGTTATTTTCGCTCCTATCCAGAATCATCTTTGCAATCCTTTCCTCTACATCTCTGGAACTTTTCGGAGGCCTATAGAAAAGCCCTAACAGTGTGACCTCTGCTTTCCTGTTTCTTAACTCAGCCCATACTACCTCAGTATTCGAGTCCTCATCAAATGTCCTCTCAGCCACCGTAATACTGTCCTTGACTAACAATGCCACCCCTCCCCCTCTCTTACCACCTTCCCTGAACTTACTGAAATATCTAAACCCCGGCAGCTGCAACAACCATTCCTTGCCCTGCTTTATCCATGTCTCCGAAATGGCCACAACATCGAAGTCCCAGGTACGAACCCATGCCGCAAGCTCACCCACCTTATTCCGGATGCTCCTGGCATTGAAGTAGACGCACTTTAGACCACCTTCCTTCCTGCCGGTACATTCCTGCAACTTTGAAACCTTACTCATGACCTCACTACTCTCAGCTTCTTGTGTACTGGAGCTACAATGCAGGTTCACAATCCCCTGCTGAACTAGTTTAAACCCTCCCGAAGAGCATTAGCAAACCTCCCCCCGAGGATATTAGTACCCCTCTGGTCCAGGTGTAGACCATCCCGTTTGTAGAGGTCCCACCTACCCCAGAATGAGCCCCAATTGTCCAGGAATCTGAAACCCTCCCTCCTGCACCATCCCTGCAGCCACGTGTTCAACTGCTCTCTCTCCCTATTCCTCAACTCGCTAGCACGTGGCACGGGTAACAACCCAGAGATAATAACTCTGTTTGTTCTAGCTCTAAGTTTCCACCCTAGCTCCCTGAATTCCTGCCTTACATCCCTATCCCTTTTCCTACCTATGTCGTTGGTACCTATGTGGACCACGACTTGGGGCTGCTCCCCCTCCCCCTTAAGGATCCCGAAAACACGATCTGAGACATCGCGGATCCTGGCGCCTGGGAGTCAACACACCAACCGCGAGTCTCTCTCGTTCCCACAGAATCTCCTATCTATCCCCCTAACTATGGAGTCTCCAATGACTAATGTTCTACTCCTTTCCCCCCTTCCCTTCTGAGCAACAGGGACAGACTCTGTGCCAGAGACCTGTACCCCATGGCTGACCCCTGGTAAGTCGTCGTCCCCAACAGTATCCAAAGCGGTATACCTGTTACGAAGGGGAACGACCACAGGAGATCCCTGTACTGACTGCTTACCCCCAGCCCCTCTCACCGTCACCCATCTATCTTTATTCTTTGGTGTAACTACCTCCCTGAAGCTTCTATCTATGACCCCCCTCTGCCTCCTGAATGATCCGAAGTTCATCCAGCTCCAGCTCCAGTTCCCTAACACGGTTTTTGAGGAGCTGGAGTTGGGTGCACTTCCCACAGATGAAATCAGCAGGGACACTGACGGCGTCCCTCACCTCAAACATTCTGCAGGAGGAGCCTTGTACTGCCTTCCCTGACATCACCTCTAGAGAAGGTAAAAGGGCGGGTGTTGTATCTCCTGCAATTAGAACATAGAACATAGAACGATACAGCGCAGTACAGGGCCTTCGGCCCTCGATGTTGCACCGACATGGAAAAAATCTAAAGGCCATCTAACCTACACTATGCCCTTATCATCCATATGCTTATCCAATAAACTTTTAAATGCCCCCAATGTTGGCGAGTTCACTACTGTTGCAGGTAGGGCATTCCACGGCCTCACCACTCTTTGCGTAAAAAACCCACCTCTGACCACTGTCCTATATCTATTACCCCTCAATTTAAGGCTATGTCCCCTCGTGCTAGCCACCTCCATCTGCGGGAGAAGGCTCTCGCTGTCCACCCTATCTAACCCTCTGATCATTTTGTATGCCTCTATTAAGTCACCTCTTAACCTTCTTCTCTCTAACGAAAACAACCTCAAGTCCATCAGCCTTTCCTCATAAGATTTTCCCTCCATACCAGGCAACATCCTGGTAAATCTCCTCTGCACCCGTTCCAAAGCTTCCACGTCCTTCCTATAATGAGGCGACCAGAACTGTACGCAATACTCCAAATGCGGCCGTACTAGAGTTTTGTACAACTGCAACATGACCTCATGGCTCCGGAACTCAATCCCTCTACCAATAAAGGCCAACACACCATAGGCCTTCTTCACAACCCTATCAACCTGGGTGGCAACTTTCAGGGATTATTCTTTCCAAAGTGAATCACCTCACACTTCTCCACATTAAACTCCATTTGCCACCTCTCAGCCCAGCTCTGCAGCTTATCTATGTCCCTCTGTAACCTGCAACATCCTTCCGCACTGTCTACAACTCCACCGACTTTAGTGTCATCAGCAAATTTACTCACCCATCCTTCCGCGCCCTCCTCTAGGTCATTTATAAAAATGACAAACAGCAACGGCCCCAGAACAGATCCTTGTGGTACGCCACTCGTAACTGAACTCCATTCTGAACATTTCCCATCAACTACCACTCTCTGTCTTCTTTCAACTAGCCAATTTCTGATCCACATCTCTAAATCACCCTCAATCCCCAGCCTCCGTATTTTCTGCAATAGCCGACCGTGGGGAACCTTATCAAACGCTTTACTGAAATCCATATACACCACATCAACTGCTCTACCCTCGTCAACCTGTTCAGTCACCTTCTCAAAGAACTCGATAAGGTTTGTGAGGCATGACCTACCCTTCACAAAACCATGCTGACTGTCCCTAATCATATTATTCCTATCTAGGTGATTGTAAATCGTATCTTTTATAATCCTCTCCAAGACTTTACCCACCACAGACGTTAGGCTCACCGGCCTATAGTTACCGGGGTTATCTCTACTCCCCTTCTTGAACAAAGGGACCACATTTGCTAATCTCCAGTCCTCTGGCACTATTCCTGTAGCCAACGATGACCTAAAAATCAAAGCCAAAGGCTCAGCAATCTCTTCCCTGGCTTCCCAGAGAATCCTAGGATAAATCCCATCCGGCCCCGGGGACTTATCTATTTTCACCTTGTCCAGAATTGCCAACACTTCTTCCCTACGCACCTCAATGCCATCTATTCTAATAGCCTGGGTCTCAGCATTCTCCTCCACAATATTATCTTTTTCCTGAGTGAATACTGACGAAAAGTATTCATTTAGTATCTCGCTTATCTCCTCAGCCTCCACACACAACTTCCCACCACTGTCCTTGACTGGCCCTACTCTTACCCTAGTCATTCTTTTATTCCTGACATACCTATAGAAAGCTTTTGGGTTTTCCTTGATCCTACCTGCCAAAGACTTCTCATGTCCCCTCCTTGCTCGTCTCAGCTCTCTCTTTAGATCCTTCCTCGCTTCCTTGTAACTATCAAGCGCCTCAACTGAAACTTCACGCCTCATCTTCACATAGGCCTCCTTCTTCCTCTTAACAAGAGATTCCACTTCTTTGGTAAACCACGGTTCCCTCGCTCGACCCCTTCCTCCCTGCCTGACTGGTACGTACTTATCAAGAACATGCAATAGCTGTTCCTTGAACAAGCTCCACATATCCAGTGTGCCCAACCCTTGCAGCCTACTTCTCCAACCAACACATCCTAAGTCATGTCTAATGGCATCATAATTGCCCTTCCCCCAGCTATAACTCTTGCCCTGCGGGGTATACTTATCCCTTTCCATCACTAACGTAAAGGTCACCGAATTGTGGTCACTGTTTCCAAAGTGCTCACCTACCTCCAGATCTAACACCTGGCCTGGTTCATTACCCAAAACCAAATCCAATGTGGCCTCGCCTCTTGTTGGCCTGTCAACATATTGTGTCAGGAAACCCTCCTGCACACTTTGTACAAAGAATGACCCATCTAATGTACTCGAACTATATCTTTTCCAGTCAATATTTGGAAAGTTAAAGTCTCCCATAAAAACTACCCTGTTACTTTCGCTCTTTTCCAGAATCATCTTCGCCATCCTTTCCTCTACATCCCTAGAACTATTAGGTGGCCTATAGAAAACTCCCAACAGGGTGACCTCTCCTTTCCTATTTCTAACCTCAGCCCATACTACCTCGGAAGAAGAGTCCCCATCTAGCATCCTTTCCGCCACCGTAATACTGTCCTTGACTAGCAGCGCCACACCTCCCCCTCTTTTGCCCCCTTCTCTGAGCTTACTAAAACACCTAAACCCCGGAACCTGCAACAACCATTCCTGTCCCTGCTCTATCCATGTCTCTGAAATGGCCACAACATCGAAGTCCCAGGTACCAACCCATGCTGCCAGTTCCCCTACCTTATTTCGTATACTCCTGGCATTGAAGTAGACACACTTCAAACCACCTACCTGAACACTGGCACCCTCCTGCGAAGTCAAATCTGTGCTCCTGACCTCTATACTCTCAATCTCCCGTACCCCAAAACTACAATCCAGGTTCCCATGCCCCTGCTGAATTAGTTTAAACCCCCCCAAAGAGCACTAACAAATCTCCCCCCCCAGGATATTGGTGCCCCTCAGGTTCAGATGTAGACCATCCTGTCTATAGAGGTCCCACCTTCCCCAGAAAGAGCCCCAGTTATCCAGAAATCTGAATCCCTCCCGCCTGCACCATCCCTGTAGCCACGTGTTTAATTGCTCTCTCTCCCTATTCCTCATCTCACTATCACGTGGCACGGGCAACAACCCAGAGATAACAACTCTGTTTGTTCTCGCTCTGAGCTTCCATCCTAGCTCCCTAAAGGCCTGCCTGACATCCTTGTCCCCTTTCCTACCTATGTCGTTAGTGCCAATGTGGACTACGACTTGGGGCTGCTCCCCCTCCCCCTTAAGGACCCGGAAAACACGATCCGAGACATCACGTACCCTTGCACCTGGGAGGCAACATACCAAACGTGAGTCTCTCTCGCTCCCACAAAATCTCCTATCTGTGCCCCTGACTATTGAGTCCCCAATTACTAATGTTCTACTCCTTTCCCCCCTTCCCCCATTGCACAGAAAGCTGCCTTGAGAAGGGGAAGGTTTGTTGGGGGTGACTGAGGAATGGATTGGGATATCAAAGAGGGAATTGGCCCTTCAGAATTCTGTAGCCCACTGTAGCCATCTGGGATGGCCACTTACAACAAGAAACATGGTCGTTCGCAAAGCCTAAAGGTGGTGGTACAATGCGAGAAGGCAGAAATAGGGGATGATGATCCCTTGAATATTGGAAGCTGCTGGTAGTGGAAAGTGAGGACAAGGAGAAGCCTATCATGGTTCTGGGAGGCATTGGAAGAGATGAGAAGAGGGGTGCATAAAATGGGATGGAGATATTTTGGGCCTCTGCTCAATGAAGAAGCGCAAAGCTCTCAGAATCACAGAAATCACAGAAAAATGCAGTGCAGAAGAGGCCTTTTGGCCCATTGACTCTGCACTGACACATGAAAAACACCTGACCTGTCTCCCTAATGCCATTTGCCAGCTCTTGGCCCACAGCATTGAATGTTATGATGTGCCAAGTGCTCATCCAGGTATTTTTTCAAGGATGCAAGGAATCCCGCTTCTAAGTCGTGGTCCACATAGGTACCAACGACATAGGTAGGACGAGAGATAGGGATTTGAGACAGGAATTCAGGGAGCTAGGATGGAAGCTGAGAGCTAGAACAAACAGAGTTGTTATCTCTGGGTTGTTACCCATGCCACGTGCTAGCGAAATGAGAAATAAGGAGAGAGAGGAGTTGAACACGTGGCTACAGGGATGGTGCAGGAGGGAGGGTTTTGGTTTTATGGATAATTGGGGCTCATTCTGGGGTAGGTGGGACCTCTATAAACAGGATGGTCTTCACCTGAACCAGAGGGGTACCAATATCCTGGGTGGGAGATTTGCTAGTGTTCTTCGGGGGGGTTTAAACTAATTCAGCAGGAGGATGGGAACCTAAATTGTAGTCCCAATGTACAGGATGTTGAGAGTAGTGAGGTCAGGGATAGGGTTAAAAGTTCGAAAGAGGGCACCGGCAAGCAAGATGCTGGTTTGAAGTGTGTCTACTTCAACGCCAGGAGCATCCGGAATAAGATGGGTGAGCTTGCAGCATGGGTTGGTACCTGGGATCTCGATGTTGTGGCGATTTCGGAGACATGGGTAGAACAGGGACAGGAATGGTTGTTGCAGGTTCCAGGATTTAGATGTTTCTGTAAGAACAGAGAAGATGGTAAAAAAGGGGAGGGGGGGGGGGGGATGTGGCATTGTTAATCAAGGAAAGTATTACGGCGGTAGAAAGGACGTTTGAGGACTCGTCTACTGAGGTAGTATGTGCCGAGGTTAGGAACAGGAGAGGAGAGGTCACCCTGTTGGGAGTTGTCTATAGACCTCCGAATAGTTCCAGAGATGTAGAGGAAAGGATTGCAAAGATGATTTTCGACAGGAGCGAGAGTAACAGGGTAGTTGTTATGGGGGACTTTAACTTTCCAAATATTGACTGGAAATACTATAGTTCGAGTACTATAGATGGGTCAGTTTTTGTGCAGTGTGTGCAGGAGGGTTTCCTGACACAGTATGTAGACAGGCCAACAAGGGGCGAGGCCACATTGGATTTGGTACTGGGTAATGAACCCGGCCAGGTGTTAGATTTAGATGTAGGTGAGAACTTTGGTGATAGTGATCACAATTCGGTTATGTTTAGTATAGCAATGGGCAGGGATAGGTATATACCACAAGGCAAGAATTATAGCTGGGGGAAAGGCAATTATGATGCTATTCATCAAGATTTAGGATGTATAGGATGGGGAAGGAAACTGCAGGGGATGGGTACAATCGAAATGTGGAGCTTTTTCAAGGAACAGCTACTGCGTGTCCTTGATAAGTATGTACCTGTCAGGCAGGGAGGAAGTTGTCGAGCAAGGGAACCGTGGTTTATTAAGGAAGTTGAAGCACCTGTCAAGAGGAAGAAGAAGGCTTATGATAGAATGAGACATGAAGGCTCAGTTAGGGCACTTGAGAGTTACAAGTTAGCCAGGAATGACCTAAAGGGAGAGTTAAGAAGAGCGAGGAGAGGACACGAAAAGTCATTGGCGGATAGGTTCAAGGAAAACCCTAAGGCTTTCTATAGGTATATCAGGAACAAAAGAATGACTAGAGTAAGATTAGGGCCAATCAAGGATAGTAGTGGAAAGTTGTGTGTGGAATCAGAGGAGATAGGGGGTGATTAGAGGAGAGCTGATCTCCATAAGGGCACACAGAGAGAGGAAGGAGAGGCAGGAAAGGGAGAGGCTGGTGGGGGAGCTCCTAGAAGTAGATAGGAAATATGCGGCGGCGCCAGAGGAGGGGCTATTAAGAGAGCGGCGTAGCTTGCAGGCCAGGTTCGACCTACTGACCACTAGGAAGGCGGAAATGCAGTGGAGAAGGGCGCAGGGTGCGGCGTATGAGTACGGGGAAAAGGCGAGCAGGATGCTGGCACACCAGCTTCGTAAGCGAGATGCAGCCAGAGAGATTGGGGGAGTGAGAGAGAGGGGTGGGGATGTAGTGCAGAAGGGGCAAGAGGTGAATAGGGTCTTTAGGGACTTCTATAGGGAATTGTATAGGTCTGAACCGCCGAAGAGGAGAGGGGGAATGAAGAACTTTCTCGACAAATTGGGGTTCCCAAAGGTACAGGAGGAGCTGGTGGAAGGGTTGGGGGCGCCGATAGAGCTGCAGGAGCTAATTAAAGGGATAGGCCAGATGCAGGCGGGGAAGGCGCCGGGGCCGGATGGGTTCCCGGTGGAGTTTTACAGGAAATTTGTGGACTTGGTGGGTCCAGTGCTGGTGCGAGCCTTCAATGAGGCGCGCGAGGGGGGGGTTCTGCCTCCAACAATGTCGCAGGCCCTGATCTCCTTGATTTTGAAGCGGGACAAGGACCCGGTCCAGTGCGGGTCCTACAGGCCTATCTCCCTCTTAAATGTAGATGCCAAGCTGTTAGCAAAGGTCCTGGCAACCAGGATAGAGGACTGTGTGCCAGGGGTAGTCCATGAAGACCAGACGGGGTTCGTGAAGGGACGCCAACTTAACACAAATGTTCGGAGATTGTTAAATGTGATTATGATGCCAGCAGTGGAAGGGGAGGCGGAGATAGTGGTAGCGCTGGACGCGGAGAAGGCATTTGACAGGGTGGAGTGGGAATACTTGTGGGAGACGTTGGAAAGGTTTGGGTTTGGGGAGGGATTTATCAAGTGGGTAAAACTGCTCTATTCAGCTCCGATGGCAAGTGTGGTAACAAACGGGAGGAGGTCAGAATATTTTGGGCTCCATCGAGGTACTAGGCAGGGATGTCCCCTATCTCCCTTACTCTTTGCATTAGCGATTGAGCCGTTGGCGATGGCACTGAGGGGTTCAGGGGGGTGGAGAGGACTGACAAGGGGAGGGGAGGAACATCGGGTCTCGCTCTATGCGGATGATTTGTTGTTGTATGTGGCAGACCCGGAGGGGGGAATGCCGGAGGTAATGGGGATACTAGCGGAGTTCGGGGACTTTTCGGGATATAAATTAAATCTGGGGAAAAGTGAGGTCTTTGTAATACACCCGGGAGACCAAGGGGAGGGAATTGGGAGGCTCCCCTTCAAAAGAGCAGTTAAAAGTTTTAGGTATTTGGGGGTGCAGGTGGCAAAGAACTGGGGGACCCTACACAAGTTGAACTTTTCCAGACTGGTGGAGCAGATGGAGGAGGAGTTTAAGAGGTGGGACATGGTGCCGCTGTCGCTAGCAGGGAGGGTGCAGTCAGTTAAAATGACGGTCCTCCCGAGGTTCTTGTTTTTGTTCCAGTGTCTGCCCATCCTCCTCCCCAGGGCCTTTTTCAAGAAGGTAACGAGTAGTATCATGGGGTATGTGTGGGCACATGGCACCCCGAGAGTTAGAAGGGTCTTTTTGGAGCGGAGTAGGGATAGTGGAGGGCTGGCGTTACCCAACCTTTCCGGATATTACTGGGCGGCAAATACATCGATGGTACGAAAGTGGATGATGGAAGGGGAGGGGGCAGCCTGGAAGCGCATGGAGAGGGCGTCCTGCGGCAACATAAGCTTAGGGGCACTGGTAACGGCACCATGGCCGCTCCCTCCCACGAGGTATACCACGAGCCCGGTGGTGGCGGCCACCCTCAAGATCTGGGGGCAGTGGAGGCGACACAGGGGGGAAGTGGGAGGTCTGATAGGGGCACCACTAAGAGGGAACCACAGATTTGCGCCGGGAAACACAGGAGGGGGATTCCAGAGCTGGCAGAGGGCGGGTATTAGACAACTGAGGGACTTGTTTATAGAGGGGAGGTTTGCGAGCCTGGGAGAGCTGGAGGAGAAATTTGGGCTCCCCCCGGGGAACACGTTCAGGTACCTCCAAGTGAAGGCATTTGCCAGACGACAGGTAGCGGGGTTCCCCGCGCTCCCCGACAGGGGGGTGAGTGATAGGGTGCTATCAGGGGTCTGGGTCGGGGAGGGGAAGATCTCGGACATCTATAAGATTATGCAGGAGGTGGAGGAGGTACCAGTAGAGGAGCTGAAAGATAAGTGGGAGTTAGAGCTGGGGGAACAGATAGAGGACGGGACATGGGCAGACGCCCTGGAGAGGGTTAACTCGTCGTCGTCATGTGCGCGACTAAGTCTCATTCAATTTAAGGTACTGCATAGAGCCCACATGACGGGGACAAGGATGAGTCGGTTTTTCGGGGGTGAAGACAGGTGTATTAGATGTTCGGGAAGCCCTGCGAATCATGCACATATGTTTTGGGCATGTCCAGCACTGGAGGAGTTCTGGAAGGGGGTGGCAGGGACGGTGTCGAGAGTGGTGGGGTCCAGGGTCAAGCCAGGATGGGGACTTGCGATCTTCGGGGTTGGGGTGGAACCGGGGGTACAGGAGGCGAGGGAGGCTGGAATATTAGCCTTTGCGTCCTTGGTGGCTCGGAGGAGGATCCTGATTCAGTGGAGGGACGAAAGGCCTCCGAGTGTTAACACCTGGTTAAACGACATGGCAAACTTCATCCAATTGGAAAGGATCAAATTCGCCCTGAGAGGGTCGGTGCAGGGGTTTTCCAGGCGATGGCAACCCTTCCTAGACCTCTTGGATCAGAGATAGAAACTGAGGCCATGACAGCAGCAACCCGGGAGGGGAGGGGAGGGCGGGAGGGGGGGGAGGGGGGGGGGGAGGGGGGAAAACGACGAAGGAAGTACGGTAGCGGCGGTGGCACGGGCAAGGCCTGCCCGAGGACGCTGCTAGAAATGATAAGTTGGTCTGACTGTCGGTTCGCCGGCGGGGGGGGGGGGGGACGCGCGGGTAGGGGGGGGGATTCTTTTTCTTTTTCTTGTTAAGTAGGGGGGTTTGACTTTGTTTTGTTATAATTTAAATGTAAATGTAGGGGGGGTTAAAATGTTTGTATTTTGAAAAATTCAATAAAAATTATTTAAAAAAAAAAAAAGAGGAGATAGGGGAAGCGTTAAATGGATATTTTTCGTCAGTGTTTACACTGGAGAAAGACAATGTTGTCGAGGAGAATACTCAAGTTCAGTCGACCAGGCTAGATGGAATTGAGGTTCACAAGGAGGAGGTGTTAGCAATTTTGGAAAGTGTAAAAATAGATAATTCCCCTGGGCCAGATGGTATTTACCCTAGGATTCTCTGTGAAACCAGGGAGCAGATTGCAGAACCTTTGTCCTTGATCTTTATGTTGTCTTTGTCGACAGGAATAGTGCCGGAAGACTGGAGGTTAGCAAATGTTGTCCCCTTGTTCAAGAAGGGGAGTAGAGACAACCCTGGTAATTATAGACCTGTGAGCCTTACTTCGGTTGTGGGTAAAATGTTGGAAAAGGTTATAAGAGATAGGGTTTATAATCATCTTGAAAAGAACAAGTTGATTAGCGATACTCAACACGGTTTTGTGAAGGGTAGGTCATGCCTCACAAATCTTATTGAGTTTTTTGAGAAGGTGACCAAACAGGTGGATGAGGGTAAAGCGGTTGATGTGGTGTATATGGATTTCAGTAAGGCGTTTGATAAGGTTCCCCACGGTAGGCTATTGCAGAAAATACTTAAGTATGGGATTGAAGGTGATTTAGCAGTTTGGATCAGTAATTGGCTAGCTGAAAGAAGACAGAGGGTGGTGGTTGATGGCAAATGTTCATCCTGGAGTTCAGTTACTAGTGGTGTACCGCAAGGATCTGTTTTGGGGCCACTGCTATTTGTCATTTTTATAAATGACCTGGAAGAGGGTGTAGAAGGATGGGTTAGTAAATTTGCACATGACACGAAGGTCGGTGGAGTTGTGGATAGTGCTGAAGGATGTTATAGGATACAGATGGACATAGATAAGCTGCAGAGCTGGGCTGAAAGGTGGCAGATGGAGTTTAATGCGGAAAAGTGTGAGGTGGTTCACTTTGGAAGGAGTAACAGGAATGCAGAGTACTGGGCTAATGGCAAGATTCTTGGTAGTGTAGATGAACAGAGAGATCTCGGCATCCAGGTACATAAATCCCTGAAAGTTGCCACCCAGGTTAATAGGGCTGTTAAGAAGGCATATGGTGTGCTAGCCTTTATCAGTAGGGGGATTGGGTTTCGGAGCCACAAGGTCATGCTGCAGCTGTACATAACTCTGGTGCGGCCGCTCCTGGAGTACTGCGTGCAGTTCTGGTCACCACATTATAGGAAGGATGTGGAAGCTTTGGAAAGGGTTCAGAGGAGATTTACTAGGATGTTGCCTGGTATGGAGGGAAGGTCTTACGAGGAAAGGCTCAGGGACTTGAGGTTGTTTTCGTTTACGAGGAGAAGGCTGAGAGGTGACTTAATAGAGACATATAAGATAGTCAGAGGGTTAGATAGGGTGGACAGTGAGAGTCTCTTTCCTCGGATGGTGATGACCAACACGAGGGGACATAGCTTTAAATTGAGGGGTGGTAGATATAGGACAGATGTCAGAGGCAGTTTCTTTACTCAGAGAGTAGTAGGGGTGTGGAACGCCCTGCCTGCAACAGTAGTAGACTCGTCAACTTTAAGGGCATTTAAGTGGTCACTGGATAGACATATGGATGAAAATGGAATAGTGTAGGTCAGATAGGCTTCAGATGATTTCACAGGTCGGCGCAACATCGAGGGCCGAAGGGCCCGTACGGCGCTGTAATGTTTTATGTTCTATGTTCTACCACCCTCCCAGGCAGTGCATTCCAGACCGTCACCACCCTCTGTACACCTCAATCAGGTCACCCCTCACTCATCTCTGCTACAGCAAAAACAACCTAAGCCTATCTAACCTCTCTTCGCAACTTAAATGTTCCATCGCAGGCAACATCCTGGTGAATCACCTCTGCAGCCCCTCCACTGCAATCACATCCTTCCTATAATGTGGCGACCAGAATTGCGCACAGTACCCCAGCTGTGGCCTCACCAAAGTTCTATACAACTCCAATATGACCTCCCTGCTTTTGTAACCTCTGCTTCAATTGATAAAGATAAGTGTCCCGTATGCCTTTTTCACCACCCTATTAACCTGCCCTTCTGCCTTCAGAGATCTAAGGACAAACACGCCAAAGTCCCTTTGTCCTCAGAACTTCCCAGTGTTATTATTCATTGAATGCTTCCTTATCGCATTACTCTTTCCAAAGTGTACTATCTTGGCGATCCTGGTGAGGGGATAAAAGTGTTTAGAGATTTAGGCATCCATGTTGAAGCGGAGACCATTAGGATCAGGAAATTGGAAACTGTTGAAGTGACGGCGGGAAGCAGGAGAATCACAAATGTAGTTGGGAAAAGACTGAGCAAGGGGAGAAAAAATTAAATCAAGTTGGGATGAAAATCCATTCAGTGAGGCAGGATTAGGTTTAAACAATAACACTGTAGCCGTCTGGGATGGCCACGTACAACAAGAAATATGGACGTTCGCAAAGCCTAAAGGGAAATATGGACAATGTAAGATTCAGGCAGACACAGAGCCTGCATGTATATTCGTGAGCAGAGAATCCAGACAGCATCGAAACCCCCAGCTGATTAGCATTTTAATGGCCCATCTCCGTAAGACAAAGGATTGATACTCAGGTATCCGGGATGATTCCAGACATTTTGGCGGCACTCCCTTTACTCAGGAAGCATAAACAACAAGGTCAATGACCGCTTAGGACACACCCAGCCATCAAGGCAACCACCCCTTTATTGGCTCAGATCGAAGGCAGTGATCGAGAACGGCCCAATTAATTGGGTCCAAATCTAAGGACCGCCCAAAAGAGCGCAAAACCTCCCATGGATAAAGAGAGACACTGCCATGTGCTTGATCTCTTTTGGACCTGCGCTCCAGCAATGTCCATCTCCAACTACAGTACCACGGCCCAAAGCAAGTTCAAGTTCAATACTCGTTACCAGATGGATGATCCTAGCCGAACCGCAGTTACTTCTCCACACCCAGCAGTTCCAGATTCGAACAAGGCCACTTTTCCTCTGACCTAAGCCGGGTGCCTAAAGTTAAGTACAGGTTGTCATAGTTGTTAGGTGTAGTTTAGCTCGTAGTGTTTATGTTGCATGTGTAAGTTAATCTTGTGTGTACATAAAGTACCATTGATCTTGAACTAACTAACTGGTTGTTTGGCTCTTTGATCGATACCCGGTTGAACCTTGTGGCAGTATCATTTGATACCTGGTGACTCTGAAAGCAATATAATATCAATATCTAGATAAAAGAAGGGCAACCTTATTGACTGCCATATTTATAGCAAGTAAATATTGCAACACCACCTGGACTGTCCTGTTTGTGGATCTTGGGAAGCAGATAGAAACTTCTTTTCAGGGCTGCGGGACTATGATGTTGGAGGTCATGGAGGGACAAACTCCAAAGAAGATGAGGTCAATGACAGAATTGGAAACAATGGCTTGATGATCGGTGGTGAGATCATGGTTCAGAATATGATGGAAGAAAGTGGCGGGAGAGATGCTACTTTGCTCCAGACTGTACTCCAGACAACAACAGCATCAGCCTCATCAGCAGTTTTGATAACAATGTTAGGGTTGGACCTGACAGAACAGAGTGCAGCAAGCTCAGAGGGAGTTAGATTAGAATAAAGGAGCAGATAAATTAAGATGATTGGTATCACAATGGCAGTTCTCAATGAAATGTCTAGAAGGGATAAGAGGCCAGAGAGAGAGTCCAGGTGGAGGGAAAATACTGGAGATGGGTAAAAGGGCCCAACATGTGGGAGAAAGAAGTGGGTGCAGAGACAAAGCAACAGAATAAGAGCTCAGCCCCTCTGCTACTATGGTTATGGCCTTCCAATGCTTTCATCAGATTTCAATCCGCCCTTCCCAATTTTCCTCTGTCAGTGGTCCCAGTCAATGTTTTATAACAAGATATTAAAGGAAGAAAATCTGTTCAACTCTTCTTCCAACTTACATTCTAACAACTTTCTCCCTTCTCCTCAATTCAATCAGATTGACTCATCCTTCAGAAATCTGCAAACTTTCCTTCCCTCCCATTAACGCCAGTCCTCTTCCATCCCAAGAGCACTTCTTCCTGTTTTTCCACACATCCCCTTACCCCATCCCCTCTATTTACCCTCTTCCCTCAACAGTGCTTTGACTGGAGTTCTCCTGTATTTTAATATAATTCCAGCTACTGTGTTTCGTGATTTGGAATTGGTCTTCTCGTGGGTTAAAGTGGTCGACATCACTTCAAATGGTAGCAGGAGGTAGTTCCAAAATGGTTTACAGGGAAGATGGGGCATGATCCATTCAGCTTGTTGTCAACAAACACTGACAATCAGACAGCAAGTGTAAAACACTATCAGCGTGAAACACTGATGGCAGGAACGTATGAAGTGGTATGAGTCATTCTCCTCAAGCAAGTCACAAAACTGATATTAAAGATTAAACTAAAACATTGGTTTGGTGCAAATGATATATTTCAGACATATATTGCATATTTCAGAGTTTAATTTTCTCTCTGTGGTATGGTGCAGCAGTTAACATACTTACTTCAGGTTTTGTATTGCTCTAATAAAAGGGGAAGCACAATAGCACAGTGGGTAGTACTACTGCTTCACAGCACCAGGGTCACAGGTTCGATACCCAGCCAGGTCTGTGCAGAGTCTGCACGTTCTCCCTGTGTCTGTGTGGGTTTCCTCTGGGTGCTCCGGTTTCCTCCCACAAGTCCCGAAAGATATGGGCCGGGATTCTCCGCCGGCATGATTCTCTGTTATGCCAGCGCCCGGGGTTTCCCGACGGCGTGGGGCTGCCCCACAATGGGGAACCCCATTGACCGGCCGGTGTAATGGAGAATCCTGCCGGCAGGTCGGGGGAGAGATGTGGTGGAGAATGCCACCCATGCTTGTTAGGTGAATTGGACATTCTGAATGCTCCTTCCGTGTACCCGAACAGGTGCCAGAATGTGGTGACTAGGGGCTTTTCACACTAACTTCATTGCAGTGTTAATGTAAGCCTACTTGTGACAATAAAGATTATTATTATTAAAGTTGTTAGCTCATTGGCCAATTTAGAAATTAATGAGAAATAGCACTTAGAGGAGTAACTATTTTGCATCAAAAGCAATAGGCCAAATATATATTTCAATGGCACAAAAACGCAGCTTCTCTGTATATAATTACTTAATTGTGATTGATCATCATTAAGGGGGAGGACGTGCAGACTGGTCACTGTCTGTGTGGAGTCTGCACGTCCTCCCCCTGTGTGCGTGGGTTTCCTCCGGGTGCTCCGGTTTCCTCCCACAGTCCAAAGATGTGCGGGTTAGGTGGATTGGCCATGCTAAATTGCCCGTAGTGTCCTAATAAAAGTAAGGTTAGGGGGGGGGGGGGGGGGGGGGGGGGGGGGGGGGGGTTGTTGGGTTATGGGTATAGGGTGGATACGTGGGTTTGAGTAGGGTGATCATGGCTCGGCACAACATTGAGGGCCGAAGGGCCTGTTCTGAGCTGTACTGTTCTATGTTCTATATAAACATAAAGATATCCAGCCTATAGGCAGAACTATTAACAGGAAATAGGCACATTGGGCACAATGGCCTTTATTTCTTCTTCCTAAAAATTCTCTATCATTATGCTGGATTGTGCTTAAATCCTCGGGGTCACTTTTTAAATCCTATCCTACTTTTGAGATAGCGGTTTTACGTCTTTAGAGGTAAGTATTTTTGAAAGTTTTTGTTTAATAATGATGGCGTTCGAAACCAGACTAACGAAACAACCTCATTGATTAGTACAGTTTACTGTGAGGGAATGCTGCATTGTATGCTCATAAATCAAAGCTCTTCAATAACATTCTAACCAGCAAAATCTCTGTTGGTGTGATTGTGTATAACTTGTGTGACAGTAAAGTAGAATCACTGCCTTAAAGCAATTGGAGCAGAGACAAATCAGATATAATAACAAATTGCTTCATGTCAAAGTTTCATCTGGTCTCAGTGGTTAGCCTTATCAAGCTCTGAAAATATTTGGCACAATCTGTCTTCACACTGACTAGATGTTAGGTACAGTCAGTCATTCTCGGGGGTTTACATTCTCAAGTGATTTTTGAGGATGTTATGCAGTTCATGATGCAGGCCAAGTCCTTTTGGCTGAAGTTGGGCTGTGCAATATTCATAACAAAAAATTAAATGCATCATGAAAATCCTTTGCCAGTTTAATGAATTTATTTTAATTGGTTTTACAAATGAGCTCAGAACTTCCACAAAAATGATTCAAACAGAATCTGCAAGCTAGTAGAACAAGATCGATCAAACTAATGCTTGGTAGTAAGAGGGATCGACACGCATACTCCACGAATGGTGCTTAAATGACGAAGGTTGAAACTCAAAAACATTTAGGAGCCTTATTAGAGCGATGCTAAACATATCTAAACAATTCAGAGCAGCAATAAGCAAAGCCAGTAAGATGTTGAACTGTAAAACTGTAGAAGTTAATGATCAAACTGTACAGTACTGTGATATTACCAGACCTTGAATGCTGCACCCAATTCTGTTTTTTGAGAAATAAGACTGATATTCAAACACTGCAGACAGGCCCCACAATAATTCCACCTTTAGTGCGGGGTTTACAGCAGGTTTGAGCATAGCTAGTGCGTGACTGATAGTTGCCAACATCCTCAATGGCTCACTTTCCTCAACCTCCCTCAGCCATCTTTAAAGCATGTTGTCAAGATCCTCACTTCAAAACGCCCACCAATTATCTAACAACAACTGTATTTCAAATGTGTCATCAACAAGCAACTCCAGCGCCATCTCTTCCATTAAAATGGTTGACTCTCGTCAGTCTAATTTTTACTATGACTACAACACCAAGTTTTGTCCTGCTCAAAATCCCCACTGATAGACTTTGTGATTGTCACCATGGTGTTCTATCTCCCTTTTTCCTCTTTCATTCTTCTGTCACTCCATCTTCCTCCTTTGTAGTTCACCTCCATGAAACTGCCCTGACCTGCTCTGATGTCTATCTCCTGAAATAGGTTTTGCATTTACACCTCTGGGTACATGAGGTGTGTCCCACAGTTCCATCAAAGGTCTCCACTCTTTCCCTATATGGATTTCCCAAGATTTTACAGCCCATCCTACCTGGCAGGGTATTACAGTCCCGCTGAAGTAAATAGAAGTTTAAATGGCATGGTGCATTCTGTGTGCGGACCGAGAGGCCTTAAATCCTGGCCCATGATATCTCTTGGTGAACAATTTGCAGACATGCGGGATGGTTTTAGAATCCATAGAATTCCTACAGTGCAGAAGGAGGACATTCAACGAATTGAGTCTTCCCTTGCTCTCTGAAAGAGCAGCCTGCTTCGCCCCACTCCCCCACCCCATTGCTGTAACGCCACCTAACCTGCACATCCCTGGACACTAAGGGGCAATTTAGCATGGCCAATCCATCTAACCTGCCCATCTTTGGACTGTGGAAGGAAACCAAAGCACCCAGAGGAAACCCACGCAGACACGGGGAGAACGTGCAGACTCCACACAGTCACCGAAGGTCAGAATCGAACCCGGGTCCTTGACATTGTGAAGCAGCAATGCTAACCACTGTGCTACCCTGCCACCACAGGTTCTGATATAACTCAGATGTGAGGCAGTAAAATTGGGTTGGGACACATTCTCAGGCTGAACGTAGTGGTGAACCTCAGTAGCCTTTTTGACCTGAAACTACTCGATCTCTAATATGTCTACATCACTTCAACAATATGAGATGATCTCATACTCACCACCACTGAAATCCTCTTGCTACATTTTGGCTCAATTACTCGTATTTTCTATACTAAATTGTCATGTCCCCCCTTCAGAACTGCTACTTCTCCAAGGTTTTGCTGCTCACCTTGTTTCCTACCCTATGCCTCAATCTATCATTATTCATGTTCTTGCCAGCTTCCATTATATAAAATCTAAAATGCTTGTCTGGTGTACAAGTCCATCCATGGATTTGCCCTGTCCAATATCTACAAGTTCCTCTAGGTTGTCTAATAACAACTTATCTAATTTAAGCCGAATGTGCTTCTCCACATAGCCTGAAAATGCAGAGGAGGTGAAATTGTTTCTTGCTCCACCTGGAACATGGGTATAAATTAATGGGCCCACCTCCAGTGGTCAAATAACATTGCAAAATGTCTGAGCCATATTGGTTCCAATGCTGTAGAGTTAACCTTGGCAGTCAAACAAAACAGGCATCAGGAAAAACCAGTGAAACTTAGAAATGACTGGCACTGGTCTTAACTGTAGTTCCATTTTAAGTTGGAACAGTCATTTGGAACAAGTACCAGTCATTTCCAAGTTTCACTGTTTTTTCCTTCTGACTAGTTAGGAACAAAAACAGAATTAGTTATCCTTGAATGGAGCAAGAGTCAGGTCTGTTGCAATCAGAGTTGCCAGGTGTCCCTACTGTTTTGCCAGTAGCCTTCAAAAAGCTCTAGAGGCCTCAGTAAAATAATACATCTTTTAGCAATGCTTACCATAGTGGGAAGCCACCAGAAAGAACATGAGAGTGCTCCTCCCAACTCCACAATAAACTGCAGACTGCTGCTGCAGCTCATCTCCACCCCATTCCCCCCTCCCCCTGCAACCCCCCAACCTAACCCAACCAAGGTCCATGATCAGTAACCACCTGGCTCACCTTGCTGCTCTTCATCCCCCCACCGATGATCTATTAGCTGCCTCTCACATTATCATTGCTCCCCAGACCTCTCGGTACTCTACTAAAGAGGCTGGCGGACCAATTTCCAACCTGCTACTCGCAGACAATGAATGATTCCATTTGAGCTTAATTTCACTTTCTAGGCCAGAGCCTTAAGCCCCTTTAGTCCCGTTATCTATAATTCTCTGTCAAAATTCCTTTCACTCTGTCTTCAAAAGTCTCCTGAAAACCAGTGCGCCTTTAATCATATTCCCCAACTTTCTCCAATAAACTGCTTGCAGCTTATATTTTCCACTGTATGAAACATTTTGGAAAGTTTTCTTCTGATGCAAGATATTAGGCGAAGAGAAATAGTTACAACATGTCCAAAGCAGTTATCGCAGCTGCTTCACAGCTCCAGGGTCCCAGGTTCGATTCCCGGCTTGGGTCACTGTCTGTGCGGAGTCTGCAGGTTCTCCCCGTGTCTGCGTGGGTTTCCTCCGGGTGCTCCGGTTTCCTCCCATAGTCTAAAGATGTGCAGGTTAGGTGGATTGGCCATGTTAAATTGCCCTTAGTGTCCAAAAAGGTTGGGTGGGGCTACTGGGTTGGGGGGGTAGGGTGAAAGTGTGGGCTTACGTAGGGTGCTCTTTCCAAGGGCCGGTGCAGTCTCGATCGGCCAATTGACCTCCTTCTGCTCTGTAAATTCTATGAAAGCAAATTATAACTGTAGATCAGTGGCAGAAGAGGACACAGCAGCTCACAGATGGTACAGCCTCAAATCCAGACAGCCTCTGTCACCAACAGATGCTCAGCTCCAAGTAAAAGGAACAGGCTTCATCTCAGTTTTCAAATCTTTCACTTGAGTATCTCGAGCATGCAATTTGGGGCAAAAGGTCACTTCAGAATAGAATAAAATGTGGTTGAAGCATTACAAATGGAAGACTGCTCAGTTCAATATCCTTAATGGGTTAAAGTCCACTGAGAATTTGGATTAAGGCCAGTGAAAAGTTAAGAAAATAAAAAGTAGTGCTCTTTAAAAAGCTGAATCAAACAAAAGTATGATGCCAATTCAAAGAAAATTGAGCAGAAATATTTAATTACTTTTTGTAAGTGTGTGCAAATGTAATCTTTTGGCTAAGAGATTCAGCAATGTTTCAAAATGCCAATTTCTATTAACTCTTTTAGTTATGATAATGCAATTTCAATTCCATCGGAGCTTCTGCCAGTTAATAATAATCTTTATTGTCACAAGTAGGCTTAAATTAACAATGCAGGGAAGTTACTGTGAAAAGCCCCTAGTTGCCACACTGCCTGTTCGGGTACACAGAGGGAAAATTCAGAATTACCCAACAGCACATCTTTCGGGACTTGTGGGAGGAAACTGGAGCACCCGGAGGAAACCCACGCAGACACAGGGAGAATGCGCAGACTCTGTACAGACAGTGACCCAAGCTGGGAATCGAACCTGAGACCCTGGCGCTGTGAAGCAACAGTGCTAACCACTGTGCTACTGTGCCGCCCATAGTTTGACCAGTAAGATAGATTTTTTAAATACTTCCAATGATATCAAATTCATGTTCAGAACAAGTTATTCGACTGCATGCTTTGGCCATTTATTTTGCCTTGTATTTTACTTATTTGAATTCCCATTACTGAGCAACCACATGACAATATATGTCAGTAGAGATCGGTGTTGATCAATTTTCTTATTTGCAATTGGTTCAAAGTGAGGCATGCCATTTTGATTAACCTTTATTACACCTCTCAATCAGAGAGGGCAACAGAAAGGGCAATGTAACAAAATGCTCAAACCTTGCAATGCACTGCACAAAATTCCCATTATTCTGGAAAGTAAATTTGGTTCTAAATTTGGTTGTGGTTGTCGCGGGGTTTTGAATCTAGTTGTTGATATGCATCCAATTCCATTGGGAGTTAGTGCAGCATTGGAGGTTATTATTAGATTATGTCCCTTTGCTTTATAATGCATCTCTGCAGATTCCGTATTTTAAAAAAAATTTACAGTGCAGAAGGGGGCCATTCGGCCCATCGAGTCTGCACCGGCTCTTGGAAAGAGCACCCTACCCAAGGTCAACACCTCCACCCTATTCCCATAACCCAGTAACCCCACCCAACATTAAGGGCAATTTTGGACACTAAGGGCAATTTATCATGGCCAATCCACCTAACCTGCACATCTTTGGACTGTGGGAGGAAACCGGAGCACCCGGAGGAAACCCACGCACACACGGGGAGGACGTGCAGACTCCACACAGACAGTGACCCAAGCCGGAATCGAACCTGGGACCCTGGAGCTGTGAAGCATTTGTGCTATCCACAATGCTACCATGCTGCCATGCTACCCGTATTATATTATGGTAATTCATTTGATCAATATATCTAGGTTTATAATATCGAAAATTGTGGCAGCAAAGAGTGACATGAAATGGAACCATTCTACAGCCAATACTTCTGCGATGATTTAAGCAACAGTCTGCACTTACTGACAGCACTTTCCAGCTTTCTTCAGTAATTCTCTTGAAAAAATGCAATATATCTTCACTGCGTGCAATGTTTCGTGGTGTGTTTAAATCAACGGAGTTTCAGTATTTATCTATCAATGATAGTGGACACCCACCAGTATAAGGTAGGTGAAAGGGTTCTAATAGCTGAAAGCCTTGGTTTAAAGCTCAAATTCAGAGATGGTAACAGAGTACAAAGGCTGAGCAGAAAGCATGCCAGTTTTATAATTACAGCAATCGTCATTGACCTTTGAGCTTTCCTTTCTGCTTGCAAGAAGAATTCACTGTAATATTGATAGAGCACCATCTGACAATATTTATTCAAACAGCGCAGCAGTACAAAAACTTGGTAAACACAGCATTTTGCTTACACTTTGCGTATGGAGGAACTTTTCACTGTTTAAAATAATTGTCTTTTTTTATTTGTTCCATGGTCTTCTTGCTCATTTTTGTCTCCCCTGTATATTTCGAATGATCAAGGTTGGATCTGAGAAGTGCTGAGAACGAAAGGTTCTAGTTATACTGTACATACTGACCTCAGATAAAACATTCACTCACAGCTGGGAGTGCTCAACTGCCTGAGTGCAAATCCAATTCTTCCGAGAAGCTACACTGTGCTTAAACTTTGAATCAATTTTTACTGGTCTCCTTCGACAGAGGTTTCAGCTCTGCTTGTTCGGTTCTGAGTCATCTCCTGGCAGACTGCAGGAATCTGGCCGGAGAATGACATTTATTCTCATTTTCCCTCCATCCCTACCAGGGGAAAAAAAACATATTTACACAATGTAATTGAGAATGAGCAACTCCGCCATAACTCAATAATATGAACACGTTTTCTTAAATTACTTTCCAAAGAAATTCTAAACAGCAAAAGTCTGTCTGCTTATAAATATTACATTGACTAGCAATTGGAACAATATAAAGATTGACAGTAACACTGGGTTACAAAATTTTAAACATATATAACACTCATAGGAGGAAAAAAGTGTATTGTTGCTTCAAGTGGACTCATGTTGATTCCCCAGATGGCAAACAGCACGATGGTCTGCTCCTGGGTAACCTACACATGATTCTTCATTAATATCACCTAGATATCCAATAACTGCATAGCTCATTGATATCACGTGGGCTATGCAGTTAGTGACCTGTGGACAACATACTCCCAGGGAATTGATGTAGTTTGTGCTTCCTTATGTTGATGACAGGATGGTTGGTAGCATTCCGAGGGGTGGGATTCTCTGGTTCACCAGCTGCGTGGTTCTCAGTGGCACACCGTTCGCTGGCAGTGGGAGACTCTACTCCCCCTGCTTGTCAATGGTATTTCCCATTGAAGCCACCCCATATGGCCGGGAGACTTACGGGTGGTGGTGTGCTACCAGCGGGAAAAGAGAATCCCAACAGTTGGCGAATTCCGGTCAAGAATAAATACAGTGCCCACAAAACTTTCCGCATATCTGTTGGAAGTATGTGGAGTAGACAGCTCATGCTGCCATTTTGGAGCTAACTCTGTGTCTTAGGACTGAACACAAATTCAGCCATGGGAAGAACCCCAATCAGTGCTATTTCAAGCGATCATGCACCACTTACAGGTTAGTTACTGATTAATTTCCATTGGCTCTTGCTGCGATTAAGTGTTTGATGATTTCTAGAGATCCGTAAACTTTCTAAAGTCGACAGGGAGTAGTGTGGCGAATGCTGGAAGAATTTATCCTGGCTGCAAAGAATTTTCTCATGCAAAGAACTTGCATCCATAAATAGATGCAATAAGATGTATTCCCTTTAGATGGCAGAAGGACAGAGAGAATGAACAGAGGTAAAACACAGAGCAGGGCAAGTTGCTGGAAGAGGAGGGGGGACAGGGAGCAGAAATCCCAGCAGGAGGCTTAGCTGCCCAAAGTGTTCAGGAAGCAATTACATAGAACAGTACAGCATAGAACAGGCCCTTCGGCCCTCGATGTTGTGCCGAGCCTTTTCCGAAACCAAGATCAAGCTATCCCACTCCCTGTCATTCTGGTGTGCTCCATGTGCCTATCCAATAACCACTTGAAAGTTCCGAAAGTATCCAACTCCACTATCAGAGCAGGCAGTCCATGCCACACCCGAACCAGTCTCTGAGTAAAGAACCTACCTCGGATATCCCTCCTATATCTCCCACCCTGAACTTTTATTATGCCCCCTTGTAACAGCTTCATCCACCCGCGGAAATAGTCTCTAAATGTTCACTCTATCTATCCCCCTCATCATCTTATAAACCTCTATTAAGTCGCCTCTCATCCTCCTCCGCTCAAAAGAGAAAAGCCCTAGCTCCCTCAACCTTCCCTCATAAGACCTATCCTCCAAACTAGGCAGCATCCTGGTAAATCTCCTTTGCTTCATTTCCAATGCTTCCACATCCTTCCTATAGTGAGGTGACCAGAATTGCACACAATACTCCAAATGTGGTCTCACCAGAGTCACGTACAGTTGCAGCATAACCCCACGGCTCTTCAATTCAAGCCCCCTATTCATAAACACTAATACACTATAGGCCTTCTTCACGGCTCTATCTACTTGAGTGGCAACCTTCAGAGATCTGTGGACATGAACCCCAAGATCTCTCTGTTCCTTCACATTCCTCAGAACCCTGCCGTTGACCCTGTAATCTGCATTCAAATTTTTCCTACCAAAATGAATCACCTCGTACTTATCAGGGTTAAACTCCATCTGCCATTTTTTTTCGGCCCAGCTCTGCATCCTATCAATGTCTCTTTGCAGCCTACAATAGCCCTCCACCTCATCCACTACTCCGCCAATCTTGGTGTCATCAGCAAATTTACTAACCCACCCATGGGGCTGGTTTAGCACAGTGGGCTAAATAGCAGGCTTGTAATGCAGAATAAGGCCAGCAGCACGGGTTCAATTCCCGTACTGGCCTCCCCAAACAAGCGCCGGAATGTGGTGATTAGGGGCTTTTCACAGTAACTTCATTGAAGCCTACTTGTGACAATGAGTGATTATAGTGGGCAGCATGGTAGCATTGTGGTTCGCACAATTGTTTCACAGCTCCAGGGTCCTAGGTTCAATTCCCGGTTTGGGTCACTGTCTGTGCGGAGTCTGCACATTCTCCCTGTGTGTGTGTGTGGGTTTCCTCCGGGTGCTCCGGTTTCCTCCCACAGTCCAAAGATGTGCAGGTTAGGTGGATTGGCCTTACTAAATTGCCTTTAGTGTCCAAAATTGCCCTTTGTGTTGAGTGGGTTACTGGGTTATGGGGATAGGGTGGAGGTGTGGACCTTGGGTAGGGTGCTCTTTCCAAGAGCCGGTGCAGACCCGTTGGGCCGAATGGCCTCCTTCTGCACTGTAAATTCTATGATCTATGATTCTTCAGCCCCCTCCTCCAAGTCATTGATAAAAATCACAAATAGCAGAGGACCCAGCACTGATCCCTGTAGTACACCGCTGGTAACTGGTCTCCAGTCTGAAGATTTTCCATCCACCACCACCCTCTGTCTTCTATGTGATAGCCCGTTATTTATCCAATTGGCCACATTTCCCTCTATCCCACACCTCCTTACTTTCTTCATAAGCCGACCATGGGGAACATTATCAAACGCCTTACTAAAATCCATGTATACGACATCAACTGCTCTACCTTCATCTACACACTTAGTTACCTCCTCAAAGAATTCAAACAAATTTGTAAGGCAAGACTTACCCTTCACGAATCTGTGTTGACTATCCCGGATGAAGCTGCATCTTTCCAAATGGTCATAAATCCTATCCTTCAGGACCTTTTCTATTAACTTACCGACCACTGAAGTAAGACTAAATGGCCTATAATTACCAGGGTCATTCATATTCCCTTTCTTGAACAGATGAACAACATTCGCCACTCTCCAGTCCTCCGGCACTATCCCTGTGGACAGTGAGGAACAGAAGATCAAAGCCAAAGGCTCTGCAATCTCATCCCTCGCCTCCCAAAGAATCCTAGGATATATCCCATCTGGCCCAGGGGGCTTGTCGACCCTCAGGTTTTTCAAAATTGCTAATACATCCTCCCTCAGAACATCTACCTCCTCCAGCCTACCCGCCTGTATCACACTCTCATCCTCAAAAACATGGCCCTTCTCCTTGGTGAACTCTGAAGAAAAGTATTCATTCAACGCCTCTCCTATCTCTTCTGACCAAATGCACAAGTTCCACTACTGTCATTGACCGGACGTAACCTCAAGGTGGTCATTCTTTTATTTCTCACATAAGAGTAAAACGCCTTGGGGTTTTCCTTAATCCGACCCGCCAAGGACTTCTCATGCCCCCTCCTAGCTCTCCTAAGCCCTTTTTCAGCTCATTCCATGCTACCTTGTAACCCTCAAGCGACACAACTGAACCTTGTTTTCTCATCCTTACAAACGCTTCCTTTTTCCTCTTAACAAGACATTCAACTTCTTTTGTGAACCATGGTTCCCTCACACGGCCATTTCCTCCCCGCTTGACAGGGATGTACTTGACAAGGACTAATTCTCCAACATGAATCTCAGGAAGGATCTGTTGCCAGACAACAAGCTCACGTGTCTTGGGCTTCATCAAGTCTGGCATAATGGAAGAAGATGGATTGTACTGGCAGCCTGCCTGCTGTTTCCCAAGTGGCATCTAGCCCCATGCCATTTTCCCTAGAGTGGGATAGAGGGATGGCAGCAGCAGTGTGACCTACTCTAATGGAATAAAGTAAGGGACACCAGTCAGGGATGGGGGTTAGTGGTGTGATGACAGAGGTCACAAGACTACAAGGTGACAGGGCAGAAGCAGGCCGTTCAGTGCATTAAATCTGCCCACCATTCAATGAGATCATGACTAATCTGATAATTCTGACCTTTCCCATCTTATCCCCATAACCTTGATTTCCTTACTGAATAAAAATCTGTTTATTTCAGCATTGAATATACTTTTTTTTTTTTAAATTTAGATTACCCAATTATTTTTTCCAATTAAGGGGCAATTTAGCATGGTCAATCCACCTACTCTGCACATTTTTGGGTTGTGGGGGCAAAACCCACGCAGACATGGGGAGAATGTGCAAACTCCACACGGACAGTGACCCAGAGCCGGGATCGAACCTGGGACCTCGGCGCCGTGAGGCGGTTGTGCTAACCACTAGGCCACCGTGCTGCCCTAGCATTGAATATACTTAACGACCCGGCCTCTACAGCTCTCTGTGGTAAAGAATTCCACAGATTGACTATCCTCACAGAAGTTACCCCTCATCTCTGTCTTAAATGGACTTACTCTGATAGTTTGCCCTCTGGCCCTGGACACTTCCACAAGGGGAAAGAACCTCTAAGCATCTATCCTGTCAAGGCCCCTGAGAATCCTATATATCTCAGTAAGGTTGCCTCCAATGAATACAGGCCCAACATACTCAACTTTTTTCTCCATACCCGGGATCAACCTCGTGAACGTTCTCGGGACTGCCCCCAATGTCAATGAATTGTGTCTTACATAACGGGACAAAGCTGTTCACAGTATTCCAGGGAAGACAGAGGTGGATTTACAAATCATAGGGCCCTGTGCTCAAATTCATGTTTGGGGTCCTCCCCCCCCCCCCTAGGATCTGAAGGCCAAAGCCCACCCCTCGCACACACTCTGTCTTTCCCCCTCCACTCACACACATCCTCTCTTCCCCACCCTTTGCACACATTCTTTGTTCCCCATCACACTCGCTTTGTCTTCCCCCCCCCCCCCCCCCCCCCCCCCCATCACCACCAGTGGTATTGTGGGAGATTTTTAGGTGCTGGAACTCTAAAAAAATGTGTTGGCCGTGTAATTTCTTAATCTTCTATTATATTCCTTTTCTATGTATCAATCATTTAAGTCCCTAAATGTATTTTTAAGTAAAAAAATGTTAATGGCGGTTGGCATTTTATTTTGAGCCATGTATCATTGAATCATAAGTCTTTTGCATTGCTAGAAATTCATTATACAGCAGTTTAATTATGTAATTCAAGCCTGCGGAGTTTTACTTACAAGATATGGGAAAAAAAACTCGATAAATAGAGTTAAGATACAGATCAGCCATAACGGCAGAACAAATTCAAAGGACTGAATGATCTATTCTTGTTCCCAAGTTCCTATCTAGATATCAATGAATGGAGCTTGGCTCATGTGTTCAAACATTCATACATCAAGCTCTTTCTCCAGTCAATTCAACATAGCCCAGGTTTCAAAGAATTATTAGTCAGCTTAATTAATGGCTTGCATAGTACCTCCCCAATTTTCTGCAGCATCTGAGATTAAATGTTAACAAGTTCAGCCCAGTATCCTGATTAATCTTCATGGCCTCAAATCAAGCTCAGGCCATTTATGCATTTATATTCAAGGAGTCAATATCTAAAAGATTTTTACCGACTGGTGCCCAATCTTCAATGGTGAAAATGAATATGAAACATAAATACTCACATTTCAGCCATATCCTATTCCTCATTTCTAACCACCATGCTAAATCTTTCAAAGGACCTAAGTGATATTTTTTCTGTCCACTAACAGAACTTATAAAGCACTATCATGCGAATGCCAGCTGACCAGTTGTTTTGTATAAGGCATTTTTGGATTCAATTGTAGCTTTAGTGTCATTGGAATGTCACTTTAAGAAATGTTTGTCTGCCCAAGTGGCTGCAGTGATGTCAGAGTCTGGGTGGAGCTGAGCTCTGGCTCTGCCTTTTAGTTTTCGCTTTGAGGAAAAGCTTGGGTGTGTCTGTTTTTAAGTTTTGTTTTAGTGTTGGAGCTGCAGCCAGCCAAAGAAGGTATACATTTGATCTCTCTCCCATCTAAAGATTATCTCTAGATCATTTGGTGAATTCAGAGTGATAACTGCTCTCAGTAGAGAATTTAAACCTGATGTGTTTCTGTAAAAAGGGTTTTTGTCTTTTGGATGTTAAAAGGACAGTTTAAGGATTACTTAGAGTGTTGTAGTCTTCGGGGGTTGTATTTGAAGTGATGGTTGCTAAGATGCTCACTGTATGTTTTAAAAAGGTTAACTGAGTTCATAGAATAAACATTGTTTTATTTTTAAAAAATACTTTTCCATTTCTGCTGCACCACACCTGTAGAGTGGGCCGTGTGCTCCCCATACCACAATCTAGTAAAAGTTGTGGGTCAGGCGATCTCCATGATACACTTTGGAGTTCTCTAACCCCTGGCCCATAACATTAGTTAACTTTGACTGTGTCTGATAGTTATACGTGCAACCTTGCCAAAGTTTTATAATTTGTGAAATATTTATTTCTGAGGTTATTGTATGACTATTTATTAAGTAACTTAATTTTTCTTCTCTATAAAATTATTTCCATCCACCAACACAAACCAATCAACATTGTCTGCAGCAGAACCTTTCTCAACCAATTGAAATATGATGACACAATGACTATGATATAGGATTGAGGGGTTGATGGGACATAGAACGTTCCCACCATAAACAGTGGCACAAATAGAATCTATCATATGCTTCATATCTAAGCTTTAACGAAAAGGAGAAGTTTGGGAAATAGTATTAAGTTCTTTCTGAGGACCAACAACCACAGTTCACATTCTCACATAAACAGCAAACGGGCAAAGGTAAGTGGAGACTCCCAGGCTCAGTCTGCCAACCCTCCCAGGCTCAGTCTCCCAAACCTCCCAGGCTCAGTGTCCGAAACCTCCCAGGCTCAGTCTCCCAACCCTCCCAGGCTCAGTCTCCCAAACCTCCCAGACTCAGTCTCCCAATCATCCCAGGCTCAGTCTGAAAAACCTCCCAGGCTCAGTCTCCCAATCCTCCCAGGCTCCGTCTGCCAAACCTCCCACGCTCTGTCTGCCAATCCTCCCAGGCTCTGTCTCCCAAACCTCCCAGGCTCAGTCTCCCAATCCTCCCAGGCTCCGTCTGCCAAACCTCCCAGGCTCAGTCTGCCAATCCTCCCAGGCTCTGTCTCCCAAACCTCCCAGGCTCAGTCTGCCAAACCTCCCAGGCTCCGTCTGCCAAACCTCCCAGACTCAGTCTGAAAAACCTCCCAGGCTCAGTCTCCCAAACCTCCCAGGCTCAGTCTCCCAATCCTCCCAGGCTCCATCTGCCAAACCTCCCAGGCTCAGTCTGCCAATCCTCCCAGGCTCAGTCTCCCAAACCTCCCAGGCTCTGTCTGCCAATCCTCCCAGGCTCAGTCTCCCAAACCTCCCAGGCTCTGTTTGCCAAACCTCCCAGGCTCCATCTCCCAAACCTCCCAGGCTCAGTCTGCCAAACCTCCCAGGCTCTGTTTGCCAAACCTCCCAAGCTCAGTCTCCCAAACCTCCCACGCTCAGTCTCCCAACCCTCCCAAGCTCAGTCTCCTAACCCTCCCAAGCTCAGTCTCCCAACCCTCAAAGGCTCCATCTCCCAAACCTCCCAGGCTCCGTCTCCTAACCCCCCCAGGCTCTGTCTGCCAAACCTCCCAGACTCAGTCTCCCAACCCTCCCAGGCTCAGTCTCCCAATCGTCCCAGGCTCAGTCTCCCAAACCTCCCAGGATCAGTCTCCGAAACCTCCCAGGCTCCGTCTCCCAAACCTCCCAGGCTCAGTCTCCCAAACCTCCCAGGCCCCGTCTCCCAACCCCCCCAGGCTCTGTCTGCCAAACCTCCCAGACTCAGTCTCCCAACCCTCCCAGGCTCAGTCTCCCAAACCTCCCAGGCTCAGTCTCCCAACCCTCCCAGGCTCAGTCTCCCAAACCTCCCAGGCTCAGTCTCCCAATCGTCCCAGGCTCAGTCTCCCAAACCTCCCAGGATCAGTCTCCGAAACCTCCCAGGCTCCGTCTCCCAAACCTCCCAGGCTCAGTCTGCCAAACCTCCCAAGCTCAGTCTCCCAACCCTCAAAGGCTCCATCTCCCAAACCTCCCAGGCTCCGTCTCCCAACCCCCCCAGGCGCTGTCTGCCAAACCTCCCAGACTCAGTCTCCCAACCCTCCCAGGCTCAGTCTCCCAAACCTCCCAGGCTCAGTCTCCCAACCCTCCCAGGCTCAGTCTCCCAAACCTCCCAGGCTCAGTCTCCCAATCGTCCCAGGCTCAGTCTCCCAAACCTCCCAGGATCAGTCTCCGAAACCTCCCAGGCTCCGTCTCCCAACCCCCCCAGGCTCTGTCTGCCAAACCTCCCAGACTCAGTCTCCCAACCCTCCCAGGCTCAGTCTCCCAAACCTCCCAGGCTCAGTCTCCCAACCCTCCCAGGCTCAGTCTCCCAAACCTCCCAGGCTCAGTCTCCCAATCGTCCCAGGCTCAGTCTCCCAAACCTCCCAGGATCAGTCTCCGAAACCTCCCAGGCTCTGTCTCCCAAACCTCCCAGGCTCAGTCTCCCAAACCTCCCAGGCTCCGTCTCCCAAACCTCCCAGGCCCAGTCTCCCAAACCTCCCAGGCTCAGTCTCCCAAACCTCCCAGGCTCCGTCTCCCAAACCTCCCAGGCTCCATCTTCCAACACTCCCAGGCTCCATCTTCCAACACTCCCAGGCTTAGTCTCCCAACCCTCCCAGGCTCAGTCTCCCAACCCTCCCAGGCTCAGTCTTCCAAACCTCCCAGGCTCCGTCTCCCAAACCTCCCAGGCCCAGTCTCCCAAACCTCCCAGGCCCAGTCTCCCAAACCTCCCAGGCTCATTCTCCCAACCCTCCCAGGCTCAGTCTCCCAAACCTCCCAGGCTCAGTCTCCCAACCCTCCCAGGCTCAGTCTCCCAAACCTCCCAGGCTCAGTCTCCCAAACCTCCCAGGCTCATTCTCCCAACCCTCCCAGGCTCAGTCTCCCAAATCTCCCAGGCTCAGTCTCCCAACCCTCCCAGGCTCAGTCTCCCAAACCTCCCAGGCTCAGTCTCCCAATCGTCCCAGGCTCAGTCTCCCAAACCTCCCAGGATCAGTCTCCGAAACCTCCCAGGCTCCGTCTCCCAAACCTCCCAGGCTCAGTCTCCCAAACCTCCCAGGCTCCGTCTCCCAAACCTCCCAGGCCCAGTCTCCCAAACCTCCCAGGCTCAGTCTCCCAAACCTCCCAGGCTCCGTCTCCCAAACCTCCCAGGCTCCATCTTCCAACACTCCCAGGCTCCATCTTCCAACACTCCCAGGCTTAGTCTCCCAACCCTCCCAGGCTCAGTCTCCCAACCCTCCCAGGCTCAGTCTTCCAAACCTCCCAGGCTCCGTCTCCCAAACCTCCCAGGCCCAGTCTCCCAAACCTCCCAGGCCCAGTCTCCCAAACCTCCCAGGCTCATTCTCCCACAGACTGTCCTAGAAAAAAGGTACAAAATGTCTTCCTTTTGGGTACATGGGAGAAACAGTTAAAATAAGGGCTAATCCCTTGAAACATGGGACAGTAGGTCACCAGTAGGTCACCTTGGGTGGGAAGCTGCCTGAACAAAGTGGCTGTCCAGTTTCACTTGTAAATGGAGTCTAACTATTTGACTTTTTTAGAATTAGAGGGCATGCAGGACCCAGCTTGCAAGAAGTCACCTCGTTCCGGCGCCATCTTGGATTATTAGTGAACCAGTTGGGTTTTTACGACAATCGACAATAGTTTCATGGTTATCATTAGACTGCCAGATTTGTATTGAATTCAAATTCCACCATCTGTCTTGTGGGATTTGAACCAGGATCCCCAGAGCATTACTCTGGCTCTCTGGATTATTTTCAAGTGAAAATACCACTACCCTACTGCATGGACATGGCCTTACAGAGGCAGGCCAATGGGCTTGTGCTCTCACTGCCTGTCTGCCTATGTGCAGCAGCAGCCACAGGCTGACTTTTAGAAGGATCATCACCACCTCTATCAACCCATCAACGATCAGTCCAAACAACCCCAACCACCAGCACAATAATGGTGGCCCAGCTACAAAACTGATATTATAATTAAACTTAAAATATTTGAAAATGTTCAAGCGCCCTCTGCCTCACTTACCTCCATTGCACTGTTCTGCTAGTTTCAAGCTGGAAGGCCTCTGATAGACCCTTCAGTTTTGAGCGCCCACCCACCATCTACCCTCTGGCCATGAATTTGGCAGTCTGGGGACAATGACAATGAGTGACTGTTTCCCACACAAGGTTGACTTTCATCCCACATTTGAATGTGACAGTGGGGTTCAGAAGTCCACAAGTGCAGAATCTGCACTTGAGCAATGATGTCTCACTGAAATCTGCTACTTGCTGCAGCCAGAACTGTTAGCTAATAATAATCTTTATTATTAACACAAGTAGGCTTACATTAACACTGCAATGAAGATACTGAGAAAATCCCCTAGTCGCCACATTCCGGCGCCTGTTCGGGTACGCAGAGGGAGAATTCAGAATGTCCAATTCACCTGACAGCACGTCTTTCAGGACTTGTGGGAGGAAACCGGAGCACACTGAGGAAACCCAGGCAGACACAGGGAGAACGTGCAGACTCCATACAGACAGTGAACCACGTGGGAATCGAACCTGGGGCGCTGTGAAGCAACAGTGCTAACCACTGTACCACAGTGTCAGCTAGAGAAAGGCAAGGACAACATTGTGACTGTGGTCAGGAACTTTTAGATGTCGGGCTCCTTCCAAGATGGATCAGGTTATAACGGCAACATTTCCCGGTATTCTATCATTTGTCACTGAGTCTCTGGGTGAAACTTTATGGCACCACTCGCAGGCGGGATCTTCCGGTTTTGCCAAAGTTAATACAAATACAAATAATTTTTGAATTGCTCGACACATTTATGGACAGACCCCCATCCCAACAGGGCTGTAAAATTCTGCCCTCTGTCTCCAAAGGAGATGAAAACATTTTGTTTTCTCTTGCCAGAGAAATAGGCACGCAAACTCACAACTTTGTAAGGATTGTAGGTGACCCCATGTTGCAGGGTGCCATTGACTGCACATGTGCCCAGTTGTGGGAGCCACATGTCAACTGGGAGATGAACCACAACCAAAAGGGATTTTGCTCCCTCAGAACCGGGGTCAATGGGAATCATGGGGAAATCAGGTTATACTTAGCATCAAGGAAGAAGTTGTGGTGGTTGGCGGTCAAACATCTCAATCCCAGGACATCACTGCAGGAGTTCCTCAGGGTAATATTCCAGGCTTCAGCTGCTCCATCAATAACCTTAATTCCTTCATGGCCTTCATTCCATCATATGGTCAGAAATGGGGATGTTCCCTAATGATTGCAGAATGTTCAGCGCCATTGGCAATTCCTCAGATACTGAAGCAGTTCTTGTCCGTATGCAGCAATCCCTGGATATCCAGACTTGGGCGGATAAGTGGCAAGTAACATTCATGCCAGACAAGTGCAGGCAATCACCAAGGTGAGTGTACCCTTCTTCCCTTGACATTCAACAGCAATACCATTGCAGAAACTCCCAATATCAACATCCTGGATGTTACCATTGACCAGAAGCTGAACTGGATCAGCCATATAAATACAGCGTTGCAATCTCGGATAGACCCCAACATTTGCTAGGATACTGGACAGACACCCGAATCACTTCTTTTACATTTGTAAAACTGTGAGGAAAGGATGCTTCATTCCAGGAGTGATTCCATGCACAAACAGGAATATGGTATATTAAAACAAACTTTAATATTAACACAATACTAAACTGCCTTAGCAGCACCAAAATATAGCTTACAATTACTAAGTAAACAATGCTTTAAAATAAAACAATCTTAAGTGTGAACTTCTTTATCTCCAATCAAGCAAAACCCATCGCAGGTCAAAACCCACTTTTAAATAAAGTTAGTAAACACAGGATTGCTTGCCTGTTTTTGGATTGAAAGATCTGTTGAGAGACTGCTTGAAGAGAGAGGAAGATCCTGTCAGATTAATGCTGAATCTCTGACAACCTTCTGTAGAAACTGCTGTTCAGCTCACAGATTCCAGCAACATTAACTCAACACTCACTGCCGCACACCTGACCCCTCCCATTACTACATCATCTTTATCCCACTCAACTCCCATGACAAAATTAATTAAGTTTAAACACAATGGGCTCTCGTGACATTTATGAAGCTTGAAACGCCTCGCGAGATCTAATGTGATATTTGCGATCTTGATCTCACCCTCGCTGGAGACCTCATCTTGGCACCGTTTAGCACCAGGCACAATGGCACCTGGGGGTCTCCCAGGCCTCAGAGGCCCCTGGGTGGTTCGGCACTGGGCACACCTACTGGTGCCTGGGTACATTGCAGTGCCAGCCTGGTACCCTGGCACCAGGTGTCCAGTTGGTACTGCCAGGCTGGAAGGGGTACTGCCAGGGTGCCAAGGCCAAGGTGCCCAGGTGCTAGGTTAGCTGTCCCAATGATAAGGCCCAGGGGTGCCCTGCTGTCAAGAGGTGGGGTGAGGGGGCTCAAAGAATCCCTTAGAGGTAAGTTGGTGCAGTGAGGGGATCCAGAGGCTATGGTGGGGATTATGAGGGGGATTGGAAGATCAGGGCGGCATATAAAAATGGCGTACCGATCTCTTCCTGCACTGATGAGCTTGTCAGCTCAGGAAATGAGGTAAGTGCGGTTTCAGCAGGGAGACCAAAAAACGAGAGTCCTATTTGACAGCGGGCCATTCCTGGTGCTGCAGGCGCCGAGATACACCCCACTATATGCGCGCAAAACGTGACTTTTTTATGAATTAAATCATGCCCAATTTCTCTAATTAACTACTCCCCAGAAATTATAACAAAAACCCATTATGCCTCTCCTTGTAAACATAATCATGGGGCGGAATTCTCTGACCCCCCGTAGGGTCGGGGAATCACCCGGGGCCGGCGTAAATCCCGCCCCCGCTGTCGCCGGAATTCTCCGCCACCAGGGAATCGGCGGGAGCGGGAATCACGCCCCGCCGATCGGCATGCCCCCCACGGCGATTCTCCGGCCCACAATGAGCTGAAGTCCCGCTGCTGACAGGCCAATCCCGCTGACGTGGTTTAAACCACCTCTGGTGCCGGAGGGATTGGCGGCGTGAGTGGGCCCCCAAGGTCCTGGGGGAGGTGCGGGGTGATCTGACCCCAGGGGGTGCCCCCACGGTGGCCTGGCCCGCGATCAGGGCCCACTGATTGGCGGGCGGGCCAGTGCCGTGGGGGGGCTCTTTTTCTTCCGCCGCCACCACGACCTCCATCATGGCGGAGGCGGAAGAGACTCCCCCTACCACGCATGCGCCGCTGGTGACGTCAGCGGCCGCTGATGCACCGGCGCATGCACGAACCGCTGAATGCCGACGCTGGGCGGCGTAGCGCCAAAGGCCGTTGCCGCCGGTTTTGGTGCCATCGGCGGAGCGGAAACCACTCCGGCACGGGCCTAGCCGCTAAAGGTGCGGAATTCTCCGCACTTTTGAGGAGGCCCGACGCCGGAGTGGTTGGCGCCACTCCGCTACGCCAGGACTATCCGCCCCGCCGGGTAGGGGAGAATCCCGGCCATGGTTTGAAGTAATGATGATCACACTTTTATGACATTTTAATTGCACCTTCTGCAGCCACAGTGTCTGTCTGTCATTTAAACCAGTATTTAAAAAAATATTACTGCAGCAGATATATACACACTCTAACTCAGGTTTTTAGAACCATTTTTGCACCAGATATATATATATACTTTTAAATTTAGTGTACCCAATTATTTTTTCCAATTAAGGAGCAATTTAGCATGGTCAATCCGCCTATCCTGCACATCTTTGGGTTGTGGGGGTGAAACCCACGCAGACACAGGGAGAATGTGCAAACTCCATACGGACAGTGTCCCAGGGCTGGGGTCCGAACCCAGGTCCTCAGCGCTGTAGGCAGCAATGTTAACCACTGTGCCACCGTGCTACCCCCTGCACCAGATATATGTAGGCATTTTTATACATTAATCACCCAGGTCAGAGCTTGGAAATGTTGTTGTCAGTAACCTCTGCATTAGAGAGGTTTGAACTTCAACAGGGCAGCACGGTGGCGCAGTGGGTTGGCACTGCGGCCTCACGGCGCTGAGGTCCCAGGTTCGATCCCGGCTCTGGGTCACTGTCCATGTGGAGTTTGCACATTCACCCTGTGTTTGTGTGGGTTTCGCCCCCACAACCCAAAGATGTGCAAGCTAGGTGGATTGAACATGCTAAATTGCCCCTTAATTGGAAAAAATGAATTGGGTACTCTAAATTTATTTTAAAAAGGTTTAAACTTCCACTACTTCCACCCAGATGGGTGGTTTCTGCTTGTGCTACAATGGAAGCTGAGACATTGACTGTCAGTCGCTACATCAGGGTTGGCTCTGCAATTATGCTAATAGCCATAACTTGTACATTGGCAAGGACAAACTCCAAGCTCTATGCAAAGCCCTTTGCCAAGTTGAAATGAAATTCCTCCATGTTCTTTGACATTGCATTCATGTTTTCTGGCAGGCACTGCAGTTCGCATACCCATCAGACTTCTTCTGCCCCTTTGAAGTGCTCATCTGAATTCCTTGCAGCAGATCCTGTGTATGATCTCATTCCGCCAGTTTCTAATCTACCCAATGTCTCACCATGTGCTGATTCTGCTTCACAGCCATCCACTAAATTATATTCTGAGCTGGTGGCTGTTAGTGTGAGAGCAAATAGTTTTTTCTTCATCACAGCTTTTCTGTTCTTCCACATCTGGCCAGGCTGCAGTTCTTGGAAGGGAAAGGCATAAGGATAGGGCTGTGGTGAGGGGACGAAAGTGGGAGGTCTATGTTTACGCCATCAGCAATTTGTAAGTCAGAAGAGACTCTGGGATGAAGTAAATTTGGAACTGGAGAGTGAAGATGTGAGGATACCGGAATCTTTGATGACTTCAGTCCCACCACTGACAGGCTCCAGTGACAGGCACAACGACAACCCAGCACCCCAGCCAGTTAGGTGTTTCTACCTCCAGCTATGCACCAACTTGTCCTGCAACAGAGAAAGACCAATTTCAGTGATGGTGATACAATGTGTTTGGGTGATGTGGCTGTCACGTTCGACTAGCTGGGAGTGTGTGCAATCAAAGAGGTGGGTGTGGGGCTTATATCAGTATGTGAGGGTGAGGTGAGGCTATGATTGTGAGGTATTAGTTGTGATCGATAGAGATTTGTGTGAGGTGAGTGACGGGGAAGTTATGCATTGAGAAGTCTCCAAGGCTAATAGCGAAGTTGATGAGATATGGCATTTGAAGATGCATTCACCGACCTTGGCTGCTCATCTGAATTTTTTGTGGCACTGCATGCAGTTTTACAGTTTTAATGTCCGGCCTTCACTACCAATCTAGTCCCACTGCCTTTGCAAACTTTGTCCAGAAGGCTTCCTGGGGGTACCTCTCTTCCACTCCATCTCCTCCTCTACCATGTACACCCTTTGAGCGTGCTTCTTCGCCACTTATATCACAATTCACTCTTCCTCCTGCTGAGACTGTCTCCCACAAACAGTTCCAGCAGTAGAGTGCACCTCCCCTTTAAGAGGTGTAGGTTGTGCTCAGGTAATGGCTACGTTTAAGTGGTGCTAGCCTTCGGCATGCAGCCACTCAGCAGTGCATTTAATGTTTATCTGCATGCAGCAGTGGTGCAAATTGGCAGGCAACTAAAGTTGGCAATTTGCCTGCATTGGATGCAATGGATGTTGATTAATCGCACAACACAATCCTTATGCCCGTTTTTGTGCTGGTTAAATTTTGCTCCCAGCTTTCCTGTAACCCTGTGTATAGAAGATCTATTTACTGTTTATAATCATTCATCTTGTTGCGTGACCTACCAACTTGTTTCTCTGCAAATTTCTGATGATCAAGGTTATAACGGCGGATCTGAGAAATATAGATAAATAAAGGTATATAAATGCTACAGATATGGATCTCAGATAAACTCACTTGCGGTACTGTAGCTCTCTCCCATCTGAGTTCACTGCACTCCTATCTTCCCTTTATCTCTCCCTCCATATAAGCTCCAACTCTTATTTGTGACAATTCCCTGACAATTCCCGTGCCATCTCCGGTGCCAAAGGTATTTCCATTGTGTCAATCACAGATAAGGCCATCTCTTTGATAAGGTTCCGCACAAAAGGTTGATTCACAAGGTGAGATCACATGGGATTAGGGGTAATTTATCAGCTTGATAGAAGAATGGCTGACGGACAGGAGATAGAAACAGAGAGTCAGGATAAATAGGTATTTTTCTGGATGGTGAGATGTAACTTGTGGGGTGACACAGGATTCGGTTCTTAGGCCCCAGCTATTTACACTCCATATCAATGACTTGGATAAAGGGATAGAAGGTTTTATAGCCAAATTTGCAGATGGCACAACAATAGGTGGGACAGTAAGTTGCAATGAGGAAATAAGAACCTTACAGATGGATGTAGATAGGTTAGGAGAGTGGGCCAAAATGTGGCAGATGGAGTTTAACGTGGATAAGTGTGAGGTCACGGATTTTGGTCGGAAAAATGGAAAGGCAACTTATTATCTAAATGGGGAGAGACTCCGTTGCAGAGGGATCTGGGAGTCCTCGTGCATGAGTCACTGAAAACGAGCATGAACGTGCAGCAGATAATAAGGAAAGCAAATAGAATGTTGGCATTTATAGCAAAAGGAATTGAGTATAAAAGTAAGGATGTGTTTGTTACAACTATACACCACATTGGTGAGACAGCACCTGGAGTACTGTGCACAATTTTGGTCCCTTATTTGAGGAAAGATGTTGTGGCAATGGAGGCAGTTCAGAGGAGGTTCACTAGATTGATTCCAGAGATGAGGGGTTTGTCGTATGAGGAGAGATTGAACAGTTTAGGCCTATACTCTAGCATTTAGTAGAATGAGTGGAGATTTAATTGAGGTATACAAAATGCTAAAAGGCATGAATCAAATAGACATGAAGCTGATGCCTCCTCTTGTGGGGCATTCTAAAACAAGAGGTCATTATCTTAGAATAAGAGGGAGTAAATTTAAAAAAGATTTGAGAAAAAGCTACTTCTCCCAAAGTGTCGTGAATCTGTGGAATTCACTACCCCAGAGTGCGGTGGATGCAGGGACAGTGAGTAAATTTAAGGAGCAGTTAGACAGGTTTTTAATTGGTAATGGGTTGAAGGGTTATGGAGAACGGGCAGGATGGTGGAGTTGAGGCCAGGATGGGATCAGCCATGATCACATTGAAGGTGTTAGGCTCGGGAGGCTAAATTGCCTACTCCCGCTCCTTAGTCATCTGTTCTAGGGAGGAGATGCTCTGGCTGATTTTGCAATCCAGCTCTTGGTCTGTAACATTATAGGTAGCAGATGAAGAACATATGATAGACTGGTGGAGCTGACCCAATGGGCCAATGGTCTAATTTTGCTCCTATATATTATGGACTTAAGGGGCGAAATTCTCCAACCCCACGCAGGGTCGGAGAATCGCCCGGGGGCGCCGATATTCCCGCTCCCACCATGTTCAAAATTCTCCCACTCGCCATAAAACGGCGTTCTTCAAATCCCGCCGCCCGCCTTGGAGAATGGCTGACGCCGGCGGAATGCCATTGTTTTTTTAGGCTTAATTATTCTCCGGCCCGGATGGGCCGAAGTCCCGCCGATGTGGCCATGGGTCACGTCGGCGAAAATCAAAGATGGTTTATAACGGTGTCAACCATTGATGATGGTTGACGCCGTTCAGTTACCTACAATCGAGTGCCGGGGGGGGAGGGGTTGTGAAGAGAGAGTGAAATCACTTACATCGCGTGCCGGGGTAGGGGGGGTAGGGGGGGTAGGGGGGGTCGGGGGGGCGGGGGGGGTGGGGGGGGGTGGTGGGGGGGTGGGGGGGTAGGGGTAGGGGGGTTAGGGGGGGTGAGGGTAGG